>NC_064924.1:313148911-313773911 GCF_023897955.1 Schistocerca gregaria | reverse complement strand
CCTCAAGTGTCTACCAGTTCACGATTTCTAATATTACTGTGCTGCTCCACCGTGAATCAAGCAAACGTGTGACCATTCATGCCGACCTTTTCGCGTATACGTCAAATGTGTTCCGTTAAATCTGCTTTCTACAGGTCTCACACACTTGCGCAGTACTCTGAGTCACACGACTTTCTTGTAAGCAGTCTCCTCTAATTGTATTTTCCCAGTTTCCTGTGCTGAAGTCTGCCACCTGCGGTACATATTAATGAACCCATGTGGTCATTCCTTTTCCAAATTTTTACGCTTACTTATCTACAAAACCAAGTTACTATTGAAACCACCTTGCACCTCATTAATGTAAAAGCTCAACAATAGCATTCAACGAAACGGCGATCAGCAGCAACTGCAGCTACAGAACTCTTAATGAAGCCAACTGTGACTGTCACATTCACTATTTAGGTGGAAAATTAAGGTAACACTTGCGCAAAATACAGGCTATCTTGGAAGGAGTGAAACTTTCGTATAATTTCCTGGTTTTATGAAGTTCTATAGAGAGTCTTTTATCTGCTTGTGTTTTCTCGCATTTTTTTTCCATGCCAGGGAGGAGAACCAAGCTGGGATCCGAAATTAAGTGCGATTTCCTCGGAGTAGTAAAGCATCTTACACCAATAAAAGCAAGTCCTCCGGTTGAGACTGCATACCAGTTAGGTTCCTTTCAGGTTACGTTGATGCAATAGCTCTGTATTTAACAATCATACACAACCGCTCGCTCGACGAAAGATCCGTACCCAAAGTCTGGATAGGTGCACAGGTCATATCAACATTCAGGAAAGCAATGAGAGTAGTTCACTAAATTACAGGTCCACATCTTTAAGGCGATATGCAGTAGGATTTTGGAACGCATATTGTTTTCGAGCATTATGAATTACCTCAAAAAGAACGGTCTATTGAGACACAGTCAATACGGATTTAGAAAACAATGCTCTTGTGAAACACAACTAGCTCTTTACTCATACGATGTATTGAATGCTATTTACAAAGGATTTCAAATTGATTCCGTCTTTCTAGATTTCTAGGTTTCTGACACTGTACAACACAATCGTCTTGTATTGAAATTGCTTGCTTATGGAATATCGTCTCAGTTATAGGACTGGATTCATGATTTCCCGTTAGAGAGGTCACACTTCGTAGTAACTGACGGAAAGTCATTGAGTAAAACTGAAGTGACTTCTGGTGTTCTCCAAGGCAGTGTCATAGACTCTTTGATGTTTCTTATCTACATAAACGGTTTAGGAGACAATCTGAGCAGCTAGCTTGGATTGTCTGCGGATGATGCTGTCGTTTATCGTCTAGTAGTCATCAGCAGATTAAAACAAATTGCAAAACGCTTTAGAAAAGATTTCTCTATGGTGCGAAAATTGGCAATTGATCCTAAATAATGGAACGAGTGGCGTCATCCACATGACTGCCTTTAGGAATCCGTTGAACTTCAGTTACATGATAAATCAATGAAAAATAAAGGCCCTAAATTCCACTAAATTCCTAAGAATTACAATTACGAACAACTTAAATTGGAAAGAACCCATAGAAAATGTTGTGGGGAAGGCTAATCAAAGACTGCGTTTTACTGGCAAATCTGTTAGAAAATCTAACAGGTCTACTAACAAAACTGCCTATACTACGTTTGTCCGTCCTCTTTTAGAATACTGCTGCATGGTGTGTGATCCTTACCGGATAGGCTTAACGGAATACGTAGAGAATGTTCAGGGAAGAGCAGCACGTTTCGTATTATCGGGAAATAGAGGAGAGGGTGTTACAGACTTGATACACGATTTGGGGTGGACTCATTAAAACAAACGCGTATCTCGTTGCGGAAGAGCTTCTCCAAAATTTCAAACACCAACTTTTTACTCCAAATGGAAAAATATTTTGTTGACGGTGACATCATCATCACAACGTAAGAGAAATCAGAGCTCTGACGGAAAGATATGGGCGTTTGTCTTTTCCGCGCGCTGTTCGAGAGTGGAATAATGGTCAGATATGGTGAAGATGGTTCGATGAACCCTATGCCAGATACTTAAATTTGATTTGCAGATTATCTATGTAGACGTAGAGGTGTGGATGTGGATTTATTTTAACTTTCATTACATTTGATATTCTAAAACAACACATACCGGTAACCCAAGTCATAATCATGGGTGACCACTGAAGGGAATTCATGTGGGTATAACTGCAAGAGCATGTAACTTAGTGAGTTCAGATTGACTTTCTTGGCTCCGCTTTGCAACGGAGGACTGAGAAATGCAGTTGAGTTTAACTTTCAAAGCTGGCTTGAGGCACCACTTGTTGGGGGCGTTTCTGCAGGGGATTTCTCACTTCGCGTCCTCACGATTGGCTCCTTCAGACTCACGCGCAAGGGACACATTTGTTAAAATTTCAGACAAACCGATGAAAAATTCTGAGTACGAGGAAACAGGCGTCGTCTACTCTGTCTTCTGATTGGAGGAGGTGTCGTGTACGATTGAGAAATTCGTGTTGTTGACAGGTCAATTCGCCCCTCCTAGTTTATTTGGCATGTGTACACGGAGGCAAGCAGTTTACATTTTGCAAAGAGAAATCGCTGAGGTGGTGTGTGCTGAGTGTGGTGAACCGCTCCTGTGCGCACTTGGACGGTGATTTTGGACGTGAGTCACTTCAGATTTTACGACTTAGGATCTTCCTGTCTTTAAAGTAATTTACGAAGGGGTACTTATAAGAAACAGAACTCACATTTTGTGGCGAGCAGAGATTATGTAGTTCCACGTTTTGCCACTAGGAGCAGATAGAGAAAACATTCCAGAGTCATCAAGCCGAGTGCCATCGCTGAAGGAGATCAGGACTAGTTTCGACAAAGTTCATATTATCAACTATTTTGTGTGATTGTCATTTTTGCGATGGCTGATTTTCGTGAACAGCGTGGGGTGGTGACATTCTGATTTTTTTTTTCTCGAAAGAAGTGGAACAGAAACTTTTGGAATGATAAAAACGTCGTACAAGGACAATGCTATGACGAAAACTCAAGTATTTGAGTGATTTTCCGCTTTCAAAAATGAAACGTCAATTGATGACAAACATCAGCCTGGTCGTCCTTCCAAGGGCCGAACAGATGAAAATGTTGAAAATATTCGTGCAGTGATCAACGAAGATTGACGATGGACCGCTATAGAAATTGTGGTGCTTTCGGAAGCGACTTGGAGTTCAGTGCAGGGAATTGTGACAGAAGCTTTGGGAATGAAAAGGGCGGCTGCCAAATTCGTGTGACTGCTGAACAAAAACACGGGCGCGTGGAAGCACGTTGTTCTTTGGATGACTTCCGAAATGATCCACAGTCTGTTTTTTAAAAGTTATGACAGGTAACGAAACTTGGTGCTACGCTTACGATCGTGAAGCAAACCAACAAACAAGTCAGTGAATGATTTCAAGTTCGCTTCGCCACAAGAAAGCACGTCAGGTGAAAGCAACCATTAAGGGAATGCTGATTTTTTTTCGGGTCGACTATTCAGAGTTTGTTTCGCAAGCTTAGACAGGTAAACAGGCTTTCTGCTTGAAAGTTTTGCAAACTGCACTATTGCGTGCGGTGGAATCTGCCTGATCTGTGGCAGTCGGCTGATTGATTTTTTTATCATGACAATGCCCTACTCACATAGTCCTCTCTGTACGACAGTGATATGACTCCTGTTCCTCTCCCCCCATACACATTCGAACGTGCCCCGTACGACTTTTCTTTGTTTCCTAAAACAATGAATTAAGTTAGGTTTCTTTTGGATACCCCGTCGGATTAGAAGCGTTATGGGGGTTTCGCAAGCGATAATTATGCTTCCGTTTAACTAAATACAGATGGGGGAATGATTCGCTTCACACATTGTGATTCCGATTGTGTTACTTGTTCCTTTGCACTGCTAGGCAGAAAGCAGTTTTGAAGACTCGACTTTTGGTAGAAAATGCCGAATATTATCTCCGTTCGTTCTGTGAGTGTTTGAGTCTCCGTGTCTGAGCTCATGGACGTCCGTGTTGGGTTTTTGAGCCAACCTAATCCTCTCTGAACAACGATAACTAATACAGATTCTCCTTACGATTCCATACTTACTCCTTGTTTAACGAAGTTTAGGAGTACACTTCACTTTTTTGCATCAATTTAGTTCTAAACCTTTCCCCAATGTGCTTGCCAGCACGCCATCCTTCCTTCTGTGATCACTACCTCCATGAGCCCTGTGAGAGAAAGGTACTAAGAAGAGTTTAGTACAGTTGAAACCTTAATCGGTCGAACACAAGTTCGGTAGCTAGATTTCCGCTGCGGGTTTCATTTATAGTCGAACCTAGGGTTAAATTCGCTTAATGTCCCTGAGACATCGGACGACTTGGCATTTAGTGGGGGAGGGGGGTAGAGAACATTAAGCACTGTTCTGTTCAACAGGAAGCTCGCGGCTACGAAAACTTCATGTTATAGGGCAAACGATCATCCCACCAAAGAATCGACAACCCGCATTTAGACGTATTGGATAGTCAAAAAACAGTGGATATCTTCCAATCTCTGCGCGCAGTTCTAGCTTATACTGTTTATGTGCTTATAACTTGTACCCTGAGTCTGCCGTTGTCTTCGCATTTCAACAGAATGATACTGTGGTGTCACCGCCAGACATCACACTTGCTAGGTGACCGAGCGAGGTGGCACAGTGGTTACACACTGGACTCGCATTCGGAAGGACGACGGTTCAATCCCGTCTCCGGCCATCCTGATTTAGGTTTTCCGTGATTTCCCTGAATCGTTTCAGGCAAATGCCGGGATGATTCCTTTGAAAGGGCAAGGCCGATTTCCTTCCCAATCCTTCCCTAACCCGAGCTTGCGCTCCGCCTCTAATGACTTCGTTGTCGACGGGACGTTAAACACTAACCACCACCACCACTTGCTAGGTGGTAGCCTTTAAATCGGCCGCGGTCCGCTAGCGCTTAGCAAGGCGCCATTATCAGTCACTATTGATATTGTAAATCATGTACCGTGAAAACCGACTTTCGTCATTAATGGATTAAAGTTAAGTATTCCTCCAGCTACGTCCGTTGTTTCTAAATTCTAATTCCTTGTCCAGTTCCAGACCTCACTCCAGCCTGCGTGAGCTAAATCGAGTGCCTTTCGGCCTCCTCTAGCTCTCCTGCCAACCACAACATTGGCGACGAGGCAAAACCGCGTTCTTATCTAAACTGCCCTGATTTACTTGTGTAATGGCTTCGCCACCATCTCCTGATATACTGTCCGAAATTTATCGCTTACAGAATCAGCAGACGCAGGCATTACTGGATGCCCTTGGACAGCTCGTCCAGGGTCAACGTGCGATGCAAAATGATGCAGCAGCCGCCGCACCACCGCTAACGCAGCCACAACACGCTGTTGTACCCACTTCTCGGCCTTTTGATGCTGCACGGGAAAGCTGGACGGAGTGGTCACGCCAATTTGGATTCCATCTTGCCGCCTACAGAGTTCAAGGTAACGAGCGGCAGCCTTTTCTCCTTTCATCCGTCGGGGTACAAACGCACCGTGTGATAGTAAAATTATTTCCCCAACGCGACGTAGCAACTCTGTCCTACGAAGAAATTTTGTCTGCATTAGATGCATATTTCCAAAGAATCAGTCAATGTACTTGCCAAACGATATACCTTCTTTCGTACAAAAGGTACGGCAGGTCAGACAAATCGGGAGTGGGTTGCAACCTTGCAAGGCCTTACTAGGGATTGTGCTTTTGAGTGTCAATGTGGACTCCGTTATTCAGATACTATGGTACGTGATGCAATTGCACAGAACGGTTCTGATGTTCATATAAGGGAACAGATTTTGAAACTAGTCAATCCCTCCTTTCAACGAGTTATTGACACATTGGATCGGCAAGACACGCTTGACTTTGCTCAGGAATCATTTAAAAATTCGCCAGCAGTGTGTCAGGTTAACCGGCCCGCCGGGCGAGCTGCACGGAGCAGTAAACAGCCGTCGCACTCGGCCGCGCCGCTGCCGCTAGGCTCTCAGCCACGTGTGCCGAGCCGGCAAGCAAATGCAGTAATCAAATCATGCCGGCTGTGTGCTACTAAACATTAGCGTGAGAATTGCCAGTCACGCCAAGCTATTTGCTTTTATTGTAATGAAAAAGGACATGTTCAGAGTGTTTGCCAGAAAAAGCTCAGATCGGAAGCTCTAAACCGTTATAGGCCCTTTGCTTCGCGCCGGAATCGGACTCGAACCAAGGATACTCAGGCTCGCGAAACTGCGCCCATGGAAATTCATTTAGTTCATTCCACTCCGCGCAGTGCCACTCTCTCTAACAGTGACTGTGTTCGTCCCAAAAATAGTATGCGTCGACATCGTCGGAACTCCCGTCAAGTCGCAAGTGATTATGTACCAGTGTCAGTTCACGTTGCACGGACATTAACGGCAAAGTGATACCATTGCAGCTCGATACCGGAGGTGCAGTTTCACTGATCAATCAAGACACTTACAAACTGCTGGGCACACCTCCGTTGCGTGCCGCAAATGTTAAGTTAACTAGTTATTCAAGTCAAGAGATCCCTGTGTTAGGACAGTGCAGCCTTCTTGCAACGTACAAAGGACAAACAAAACTTGTGTCATTTTACGTCCTTCGTTCTTCTTCTGCAGTGAACTTGTTTGGTTTCGATTTATTTCAGTTTTTTAACTTGTCTATAGTAAATCAGGTCCTATCAGTGAACCAGACTGTGCCTTCATACAGTGTTTCTAGTCTATGTGAAGAATTTGCAGACCGCTACGGTCGCAGGTTCGAATCCTGCCTCGGACATGGATGTGTGTGATGTCCTTAGGTTAGTTAGGTTTAAGTAGTTCCAAGTTCTAGGGGACTTATGACCACAGATGTTGAGTCCCATAGTGCTCAAAGCCATTTGAACCATTTGAACCATCACCAGGCAACGCCGGTCAAATGCTCTTTGTGTATGAGAAATCGGTTGGAAACTTTCCTCTTATCAGCACGTTGTAGGCGTTGTCACCGGCGCTAACCTTGTCGAATGCTCTGGAAAGCTAATCATTTGCATATCACAGCATCTTCTTCCTGTCGGTTAAATTTCGCATTGTAGCACGTCACCTTCGTGGTGTAGCAATTTTAATGGCCAGTAGTGTATATGTATTGGAGTGTAACTGACAGCCACTCATTGGCACCTTTGCACAATTCCAACTACCTGTCCTGTCCTGAGGGTTTATCAGGGTGTTTCACCTCTCGAGTGCTATCAGCAATCCTTTGCAAAATTTCTGTGCCCTTATGCCAACAAGTAGTACAAGCTTCCGAATTCGCAAATGGATCTGAGCACTATAGGACGTAACATCTATGGTCATCAGTCCCCTACAACTTACAACTACTTAAACCTAAATAACCTAAGGACACCACACAACACCCACTCATCACGAGGCAGAGAAAATCGAACCCGGGAACCAGGCCCAGGAAGAGAGAACTCAACCGCACGACCACGAGCTGCGGACTCCGAATTCACAGTAGCTTTTCCTACACACAATAGCATATGATGTATCAGACCAACAAAAGTAGGTAATAATGTGAAATTTAGAAAGTCTATGGTGAGATGAGAACAATATTAGGCGACACAGAGTAATATCACATACTGTCAATTACTCGATACCACCATGCCCATCGCCGTTAAGATTCCTAGAGTGAATAATTTGTGCACTTACATTACACCAGTAACTTAAACCACCCAATGCCGGACGTTTATAAACACTGCAGAAGTACTGGATGTGGGAAAGTTCAAATTAACGTACCAAATTAATCCTTTGTGGGCTACGAATATAGCTTCGTATTACTCCTGTACGGAAGCACAAAATTTTTCAATCTTCTCCGTCTCTATTCTCTACTATAAGACATCTCCACATGCAGGTTGAACCACCAATCCACGCAGGCACTGACACAGTTCCATTCGTCAATTACTTTAAGAACTCAGCACTGTTCATATACCAGAACATCGTTGTGATGCCGCACCGTTCTCCACCACTCCACTTCGCACTGTCTGCGCACGCCTTCTCTTTACGACACCCGATGGCGCCACCAGCGCGGGGTCATGGAGGAGAGAACTCGCAGATGTGCCACTCATCGGCACAGGGGTGAAGTGTCAGTAGCAAGTAATGTTAATCAGACAGGAGCTTACCCGCTATGGCCGTCCTGCGGGTCTACAGGGGGAGTCCCCGCAGTGCGCTAATGACGGCGGCGGCAGCGCCGGCCTCCGCCTCATTACAGGGGACACTTAGCGGCTGGCTGCTTGATTAGGCACGCGCTATCGTAGACGACGTCGCTCCGCTGCTTTATCCGGTGTTTGCACTCTGGAGCCCGGCATCCGCGGGAGATGTGAGGCACCGCCTTCTAGAGTGTGGAGCGCTTCCTCGATTGCGGCCTAACGATCACAAGTACTGATGGTCTCGGGCAGGGACGTCGTCAGGGGCGACGTATCTAAATGAGAGCTCCTCTTCCAGCATTCGGCAGACGCTTAATTTCCTACGTGTTCTACCCCCGGCCCATGTGATCGACTAATGAGCATGGAGATACCATGGCATTCTAACCACTTTAAAGTTAATCGTACATTAATCCTTAATTTAGAGGCAATTGTGAAACAGGTTTATCCGTATTCGAAGTGGACCACCAAAGCAAAGCACTTTGACCTATGGATACGTATAACCTCAGCTGGGATGCGTATTGTCTCGAATCAGTATTTACCCTATGTTGATTGTGGTGTCACCGCCAGACACCACACTTAAAAAAAAAAAAAAGGTGGTAGCCTTTAAATCGGCCGCGGTCCGTTAGTATACGTCGGACCCGCGTGTCACCACTATCAGTGATTGCAGACCGAGCGCCGCCACACGAAAGGTCTAGAGAGACTCCCTGACATTCGCCCCAGTTGTACAGCTGACTTTGCTAGCGATGGTTCACTGTCTACATACGCTCTCATTTGCAGAGACGAGAGTTTAGCATAGCCTTCAGCTACGTCATTTGATACGGCCTAGCAAGGCGCCATATTCAGTTACTGTGAGGACGTATTTTGATCAGATATTGTGAATCATGTACCGTCCATAGCGACTTTCATCATGAATGGATTTAAGTTAAGTATCAAAGTAATTACGTCCGCTTTCTGATTTCTAATTCCTTGCCATGTTCCAGACCGCACCTCAGTATAGTTCTTCCCTCCTCACGCGAGCTTGCGAGAGCTAAACCGCGTGCATTTCGGCCTCCACTAGTAACACAGTGTTGGCTCTTCTGCCAACACAACAGTGATGAGGTGACAAAAGTCATGACACGCCTCTTAATATCGTGGCGGACCTTCTTTTGCCGGCATAGTGCAGCACCTAGACGAGACATGGACTCAGAAATTCGTTGGAAGTTCCGTACAGACGTATTGAGCCGTGCTGGAGCCACAACCGTCCATAATTGCGAAAGTGTTACCGGAGCAGGATTTTATACACGAACTGAACTCTCGATTGTGTCCCACGTCACCGATCTGTGTGGCTAAATCATTCCCTCGAACAGGCAACAATGCTCTTCAAACCAATCGCGAACAAATGTGGACCAGTGACACGGCGCATAGTCATCTGTAAATATTCCACAGTTGTTAGGAAACATGGTGTCAATGAACGTCTGCAAATTGCCTTCAAGTATCCGAGCATAGCCATTTCAGTCAATTACGAGGGTCACTCAAAAAGAAATGGACACTATTTTTGTAAAAATATAGTTTTCAGTCTGCATGTCTGAAAGTTTCACAGTGTGTAGGTACATCCTTCCCGCTTGTTTTCAAATTTAGTTCAACCTGTTCAAGTGAGTGGCACCGTCACACCATGTCTTCAAGATGGCTGCTACACTTGACGTAAGTCAGAAGCAACGTGCTGTCATAGAATTCCTGTGCTGTGGAAACGAGACAGTAGGAAACATCCACATGAGGATGAAAAAGGTGTATGGAGATGCTGCTGTCGATCGCAGTACAGTAAGTCTGTGCCAAGCAGGTTACGTGATGAAAGCGGGCAAAGCAATATTGAGAATTGTCCTCGCAGCGGCAGGCCTCGTACTGCACACATTACAGACAATGTGCACAGAGTTAACGAATTCGTGACTGCTGACAGACGCTTCACAGTGAACGAATTGTCTCGCTACGTTGGGATAGGGGAAGGAAGTGTTTGCAGAATACTGACAGAGTTGGCGTTAATAAAGGTTTGTGCTAGGTGGATTCCCAGGATGTTGACACTGGCTCACAAAGAAACAAGAAAAACGGCATGCAGCGAACTTTTGTAACAGTACGAGAATGGTGGAGGTGAACTCCTTGGAAGACACGTGATGAAACATGGCTCCATCATTTTTCACCAGGGCCGAAGAGGCAATCAATAGAGTGGCATCATGTAAATTCACCCAAGCAAAAATTCAAAACCACACCTTCTGCTGGAAAAGTTATGGCTATGCTGTATTTCGATTCCGAAGGACTCTTGCTTGTGGACATCATGCCAAGTGAAACCACCATAAATTCTGATGCATATGTGACGACACTGAAGCAACTTCAAGCTCGACTGAGTCGTGTTGGACAACATTGGCAAAAGCAGGATGTTTTGCTGTTGGACGACAATGCACGGCCACATGTCAGTCAAAAAACCATGGAAGCGATTCCAAAACTCGGATGGATAAGACTGAAACACCCGCCTTACAGTCCTGACCTGGCCCCATGTGACTATGATGTCTCTGGTAAACTGAAAGACTCTCTTCGTGGAACAAGGTTTGAAGATGATGACTCCTTTGTGCACGCTGCCGAACAGTGTCTCCAACAGGTTGGTGCAGAAATTTACCGTGCGGATATACAGCTGCTGGTTTCAAGATGGCGTAAGGCAGTTGAGAGGGATGGAAATTATGTGGAGAAATGAAAATATTGTTCCTAAAGGATGTATCTACACACTGTAAAACTATCAGACAAGAAGAGTAAAAGATGGATTTTAAAAAAATAGTGATAATTTCTTTTAGAGTGACCTTCGTATATGTTCAGTTGGATCAGAGAACTCAATCCATTCCTGTAAACACACCATAGTGAAGCCGCCAACAGCTCACACAGTGCCTTGTTGACAATTTGTGTCGGCAGCTTCATGGGTTCTGCGCCACGCTCGAACCCTACCGTCAGCTCTCACCAACTGAAACCGGGACTCATCTGACCAGACCACGGTTTTCCAGTAGTATAGGGTCCAACCGACGTGGTCACGAGCCCAGCAGATGCGCTGCAGGCGAAGTCGTGCTGTTAACAAAGCCATTCGTGTCGGTCGTCTCCTACCATAGCCCATGAACCCCATAACCCCATATTTCGCCGCACTGTCCAAACTGATACGTTCGTCGTGCGTCCGATATTGATTTCTGCGGTTATTTAATGCAGTGATGCTTGTCTGTTAGTACTGACAGATCTACACAAACGCCGCTGCTCTCCGTTCTTAAGTGAAAATAGTCGGCCACTTCGTTGTCCTTGGTGATAGGTGCTCATTTTGAGTACTTTATGATAGGTTAGGCTATTGAGATGTATCATAAAATAGTTTTGTTGCTCTGTCTTTTATCTAGGCATGACATAAATAAGTAATAGCGGTTCAGGAAGACATGCTGCCAGAATGAATACGCCTACTGTATCGTAAAAGCACTCAAACTTGTCTCATGTTTACCATCAAATTTGTTAGTTTTCATTATACAGACATCAAAAAAGTTTTGCATCACCCCACTTCCCAGAGTTCCTGAAGACAGAATATGACTATGAATATTACATCTGTGGATATTCTTCAACACATTTAATTAGAAATCTCCACTCAAATCGTGAGTCATATGAAACACGTATAAATATCCTATACTTTGCGGAAAACATCGTGGATGATTCAGCTTAGGAATGGACCTTGCCGTTGGTGGGGAGGCTTGCGTGCCTCAGCGATACAGATGGCCGTATCGTAGGTGCAACCACAATGGAGGGGTATCTGTTGAGAGGCCAGACAAACGTGTGGTTCCTGAAGAGGGGCAGCATTCTTTTCAGTAGTTGCAAGGGCAACAGTCTGGATGATTGACTGATCTGGCCTTGTAACACTAACCAAAACGGCCTTGCTGTGTTGGTACTGTGAACGGCTCAAAGCAAGGGGAAACTAAAGCCGTAATTTATCGCGAGGACATGCAGCGTTACTGTATGATTAAATGATGATGGCATCCTCTTGGGTAAAATATTCCGGAGGTAAAATAGTCTCCCATTCGGATCTCCGGGCGGGGTTACTTTAGAGGACGTCGTTATCAGGAGAAAGAAAACTGGCGTTCTACGGATCGGAGTGTGGAATGTCAGATCCCTTAATCGGGCAGGTAGGTTAGAAAATTTAAAAAGGGAAATGCATAGGTTAAAGCTAGATATAGTGGGAATTGATGAAGTTCGGTGGCAAGAGGAACAAGACTTTTGGTCAGGTGAATACACGGTTATAAATACAAAATCAAATAGGGTTAATGCAGGAGTAGGTTTAATAATGGATAAAAAAATATGAGTGCGCGTAAGATACTACAAATAGCATTCTGAACGCATTATTATGGCCAAGATAGATACGAAGCCCATGCCTACCATAGTAGTACAAGTTTATATGCCAACTAGCTCTGCGGATGATGAAGAAATTGATGAAATGTATGCTGAGATAAAAGAAATTATTCAGGTAGTGAAGGGAGACGAAAATTTAATAGTCATGGGTGACTGGAATTCGGGAGTACGAAAAGGGAGAGAGGGAAACATAGTGGGTGAATATGGATTGGTGGAGAGAAATACAAGAGGGAGCTGCCTGGTAGAATTTTGCACAGAGCATAACTTAATCATAACTAACACTTGGTTCCAGAATCATAAAAGAAGGTTGTATACATGGAAGAATCCTGGAAATACGAGAAGGTATCAGATAGATTATATAATGGTAAGACAGAGATTTAGGAACCAGGTTTTAAGTTGTAAGACATTTCCAGGGGCTGATGTGGATTCTGACCATAATCTATTGGTTATGAACAATAGATTTAAACTGAAGAAACTGCAAAAAGGTGGGAATTTAAGGACATGGGATCTGGATAAACTGACTAAACCAGAGGTTGTACAGAGTTACAGGGAGAGCATAAGGGAACAATTGACAGGAATGGGGAAAAGAAATTCAGTAGAAGAAGAATGGGTAGCTCTTAGGGATGAAGTAGTGAAGGCAGCAGAGGATGAAGCAGGTAAAAAGACGGGGGCTAGTAGAAATCTTTGGGTAACAGAAGAAATATTGAATTTAATTGATGAAAGGAGAAATCGTAAAAATGCAGTAAATGAAGCAGGCAAGAAGGAATACAAACATCTCAAAAATGAGATCGACAGGAAGTGCAAAATGGCTAAGCATGGATGACTAGAGGACAAATGTAAGGATGTAGAAGCTTATCCCACTAGGGGTAAGATAGATACTGCCTACAGGAAAATTAAAGAGACCTTTGGAGATAAGAGAACCACTTGTATGAACATCAAGAGCTCAGATGGAAACCCAGTTCTAAGAAAAGAAGGGAAAGCAGAAAGGTGAAAGGAGTATATAGAGGGTCTATACAATAGAGGGTCTATACAAGGGCGATATACTTGAGGACAATATTATGGAAATGGAAGAGGATGTAGATGAAGATGAAATGGGAGATACGATATTGCGTGAAGAGTTTGACAGAGCACTGAATGACCTGAGTCGAAATAAGGCCCCTGGAGTAGACTACATAGCATTGGAACTACTGACGGCCTTGGGAGAGCCAGTCCTGACAAAACTCTATCATCTGATGTGCAACATGTATGATACAGGCGAAATACCCTCAGACTTAAAGAAGAATATAATAATTCCAATCCCAAAGAAAGCAGTTGTTGACAGATGCGAAAATTACCGAACTGTCAGTTTAATAAGTCACAGCTGCAAAATACTAACGCGAATTCTTTACAGACGAATGGAAAAACTGGTAGAAGCCGACCTCGGGGAAGATCAGTTTGGATTCCGTAGAAATGTTGGAACACATGACGTAATACTGACCATACGAGTTATCTTAGAAAATAGATTAAGGAAAGGCAGACCTACATTTCTAGCACTTGTAGACTTAGAGAAAGTTTTTGACAATGTTGACTGGAATACTCACTTTGAAATTCTGAAGGTGGCAGTGGTAAAAGACAGGGAGCGAAAGGCTATTTACAATTTGTACAGAAACCAGATGGCAATTATAAGAGTCGAGGGGCAGGAAAGCGAAGGAGCGGTTGGCAAGTGTGTGAGGCAGGGATGTAGCCTGTCCCCGATGTAATTGAATCTGTATATTGAGCAAGCAGTAAAGGAAACAAAATAAAAATTCGAAGTAGGTATTAAAATCCATGGAGAAGAAATAAAAACTTTGAGGTTCGCCGATGACATTGTAATTCTGTCAGAGACAGCAGAGCAGATGAACGGAATGGACAGTGTCTTGAAAGGAGGATATAAGATGAACATCAACAAAATCAAAACAAGGATCATGGAATGTGGTCAAATTAAGTCGGGTGATGCTGAGGGAATTAGATTAGGAAATGACTTAAAGTAGTAAAGGACTTTTGCTATTTGGGGAACAAAATAACTGATTATGGTCGACGTAGAGAGGATATAAAATGCCATAGAATTTGTCAGCCAATATTTGATTTTTGTAATTGCTGTTGTTATCTTAAGCCAAGTGTTTTCAAATCAGTTTTAAGCATTTGTTTTACTTTTTCTGTTGGGTGAGTCCTTGAAGAGTTTCCCAGTATCAAAGAATGTAACATATGTGAATTACAAGCTTATTTTTTTTTACTCCGTCAAGGAACAGTAGATTAGGAAATGAGACACTTACAATAGTAAAGGAGTTTTGCTATTTGGGGAACAAAATAACTGATGATGGTGGAAGTACAGAGGATATAAAATGTAGACTGGCAAGGGCAAGGAAGGCGTTTCTGAAGAAGAGAAATTTGTTAACATCGAGTATAGATTTAAATGTCAGGAAGTCGTTTCTGAAAGTATTTGTATGGAGTGTAGCCATGTATGGAAGTGAAACATGGACGATAAATAGTTTGGACAAGAAGAGAATAGAAGCTTTCGAAATGTGGTGTTACAGAAGAATGCTGAAGATTAGATGGGTAGATCACATAACTAATGAGGGGGTATTGAATAGGTTTGGGGAGAAGAGGATTTTGTGGCACAACTTGACAAGAAGAAGGACCGGTTGGTAGGACATGTTCTGAGGCATCAAGGGATCACCAATTTAGCATTTGAGGGCGGCGTGGAGGGTAAAAATCGTAGAGGGCGTCCAAGAAAATAGCTCTGAGCACTATGCGACTTAACTGCTTAGGTCTTCAGTCACGTAGAACTTAGAACTAATTAAACCTAACTATCCTACAGATTCGGGAAAAATAGTAAAAACGCTGAGAGGAGGAATGATATTTCTTGTATTGACAAAGTTAAACGTCATATCTATAAAACAGCAGACTGGGTACCCGTAGGTTACATGAAATAAGTGCATTGCCAGATGCGTAAAAGTATCGCTTACAATTCGTGTCTTTTATATTGTTATTGAATATGTAGTATCTCTGTACTTTAATATTTTGTACAAAGAAGTGAGTTTTTAAATAAGCACCACGAAGGGTGCCAGGGTGTGCAAGGACTATGACATTGTCGGGTACTGTATATTTTATAAATTTCAGTGAAATGTGCGGTTGGGTTCGGCTCCTTGTATGCTTCTGTCTAAACTGCCGACTTCTTTTGTAACAATAATGAAACTAGTTATGGTAAGCAGATTGTCATTAAATTGCCAATGTACGTGCATTAACTGAAAAATATTGACACTGAGCTATGCAACCGGTTGACTGATTTTTACATATTTTTCGAAAACTGTTGTCTTGGTTATTTTAAATTATTATAAGCAGCTGTCTGTTCAAAGGACAAAAAAATGTGAAAAAACGAGGAAACAGCTAGTTAATACCATTAATCTGATAACTGGTGCCAATTTTAAGACTTGATGGTCAGTAAGTGTTGCTTAATGCAGTGTATTTCGATTTAAAGGTTTCATTTTTGGCGCAGATTATGGAGTACGCAGCGGTCCACTAGTACGGTAGTGGTGGTAAGATCCTATGGGACCGAACTGCTGAGGTCATCGGTCTCCACTAGTGCTGTTGTGGCGGGGTAGTCGTAACAAATGGTTTCTTCTGATAATTCTTCCAGATAAGGGAGCGCATTTCTCTGGATCACTATCGCAGGTTCTGACATTTTCATCACGTAGAGCGGTGAATTCTTGCCTTGTGTGGGTGTGTGTGTGCGGGTAGGAGGGTGACGGAGTCAAGAGCCGAGGAGCAAACAGCGCCGGCCGCCGTGTGCAGGGTGGGATATTGGTCCCCACGGCGCTATCTCCACCTTCTTCTACTCCACGGGGAGGCGTAGGAGCGGGGCGGAGCGGCGGGCGATATCACGTTAGCGAATTGACTGTCACATCGATTATCGATGTCGACGGCCGGGGAAGCCCCTTGCAAGCCGGCGCTTCGCAGGGCAGCACCGTCGGTCTGAACTTTCTCACACAGCCGTTTCAGAGCAGCTGGAGTGTTCCCCTCGGCGATGGCACTTCTTCCACCGAGACATAGTTCCATAATCACCCGACGCTATTTTTCCCTATAGGACGGCCCTCTCTTCGGCCGACGTTATGAGACAGGGTAGGTTTTTCACATATCACTACGACATATAGCTTCATTCGCCTTTTTATCTACTATATCGTGTAAGTCGGTGAAGCTTCATTAGTTCCGCAAAGTCGAAATAATTGTTCAGTCGAATACATGATGCAAAAACCACAATCGTAGTAGTAGCAGTAGTAGTAGTATACATAGATACAAACTATGATTTGGTCTACCTCTGGCTCTTATGCTGCCACTTATGTGGCTTGGGATTGGTTGATAGAGTTGTTGGATGTTCTCCTGCAGGATATCGCGTTAAAATCT
The DNA here is from genome assembly GCF_023897955.1 of Schistocerca gregaria. NCBI lineage: Eukaryota > Metazoa > Arthropoda > Insecta > Orthoptera > Acrididae > Schistocerca > Schistocerca gregaria. The sequence goes on along the minus strand of NC_064924.1, from coordinate 313,756,895 downwards.
GTGCAATTGAGCGCTAGATCGTCGAAATTCTGAACTGGTTGGAGAGCCTGCTTATGACACTCGAAACGTTCTCGATTGGAAAGAGATGTGGTGACGATGCTAGCTGATGTAGAGTTTAGCAAGAACGAAGGAAAACAGTAGAAACTCTCGCCGTGTGAAGGCGGACATTATCTTGCTGAAATATAAGCCCCAGATGGCTTGCCGGGAAGGGCAACAAAACTGGGAATAGAATATCGTCGACGTACCGTTATGCTGTAAGGGTACCGCCGATGACAACCAAAGGGGTCCTGCTACGAAAAGAAATTACACCTCACACCATAACTCCTGGGTGATGGGATGTATGGCGGGCAGCATTCAGGTTGGTATCGCACCACTGTCCAAGGCATCTCCAGACACTTCTTCGCACGTATGTCAACGATATTCTAAGCTTTGTTTCGCTGCGCTTTATGACGAGTAATCCTGTGCTTACATTTCAGCAAGTTAATGCCCTCCAGCATGTGGTGAGTTTTACTGCTTATCTATATGCTTCCCAAATCCTACCTTGGCGAGTATCTCTCCCCAACTGAGAACGTTTGGAGGGTTATGGGCAGGACCCACCAACAAGTACTGGAATTTGACGATTAAGGCACCAGTTGGACAGAATTTGACATGAAGTCCCTCAGGGGCACATCCAACAACTCTACAGTCAATGCCAAGCCGAATAGTTACTTGCTTAAAGGCCAGAGGTGGACTGACGAGTATTTGACTTGCTCAGTCTGTGAAGCTCTTTCTTTTGTATACATCATCCAATAATTCCCAAATTGTTATCATTTGTTTGTCTGCGCATGTACATCATATCTATCGATTTTCGCTTCATTTGGATAATTCCTTAGTGAAGTGTCACTTTTTTTTCTTAGAGTGAACTAGAGAAACACTGACTTTTGCATCCATCCAAGAAATGATGTCATGAAATTACAGAATTGTTGTCAGCGTGAGAGTTCACACTGAGGTTCCATAAATTGACTCTATAGATGCGATGCGGGAACATTTCACAACAGAACTACGAATGTAATCTAAGTTGTATGATTTAAGTTGACCCTGAAATACGACACTATTGATATATACGTCCATAAATATACTCCACCCGCCACTTTATTGTGTGTGGCAGCAAGCACTTCGTATACCACCCACCCACCACTCCCCTCCCCTTTTCCTTTTCCAGACAAGTCTTCAGCCTGGAATTTCTCTGACTGGGGTCGATTTGTCTTCAGTGATGAGTCCCGCTTTGAACTGAGGGTCGACGAAGAGCAAAGAGGTGTGTGGAGACGCCCCAGACAGCGGTGGAATACCAACCGGACTTTCGCCTGGTATACGGCCCAACACCCAGGAGCAGTCAGGGGTGCCATTTCGTTTCATAGCAGGTCATCTGGGGCACCTTTACAGCGTAGAAGTACGTCGACGATATTCTACACTCCGTTTCATTATCTTCGTTGTAAGCCATTGTAAGATGGCAAGAACTATGCCCCTTGCATGATGTCATTAAAGATCACTGAACTCATGTTGAGCGAACAGTAGGGCTGAACAAAACTGACAGACAAGGCACAATGCATCTTGTAGAGGGTACAGTATGGACGTATTGGAATAATTAATGCTGGGTGATGATTTTAAAGTAATTCCCACAACATGAAAGTTTTGTGGAAATGCATCGATTTACTGGAGGCTAGTTTATCCCAGAGAAGTATTCAGAGTTGACCGCAGCTGGGTGGTGGCATGTGGCTGGGAGTGGCAGCGTAGTGCGGCTCAAACTCTGAGAAAGCAATAAGGGGCCACGGCCTCCAGCTGCCTTAAGATGAGTGACAGTGAGTGGGTGGTTGACCCCATGCTGGTGTATCGGAAAGCAGACAGAGAACTTGTATGCCTGTTGATAAATGTCCTTAGTCCCGTTTTTAGTTAAACATGGGAGAAAGCTGAGGAAAGCTATGGTGGAGCGGTCAACAGAGGCAGAATTACGCCTGTTTGTGACTATAGCAACATCAGGCTGAATTCACGTTCCACAGGGTCTAAAGTAAATCGGGTGAAGAACGACAGCCTCCAATGGGAACAGAGGACCAAGGAATTTGAAGTACTCTCCTGGGAGTCACAATTTCGGAAAAATTGGTGTTTTATGCAGATGCTTATCTTTATGGGTGGCATGGGAGGAGCTAAATAGCAGAAGTTGACAGGAAGGGAGATTTTGTGGGAATTTGTTCAGTTCCCAGAGCAGGCATTGGTCGGCGCTGGAAAGCGACGCATAATTAACGCGACTTGTGGTGCAATTGGCATATTGATTTTGTTGGAGAGGAAACTGAAGCAAAGAGCGGATTGACAGAAGTCTCCATAGAGGTGTTCCGTTTGTAGCTTGCCTAGAGTGCGGACGTGGCGTTTTTTACTCAGCTTGCCTGAGAGAGAGTGAGCATCACTGCAGTTTAGGACTTAGCAAACAGAAAGATTGAGCTTGGAGATAGAAAGTTTTAGTTCAGCTATGTACTGAGCTAGATAGCTAGGAGTGAATAGACGAGCGCAGCCTTGCCCCACCACGCTGAATTTGGTGATATTGCGCCCGCCCCGGTTTGAGTTAGACCACTGATTAATTTGTTGGATCATGTCGGCAAAGTTTCCACGAGGATTTCATGGGCTGTGTTTTGTAGAATTCTTCTCGCACTCCGCATTATGCCTGGGTCAATCGATGGGAATCAATTTTGATTTATCGCGCTTTACTCGATGTAAACGCCATTTATTCCCACTGCCTGTTAGGAGAGTCATTTAATGTGATGATTGAAGGTTGTAGTTTAAAATAAATTTGTGCTAATCGACTGCATCCGTTTTCAACCAAGTAGTGGAAATCCCAAGTCACTTTCTTAATTAATTTTATGTTCAACATTTGCATCTTGTGTTCAATAGCCGAATATAACATCAATGTGCACCCCTTTTAATTAAAAGGGATCAATTCTGAATCAATTAATGTCAACGCTGCCACCGCAGTTCAATCAGGAGTCACAGGGCCTTATTACTTTCTTTGTGTTATCTGATATTGCGGCAGTTTTGCACACTCTGTTGATCTGTTAGTCAATTACCTGGGGTGAACACAAGCCAAAACCAGGTAAGCGTCGTCGGGTGGGGGGTTACACCATCGTGGGCTTGCATTTGAGACAGATAATGCCCACCTGCAGAAGCAAGAGTTTTTCAACTGCTCTTCTTCATACTTGTCAAACACTGTCTCGTGAAGCAAAGTCGCCGGACCTCCCCACAATTGTGAATGTTTCGAGCAATATGGGCAGGGCCCTCTTACCAGCTCTGGATTTTCATGACCTAGGTCGCCATTTGAAGAGAATCTGCCGAGTTTTCCCTCAGGAGGACGTCTGACAACTCTATCAATGCCAAGCCGAATAACAGCTTGCATAAGTGCCAGAGGTGGACCAACGTGTTATTGACTTGTTGAATCTGTGAAGCTCTTTCTCTTGAACAAATCATCCAATCTTACCGAAATTGTTATCATTTGTGTGTATGTGCATTTACACAACATCTACCGATGTCCTACCATTTGGATGATTTTTGTCATGGTAAATGAATCAATGCAATTTTCAGTGAGATCTTATCTGGAATGGTTATTTGTTTTTTTAATGATTAATAACAGATCTTGGCATTTTTGCGCCTATATTATTTGCCCTTTCGTACCGTAAGTACGCTGCTTCAGTGTTGGCAGCGCTGTGTAGCGCTTTGCATTGGGTCTCTGACTGCTTTTTTTTTTTTTTTTTTTTTTTTTTTTTTTTTTTTTTTTTTTTTTTTTTTTTTTTTTTTGTAAGAGACTTTGTGTCTGGTCGGACTCGTTGTTGGAGGCTAATCGCCAGCACTGTTGGGCAGTTGGAAGTTAGTCGCCAGCAGTGATGGAAGTAGTGTTGGGCAGTTGGAGGTGAACAGCCAGCAGTGATGGGTGTTAGACGTGTGAAGTTAGCATTGATGGAGGGTAGTGGTCTGAAGTGTTAGCGTAGGTTAACGATCTGTACATGTTCGACTTGCAGATTAAATGTTAACCATGAATATATACCTTTGTACTAGATGTCAATTACGATTTATATTCCGGTCTGAACTGGATGTCACATTATAAAGATAAAAAAAACATTATTTGGTTTGCAAAAAAATCTTTCCTTTGCTAACCACATGCCTATTAGTAGTTAGTGGCTTTAGTAGTTACAATCTTTTGTTTAGCTGGCTGTATTGACGCTTGCTGTGTTGCAGTAGTTCGCGTAATGAAGACTTTTGTGAGGTAAATGTATAGGTTATTACTAGGATTTCTTTCTAGTCAGGGCCATTCTTTTGAGTTAATTTAGTAGCAGTCAGATCGTGTTACAGTTTTATATTGAGAGTAATTAAGGAAGACGAAAAGTTTGAATTCTGTTTGTCAGGGCAAATTCAGTAGGTCGGTGTTGTGAGGATAAAGGATAGCAAAGTGACACTTGCATTCAATTTCACTCAGCGGTTTAAATAAATATTTCATTAAAGAAGTTTCACATAGCCACTGTTCTTTCTCAGTTTAGGTAAGCACAAACGCAGCGTCAAACAACTTTAACTCAAATGAGCCACATGTGTTTCAGTTGAGTGTTAACTAACGGAGACGTGCTAGTACAAGTCGTCTTATTCGTCTTCATTCAATATTATTATTATACTGTATCTACTGCACTTAAAGCATCTCTTGATGTCAGGTGAAATATATGGAATGTAATGAAATAAAGAGAAAATATAATTTACGCAATGGAATTGTCATAGTATTTCGTAAGCAACGTTTTATTTATGCTAAATGCCTTTTCACAGAAGCCGTTTAATGAATCGAAGCCTGCGATTTGCTTTACAGAGAACGAAGCCTATATCTTTGTTCCAGTTCTTGTTTCTACACATTGCTACCCCCAGATATTAGTTAAATGACCTAATTTCCGCTAATTAATTGTATACGTGAAGGCTACCATGTGTTTACTTTTAGTAAAGTAAACAACTTGATTTTTCTTTTCATGAAGACCCAGTAGCCAATCTCTGAAACAAGTTCAGTTTTTGTGAAAATCTAACTGAATTAAAATCTCACTTTTCTTAGATAAGTCTTTTAGAAAGGAAAATCGTTGCTGTTAATAATTAAAACTATCAGCTAAGTCGTTAATATATAACTTGAGCAGCAACGATCCTACTACGTTTTCTAGTGCCGAATATGTTCTTGTGTCCTGCTATCAAGTTGAGTGATATGGACCAGTTTTGTCGATCACTTCTGTTGTATCTGAGCTCTTTCAGCTGCTGTGAAGAGTTCTCTGCTCAATAAATCTTTGTGGTCAAGAGTGGAGCTAACTTCCTAGCAGATTCTCTATATAACCCGAGGGGAACTGTTGAACTGTTGGGCCCTAGTGTCCTTCTGGGTTTCAGCGATTTCAGTTTCATCTCTCTTAATAAAGAGTTATATGACGTCTATCAGTCTGTGATTTTTCTTCAAAATTGGTTCATATGACTCTGAGCACTATAGGACTTAACATCTGAGGTCAGTAGTCCCCCACAACTTAGAACTACTTAAACTTAACTAACGTAATCACATCACAGACATCCATGTCGTGGCAGGATTCGAACCTGCGACCGTAGCGGTCGCGCGGTTCCAGATTGTAGCGCCTAGAACCGCTTGGCGACACCACCCGGCTGATGTTTCTTTCTTTCGCTTCAACAGAATATCGGCCATCAGAGCTGATAGGCCACTTTTGATCAGCAGCTTAACAAAAAGGCAAACAATATTACTTGTAATTAGAAATTGGAGCAAATTAACCACATTCTACGTAGTTTATCGAAAATCCATCGCATTTAATCACTGTAACCGAACTATCAGTTTAATGAGCCAAAGCTGCAAAAAACTAACACGAATTCTTTACAGACGAATGGAAAAACTGATAGAAGCCGACCTCGGGGAAGATCAGTTTGGATTCCGTAGAAATGTTGGAACACGTGAGGCAATACTGACCCTACGACTTATCTTAGAAGAAAGATTAAGGAAAGGCAAACCTACGTTTCTAGCATTTGTAGACTTAGAGAAAGCTTTTGACACTGTTAATTGGAATACTCTCTTTCAAATTCTGAAGGTTTCAGGGTTAAAATACAGGGAGCGAAAAGCTATTTACAATTTGTACAGAAAATAGATGGCAGTTATTAGAGTCGAGGGGTATGAAAGGGAAGCAGTGGTTGGGAAGGGAGTGAGACGGGGTTGTAGCTTATTCCCGATGTTATGCAATCTGTATATTGAGCAAGCAATAAAGGAAACAAAAGAAAAGTTCGGAGTAGGTGTTAAAATCCATGGAGAAGAAATAAAAACTTTGAGGTTCACCCATGACATTGTAATTCTGTCAGAGAAAGCAAAGGACTTGGAAGAGCAGTTGAACGGAATGGACAGTGTCCTGAAAGTAGGGTATAAAATGAACATCAACAAAAGCAAAACAAGGATAATGGAATGTAGTCGAATTAATTCGGGTTATGCTGAGGGAATTAGATTAGGAAATGAGACACTTAAAGTAGCAACTGATGATGGTCGAAGTAGGGAGCATATAAAATGTAGACTGGCAATTGCAAGGAAAGCGTTTCTGAAGAAGAAAAATTTGTTAACATCTAGTATAGATTTAAATGTCAGAAAGTCTTTTCTGAAAGTATTTGTATGGAGTGTAGCCATGTATGGAAGTGAAACGTGGATGATAAATAGTTTAGACAAGAAGAGAATAGAAGCTTTTGAAATGTGGTGCTACAGAAGAATGCTGAAGATTAGATGGGTAGATCACATAACTAATGTGGAGGTATTGAATAGAATTGGGGAGAAGAGGAGCTTGTGGCACAACTTGACTAGAAGAAGGGATCGGTTGGTAGGACATGTTCTGAGATGTCGAGGGATCACCAATTTAGTATTGGAGGGCAGCGTGGAGGGTAAAAATCGTAGAGGGAGACCAAGAGATGAATACACTAAGCAGATTCAGAAGGATGTAGGTTGCAGTAGGTACTGGGAGATGAAGAAGCTTGCACAGGATAGAGTAGCATGGAGAGCTGCATCAAACTAGTCTCAGGACTGAAGACCACAACAACAACAATCAACCATTAGTGTCAAATATTCGCGACAAATTTTGCAGACAGTATGCACGTATATCACTGAATGCAGCTGCAAAATGATATCATTGTACGACACATGATTCAGAAGAATGGATGTCATTCACAATGACCTGCAGGAACACGAAACTGACGGACAAAATTCGCTGAGTGAATTATGTTTACTATGTGTGCCGAGTCCGTACGCGGACAAAGCTACGGGTAAAAATATGCACGTAAAACCCACCAAACTATACATACTTACTACTTACTATCTGGAAGTACTTACTGCGGGAGTAAGTACCAGTAACCTCCTATTGGGGTGTGGGGGTGAGAATGTGGAGAGACAAAAGGGGAGGAGGAGATGGACAGACATGAGTAGATGGTCACATATGGGGAGGAGGAGGAGGTGGATAGACAATTAGGAGGGGGGAGAGGGAGGAAGGTATGGAGAGACGGGGATGGACTAATAGAAGATTGTAATAAATACATAACCTAGCAACGCTAGGTACTCAGCTAGTTTCAAATAAGATATTCGTTCCACGAAAGAAGTGTTATACAAAACACTCTTTCGGCCGATTCTTGGATACTGATAATAAGTCTGGGCTCGTTCACGCAGCCTCGAGCGCTTGCTCATAAAACTCTAGTGGGGCACACTGTAAGTGAGGCGTTGTGCATCACTATCGATTTCCGAGAGCACGTAGTCCAAGAAGATACAGTCAGCACATTATTTCCTCTCATGAACGGCTTGATAATTACCATCACTGGAAAATCAGGTTAGAGCCCATACTGCGGCTTACCAGCATTCGTTCTTCCCTTTCACTATTCGTGAATAGAACAGGGAGGCAGGAAATGATAGCATTGGAAGCGCTCTTCACGACAGTCTATAAGGTGGATTGCTGACTATATACGTAAAAGCAAGAGTACAACATTGAAATTTTAATTACGGAACCCACAGTAAGAAGATAATTTTCTGAACATATTTCGTAAGTAATGGTAATGCTGTACCCACAGGACCGATGGCGATAATCAGAGGAATACGAGCTGGTGTTCAAATTAAGTGCCGCTGCGATTCACCAATTAGCAAGCAATTAGTACCGCAGATATGCATTGATTGCGGAGCCTCTCCCTTAATGCGCGAACCACGTAATTGTCTATCGAGTATCAGCGCAAAGCTCTGGTGTAATTTCCATAATGAGCTAGCCACAAGATATTGATAAACCGAATGATTACAATATGTGGTGAGTAAAACAGCCCTTCACATAGCTCTTTCTGTGCTAGTACGAGGTATACCGTACATTTGAAGCTCATACTGTTTGAATAAAAATTAGCTTATCGTTCCACTTTAAGATATCACATCTGATTGAATTTTCCCAAGTTGAGAAATGAGAAGGAGTGGTAGCCATGTTAAATAAATACTTGAAAATTTCTGTTAAAAAACTTGTTTATTGTGAGTTGGAGCCTCGTGCCAAGTTATTGCATTACTGAATAAAATGTAGCACAATATACAAAGCTTTGTCAGAAATAAAACATTTACAATCAAAATGCACCTTTTGCACATGGCCACATCATTATATGTAGAGCTTATAGATGACAAATCTTAAAAAGCACAGTACACAGTAAACTGTACATTAGCACATCTGTTTACCTTAGCTTGACATGTTCCATTCATTGAAGATCCACCTTAGATGGCGTGTACAGTATAACTCCATGTACTCTCCTAGTTTATTAAATACACCTTTTGGTTTTCCGGATTTTAGCGAATTCAACCGGAACAGGTCATCAGTAGAAAGTGGAAACTGTATGTAGGACAGCTAATCTGATAGCTATCTGAGACTACGGTCAGTATCGTAACCTGAACCCTGTTACGGTCTGTGGCACAGGCGCACTATCTCCCTACCCTTTCCCACTACTTCGTCCGTCGTACACACCCAAGCTGCTTTCCCTACAGTCTCTCCACAGAAAGTACGTAGTAAACGTTCCCCACAATTCGAAATGCTGCTCTGCAAATTTGTAGCCTGGTTTTACTGTCTTACGTGCCACCTATTACGGTTTACAGCGTAAATAAAGTGTATAAACGCAAATAAAATGATACAGAACGTCCTTTGCTGTCCGCGAGATTTATTCAACGACAGTTCAGGAGTTGCTCCGAACTCGAAATAACAAGGCCGCCGTCGTGGAAGCTCTTGCAGCATAGAATACGTGTTAGAGATATCCCGCAAGATGTGGAACACTAGAATGATTTTCAGTATCGTTTAATTTCATCAAAATGTTAGGTTTGATGCCTCAGAATCAACTAAAGTTTGATGTGTAATGATTCGTTGAGATATGTAGCTACGTGGTTTTCTATGGGCTTAGCTTTGTGCCCGTGTTTCTAAGATAAATAAATTATGATCTAACCAGGCGGATGTTAATATTCGTCGTCCGTAAAGTCTGCAATTAGGATAAAATCCCCAGCTTTCGATGATTACAACTTCCGTCGTTGTCTTCTGGTGCTAGCTCCGAATGTCGTTCAACTGATGAGCCTACCACAGGATGGGGTCTGGTTGGCTGTATTACGTCATGATGACCTTTTAGAGATGATTACTGCTGAAGCGTTGTCCTCTGTGTCCAGAGATGAAGTTTGTGCTCGCTGTCCAGCTTTGCTTGTGACGCCATCATTAACATCAGCTGGCAGGGTGTGTGAGGTCTCCCTACGTGACCTTTCTTTGTCAAGCACCTGCTACGATGAGTTGCTAAGTGCACAGCCAGTATCTTCATTGGAGTTACTATCACTCTGATTTCCAACTCCTTCGCTAATAACATTTTCAGGGGCTCAATGCCTAAACCACAAAACTAGTCTTTTCAAGAATCGCTCGGCATAGTATCGTTTTTCAAAATGTCTGGACTTACGGTGATATCGTTCAAGAGAGGCCCGCCTTGATAACTGCGCGACCAGGGAGGCGGAGAGCTAAGCCAAGAGGTCCGTGTTCGATACCCGGTGGGTCGGCAAATATTTCCGCTCAGGGTCTAGGTGTTGTATTATCCTTACGTTCGTATCGTCATAACTCTCATTCCGCTATTGGCTGAATGCGCACATTCCGAAAGTCAATAAATTGGAAAAAACGCTCAAGACAGCAATCGGCAGTAGTCTGTATAGACGGGTCAACGTTAACTGATGGCACGCTCGCACTGCACTCTCAAGCCGAAATTATTTTATAGGTTTCAATGCTTCTTTAATTTCTCTTATTCCCCGGAAGACAGGCCGGATTCCTTGCCTGATTAAGAAACCACTGTCTTGCACGTTGTTGCACCGGTGAATGGAAGTCGCACCATGTGCTGGTCCTTCTGGCCTGGGTTTTCGGTATCGTGTTTGGTTTCTACAAACAGCTGATTTAATGCCACGGACTGAATACTCCTTTATTACGAACACCGTCATCAGGTAATTAGGACCCGTGGTGGTCCTTGTCCAAAATTATCAAATGGTAAATGGCTCTGAGCACTATGGGACTTAACAGCTGTGGTCATCAGTCCCCTAGAACTGCGAGTGTAGCGGTCGCGCCGTTCCAGACTGAAGCGCCTAGAATCGCTGGGCCACCGCGGACGGACCGAGATTATCCTAATTCACTGTATTAGTATGTTCAGCAATGTTCACTTTACAGCTGGAGAATGAAAATCGCTATGGTTTCTTTGAAAAGAACGCGGCTACCCACTCTGTGTGTCGTATTGCTTCTCTAATGAAGTCATTGTCGACGGGACGTAAACCTCTATTCTCCCAGCCTTTTCATTTTTACTTCATATTCCATGCTCAGCGATCCACATACCAAACGCCCTGCTGTCGCATGCTATGAAGTAACGTCTAAAAACATGGAAAAGTTAGAAGTATTCTTTGAGCTCCCATCGTTTTTAGAGGGTGCGCCATCTTGTATTTTGTACTGTAGCGATGCTTTTCTAAGAAAACGGCGCTATACATGATGAAAAGTATTGCAGGGAAATGTCATTGCTCCACAGCCACTGTCATCCTCGATCATACGAACGTCAACGTTCTTCACTCGTATGTTCTGCACCGGTGTTTGTGGAATGTCGTTGCAGAAAATTTCAAGCTATCATGCAAAACAAAGGTAGCGGTATGTGGTCAGTGGCTGAGGTTTTCTGAGCAGACTGTCACACTCGCGGCGTTCCAGCGAGTACCAGTGGAGTTGCGGAACGGACACGTCAATCCTTGGGAGGTGCTCGATCCGGCGTGACGTAAGGAGTTGCGCTGCCGCGGCCGAGGCGTTTTTATTGTTACCACCACCGCGCAAGCGTCCAGAGGAGGGCGTCAGGCGAGGAGCAGGCAAGAAGAAGACTCCTGGGAGGTGACGGAGCTCGTGTCCCGAGGCGCTGGCGGCCGTCTGTGAAACCGCAGCGACCGCAGCTACGCGCCGCGCCGCTACTTAGCGGCGCCCACTTCTTCCCAAGAGCGTCCTGCACTCGTCCGTGACGCGCGCCTAAAAGCTGCAGGAAAGAGTAACACTGTCACACAGGTCATCCCCGGTTTCCAGAAGGGACGTCGAACAGATGTGCTGAATTATACACCTATATCTCTAACGTCGCTCAGTTGTAGAATTTTGGAACACGTATTATATTCGAGTATAATGACTTTTCTGGAGACTAGAAATCTACTCTGTAGTGATCAGCATGGGTTTCGAAAAAGACGATCGTGTGAAACTCAGCTCGCGCTATTAGTCCACGAGACTCTGAGCGCCATAGACACGGGTTCCCAGGTAGATTCTGTGTTTCTTGACTTCCACAAGGCGTTCGATACAGTTCCCCACAGTTGTTTAACGAACAAAGTAAGAGCATATGGACTATCAGACCAATTGTGTGATTGGATTAAAGAGTTCCTAGATAACAGAACGCAGCATGTCATTCTCAATGGAGAGAAGTCTTCTTAAGTAAGAGTGATTTCAGGTGTGCCGCAGGGGTGTGTCATAGGACCGTTGCTATTCACAATATACGTAAATGACCTTGTGGATGACATTGGAAGTTCACTGAGGCTTTTTGCCGATGATGCTGTAGTATATCGAGAGGTTGTAACAATGGAAAATTGTACTGAAATGCAGGAGGGTCTGCCGCGAATTGACGCATGGTGCAGGGAATGGCAACTGAATCTCAATATAGACAAGTGTAATGTGTTGCGAATACATAGCAAGAAAGAGCCCTTATCATTTAGCTACAAAATAGCAGGTCTGCAACTGGAAGCAGTTAATTCCATAAATTATCTGGGAGTACGCATTAGGAGTGATTTAAAATTGAATGATCGTATAAAGTTGATCGTCGGTAAAGCAGATGCCAGACTGAAATTCATTGGGAGAATCCTAAGGAAATGCAATCGGAAAACAAAGGAATTAGGTTACAGTACACTTGTTCGCCCACTGCTTGAATACTGCTCAGCGGTGTGGGATCCGTAAAAGATTAATCATGTGCTGGAAGGTTTCTTCGGGAATGGCAGCCCATTTTGAAAGATGCATTCTCCATCCCCAAATTCCTCTTCAGCAGTGGGAAGGAAGAAGGTACTTAAAACATCAGTGTAGGCCTGTGCTGTGATAGTGCCATGCAAAACAACAAGGGGTGAATCCCCTCCATGAAAAACACGACCACACCATAGCACCACAGCCTCCAAATTTTGCTGTTGGCAGTACACAAGCTGGCAAATGACGTTCACCGGGTATTCGCCATACCAACACTCTGCCATCGGATCGTCACATCGTTTACCGTGATTCGTCACTCCACAAAATCATTTCTCACTTTTCAATCGCCCAATGTTAGAGTTCCTTACACTAAGTGAGGCGTGGTTTGGTATTTACCGGAGAGATTTGTGGTATATGAGCAGCCGCTCTACCGTGAAATCCAAGTTTTTCACCTCCCGCCTAACTGTCATAGTACTTGCAGTTGATCCTGATGCAGTCTGGAATTTCTGTGTGATGGTCTGGATAGATGTCTGCCTATTACACATTACGATCCTTTTCAACTGCTGGCGGTCTCTGTCTGTTAACAGATGACGTCGACCTCTACGCTTTTGTGCTGTACTGGTCCTTTCACGTTTCCACTTCAATATCACATGGGAAACAGTGGACTTAGGGATGCTTAGGAGTGTGGAAATCTTGCGTACAGACATATGACACCGATGATACCCAATCACTTGACCACGTTCGAAGTCCGTGAGTTCCGCGGAACGCCCCATTCTGCTCTCTCAAGATGTATAATGACTACTGAGGTGGCTGATACGGGGTACCTGGCAGTAGGTGGCAGCACAGTGCACCTAATATGCAAAATGTATGTTTTTGGTGGTGTCCGGATAATGTTGATCACACAGTGTAGCATCAAATTTATGGAACAAACATTGCTCTGTTGGGTGGAGCTCATCAGTCATCACCTAATGCTTGGCAGTAATGATTCTTCCAGAGCAATCAGAGGGACCCATCGAATACCCATCGAATACCACCAGACATTATTGAGCCTTTCTGGTGTACTTTCGAGAGACAGGTGTGGGATCACTATCCACCTTCACCACTGCTACCTGAACCTGCCACTGTTTTGCAGGAAGAATGGTGTAAGATTCCCCTGTAAACTATGCAGGACCTGTGTTGATCTATTCCGAGACAACTTGAAGCTGTTTCAAATGCTAACGGGTTCCCTACACCGTGTTAAGCGGGGCAAAGTGTTTTTGTTGTTTCCACATTTCTGTCCAATCCTTGTGTTTCAGGCAGTATTCTCGAACCATGGCAGCGCTTTAGAAAAGCAATGCACACCGTCAGTTAGCTTGATGACGTCCTACGTAACAAAAATTCTTGTAAAACTAAAGCTCCATTTCGAGCACCCTGCATCACGTCGCATTTTCAATTTGTTTTCCTTCTTTGCAATTTTCTACGATTCCAATGTTTTTTTTTTTAATCTTCTGCTCATGCTGTCCTTTTTCTTACTTCTGTACAGCAGTGTCATATTTTCGCTGAATACGAGCCCGTATAGATTTAGCACTGCATTCTTCAAATACTTTCTCGCTGTTGTATTGGTTTCGTGAATACTGGATCATTTCTGACCTTTTTTTAATTCCATGAAACCGCCTTCTTGAACCTTTTTGCAAGGATAATTAGAATATTTGTTTAGTTAATCTGATCTCACTCATCCTGTAGTTACAAAGAAATCTTGGCTTTTCCTTGGCTTTCGTGAACTTTCTACACTTTGGTGAAAGTCCTTCATTGCTATTCTTTTCCATTTGACTTTTCTCTGTGTGGCACACACTTCTTTCTAGTAATTCTTGTGTCTCGTGCCTTTGCCCGTTTAATTTATGATTCATTTTTATGTAATCGTGGCTCGTTGCGGAGTAAAAATGTAATTATGATTTATTCTGTATGTAACCGTTGTTACTTTTGCTGCTGTTAAAATACCTTCGGAGCATTAAAAAGGGCTGTAATATGCAATCACAAAGAGACACAAAACAATACACGAAGTTATGTATCAACCTTCAAGTTGTGACTTGGTTGCCATCGGTGTAGGAACCACTCATCATGCAACTGCATTCAGGAAACCCATACACGAGGTGCGTAGGGCCAACTAATCAGTGAACCTATCCGTAGCACTGCTGTGTATCACTGTGTGCAACTAACACAGCCGACAAACCAGAGACAGGTCCCACTAGTAATGACTGCAAGATTAAGGGCGAAGAGTAGCCAGCACCGGGTATCATGTGTGTGTTTCCAAACAAGACAACAGAGCACACCGCCGACGTTTGTTCTGTTGTAGACTTATTTTCAGAGCAGTTCAGACTCAAAGATAAATAACTGCTGTACAATTAAGGTACAATTATTCTGTAACGACCCTCCGGAGGTCACGGGCTCCTCTTATACCAAAATACTCAGAAACTATCCCTGAGCAACTCCAAAATTTTTGTTGAGAATTCGGATTCATTTGTATAAACGATGTTCTAGCCTTTTTTTTTAATTTATCCATGTTATATGGATGTTGTATGAGCTCTGCGACTGTATTATAAGATTATGTGGAATAATTTATACTGCTGCAGTCACTTTTTACTAATTAATATTTTACTAGCACAACGCATTTCGGCAGCATGCTGCCATCGTGAGGTGAATTACACAGTTACTTATACATCAGTTGATAGGTTGTGTACATTAGCAGTGTGTGCCAGTGGTGTTAAGGATCGAAAAATGAACCTGTGTGGAAGGATAAATCTGTTACAGTGTGTACATTTTGTGGATAGCAAGATTAGTTAATATATTAATACGTATTAATATATTACCTAATCATGCTATTCACATAATGTACACACTGTAACAGATTTATCCTTCCACACTCGTTCGTTTTTCGATTCTTAACCCCACTAGCGCAACAGCTAATGTACACAATCTATCAGCTGATGTATAAGTAAATGTATAATGCGCCTGATGATGGCAGCAAGCTGCCAAAATACATTGTTCTAATAAAATATTTAGCAAAAAGTGACTGCAGCAGGATAAATTATTCCACATAATGTTCTAGCCGTTGTTGTGCAGTGCCTTAGTTTAATTTCTAGAGATACATGTTTTCTTACGTTTTTACTTAATGCTTATTCTTTTGCACTTTCCTTTTTACTTCTTCTATCGCCGTTGTATTTTAATGTGTCTGCTTGCATCAGTGTCTGAGATCTTTCAACTTTCTTACGTTTGCAGTTTATCTATACAGGGTGAGTCACCTAACCTTACCGCTGGATATATGTCGTAAACCACATCAAATACTGACGAACCGATTCCACAGGCCGTACGTGAGGAGAGGGGCTAGTGTAATTGTTTAATACAAACCATACAAAAACCCATGGAAGTATGTTTTTCAACACAAACCTACGTTTTTTAAATGGAACCCCGTTAGTTTTGTTAGCACATCTGAACATATAAACAAATACGTAATCAGTGCCGTTTGTTGCATTGTAAAATGTTAATTACATCCGGAGATATTGTAACCTAAAGTTGACGCTTGAAACCTCCGATGTTCAGTTGCGTGTTGTAACAAACACGGGCCACGGTCGGCGAGCAACATCTGCAGGGACATGTTTACGATGACGACCGTGTTTACGAGTGTGGTTGTAGTGCACTGTTGTGATTTGGCCTAGCTGTCGCAGTGTCCGCATGTAGCGCTTGCTGCTATTGTTATTCCGCATTCGTCTCCGCACGCAGACCAACTGTAGTACACCGTGTTACAAGACGTCTGTGATAGTGTAGTGTTGTAGGAAGTGTGACCATGGTGTATTCGAACTCTAAAAAGGCGGAGATGATACTCATCTATGGCGAGCGTCGACGAAATACAGCTGAAGCCTGCACGGTGTATGCAGAACGGTACCCGGACAGAGAGCATCCAACGTGCCTCACATTGCAAAACATCTACCGCCAACTGTATGCAACAGGTATGGTCGTAGCACGCAAACAGGTCCGTAACAGGCCCGTCACAGAAGAAGCAGGTGCAGTTGGTGTGTTAGCTGCTGTTGCCATGAACCCACACATGAGTACACGGGACATTGCGAGAGCCGGTGGACTGAGTCAAAGTAGTGTCATGCGCATACAGCATCGTCACCGCTTTCACCCGTTTCATGTGTCGCTACATCAGCAATTACATGGTGATGACTTTAATCATCGAGTGCAATTCTGTCAATGGGCATCAACAGAGAATGCGTTGCAGTTCTACCTGTTTACCGATGATGAGGGTTTCACAAACCACGGGGGAGTGAATCTACAGAACATGCATTACTGGTCCGTGGACAATCCTCGCTGGCTCAGACAGGTAGAGCGACAGCGACCGTAAACTGTAAATGTATGGTGCGGAATCATTGTCGACCACCTTATTGGTCCTCACTTCCTTGCAGGGGCCCAAACAACTGCAACATACACTAACTTAAGGACATCACACACATCCATGCCCGAGGCAGGATTCGAATCTGCGACCGTAGCAGTCGCGCGGCTCGGGACTGAAGCGCCTAGAACCGTCCGGACACCGCGGCCGGCCTGTTATAGAGGACTAAATAATCGATGTATTCGACATGCTATCATACCTGATCCCTGTGACTATAATGTTTGTTCTAGGAGAAAATTAAAAGTGATTCTTATAAACAATGGAGATGCGATGTCGAAAAATGACCCACCAGGAAACTCATACATCTCTGTAAATTTCAGGTTTTCAAGACAATAAAACGCAAACTTATCAAACATTTTTTTAGCATTTTCTCGCTCATCTCTACATATACCGGAGTAGTAAAGGAATCTGTTTATTGCGAACGTTTCACACTCTTGTAATAGTCTGAGGCTCTCAGAAAATAATTTGCATAATATTGCATGCCCATTATAGTAAATTCTTGACGCCGTAAAATATATATTCGCTCTGTAATAACTCGAACCCATTCAGTGTTCACAACCAAGTCTCACATGCTTCCTCGTAAAATTAAACATTGCAACCCGTGCCAAATGTAACGCAATAAAGCACCGAGCGTAAAAATCTTGGTAAAGTGGTCATAAAGTAAGAATTTCATTACTCAGTACTGAACTCCTACGCGGCTGCATACACCCACGTGACAGTTACTGCTTTTCGTTGACACAGCAGGACTTTCGTACCGTCTGGTGCGTGAATGTCAATATTTCCAGCCCGTTGGCTACTTCTCTTCTCAGGTGACATAAATATCTGCCTATAATGAACATCACATTAAGCAATTACAACAAAAATGGTTGTAGAGACTTGCGATATGATGTATAGGTACTGATAAAATGGTTTCTGCGGTCATTATACCAGCGTCCAGGGAATTTCAGTAGAACCAAGAACATGAATAAACGTGTATATGCTATGGAATCAACACACCCATTCGTAGGTCAAAGTTCGTACCATATAAAAGTATTTGTAGTTAGTTAACAAAGCGTAGTAAATCTCTCGCTGGAAACTCATTAGACTTACTTCAAACAGATCATACGCAAAGTTGTTTCGGTAGAGTAACATAACTGGAGACCCTTATCCTATTTTATGTCTAGATATTTAATCTCTGTTGACAGCTTGCACAGGAACTCACCTTTCTTAGTGATATTACACAGCACACGGACGAAGGGAGGAAAGTTCTTATCACTTTTATGTGGAGATTTAAAGCCCTTCGTATGGGGAATGGCACTTAGGTGCTGGTAAACAAAATAAAACATTTGTTCTAAAAACTAATGCTAATTCTAATGTATACGGTGCTTAGAATGAAATAAATGTTCTCACTATAAAGAAAAGAAAATTTACATTTTTCATTTTCTCTTTGCTTCCTTCCCGTGCCTGAAATTGTTCTTCTGTTCGTGAATGAGGCACTTATTTCTGTGTCATGACTGTCTTCCTCAGGCCACAGTGTCGTTTGAATCAGAATGCGAGAAGTATCATATCCTCTAGCATTCTCAGAATTGCATAAATTCTATTTCATATGTTTTCCTAATCTAACTTTGTGCTGTATTACTGTCCCACATGTTGACCACCAACTGGTGTGCGAAACTAACAAGAAGTCAGCATATGACAGGCATTAACCCGACGTGCTGGCCAATACGAGTCATGCAAACGAACAGATGCGTACTTCAGAAATTCACTGCTTGTTATAAGGTAGAGAGCAAAATTGAAAACTGTTGTTTCGACTACGTACTTTAAGAAGTAGCAAAGGATGATGTTCGAACAAGATGCTGAATAACGAATTAGACAGGTCTGGCTTGTGTCCGTTCTAAGCATAATGAACAGCTCATACGATACCTTGTATAGTGTGCTAACAAGTAAGAATCTGGTTAGCACGTAACATTTTTCCAACGTTTCACCATAGTGCGCTACAAGAAAGACAGGTCGACGCTACGCTTTTAAACGTCCACCTGGTGTCTTGTGCTGCGAGGGGTAACAACACCACCGTATAATACTGAGTACTTTTAGTACATTATTTGTGCGCCAATGCCATCTCATTCTCCGTATAACTACTTTATTATTTATTGACAGTTGTAATCCATTCGTAACTGTAACCAGAGGGAAAAGAGACTCATGAAACGTATCTCGAACGAAAACGTGTGAACCCGTCTGAACAGTGTATTGTTGCGAGTCATGAACAGAAATACCTATGAAATGTGCAGACTGACGCACCGTACGAAAGAGTCAGACGAGAAAGGTCAGCACTACCTTTCTTCTAAACCAACATAGCTGCATTGACAGTACACCTGTCACACGAAATCAACCTCTTGTAGGGATAATGACAGCTGTTGGTCGACATGCGTCCATAAATTTTATTTGTAGGCGCTTCCATCAAGGGGAGTTTTATGCATGTCGGCTAAATACGTCAGATATGGAAGCTACACGCATAGTGGTAGACAACACGCATCTCAAGTTGTTAGGACAGGGCGACGCTGCTCCACTAACGCAGAGCCATTCTCACAATGGCGGCGTTCCGCATGACTGTCAGTGAACAATTATGGTGAGGATAATTAGCAGCACCAACGTGAAAGGGCTTTTCTCGGTCTGCACTCGCAGAAATCAGTGTGAACACCTGTTCAAAAATGGTTCAAATGGCTCTGAGCACAATGGGACTTAACATCTATGGTCATCAGTCCCCGAGAACTTAAAACTACTTAAACCTAACTAACCTAAGGACAGCTCACAACACCCAGCCATAGCGAGGCAGAGAAAATCCCTGACCGGAGTGTGGTATATAGATAAATATTTTGCAATAAGAAAATGGCGTTTGAAATTATAAAAGGCATATTTAAATATTATCGTCTGCTCAGAAATATCCTCTGAATAAAAATACTTGCAATTAAAGCGCAGTATTATGTAATTTCCTTCGTTTATGCACTTTTCATCACCAAACAGGTGGTATTGGTGTAGAAGATAATAATTTACCTTTTGTAAATTATGTAATAAAAATGTATTAATAAATCATAGTCTTCAGTTAACATTATTACACTCCTACGATAACGATTAGCGATATGTTACAGAGAGTAAACTCGAGAATATCGCAAATTTGCTGAAAGTTGCGAAGTTCGGGTACTGAGAGTGTATGGACAGTATTGGGCAAATTACGAAGTTCGTGTGTATGGCAGGTAGAGGTTGTGGAATCCTTGTGAACCGGTTACGTGGTGAGCTGCATACATGGGGCACTGATATTTACATTAATTACTTCATTATCACTAACATATGATGTTTGTAGATTTTCTCTATTAGCCCTATAAAGAAAGGAAAATCTAGATCAGAATGACTTCCGCCATGTCAACCGGCGTGGATCCCGGAAAACATGTTTCGTGCGAAGTCCCACATAACATGTTGAAGCCATGGACCAAGGCAGTCCGGCTGATTGAATACACAGAAAATGATTTAGTTCTATACTAACACTTACTAATTAAAGTACGATCATATTGGTATCAAACGAAATTTTACGTGTTAAAATTTTAGTGAAAGACGTTGAAAACTGACCCATGACTAATTTTCACTTTTTCAATTACCACACCCGTATTCGAGCATCTGCGCTGTTTCCTGCGTTTCCCGATTCTTCACAGAGGGAAGATCCATCTCCTCTTCATCATTCAGAGGCGTTAGACAACACTGGAAACTTCAGCGTCAGTGTCATATGATCGATCAATGTTACCGTACACTCCCACCAATACAGCATGCATTGTTGCGATGTTTTTCCTCTTCAAATGCTGAAAACAATTTATCGTACACTACTCGACTGTATCAAAGGGCTGCTCCATTTTGTTTTGGGTCCTCTAGCGTCGTGCTGTGGCAATGTACGAGGGAATTTGAGTGTGTACCAAGACTACAAATATTTATCAGCGCAAAGAAACATTCATTACGTAACTTTATTTTCTCCAGGTGATAGTTAAAACTTTATCCTTCGTATATCAGGCGAAAAGAATACTGTGGTATATCAGTCGTCATGTCTGCAAACATTTTATAATTTGTCTGCTTTATTCTCGGCTGGAATCGAAGCACTAGCGGCCAACTGTCCGGACAAGGGCACGAGCATCGTACAACGATCGGATCCGCGCTACGCCAGAGAAAGAATTTGAGTCGTGCGTGAAACACTCTGCACTAAGGACGCTATCACCTAACGTAATTCGCGTTCTTCAACGGTATGTAGCCCCAAACCCGGTGGGATAGTATGGTGTGAAGTGACGCTCATAACACAGTCTCATTTCGTATGATATCCGTTAATTTGGAAAGCAGGCGTTACATTTCAGACGTTTTAAGAAAGGTAGAAACGGCCTAACTTGTAAGTTTTGTTGCAAGATAATGCAAGCCCACTTGTTGACCGTGCTGTACTGAGATGCCTCGACTGAGAGGCCTAATGTCCTACGTGGGATCACGACACTCGCTAACATAGCAATGACGGAGGGACGCTCTCTCTCAGAAGAGAAACAGGTGTCCCGGGCCATCGTCAGCACCGAGTGTCAGTGCAACATTGAAGATTACAGATTCACGTCTCGTCGACATTGACTTAGGATTTAAGTGATATGTTCTCTGGCAAGTCCGATGATGGCTATATCTCGCAGAGGAACAGCGCGAATCTGCCGGAAGAGGAAGGAGCGGTGGAGGGGTCATCGACCGGCGGGGCGGGGCGGGTCTCGCGCCCACGCAGCCGCGTCTGCAGCCGACAACAATAACTGCTGTTCGCGGTCTGCCGCCTCCGCGGGCGGGCACGCCCCCCTACTGGAAGCTCAGCTCTTCTCCTCTCACCTCTGGTCGAGCACATGTTGTCCTCGACCAGCAGCTGCTAGTACACTGCTAGCGAATAATACTGCAACACCACGAATCTTAGCAAATACGGAAAATTGGCGTATCAGACATCCTGAACACTTCAGGATTAAATGTGTGGGTGATTTAGGCATAGCCGGGGTATGAAGTGTAGTACATGAGGCTGCCACCTCTGAAGCAACAGTGGCTCTACTACGGCTGGGCGTCGAGTCGAACTGAATTTGGATGATAGAAACGTCATTCCATGTTGCTTGAAATCTAACCCAGAGCTCGTACATCGCAGCGGCTCGTCAGTAGCTCGGCAAGCCATGACCAGATGTTTTCAATGGGCGAAATATCTGCAAAATGTTCTGTTTAGGTCAACAGTCGAACATCCACTCATTCGATGAAACTCAGGACAGCACGGTCAACAAGTGGTGTCGCATTATCTTGCAACAAAACGTACAAGGTAGGTAGTTTCTACAAGCCTTAACACGTCTGAAGTGCAACCCCTTCTTTCCAGATTAACGGCTATCAAACGAAATGAGATTGTGATTTGAGCGTCACTTTGCACCATACCATCGCACTGGGTTTGGGGCTACATGACGTTGAAGAATGCAGTGTTGTAACCTTCGTGCTCCTCTGAGCTCTTTTGACTACGTCCGTCATGATGCTGTGCACAAAACAGGTAATCGTCTGAAAAAGACGTCGTGCAGCTTCTATGTCCGATTTTGTCGTTTGGACCCACGTTGACGGCGAGGCTCATTCTGCTGCTCCTTCAACAAAAAATGGCTCTGAGAACTATGGGACTTAACTTCTGACCTCATCAGTCCCTAGAACATAGAACTACTTAAACCTCACTAACCTAAGAACATCACACACATTCATGCCCAAGGCAGGATTCGAAACTGCGACCATAGCGCTCGCGCGGTTCCAGACTGTAGCGCCTAGAACCGCTCGGCCACCCCGACCGGCGCTCCTTCAACAGATGCCACATCAATGGTCGCTATGGTGACACTATGTGGCGCTTCAGACGGCGTCGCAATGTCCGAGTGGATACTTGCTCCAAACATTTCCTGCAGGCCCCAGCGAACATAGGTGACTTCGGCTTTGAGATCTTCATTTTGACCAACATTTTCTCTTGACGCACTAACACAATAAAAATATTATTTTAAAAGGAAATTTCTTTCCACTTAGCTTCTCCATTTTCTGCCGCCGACAATGCCAGTCCCTTTTATTATCCAGTACATTTCCCTTATTTGAAATCACGTCTCAGCAGTCTACAGTAATGTTATTTTTTTTGTCAATTTTTCCCGCACGATTTTAACATGTTAATGTACACAGTATTAACATCAAGGACAACACCACCGTTCTTTACGTCCTCCTGCGTTACTTCTCACTGCATTTTGCGAAAAATATTAAACGAAAGATGTCAACTCAAACCTTATTAAAACATTTTCTGTTCCGTTTTATGTTGTCCAGTATTAATCTTCCTCAAGAATAAACCGTGAAAAGCTATACTTCACTTATTATTAACACGAAGATTATTGAACTACTCGTAAATTAACTTTACCTACTTTCGCTATCGTTGTCCATTGTACACTCTTGTTCGTTTGTGTTTGTTGTCAGGATATGATTTTGAATTGGCTTGGCTCCGAAGATACAGTTGGGCTCTGTTTCTGTGATTTATATCAACATGATGAATCAAAGTTGCAGTTACTTACACCAAATTTTCCAGTCTTCCTGCATACCGACATCACAACTTCTCATATACATAGCACTTAATCAACCAATATGCATCCCTTCTATCTAGGAACAGACAGACTCACATGCAAAGTCAACGACATTAACACGCCCCAAAAATCAACCACTTGGATACTGCAACAACAATAGTCGACAGATATCCATATGCCGTATAAGTTATCTGCTGAAATTGTACTCTAGTGTATCTACATTGTCAAGATCTTTGGTTGTGTAAATATGTAATAATTATGTTAATTGTTTTGACGTGTTAATAAATTATATTATAACTGTACTCCTGATTTTATATGTAACACTCTGTAAATGTAATGATTTGTACAAGTTATATATATATGCTTTGTCATCAGTCTTCTGACTGGTTTGATGTGGCCCGCCACTAATTCCTGTGCTAACCTCTTCA
Source organism: Schistocerca gregaria (assembly GCF_023897955.1). Classification (NCBI taxonomy): domain Eukaryota; kingdom Metazoa; phylum Arthropoda; class Insecta; order Orthoptera; family Acrididae; genus Schistocerca; species Schistocerca gregaria. Next base: position 313,732,912 of record NC_064924.1, on the reverse strand, counting down.
TCTCAGAGATAAACTTGCAACCTACGTCCTCAATTATTTGCTGGATGTATTCCAATCTCTGTCTTCCTCTACAGTTTTTCCCTCTACAGCTCATTCTAGTACCATGAAGTCATTCCCTCACATCTTAACGTATGTCCTATCACCCTGTCCCTTCTCCTTACCAGTGTATTCCACATATTCCTTTTCTCTCCGATTCTGCGTAGAACCTCCTAATGCCTTACCTTATGAGTCCACCTAATTTTAACTTTCAACATTCGTCTGTAGCACCACATATCAAATGCTTCAATTCTCTTCGGTTCCGTTTTTCCCACAGTTCATGTTTCATTACCATACACTGCTGTACTCCAGACGTACGTTCTCAGAAATTTCTTCCTAAAATTAAACACGATATTTGATATTAGTAGACTTCTCTTGGGCAGGAATGTCATTTTTGTCAGTGCTGGTCTGCTTTTGATATCCTTATGGCTTCGTCCGTCAGTAGTTAGTTTACTGCATATGTAGCAGAATTGTTTATCTTGATCTACTTTGAGACCATCAATCCTGATGTTAAGTTTCTCGCTGTTCTCATTTTGCTACTTCTCACTGCCATCGTATTTCTTCGGTTTATTCTCAATCCATACTGTGTACTCATTAGACTGTTCATTCCGTTTAGCAGATCGTGTAATTCTTCTGCACTTTTACTCAGGACAGCAATGTCGTTAGCAAATCGTATCACTGATATCCTTTACCTTGATTTTTAATTCGACTCCTGAAGCTTTCTTTTATTTCCATCATTGCTTCCACGATGTACAGATGGAACAGTAGGAGCGAAAGGCTACATCTTTGTCTTACACCCTTTTTAATACGAGCACTTCGTTTTTGATCGTTCACTCTTATTATTCCATCTTGACTGTTGTATATATTGTATATGACCCGTCTCTCCCTATAGGTTACCCCTATTTTTCTCAAATTTCGAACATCTTGCACCATTTTACATTGTCGCACGCTTTTTCCAGGTCGACAAATCCTACGAACGTGTCTTGATTTTTCTTTAGCCTTGCTTCCATTATTAGTCGTAACGTCAGAATTGCCTCTCTCGTGCCTTTACTTTTCCTAAAGCCAAACTGATCGTCATCTAGCGCATCCTCAATTTTCTTATCCATTCTTCTGTATATAATTCTTATAAGCAACTTGGATGCATGAGCTGTTAAGCTCATTGTGCTGTAATTTTCCACTTGTCAGCTCTTGCCGTCTTCGGAATTGTGTGGATGATGCGCTTCCGAAAGTCCGATGGTATATCACCAGAGTCGTACATTCTACACACATGAATAGTCGTTTTGATGACATTTCCCTCAATGATTTTAGAAATTCTGATGGAATATTATCTATTCCTTCTACCTTATTTGAGCTTAAGCCCTCCAAAGCTCTTTTAAATTCTGATTCTATTACTGTCTCCCCTACTATTTTAAATCGACTCCTATTTCTTCTTCTATCACATCAGACAAATCTTTCCTCTCATAGAGGCTTTCAATGTATTCTTTCCATCTATCCGCTCTCTCATCTGCATTTAACAGTGGAATTCCCGTTGCATCTTAACGTTATCACCCTTGCTTTTAATGTCACCGAAGGTTGCTTTGGCTTTCCTGTATGCTAAGTCTGTCCTTCCGACAATCATTTCTTTTTCACTGTCTTCACATTTTTCCTGCAGGCATTTCGTCTTAGCTTCACTGTACTTCCTATTTATTTCATTCCACGGCGACTTGTGTTTTTCTATTACTGAGTTTCCCGGAATATTTTTTTACTTTCTCCTTTCATCGATCAGTTGAAGTATTTCTTCTGTTGCCCATGGTTTCTTCCCTGTTACCTTCTTTGTACCAATGTTTTCCTTCCCAACTTCTGTAATGGCCCTTTTTAAAGATGGCCATTCACCTTCAACTGTACTCCCTACTGAGATATTCCTTATTGCTGTATACTTTACTGACCCATAAGTAGGGAAGCGAAATGTAAAACCTCTAGTAAAGCCCCTCCGCTACGGAAGCAGTTTGGCGGGACTGGGAAAGGTGGACTTGGTGCGCAAGACGCTTGACTCCTTGGTGGATAGTGGTATATTGTTCTGACTGTGATAGTGAGTGATCAGCGCCAGCCTTTGTCATCAGCTATGGTTAATTTGGATGTATAAACTGAGTCAAGAAGAGCTTGCGAGCATGTAAATTAGCCTCGTGTGGAATGTAAAGTGGCCTATCCACCATGGTATCACTATTTACCCTGTTTTTATAAATTTACGACGCCAAGAAGAGTTACATACGGGCAAGCCTAGTATCTAGAAACATATTTGCTTTACCACCAATTATATAGCCTCTGTAATATGCGACAAGGGCTACCACGTTCAGCAGAATTGTCATGTAAATATGTACATACGATGGACCAGGTATTATGTACTGAATAATAATATTTTGTGGAACTTCTAAATTTCGTGTGCACACTCACGATTATCCCCAGTCACATTCCTAGACAGGGTCCTTTCCAAGTTCATTGATCCCGAGTATCCTGTTTTTATTTAACTGATAATTTTGCCAGTGAAATATTTTGCAGTTTTATTAACTTTCTGGAGTATGAAGTTTGGTTAGTTTTATGTACAGTAGTAAATGATTTGCTCCTCCTTGTTTTTCATATTAAACTTTTCTGAAGTGTGTTCATAAAGAAAGCTTTTCATTAAATAGAAGCTACCATTAAAAAAAATCAATGACAAAAATACAAAGTACTTATAGCTGTCTGTAATTAAGTTATAAAAAGACAGCAGGATTATTTCACTTTGAACGGGTTTGTAAACTTTTAATTGTTGGTTTCTTTGTATACGTTATTTTAAGGTAGTTGTTCTACTTGTGCAGTAATTTACAAAGCCAGTTTGAGTCCAATGACAGACTAGTTGCTTTGTCCCGTCGTTAACTGCTGCACTAATTCTGCATTATTCATTATGCTTAAAGTTGTTACTGAAGGTATCTGTCATTTTCTTAATTTTCTGTGTTACCAACTACAATTGCTGATGGTTCTTCAAACGATACCTGTTTCAGGAACCCCGTAAGCTACTTAGATTATGTAATAAATGGAAGTAAAGGGTATTTATGAGCAAGTGCAGCAACCAATACAATCATTAATTATGCATCAAAACTTTTCTTGTCAATAATAACGGTAATTCCCATTTGTATAGAGTAACTTCATGTGCAAATTTCTGGAGCTCATACTAATTAGTACTGTTTCAAATCATGATCCTTTTTGTGATAGTTAATTATGGTTCATGCTGTTGCCAGTCAGACTGTGTTAGTACGTTCATATGCCCTTCTGCATTTGTTCATTATTCAGCTCAGTAGTTTTTGTGATCAGGAGGCGTTCGTGTGAGACAGCGTGTATTGCTGCATTTATTGGCCATTGTACGTTCTGCATAATGGTTAACTGTTGTGTTGTTTGCTAGGACAAGTTATTGTATAATACTGAGAATAATTGCGGTAAGAGGGATTAGTTAGGATATCAAATGAGGTTAATTTTCTTAGGTGAAATCTATTTCCACTTTGCCTGATACTGCATTGTCTGAAAACGCTGCTTACCGCATGTATACACACATCACTGTTTATTTCGTGTTAGTAGAACGCAAGTTCAAAACCTGAATACTTTGCTGTTGTTACTGTTACACTTACTCACTCACTTTAGTTATAATAGGTCAATAGGTACAGTCACGGTTACGCTAAACCCTTCACAGAATGTCAATATTATCGGCGGTTGCCAACTTGGTAAGGACCGGTAGTGTTACAATATAAAGTGACTAGCAATGTTCATGTTGCGCTGTAATTCATAAATTATACAGTTACATATCTATTATTTACGTCAGAAGATATAATTTGTAATTTAATGACGTTTCATGGTTGTGAAGAGCTACTGTCTTTCATATAAAGAATGGCAGCTAGATGCTGGTAAAACACAATAAAATATTTTTTTCTGGGAAAGGATGATATTTCTGTTGCATATGGCGCTTAGAGTAAAATAAATGTTATCATAGTTTAAAAAAAAACAAAAACATAATCCAGAATTTCATTTGCGGTTTCCTTGGTTCCGTTGCAGGTCCATGCCTGAAACCGCTTTGCTGATTGTGAATGAAACACTGATTTCTGTGTCCCCACAGCCTTCCTGAAGGCACAGTGTCGTTTTAATCTGAAGGCGTGGAGCACTGCGTTCTCAGACTGCCTGAAAATCGTATAAATTACGTTTCATATTTGTTAGTAATTTAACATCGTGCTGTGTTACTGTCCTAGATACTAGCCACCAACGGAGGGACGAAACCAACAAAAAGCCCGTGTGGGGTAGGTGTTAACCCAACGTGGCGACCAATACGAGTAGCGGTTACCTCCCAGTCATGCAAATTACTGCACCTGTTTGCTAACGAAGAGCTGTGTTCGATAGAAATTTACTACGTGTCAGGTTACTGAGCGGCCTTACCTCTCTAGTCAGACTGCCACTAAATTGCCTGCAGATGCAGACGCACGATTTTCCGAACACCACCATGGAGCATCACGCTCGCATTTATCACCATGCGTGGAAGGCACGACTGCTTACAACCAACACCTTTCCCCAACCACCAACCCAAGCAAAACAAGCAGCGGAACGATCAACAGCAAAACGAGAGTCATTCCTGGCCTGCGAGACCTTATTTAGTCTCGGTTTCTCAGACAAGAGCAGAGAAATTTCTTGTGCTAGTCCAGAACGTTAATAACCTGACCTATCACTGCGCGACAGCCGCATGCTGCAGTCAGTCAAACTTTGGAGGCGTTCTGGCCCTGCAGCTCGAGCGGTACCGATCCTAGTAACTAATTTCTGTTCTAAAAGCTGAACCTGTTCAAAATCAATGTGTCCATGTGCCTTCAGTTTGTATTACGCGTGCCATTTCCACCATTTTTTTGTCATTTTCCTAACTAGTGGTCGATTCAGGAAGTCTTTTTTCACCTATACATAATTTAATTATTAATGGTCTCTTTACTTTGAACAGAACATCATCAGATTTAAAAGGTTGTTAATCAATCAGACAGCGTTAATTTCAATTTCTTTATCAGTCTGGCCCTATTAATTGTATTCAAATTACTGATGACGCTTTTAGAAGGTGACCTTACAAGGGTGTACTTCCGCAAATTCATATGTCCCCTTATAAAACTCTGAATGCGCATGTGGAAAAACATAACTTCAGTGGCACCAGTATTGAGTATCACTGCTTGCCGTAGAATAATTAGGCAGCACTCCGTCTTCAGGCAACAAGTGGCCGATCGGGACCATCCGACCGCCGTGTCATCCTCAGTTGAGGATGCGGATAAGAGGGGTGTGTGGTCAGCACACCGCTCTCCCGGTCGTTATGATGGTTTTCTGTGATCGGATCCGCTACTATTCGGTCGAGTAGCTCCTCAATTGTCATCACAAGGCTGAGTGCACCCCGAAAAATGGCAACAGCGCATGGCGGCCTGAATGGTCACCCATCCAAGCGCCGGCCACACCCGACAGCGCTTAACTTCGGTGATTTCACGGGAATCGGTGTATCCACTGCGGCAAGGCCGTTGCCTGTAGAATCAATAAGTATTGCACAATATTTGTTCCCTGGCAGTGAAGTAGATAACAAGTTCGTAAATCTTGACGTCGTATTGCGATAGATCATTACGGTAGTTTCGATCGTAAAGGCACTTTTCGTAAATGTTCCGGATGTTTTGAATAATAATCATCTTCCAACAGTGTATCCTATCCATCTATATGAAGCCATGGGATTGAACCAAACAAGACGATTCAAACGACCTGGAATATGTGACATAAACACGGGAAAACAAGCTCTGGTCATACATCGTACAACCAAGACATTCGGTTATGACAGCCAACACATGTAAATATAGTAAAATATACAGTGATGAGTCAGAAAATTATCTCCATTGCCCAGAGTGAGAGTCAGAACATTATCAGCATTACCCAGAGCGAGACGAATGTCTGGTGACTTTACGAAGACGTGATGCGGAAAGGAGAGCAGGGACAAATGGGAAACCTTTCTAGAGACCTTACAAACCGCGAAATTGGAAATCCTTTAACATAAAAAGCTTTCACAAAGGTCCGGCTTCTGGAAAGAAAGTGTAACTCAGAAATAGCAACGCTGGTCGGCTAGTAGCGTGCTACCTGTCGTAAACATCTTGACTAAGGGAAGGTGAAACCACGTGTAGGTGACCTAGCGTTGGACGTCCACGCCTCGTCACAGAACGTGAAGGGTGGAGGCTTGTCCGCTCTGTAAAGGAGGGTGGTTGACCATCTGTGGCTTTCTAACGACAGAGTATATTGTTGACGCAGGCAAGTTTGAGAGAAATTCGTGCAGCGCACATTGTTGAACATGGGGCTCCGCAACAGACGAGCCCTACGCACTCCCATGTTGACCCAACGAAAGCATCAGTTACAATTACATTGGACACGAGATCATCGAGATTGGCTCGTAGATTAATCGAAAACTGTCGCCTGGTGGAATGAATCACGTTTCGTTTCTTGTTATACCAGGTTGATGGTCGTGCAGGGATACACGGTTATCCAGGTGAATGGCTGCTCTTAACATGCACTGTCCCCGGTCGTAACCCAGTGTGAGCATTTTTATGTTATGGGGGACATTTAACTTTAAATGGACGTCGATGAGAGCTGTTGTACTAAACTACAGTAAGGCACCAGGGCACCTATGGACTACGCCCACATTATTGTGATTCACTTGCATCTTCCAGCAGGATAAGTGTCAGTGTGACAAAGCCAGAAACGCGCTTCAGCGTTTTGAGAAACGTGTTAGTGAATTCACATTGATGTCTCAGCTATTAGACTCCCCTGATCTGAATCCGATGAAATACACCTGGGTTTCTGTAGGGAGCAGGCTCTGCAGCCACAAACCACTGGGCCGTAATTTACGGGAACAGTGTGATCTGTACGTAGACATCTGGTGCCACATATCTAATGAAACCTGCAAAGCACTTTTAGACTCCATGGCACTCCCAATCTATGATGTATTGGATTAGTGAAACTGAACAAAAATGGCTCTAAGCACTATGGGACTTAACATCTGAGGTCATCAGTCCCCTAGACTTAGAACTACTTAAACCTAACTAACCTAAGGACATCACATACATACATCCCGGAGGCAGGATTCGAACTTGCCACCGTAGCACCCGCGTGGTGCCGGACTGAAGCGCCTAGAACTGCTCGGATACCTCGGCCTTCCTGAAACTGAACCGACACGGTATTAAGCAGATAGTGTACATCTACATCCATACTCCGCAAGCCACCTGACGATGTGTGGCGGAGGGTACCCTGAGTATCTACACTCCTGGAAATGGAAAAAAGAACACATTGACATCGGTGTGTCAGACCCACCATACTTGCTCCGGACACTGCGAGAGGGCTGTACAAGCAATGATCACACGCACGGCACAGCGGACACACCAGGAACCGCGGTGTTGGCCGTCGAATGGCGCTAGCTGCGCAGCATTTGTGCACCGCCGCCGTCAGTGTCAACCAGTTTGATGTGGCATACGGAGCTCCATCGCAGTCTTTAACACTGGTAGCATGCCGCGACAGCGTGGACGTGAACCGTATGTGCAGTTGACGGACTTTGAGCGAGGGTGTAAAGTGCGTATGCGGGAGGCCGGGTGGACGTACCGCCGAATTGCTCAACACGTGGGGCGTGAGGTCTCCACGGTACATCGATGTTGTCGCCAGTGGTCGGCGGAAGGTGCACGTGCCCGTCGACCTGGGACCGGACCGCAGTGACACACGGATGCACGCCAAGACCGTAGGATCCTACGCAGTGCCGTAGGGGCCGCACCGCCACTTTCCAGCAAATTAGGGACACTGTTGCTCCTGTGGTATCGGCGAGGACCATTCGCAACCGTCTCCATGAAGATGGGCTACGGTCCCGCACACCGTTAGTCCGTCTTCCGCTCACGTCCCAACATCGTGCAGCCCGCCTCCAGTGGTGTCACGACAGGCGTGAATGGAGGGACGAATGGAGACGTGTCGTCTTCAGCGATGAGAGTCGCTTCTGCCTTGGTGCCAATGATGGTCGTATGCGTGTTTGACGCCATGCAGGTGAGCGCCACAATCAGGACTGCATACGACCGAGGCACACAGGGCCAACACCCGGCATCATGGTGTGGGGAGCGATCTCCTACACTGGCCGTACACCTCTGGTGATCGTCGAGGGGACACTGAATAGTGCACGGTACATCCAAACCGTCATCGAACCCATCGTTCTACCATTCCTAGACCGGCAAGGGTACTTGCTGTTCCAACAGGACAATGGACGTCCGCATGTATCCCGTGCCACCCAACGTGCTCTAGAAGGTGTGAGTCAACTACCCTGGCCAGCAAGATCTCCGGATCTGTCCCCCATTGAGCATGTTTGGGACTGGCTGAAGCGTTGTCTCACGAGGTCTGCACGTTCAGCACGAACGCTGGTCCAACTGAGGCGCCAGGTGGAAATGGCATGGCAAGCCGTTCCACAGGACTACATCCAGCATCTCTACGATCGTCTCCATGGGAGAATAGCAGCCTGCATTGCTGCGAAAGGTGGATATACACCGTACTAGTGCCGACATTGTGCATGCTCTGTTGCCTGTGTCTATGTGCCTGTGGTTCTGTCAGTGTGATCATGTGATGTATCTGACCCAAGGAATGTGTCAATAAAGTTTCCCCTTCCTGGGACAATGAATTCACGGTGTTTATATTTTTATATTTCCCGGAGTGTATATCCGTTCTCCCTTCTATTCTTATAATCTTTTAGTTCATCAGTGTATATGCTATGTGTATTTGCAGGATAATGTTGATTTCGTTAATCTCAAACTCAATTAACAAGCACTCTCCAGTAATGTCTGTAACCGATTACCAGTTTTATTAACTGAACTTTTTCAAGACTACAGACGTCGACGGCTATTCTCTTGACTACAGCTAATGTCCCACACTTTTTACACATTCTTAAGCAAATGTGCTGTCAATAAATTGACGTAGCACCCATCTTGATGACTAGGTGTTGTGCGATGTCATTAGGTTAGTTAGGTTTAAGTACTTATAAGTTCTGGGGGACTGATGACCATAGCTGTTAAGTCCCATAGTGCTCAGAACCATTTGAACCATCTTGATGAATTAAGGCGAAGTGCAAAACAAACCAAATAAAAACGATGAGATACATGAAGTTTGAACACTTTGATGAGTTGCATCAGGGGAATGAAATCATGAAGCTTAGCAGAGTTACGAATGTCTCTTGAATCATGGACTTAACATGAAAATAATATGAACGTGAGAGACACCAATGATTATTGTCAACGGAATAACTGAAAGAAATTAAGAAACTTGCTACCACTTTCGTCAGTCAACCACACCAAATGAACCAGTGCCAGTACTGTTAAGTATTACAGAATAAAACTATGGCCCTATACTCTCGTTATAGTGTGTGAGCCGTTTCCCGAAAGAGAAGGAAACAACAGGCTCCATGATTTTCTTTTAACATTTGAAAACAGGGTTACATTCTCTATCACATAGTAAGAATTTGACATTATATAATTTAATATATATGTCTCTGTCTCTCTTTCTCTCTCTCATATGATTCTCAAATACTAAATGATTTCATTGACATACAAAAAATAGCCCGCTCGGTTAGCCGTGCGGTCTAACGCACGGATTTGCGGACTTTGAAGGAGGGCCTGGTCCCTCGCACGAATCCGTCCGGCGGACTTTTGTCGAGGTCTGGTGAGCTGGCCTGTCTGGTTTTTAGGCGGTTTTCCAACTGCCTCGGCGAATGCGGGCTGATTCCCCTCATTCCGCCTCAGCCACACTATGTCGGCGATTGCTGCGCAAGCAAGTTCTTCACGTACACCACCATTACTCTGCCACGCAAACATAGGGGTTCAAATGGCTCTGAGCACTATGGGACTTAACATCTATGGTCATCAGTCCCCTAGAACTTAGGAATACTGAAACCTAACTACCCTAAGGACGGCACACACAAACATGGGGTTACACTCTTCTGGTGTGAGACGTTCCCTGGGGGGTGGGGGGTGGGGGAGGTCCACAGGGGGCCAAACCCCACAATAACCCTGATGGAGTGGTTCGGTGTGGTGCGGCGGAGGGGTGAAGTAGACTGCGGTAGTCGTCGTGGAGTTGTCGCCCACTGCGGCTGCAGCGGAGACAAAGGATCTCTGTCGCTTTTAGGCCGCCGATTAACATACAATACATACAAAATACTGAACTAGGTGGGCAAAAGTTACAAGCAGTGTTGTCCCATTCGAAAATGACCCCCGAATGTAGCGGCCAGAGCCATCGTAAGATGCAACTGTTGACATGATATCCGATCATTCTACGGAGACAGCTGTGCAGTACACATGGCTATAGGTCGCGACTTAACGAACTTCCAACGTGTGAAGACAAACAGTACAAGACTCAATGGTTATAGCATTTCGGAAATTACCCAAGAATACTTCAATACTGCCCAGGGTGGATCTTCAATATCGTAGTGTTACCGCCGGGCCGGTGTGGCCGTGCGGTTCTAGGCGCTAGCGTGACCGCTACGGTCGCAAGTTCGAATCCTGCCTCGGGCATGGATGTGTGTGATGTCCTAAGGTTAGTTAGGTTTAAGTAGTTCTAAATTCTAGGGGACTGATGACCACAGATTTAGTCCCATAGTGCTCAGAGCCATTTGAACCATCGTAGTGTTACCAAGTGTACATAACGCCGCGTACGACAATCTTAATTGTTTGATGAATGGGCGGCACATCATCTACCCCTCCCCGACCCAGCCAAAAAAAAAAAACACTGTGACCCTGACTGCCGTCGGTTTGAACGTAGGGTATTAAGAACCAGTGTTCAGCAATTCTGTAAAAAGGCAAATACTCCCCACATTTTTCTGAGGCTGGGGAGCAACTCGCTGTTGATATCACTTGCAGTGCCTTCTAGTGAGTTTTCGCCATCCAGTGCATATTACCAACTGAAAACATGGTAGCTTGGCGTTACTTTAGAACAGAAAAGATACCACACAGTCACAGAATGGAAAGATCTCTGTTGAAACGACTGCTGGCTGCATTAGGTGTGAGCAGGTTTTGCAGTGAGATCGCCCGTAGCGAGCGGTGCTCACAGGACGTTACGCAAGTCGAAGTGCCCGTTTCCAGGGTAACACCAATTAGTGACTCCTTGCGTGGATCCGCTCCCATAGCGCCGCCGTTACATCACCGTTGCGCAACAGATGACTGGAGCCGTCTATCCGACGAAAGGGCTCTGCGAGGGCCAGAGTGTCTCTGTTCACGCTTTCTAGTCGCGTTAAGTCACGGATACTGAATAGATATAAGAACTGATCATTTTGTAATGTCGTTCCTACAACCAGCAGACTGCGTATCGCAGCTTTGTAACAAATGGCTCTGAGCACTATCCTGCCCGAGGCAGGATTCGAACATGCGACCGTAGCGGTCGCGTGGTTCCAGACTGAAGCGCCTAGAACCGCATGGCAACACCGACCGGCCAACTTTGTAACAGATGGGCAGTAAAATCTTTCGACGCTAAGTACTAATTACGATTTTCACAGTAATATTTTTCAGTGGAATGTGTGAAGCAAGGAACGGTAGGAGTGGAAAGTGGCTGGAGGTGGTGTGAGCGAAAGTACTTAACAACTTCTAAAAATATTTATTAATAACAGAATTCAATAAATCGGAGTGTATGAGTTAAATCAAAACGCAAGGAAAATGACCAGCGTTCAATTTATAAACAAGTATTAACTTAATACGTAGCATTAGGTGCCAAACGGTGAGCTACCTGCCCTTCAAAATAATTTTAGCTGACCAATAACAAAGAGCGCACAAAACATTAGACAACCATGCTCCTAATAAATGTAAAAGCTGTAAGGACGACAAGAAAAATAAAGCAGCAAGGTTCTAGCTCAGGACGCAGTACCCAAAATGAAACTAAGACCCAAAGCTAATACACATACGACTTATGATCAGTATAAATAGTAAATGGATAACTGGAGCACGTGATACAGAATGCTGGCCACAGGACCAGACAGATCAGTAATTCTACCAAGCCCAGCAGTCTGGAAGTCAGTAAGGTAAAACAGTTAAACACAACTGACAATAATACAAGGGGCATCCATAGTGCTTAATTCACACAGAGTCTTCTCCCACTGAATTTATTTCAGATACCAGAATGAGACCTTGCACTGACTCCGGCGTTATGACCATTGAACAACTCGCACGGTTTAAGATGAAACACAGCCACACAAAGGTTTGTACAAGCAGCAGTTTCCACCGAGCACCACGGGTACTACACCCCTCTTTTACACCGTTGTCCACGAAAACACAACACGGTTAACAACCTATGCTTGTGTCTCATCCGATGGACCTCCTCTCGAATTAAGATGCCAAGCACTATCGACTCGCGCAGATCGAGAACCGACCCCTCATGTTATCAAATTCGTGCTGTTCGGACTCAGACTCCAGCGGGTTGCTTCCACTGGTACATCTCCTGTACAGCCAACCCACGTCTCTTTAGCCAGCTTGCTGCGCTTCATTTACGGCTATCTGTTCACGCCTCGATTTTTTTTAGTGAGTCTCTGTTAGCTTCCAGTCCCCACGATAACAGGGGCCACCTCATCCTCCAAACCACAACGGCTGGTATCAGCCAGCTGCCAGTAGCAAACCGCCCCACCTTCCCAGGCACCACTGCCCGCAATTAAGATCCCTGAATCAGCCACTCGAGGGTGTAAACAAGATTGGCCGGATCACCATCCATGGCCCAGCATTACATGAATAGTTTCGTCCTCCCACTGCTGTCCACAGCCCCCAGTGCTGGCTCTATATAGTTTCCATTTCCTTGTCTCACACCACCTTCCTCACTGATACGACTTAAGCCCATCCATCACCAAGCCGAGGTGCTGTGCTCAGCAATTTTGCAATATCCCATACGCTCTGCTGCGATGGGAATGCATCTCCAGCACTGACGCCAACTGCCAATCAGAACGGGACTTCAGCTATGGCTTGAATCGTTAATTCAGAGCACTAATGCATTAAACATATTTCGTCTTAATTGTTCAAATGATATATGCGGGCTGCAGAAAAAAACTGAATAATGAGGTCATACACTCGAAGCGATCAAGATCTTCCAGATAACCATAGGTTGAAAATTTAGCGTTGTGAAGAGGCGCTCATGAAATGACAGCCAATCAGCAATGAGCAAGCGAGAGTGTGTGTATTTAAACTAAGATGCTCAGGATGATACCTGTTGTGTTATAGACCGCCAATAGTACTTAGTCAGTGCAACATGTGGTACAGTAAGGTTCAGTCTGATTAATGATAGAATTCAAGGGCCACATTTATTAACTTTTGGTAAAGTACAGAAAGTATGAATGAACTTTTATTCTAGCAAGTGCAGTTTGGCACAACGACCACAGCGTAACACAGCAGTAGCTTAGTCGTACAAAACAGCACTGACAGACAAACCTGAAACTTTCGACTACCTGACAAACTTAATCGCCTTCGCTGCTGACTTGTTTTACGGACGTAGTCTCACAGAAGTACATTTCCGATCTATGGTTGTTTGGAAACTTGTGCTCGGTTGGGATTCCTCTACCCTGCACCGACCTTTTTTCTCTTTCTGCACAGTACATAGCGTCCCAAATGATCGAATAAACATGTATTCTTAATATAATAGAGGTATGCCAGCAACACAAAACGTGCCCTTAACGCACACACAGTAGACACTTTGAGAAAGCCCTACAGAAATAAGATTTCATGTTTCCGTATTACCAGTAAGTAGACTGGTATGTAAAACCTAAGTACAAAACCAGTTTTCGCATGATGTGTCGCTGCCAAACAACACATCTCGACGAAACTTGGACCATACATAGAAAGAATGCTATAGTAAAGTACAGGAGGTAACTGAAAGAATTACTCAATGGGACGAACCGAAATGACTTTTTTTTCAGAAACAATAATTGCACTGAAGCCATAGCGATTTCTGGTGGTATCCTGGAAGTAACAAAAGGCGGAGCATGGTTCCTAATAGAACCTGTGATCACCACGGTGGCAATGCCTGCTCAGCAACGTGCTCCCATGCCAGGCGAAAGGTTGGTAAGCGGTTCTTGGGTAGGCCTTTCGATTCCTCCACCAGAACGTTTGACAACTGCTGTTTGGTCATTAGTGCATGAGGACGTGCTGTGGTACTTCCCTGTAACGCAACAAATGTCATCAATACTAGTTTCCATATTTGACAATAACAAAATTATTCAGGAGGTCACTTTTTTAAAATTTCATGTTGGTGATTAGCCACCTTTGCTCCAATCCATACATTGTACAACTGTGTTATCGGCTTACTAACCAGTATAACGTGAGGAATATAGGACTACTCTATAGTCCCCTACATATTGCCACCGCAGGGACTGTGAAGACCAAATTACACTAATTACAACACGTACAGAAGGATTTAAGCAATTATTGTCCCCCGGCCCTACACCCGAAGGAAAAGGGAAGAAGCACTCGTACGTGGTGGAATGGGAAGTCCTCTTCATTCCCACTTCACAGTGATATATACGTGTGTAGATGCACTTTTAGATCTAGATGCGGAGGTGTGTGTTTACCATCCCATTGACGACAAGTTATGATTAAATTACTCTCCGCTCTCTTTCTTGGCGTTCGTCGTTCTGTACTGGAGCCTCTTGTTGCAACCCTTGTTCACTCAAGTACAAGCAGCCCTTAGCGGCACGCCATCTTATTTACAACTATTCATGACGTCGCCTTTCCGGCTTAGATTTTTTTTAAATGTGACTTGTAAGTACTGCTCCTCTTTCCAGTCAGTACTAACTTTAATTTTATTAATGTATTATATACCTAATATGTTTTAGAACAGTTAGTTTAATTCTGAAGACCCGGTCAAATTTGGCTAATACTTGTGGCCAAGGTCTTGTTTGTTCTAATATAATTCTGACATGGTCACTGAACCTTAGCAGCTATGTTCAAAGTTTTACCTTTGAGTAATTTTCAATTTGCATATTAATTTAATATTGAAGGTTAAAGGTATATTTTATTCTGATCAGCGATAACATCATGGGATATTTATTGCTACCTGTTCTCTGGGAACTGTCCTGTTGTTAAAGATGAAGTCTGTCAGCTTACTTCCTGTAGCCATTAGATGAGAGAGTACAGAATATACTCGAACAAAGCTACTAAGTGCCTCAGTGACACGTGATCAATAAATAAGAAGGTAAAACCATTTAAGGATTGTGACTAGCGTATGTCATTTAACTATTTGTCAATGATTATTTAAAACAGCAGATTCAATCTCCAATTAAAGTTTTTTGCAGTCTCCTCTCGTAAAAACGTAAACAAGAATAAGTATAAAGACTGAAGCAGTCTTCTGATAATTAAATTAAAACTGATACATTATATTTCTAGCGTACAACCGCAGAAACACTATTTCTTTATCTAATAATTCGGTTGTTTATCTGTCGGCTATCTTCCGCGTGATGCCACACGGAGGCCATGGACTCCTTCGGAAGTTGGTCGAAAGCTGTATGGCCGAATTATGAGATAAAGAAATAGGGTTTCTGCGCCCCAGATCTAATGGGTCACTCATTCCGCCACGAAAACTTGAATATGCACAAAATTAAAATAAATAAAAAGGAAGAATACGTAGCTCATAGAGTCGGGACACTAGCTGGGATTGAAGGGAATGATGAAGAGAATCGAGCTTGTTTTTTGTAAGGGGATTTACCTTCCTGCATTTAGGAAAACGAACCAAAAATTATAATGGTCGGACGGTGGAACAGAATAGCAGTACATCCGGATGCGATTGCGATATACCCTCTTCTGTGTGAATTACTTCAGTAGGGTTTAAAAAGCGAACAATGCGTAATATCGGGTATGATGTACGTGCCATAAAGCAGTTGTTGCACATCTCCAGAGGAAACCGCCCAGGAGATTTACGTGTGGTGACCTCGCACGCTAGAGAAATGGATCGTAAAAAGGGATACTGGTCATCGTCATAACTAGCTAGGCGAGCCCGTTCTGATGTCACAGGAAGGAGTCCTAGCAAAGTTCAACTCACCACGCCTTCGGTGACCGTATTACTCTTCTTTAATACTGTGAAACAGAATTCGGTGGTCATAGATGATTCTCCCGTACAGTACGTTTACCACTTACGAGGTGACCCTCCATACTGTAAATAATGGATTTTTGTGCGCTTCAAATATGTTGTAGAGGCACTTATCCTGAGAACCTGGCTATCCGGTTTTTTAGCGACGGACCTTTGATTTTGAAAAAATCGATTTTGAAGTTCATTGCGATCTTTGTATGCCCGTAACATAACATATATTCCGAGCAAGTCAGCGTAGCGCAGCGGTAAACGTTCACGGCTACGGTGCTGGAGGTACCTTATTCGAATCATACTACCATATGTTTTTATTGTGTATTCAAGAACCGTCAGGAAAATTTGGTCCTAACGTTCAAAAACGGGTAGACGAATTTACTGGGAAATACAGATATGAAGTCGTGTCCTGCACGAAATCCGGAAAGTTCACGAAACTCATGTACGAAGAATTTTTGCGTTCTGTAATTCTCTCGTCTACAGAAGAATGCTGAAGATTAGATGGGTAGAGCATATAATTAATGAGGAAGTATTGAATAGGAGTGGGGAAAAGAGAAGTTTGTGGCACATCTTGACTAGAAGAAGGGATCGGTTGGTAGGACATGTTCTGAGGCCAAAAGGGATCATCAATTTAGTATTGGAGTGCAGCGTGGAGGGTAAAAATCGTAGAGGGAGGCCAAGAGATGAATACACTAAGCAGACTTAGAAGGATGTAGGTTGCAGTAGGTACTGGGAGGTGAAGAAGCTTGCACAGGATAGAGTAGCATGGAGAGCTGCATCAGTCTCAGGACTGAAGACCACAACAACAACAATTCTCTCGTAAGGGGAAAGAAAACTTTTTTGTACATTATCGATTCGTGGGGAGGGCAAACCGATTAAACTTTATACGATCATCTATTCACTGATGAAAGGAGCGAGCACCTGAACCCTAAAAGCGGTCCCACCAAAGTGCACTCCTTATTGCAGCCCTGCGATGTTTATTTTTATCGACAGGTGAAAACCTTCACGAAAATTATTCAGAATGCTCCCGACTTGATGAAAGACAATAGAGAAATCGCTTCTAGGGAAGATTCGATAAAATTACATTCACTAATCCTACATCAATGCAGCGCACCTAATTTTAAAAGCTTGATTAGATACACATGTTCGCATCGAAATTAGCAGATGAAAAATAAATCTTTTTGAATTGCAAAACAATTGTGTCTCCCGGTATCGCTCATGAAGAAACAGTGCGCCTGCAAGACGGTTGCTTCCATAAAATGCGTGTGGTGCTGTGAAAATTTGTGCTTCGGTTGTTTGTATGGTAAGTATCACCCACAATACTGTTTTGGCACATCAAGCAATGTGGACGATGCATAATAAGATTTTGTAATATTGTATGACAGAAGAAATTAATAACTGAATATATCTTTATAATTTCGTACACCTTGCTTTGCTTGTTGATATTATTTTAAATAAAATTGAAAAATTCCGTTGATTTTGAAACAAAAAAGTACACGAGTAGTGAACGACCACGGTATCTCCAGCGCAATAGCCGTTTACCCTTACTGCTAGGCTACGGTGACTTGTACGGAACGCATGTAATTTTACGGGTATACAAAGCACACAATGAACTTCAGAATCGATATTCTCAAAAACCAAGGCCCGTCGCTAAAAAACCGGGTATCCAGGTACTCAGGGCAAGTGACTCTACAACATATTTCAAGCACATCAAAATCCGTGATTTACAGTGTGGTGGGTCCCCTTGTTAGTTGGAACTGAATTTCGGACAGGGAAAATTAATTGGTTTCCTCTGGCCATGACCAGCTGCTTTTTAATCTAGATATTTCGTGAAAATTCTGGCTACGTCACCGCTTCTTCAGTGATATTTGAGAACGATCGACAGGACTTACAAGTGATATTGAAACTTCACGACAGATTAAAACTATATACTAGACTACATTTGCATATAAATACTCTTGAAAGCGTTGACCTTGCAAGCCATACGTCCCGGTTCGAGTAAAGTCCCGACACAATGTTTTAGTTTGACCATAAGTTACATTGCATTTAACATTCCGATGTATAAATGATGATCCATTTTCGAAAGAATCTCCATGTAACATCTTAAAAACTGTACTTCATATAATTTCTTCCAAAACTGCTAGTCCAATAAGTGAAGAGCGCTTTGGTAGAACTTGCAAAATAGAAGAGAGGTGCCAGATGGAGTGGTTAGCCGTGGAGTCAAAGGCCAAGTATCAGACTCAGACCGTCACATGGTTTTAATCCATCAAGATGTTTTAAAATAGCGTACAGGTCACTGCAAAGTAAAAGATTCCTTCTTCCTTCTGGAAATAACTAATTACTGTCACCAAAGCGTGAAGACACAGATACCTCCGTCGAAAGAAGTATGGGAAAATAGTATGAGTAAAAGTAGTTGTTCAACAGTCACGTGCCAACGATCACATCAAAAGAAAAATGTCATTGGTGCACAACACGAAGAAAACATTCATTCTGAATTATCGGACCCTGTCGTATTTTCTGTGATGCTATATATTCAGGAATTATGCAGTTATATATTTCATTGTATGAGTATTAAAAGTAATGTGTATACAAAGATCTCTAAATTTAATAATCACCCGTAAAGATTTTTATGTCATTACCTTGTTAATTTTGAGAAAATCATCGTGGAATCAGGATTCTTGGTCACAAAATGTTGTGTACATAGTTCCGCATAGTCAGCGCATACACAACTTTCCCACTAGAGCGCGCCCCGCTAAACACAACAGCACAGGCGCAGCACTCGTCCGTCTCCACACTACGAGATGGCGCTGCCTTAGAGACGGACCAAATTCTGCTTCTGCCAATCTCCGTATTAATATGTAATGCAGCCAATGCGATTGCTGCTAACGTAGAACCTTTTCTCCTTGCGGATCACACTCACGCAGTGATACCTGAACGCACGAGGTATTATAAAGAATGTACAGACCTCTGATTAGTCAGTCTGCATTAGTCTGTACCAGTCTGCATTTGTCTGTACCAGTCTATAGTCAAGTTTCAGTCTGCGCCTAGTAAGATTACCATATTCCTGTATATAGCCATGAAGATTAATGAATAGACACTTTGTCAAGTATCAGAGATATGTGAGAATAAGATTAACATACCAAGAACTTCAGATTGTCAATTGTAAACAGCATCCAGAATCAAGTTACGTAATGTCTATGCTTTTTATTATTTTAATAAATGTGTGTGAAAATTAATCAAGTTCTGTTTAAAGTTGGTCACCGTCAATCTGTTACTCTAAGCGTGCAAGTGGAATTTCTATCGTCTGACCTAATGGCAGAAGATAAACACTCCACGATAAGACCATGAGACATATTGCTGACACACGCCTACCTCGTTAGAGCGACAAGTCAAATAATCTGATGGTGTGTGTACCGAAGGTCTTACACTACGCACACCACACAATTTGATATATTTCTCTTTCCTGATTATCACAAACAAAACTAAAATACAAAAACGAGTGTTGTCGCAAAAGTCACCACGGAAATAACCTACCGTATGTAGCCTGTCGCATGCTATGTTCGAACGTGGGGCACTGCGCTATGGACAGAAGTCAAAAGGAAATAAATCAATAGGAAACACAGAAAAGTTTGTTTCATACCTCGTTGCAAGACGTAGAGTGCGTTTAGGTGAGAATTGTCTTCCACTCTGTAATATTATTGGATTTCAGATACTTTGCATATGAGATATTTGTCATAAAAGAAAAGGACAGCCAACGAGCTGTAGTTCGTAAAGATGCTAAGCATCATAACACGAGAGTAAATAGACGAAATATTTTTTTAATGTGCGCCTATACCAAGACTCGCGTCCAGCGTTTAAATACTCTAAATAAACACTATGTCCCGCTGGGCGCAGATATTTAAAATCATTGCCGCAGCGCTTGATAACAAGAAGCTGCGAAAGAGAAGAAAGAGCAATCTATCTTTTGTTAAGAAATATTCTAGAGACTTCATCATCCCTTGTACTTTTGGTCGCCGACATATTAAGACGTACTACATAGCATTGTACTACATAGCATTGTTACAAGTTGTATTTTTATTTTGTGTCAAAACTATGTGAAACGACGAACAAACATTTCAGTAACTCGGGTGTGGATACAATGTACTTACACACACGGAAGGACATTTAATTTTAAGAAGGAACGGACCGGCAAAGCAGCGATTACTGGACTGCGCCATGTACAAAAGAAATATCAGATATAAGTCATGCATTTATTGTGTATTTGTCAATGTCTAGAAGTTTAAAGACAAATTGTTCAAAATATATTAATATTTTACGACGCAATAATTTTCTTTTTACTCTTTTCTTACACTAACCAGTAATAATGTTCAAATTGTATATAAGCTTTGTTACAGGTTCGCTCTTTATCGTGGTGTCTCGATTGTATTTGGGAGACCACTAATGAGTTCAATTTCCGATCTGTTAATCTTTCTCTTACGAAATTCCACTAATTTGCTTTCATTTCCATTTTTATATTCAAATAGGTCACGACTTCCGGAATAAGAAGTCAGCCTCATTGTGCCAACGGCCTTGTCAAAGAGGGCGGAGGAGCGGATAGTGGTTCAGGGCACTCTCGTGTCCTAGGGGTGGGAAAGTGCTCCTAAAGGCGGAAGAATCAGCAATGATCAACGACATGAGGATGCAGAAGGCAATGGAAACCACTGCATTAAAAACACGTAACGTGTATCCACAGGACATATGGCCTGTAGTTGAAGAAGTGTCATGATGATCTCTCCATTGGCAAAAGATTCCGGAATACTCCCCCATTCGGATCTCCGGGAGGGGACTGCCAAGGGGGAGGTTACCATGAGAAAAAGATTGAATAATAACGAAAGGATAATGTTCTACGAGTCGGGGCGTGGAATGTCAGAAGCTTGAAAGTGGTAGGGAAACTAGAAAATCTGAAAAGGGAAATGCAAAGGCTCAATCTAGATATAGTAGGGGTCAGTGAAGTGGAGTGGAAGGAAGACAAGGATTTCTGGTCAAATGAGTATCGGGTAATATCAACAGCAGCAGAAAATGGTATAACAGGTGTAGGATTCGTTATGAATAGGAAGGTAGGGCAGAGGGTGTGTTACTGTGAACAGTTCAGTGACTGGGTTGTTCTAATCAGAATCGACAGCAGACCAACACCGACAACGATAGTTCAGGCATACATGCCGACGTCGCAACCTGAAGATGAACAGATAGAGAAAGTGTATGAGGATATTGAAAGGGTAATGCAGTATGTAAAGGGGGACGAAAATCTAATAGTCATGGGCGACTGGAATGCAGTTGTAGGGGAAAGAGTAGAAGAAAAGGTTATAGGAGAATATGGCTTTGGGACAAGGAATGAAAGAGGAGAAAGACTAATTGAGTTCTGTAACAAGTTTCAGCTAGTAATAGCGAATATCCTGTTCAAGAATCACAACAGGAGGAGGTATACTTGGAAAAGGCCGGGAGATACGGGAAGATTTCAATTAGATTACATCATGGTCAGACAAAGATTCCGAAATCAGATACTGGATTGTAAGGCGTACCCAGGAGCAGACATAGACTCAGACCACAATATAGTAGTGATGAAGAGTAGACTGAAGTTCAAGACATTAGTCAGGAAGAATCAATACGCTAAGAAGTGGGATACGGAAGTTCTAAGGAATGACGAGATACGTTTGAAGTTCTCTAACGCTATAGATACAGCAATAAGGAATAGCGCAGTAGGCAACACAGTTGAAGAGGAATGGACGTCTCTAAAAAGGGCCATCACAGAAGTTGGGAAGGAAAACATAGGTACAAAGAAGGTAGCTGCGAAGAAACCGTGGGTAACAGAAGAAATACCTCAGTTGATTGATGAAAGGAGGAAGTACAAATATGTTCCGGGAAAATCCGGAATACAGAAATACAAGTCGATGAGAAATGAAATAAATAGGAAGTGCAGGGAAGCTAAGACGAAATGGCTGCAGGAAGAATGTGAAGACATCGAAAAAGATATGATTGTCGGAAGGACAGACTCAGCATACAAACAACCTTTGGTGACATTAAAAGCAACGGTGGTAACATTAAGAGTGCAACGGGAATTCCACTGTTAAATGCAGAGGAGAGAGCAGATAGGTGGAAAGAATACACTGAAAGCCTCTATGAGGGTGAAAATTTGTCTGATGTGATAGAAGAAGAAACAGGAGTAGATTTAGAAAAGATAGGGGATCCAGTATTAGAATCGGAATTTAGAAGAGCTTTGGAGGACTTATGGTTAAATAAGGCAGAAGGGGTAGATAAAATTTCATCAGAATTTCTAAAATCATTATGGGAAGGTGCAACAAAACGACTATTCAGGTTGGTGTGTAGAATATATGAGTCTGGCGACATACCATCTGACTTTCGGAAAAGCATCATCCACACAATTCCGAAGACGGCAAGAGCTGACAAGTGCGAGAATTATCGCACAATCAGATTAACAGCTCATGCATCGAAGCTGCTTACAAGAATAATATACAGAAGAATGGAAAAGAAAATTGAGAATGCGCTAGGTGACGATCAGTTTGGCTTTAGGAAAAGTAAAGGCACGAGAGAGGCAATTCTGACGTTACGGCTAATAATGGAAGCAAGGCTAAAGAAAAATCAAGACACATTCATAGGACTTGTCGACCTGGAAAAAGCGTTCGACAATATAAAATGGTGCAAGCTGTTCGAGATGTTGAAAAATGTTGGGGTAACCTATAGGGAGAGACGGGTCATATACAATATGTACAACAACCAAGAGGGAATAATAAGAGTGGACGATCAAGAACGAAGTGCTCGAATTAAGGAGGGAGTAAGAAAAGTCTGTAGCCTTTCGCCCCTACTCTTCAATCTGTACATCGAGGAAGCAATGATGGAAATAAAAGAAAGGTTCAGGAGTGGAATTAAAATACAAGGTGAAAGGATATCAATGATACGATTCGCTGATGACATTGCTATCCTGAGTGAAAGTGAAGAAGAATTAAATGATCTGCTGAACGGAATGAACAGTTTAATGAGTACACAGTATGGTTTGAGAGTAAATCGGAGAAAGACGAAGCTAATGAGAAGTAGTAGAAATGAGAACAGCGAGAAACTTAACATCAGGGTTGATGGTCACGAAGTCAATGAAGTTAAGGAATTCTGCTACCTAGGCAGTAAAATAACCAATGACGGGCGGAGTAAGGAGGACATCAAAAGCAGACTCGCTATGGCAAAAAAGGCATTTCTGGCCAAGAGAAGTCTACTAATATCAAATACCGGCCTTAATTTGAGGAAGAAATGTCTGAAGATGTACGTCTGTTGTACAGCATTGTATGGTAGTGAAACATGGACTGTGGTGCTATAGACGAATGTTGAAAATTAGGTAGACTGATAAGGTAAGGAATGAGGAGGTTCTACGCAGAATCGGAGAGGAAAGGAATATGTGGAAAACACTGATAAGGAGAAGGGACAGGATGATAGGACATCTGCTAAGCCATGAGGGAATGACTTCCATGATACTAGAGGGAGCTGTAGAGGGCAAAAACTTTAGAGGAAGACAGGGATTGGAATACGTCAAGCAAATAATTGAGGACGTAAGTTGCAAGTTTATCTCTGAGATGAAGAGGTTAGCACAGGAAAGGAATTCGTGTCGGGCCGCATCAAACCAGTCAGTAGAGTGATGACCAAAAAAGAAGTCCCTTAGGTATGTTGATCGAAGATTCTGATTGCGTGAAGGCAATCCGGCTCAAAAGGTCAATTAAGAAAACCCCTTCGCGTAATCAATAAGTACGTCTCCTGAACACAATCGAGAACCGACTCATCGGTGATCAATTAATAATCTCTCTTTTTAAGTCGTACTCACACAGGACAGCCGTAAGTTCGCAATCTAGCGATAGGTTCCATTTTGTCAGTAAATATTACCAACCAACAGTTACAGCATCACTATTATTATTTACTACTATTTCTTATACAGGATAAGCAGGTTCCTAACGTCAGAATTCGGAAACCGAATTTGTGTCAGACGACGTTTTCACTTTAAAGTAATGGATCGCGACTAGATAACAGATCACAAATATTACTGAAAAAGAAATTTTCGTCGTCCATTGGCGAAGAGAAGACAACGTAAAAGTGCTGTCAACAGCATGTGCGTCAAACCTCTGGGGGAAAATGCAGATGTCTGTTCTGTCTGTTATAGAACGAAGTCGTAAAAACACTGTGGATGCAGATAAATAAATCAGAAGGAAATGTTAAGCCTTGCGACCCGCTTCGTATCAACGAAGAAGAAGAATGTTGAGTTTCCTTGTCACAGGGATCTACAATGTACAGGTGCTGTTAGGATTTATTTGTCGTACCGCATGAGGTATCCACAGGATGGTTATCTCAGCAAATGTGTTAATTCACAGCCTCGTGTACCCTTTTCATGCGCCTTCGCTTGTACGTGTGTTCAGTATCGCTGTTTCAGTCACCCTGTGTTCAGGGTATAGATCCCCATCATAAGAAAGTGTGAGTATGCGGTATCAAAGCAGGGACCCCTGCATCAGTAGTCAGTGACCGTGGACGAGTGGTCATTCTCGTACTTACATAAAACATATCCAGTTCGTCTGGTGAATAACCGCAACGGGTCTGCCAATCAATGGCACCTCCCGATTGTTTCCTTTTTACCCTTTACGTGTAAGTTCGTGCAAACCACCGGCACGCGGTTGTGGCCGCACAGACCAGTTTCTTCTTTTTAGAAGTATAATGATGGACACAGTCACTAGGACAGGCTCAGTCACGAAAGCCAGCAAGAGCTGCTTTGGGTGACGTGACAGCTAAACACAGGTTTCTTCAGAAGAAATGTGGCGTGTTTCTGACAATTTGTCGACGTCATTCCAGGGAGTTCGTCCGTCAGGTGCTAGTCTTTTTATTTGACATCACTTCAGCGACTTGCGCTTCGATGTTGGTAAAATGATGATAAAAACAACACATTTTTACAGTTCCGAGCGGATAAAATATCTATGTCGGGAATCGAACTCGTGATCCCGTGATCCAGAATGAGCAAGGTAACCACAAGACCACGGGTCGCTACGCTTGGCGGTGTCGTGGTATTAGTGGTACCTTGACCAATATCACACGGGATCTTAATCCTGTTGCAAGCAGACGGGTCCTAATGGTGCCTGATGACACAGCAGGTGCAACATATACACAGATTTCTTCCCTGGATAATGATCGGTCGCTGCTCGCACAGTGCTTTGATCTTGGCGAAAGTCTGCACTACCCTGATGTCCGCAACCTGATCTACAGGTGTAGGCAAGTCTCACAGACTACTGTTGAAAGCAGAGACACACTACCGATACAGGGTGCCCAAGATGTATAGAAATCCATCGCTACGTTTATCCAGCTCCCGACAGCCACACAATGCCACCCCATTCAAATGGCTGAAGCTTTTCAACAGGAAAACCTACACGTCACTGGGACATGATATTTCCCTAGTATGAATGGTGCAATCACTGTTCAGCTCTAAACTTAGCGCAGTTATCTCCTCCAGAGTCAAAACAGAGCGTGCGCAGACACACCTCCTGAACGCCATCTGATCGCCGATGTCCGTAAATCACAAATACTAAGAACCTTCAGTACTCATGTGTTATACGCTCCGGTCTCGCGGTTCTAGGCGCGCAGTCCGGAACCGTGCGACTGCTACGGTCGCAGGTTCGAATCCTGCCTCGGGCATGGATGTGTGTGATGTCCTTAGGTTAGTTAGGTTTAAGTAGTTCTAAGTTCTAGGGGACTAATGACCGCAGCAGTTGAGTCCCATAGTGCTCAGAGCCATTTGAACCATTTTTTGTTATACGCTCCCACCACTGAACACAGTTCTTGACGGTGCTTCATTTTTTTTTTCTGGGAGTGTATCTCCTCGTTATGAGACAAAGAATTTAATTTCCCAAGTATCTCCACTAAACACTTGTGCTAACTCACGAAGACCAACGACAATGCAATTGTACCCCGGTGGAATGAGCCCACCGGACTAGCCGCACGGTCTAACGCTGGAAGGCGTGCCGATCCCCGCCACTAATCCGTTCAGCGAGGTCCGGTGTGCCGACCAGTCTGTGGATGGTTTTTAAGACGATTTTCCATCTCCCTCGACAAATCGGGCTGGTTCCTCTTATTCCGCCGCCGTTACACTATCTCGGCGATTGCTGCGCAAACACCATTTCCACGTACACACACGCATCACCATTACTCTCCCACTCAAACATTCGGGGTGAGACATTTCCCGAGAGGTGCTGGAGGGGGGGGGGGGGGGGGAAATCCACTGGGGGCCGAACCGCACAATAACCCTGGGTTCGGTGTGGGACCGCGGTGGGGTGGGTGGACTGCTGTAGCCTGTTGTGAGGTTGTGAACGACTGAGGGCTACGGCGGAACGAAACCTCTCTGTCGTTTCTAGGTCCCTGGTTTAATACAATACAATACTCTGGTGGAAGCCATGACCAAGGAAAAATGAATCATAGTCTGGTACATGTTGATGGAAGGATACCACTATGTGTGGAAAAAAAGTGATCGTTTGGCATTATTATTAGCCAGGGTTGTTCGGTGTCCTGGTGAGTTCTTTCTATTTGATGCCACTTAGCCGATTGATGCTCGCTGAAATGAGAGGAAAACACCTAGTCCCCAAGCGAAGACAACTCCGACTGGGCCGAGAGTCGAACCCAGTAAACCGCTATGTAGAGATAGTGACGCAACCACAAGCATGTGATTGGCAATGTGGTCTCTGAAGTCTAGCTGATACCGATGGAAACATATTACCGCTTAAATGTCCTTGTACGTCTGCTACTGCTCACCACAACTGAGCTAAATGGAGGTGTACCTCAGAAAATGTTGAGTGTTTGAACATTCTTTTGATTGAATACAACACAGATGAAGTCCCGCATACGCATCAGGAAATCTACTCCGGCCACGGCCGTTCTCCGTGAGTTATAGACATTTTACACATCACGATGTTGTTTCATTATGAGTGGGGTAAAATGTGAAGCGACGCAGCACTAAAGATGCTGTGCCGGTGCGTACTGATGTAAGCGATGCTGCTGCGAATGAGGCAGCAGCATTGACCACGCCACCGAGTAGGTCACGTAATCGGCGATTTATGTTATATGGGCCATGCCTGTCGTTACGGAGCGGTCTTAAGTCCGAAGCACATAGCTCAGACTTCCATTCCACGCTAACAGGTTTAACTCTAGCCTATCTCAACTGTCATTACAGTGAGTTACGAACACTGCTTGTGTTACGAGCACTGTTTAGACTTTCTGAACTACTGCTACAAGATTATACTTTGTTCTGTTGAAACAGGGTCGTCTAGTTTCTGGCGAGTTTACTGGCTATTGTAATCACGCTTTGCGCAACGGAAAAGAAAGGCCACTAACTAGAGAAATTATCCTACTGTTCTTTACCGTTCATACATTGAGAGCGACGCTGTTATTCTGTGAAATGCATTACCTTGTACTACCAACGCTGTGTGCAACGGCCGGCCGGAGTGGCCGAACGGTTCTAGGCGCTACAGTCTGGAGCCGCGGGACCGCTACGGTCGCAGGTTCGAATCCTGCCTCGGGCATGGATGTGTGTGATGTCCTTAGATTAGTTAGGTTTAAGTAGTTCTAAGTTCAAGGGGACTGATGACCACAGCAGTTAAGTCTCATAGTGCTCAGAGCCATTTGAACCATTTTGTGTGTGTGTGTGTGTGTGTGTGTGTGTGTGTGTGTGTGTGTGCTGCGCGTAGGAAACAAGAAAACTGAAAAACAAAGAGAATGTCCCGAAGCAACATCAATGGACGTCAAAGCCGCGCTTTAAATTTATTAAAAGTTCATAATAAAATTGAACGTTCAAAGTCCTTCTAGGAAAAAGACCGTAGACCGTTTCACAATCAGTGAGAGGCATCGAAGTGCCTGATAATTACAAGGAGCTGAAGACTCAGGCTAACGAAACCCATGCTCAATAAATAACGTATAAACAAGTAGTCCTACGTTTAAATATTCTCTGTTCGGGAAACAAGGATCCTTCGGCATACATGAAATATTTGTCGTGTGTATCAAAGTCACCCCTAATCCCATCTCCATAAACCGTGCCAGAATGAAGAGAGAAAGAATAGTAGGTTTAAAAAGAACAGTACTACCAATGTTCTTAAAACTATGGCACACAATGATCCCACCTGCAACTCTAGATAAACCGTGAAAAGCAATCTAATCATATAACAAAAAAATACGAGTGGTCACCAATGTAATTCAACAAGTATCCTATTAATTTACAGGGCATTCCAAATAAAAGTGGCCGGCACGAGTGGATACGAGCGGACGAGATTGTATGCATGTAGCCACACCCCGTGACGGGCACACCACGTGTGCGCCCGTGACGTGATGGTTCAAATGGTTCAAATGGCTCTGAGCACTATGGGACTCAACTGCTAAGGTCCTCAGTCCCCTAGAACTTAGAACTAATTAAACCTAACTAACCTAAGGACTTCACACACATCCATGCCCGAGGCAAGATTCGAACCTACGACCGTAGCAGTCGCACGGTTCCGGACTGCGCGCCTACAACCGCGAGACCACCGCGGCCGGCCGTGACGTGATGCACACCGGTTCAGAGCGCAGTGCGGGCTGTGTCAGTGTGAGTGGAGCAGTGCAAAGGGGACGACGGAAGCCACAATGTAGCAGTGAGTGTTCATTAAGGGAAGTTACGCGACAACATAGTCGTGGAAACGGTGCGGTCAGGTGTTTCCTGAGAAGTTTACTGGTGTCAAAGTGCCAACCAAAGACTGCCTTGAAACGTTTAGTCCGAAAAAGGCGTCAGACATGATACCGTTTGAACAAGTCAAAAAAACATCCTGAAACATGCCGGCAATCCAGAAAATGTGGCTGGAGTTCATCAGAAAATGCTTTAGAGTCCTACCAAAGCAATTCTTCGACTGTTGCAAGAGACCGCCATATAACGTCGATCATGAGGACGAATACTTCAGCTGCCACCACACATGCATCCCTACCGAGTCTCCATTTTTCATGCATTAAAACCAGCTCATCTTTCTCAGCGCCTCCAGTTTTGTGAGTAGCTGTTCACTGAGATAACAATCAATGGCTTGGACATGCACCTGTTCTTTATGTCTGATGAAGCGTGGCTTCACCTGAGTGATTGTGTCAACTCACAGAAACACAGGTTCCGGGCAGCGCAGAATCAGCCTTATTTTCCACGAAACTCCACTACGTGACACAAAGTTTGGGGTTTGGTGTGCAGTGGCTACACGCCGCATTATTAGTCCGATCTTCTTTCATCAGACGCTGACTTCGGAGCGTTACATTGCCGACACTTTGGAATCATTTGTAGCAGCATTAACGGAGGATGAAAAGACCTACAGTTACTTCGAACAGCATGGAGAAACTGCCCGTACAACTGGCCGAACATTGGAGCACATTTACATAATCGTCAAGGCTGACGGAGTTGTTACCATAGGTCAGTCCGGTTTCGGTTCTAGCCTTGTCACGCAGGTCACCTGATCTGTCAGTATGCAATTACTTTTGGTGGGGAACCCTCAAGTGTAAGGTTTATCGCAACAACCCTCTATGGTAGAAGATTTAGCATGAGACTGCAGCAATGCAAACAGTCCAGCATGGACCTGCCTTCAGGAACTTGCTGATTAGGGCACAAAATGCCAAGAGATGAGTGGTGGTCACTTTCAACATCTGCTATAATCAGGTTGGTTCCTGTGCTGTGTTTCTTTGCACCTTGGAACTCTGTCCCCCGGGCCGCTTTTTTTCCCATTCTGCATCATGAAAAGGGAAAGTAAAATAGATATGTTTCTATTACTATTGTTATATACTCAGCGACCAATCGCGTGTACTGCATTATCGTAGAGAGATAGCTTAGTGCTATCATACGTTAACTGTTCATCACATACACGTCTGCTTGTTGCTGCATCCCGAAGGAAAAAATACTCTCACCTGAGAGAACGCGAGGACTTTGTGTTCACTGTAAATCGTGATACCACATCACGTGATGACGTGTACAAAGCGAATCGTTGTCCAAAGCACACGCCATAGGTGTCAATCAAAGATCTCACTGTCCATAGTGCAGCAACTGATAAAACAATTCTGAAAAATAATAATAAAATAATAATAAACTGAAGTTTAAAAAATTTACATGGAAACGAATGATAGAAACAGTGAACTGCGTTTTTCTTTTGTAAGGACCCATCTGCCTACGAATAAATGGAAAAATAAGGCTGGACCACGTTGATAAAATGATAGAAAATACATTACAAAACAAAAATATGAATTATTGATCGATTGGAAAAATTTTGCTGCTGAGTAAGTATTTAAGGACACCACACAACTATGGTCATCAGTCTTCTTTTGTCTCCCCCCCCCCCCCCACCACCACCACCACCACCAAGAGGGAAGCAGTGCACCCAATCTATGGGGATGAAATGATGATGAGTAGGACAACACAACACCCAGTCCCTGAGCAGAGAAAATCTCCGACCCAGCCGGGAATCCAACCCGTGCCCTTAGGATTAACATTTTGTAGCGCTGACCACTCAGCAATTTTTTTTTAAGTCTCATTTTGAGTTAGTTGCTGACGTTCCCTGACGACAGTTGAATTTCATTATTGATCCATTCACTCAGTTTCTTTTTTTTATTATTACAGAGGGCTGTTAACCTTCTGACCGAACACACTGAGCTACCGTGCCGGCATACCAGGGGCGGACATTCACATCGTCAACAGTGGACTTGGACATATTTAGAAGAACTGAAATACCCTTTACCGATTTGTTACTAAGCTGAGTTCCAATGACTCACCGACGTTTGAAGTCCCTGAGCCCGCCTGACCGACCCACTCTGCTATTACTGCTTCTTTACTAACAACACAGTATTCGCCGCCTTGTTTCAAACCGGTTGGTCCTCGTCTCGTGTCATCTAGTGTTCAGTTCCGTATTACATAGGGGGTTCCAGATACTTGTGATTAGACAGTGTAGATTTACACACACAAAGAAAGCTCTCCTCAGTCAAATATCAACACTGATATCAAATCTTGCAATGAAATTTAGAGGAATATGTTGAAAGGGTAAGCCTGGAGCAAGCATTCTGCGGAAGTGAAACTTAGGATATCAGAAATCGTAAGAAGAAAAATCTGGACTCATCTGAAATAATGTACTATAGAAAAATATCAAAAATTAAGTACAAAAAAAAGAAGAAACGGAGAAACGGTAAAATTTAGAGGAAAGGAAATAAGTGTACAGAAAACTCCTACCAGAAGAAGGAGCAGTGTAATAGGACACCTCCTAAGGCCTCGAGAAATAGTTAACCTGTTTATGGAAAGAGCAGTAGAAGGGAATATAGTACGACCGATCAAAACTAGATTGTGCAAATAGGTTTATACTGAGGTGACAGTGATATGGACGTCTACAAATGGCGTTAGTATAACGTATTAAAGGGCGGTGCATGGGCACCGCTGTCATTTGTACACTGGTAAGGTTTGCTTCGTGATTATGGCCACAAGACAAGAATTAACATGCTTTGAACTCGGAATGGTTGTTGGAGCTGGACGCATGGGACATTCCATTTCGAAAATCGTTATGTAGTTCAGTATTCCGCCGGCCCGAGTGGCCGAGCGGTTCTAGGCGCTGCAGTCTTGAACCACGCGACCGCTACGGTCGCATGTTCGAATCCTGCCTCGGGCATGGATGCGTGTGATGCCCTTAGGTTAGTTAGGTTTAAGTAGTTCTAAGTTATAGGGGACTGATGACCTCAGATGTTAAGTCCCATAGTGCTCAGAGCCATTTATGTAGTTTAGTAATTTAAGACTCACAGTGCGAAGAGCGTGCCGAGGCATTATTTCTCACTACAAACAACGCCATGGCCGACGGCCTTCAACTTAACGACCAAGACAGCAGCATTCAGGTAGAGTTGTCTGTGCTGACAGACAAGCAACACTGCATCAAATAGACGCAGAAATCACTGCAGGACAGTGAAATTCGGTGTTAATGGACTGTGGCAGTAGATAACGGGCACTAATGCCTTCGATAACAGCACGATATCGCCCGCAGTGCCTCTCGTGAACTCATGACCATATCGGTTGGACGATACACGACTGGAAAAACGTTTCCTGGTCAGTTGAGTCCTATTTTCGGTTGGTAAGAGCTGATGGCAGGGATCGAGTGGGGCGCAGACGCCACCAAACATTGACCCACGTTGTCAACAAGGCCATGTGCGAGCTGGTGGTGGTTCCACAACGGTGTGGCTGTGTTTATGTGGAATGAAGGGGGTCCTCTGATCGAAATGAGCCGCTCAATGACTGGAAATGATAATGTTGGCTACATGCAGATCATTTTGAGGCACTCATGGGCTTCATGTTCCGGTGCGATGATGGAATTTTTCTGGATGGCAATGCCCCATGTCACCGCGTTACAGTTGCCCGTGACTGGTTTGAAGAAGAACAACTCGAGCGAAATAATTTGTCCACCCAATCGCCCGACACGAATCCCATCGAACATTTCTGGGACATAATCGAGAGATCAGTTCGTGCACAAAATCCTACAAGGGCAACATTTCCGCTGTTACGGACTGATTTAGAGACAGAATGCCTCGATATTTCAGTAAGGGACTGCCAATATCTTGTTGAGTCCATGCGCCGTCGAGTTGCTGCACTACGCCGGACAAAATACAACATTCGGAGGTATCCCATGACTTATGTCACCCCAATCCCAACCCCAAAGAAAGAAAGTGTTGACAGATGTGAAAACCACCGCACTATCAGTTTAATAAGCCACAGCTCCGAAATACTAACGCGAATTCTTTACAGACGAATGGTAAAACTGGCAGAAGCCGACCTCGGGGAAGATCAATTTGGATTCCATAGAAATGTTGGAACACGTGAGGCAATACTGACCTTACGACTTATCTTAGAAGAAAGATTAAGGAAAGGCAAACCTACGTTTCTAGCATTTGTAGACTTAGAGAAAGCTTTTGAGATTGTTGATTGGAATACTCTCTTTCAAATTATGAAGGTAGCAGGGGTAAAATACAGGGAGCGAAAGGCAATTTACAATTTGTATAGAAAGCAGATGGCAGTTATAAGAATCGAGGGGTATGAAAGGGAGGCAGTGGTTGGGAAGGGAGTGAGACAGGGTTGTAGCCTATCCCCGATGTTATTAAATCTGTATATTGAGCAAGCAATAAAGGAAACAAAAGAAAAGTTCGGAGTAGGTATTAAAATCCATGGAGAAGAAATAAAAACTTTGAGGTTCGCTGATGACATTGTAATTCTGTCAGAGACAGCAAAGGACTTGGAAGAGCAGTTGAACGGAATGGACAGTGTCTTGAAAGAAGGGTATAAGACGAACATCTACAAAAGCAAAACAAGGATAATGGAATGTAGTAGAATTAAGTAGGGCGATGCTGAAGGAATTAGATTAGGAAATGAGACACTTAAAGTAGTAAAGGAGTTTTGCTATTTGGGGAGCAAAATAACTGATGATGGTCGAAGTAGAGAGGATATAAAATGTAGACTGGCAATGGCAAGGAAAGCGTTTCTGAAGAAGAGAAATTTCTTAACATCGAGCATAGATTTAAATGTCAGGAAGTCGTTTCTTAAAGTATTTGTATGCTGTGTAGCCATGTATGGAAGTGAAACGTGGACGATAAATAGTTTAGACAA
Organism: Schistocerca gregaria; assembly: GCF_023897955.1. Lineage (NCBI taxonomy): Eukaryota > Metazoa > Arthropoda > Insecta > Orthoptera > Acrididae > Schistocerca > Schistocerca gregaria. The sequence continues at coordinate 313,699,095 of NC_064924.1, read as the reverse complement.
GAAGAGAATAGAAGATTTCGAAATGTGGTGCTACAGAAGAATGCTGAAGATTAGATGGGTAGATCACATAACTAATGAGGAGGTATTGAATAGAATTGGGAAGAAGAGGAGCTTGTGGCACAACTTGACTAGAAGAAGTGATCGGTTGGTAGGACATGTTCTGAGACATAGATGGATCACGAATTTAGTATTGGAGGGCAGCGCGGAGGGTAAAAATCGTAGAGGGAGACCAAGAGATGAATACACTAAGTAGATTCAAAAGGATGTAGGCTGCTGTAGGTACTGGGAGATGAAGAAGCCTGCACAGGATAGAGTAGCATGGAGAGTTGAATCAAACCAGTCTCAGGACTGATGACCACAACAACAACATGTCACCCCAGTGTACAGAGGACGTTGAATGTTGTCGTTCATAAGCAATGAAAAGATTAGCAGAAGATGAGAAAAGATGGAGGTCTCCGTCAAATCAGTAGCAACCTAAAGTCAAACAAAAAAATGGTTTTATAAATTCACTGTCTTGTATTACGAATCAGTTAACAAGTAGCCAGGTGCTACTTAAAAGAGACAGAGAGAAGCAGAAACAATGAGTCTCGCCAAGCTGCTCCGAACGATATGAAGTCAAATTTTCGTGAAGTTACTCTTATCCCCATCTGAATGCTTCATCCTACGATGTGTGCCGAAATATGCTCAATCGAAGCGTCGTTGTGAGCAGAGACATAAATTTTGCAATAGGCGATTTAAATCTCCCTTAAGCATACAATTATAATTATACATGGGTCACTTTGTACCGAATTCGAAGCAAGAAGTATAATTACAGGGCACTTAGTCAAGAGGGCGATACGCGTATCTAACACGTAAATGAATGGGCGTCAGCCACATGTGTAATAATTGCCGTCCCTCTGCTCAGGCTGGTAAGCCGTGGGCAGCGCCGCGATTCAGTGTCACGATACAGGCACGCTGCTTTGGCCTCTCAGCCACTCGGGTCGCGCGTACTTCAATGTGCGTCGTCCACATTTAAGTGTAAACACGAACTGTATCGGCTTTCTGCGACAATGCTGAAGAGAAGTTACTGCATTTAGCTTTATTAGGAGATTCATAAAAAAAATACCTTAGTGCAGTTGCTGCCTCTGTGAGAACTAACAGCTTAGTTTTCCGACATAGATACAGTACAGGAGCCACCTCATCTTTCTCTGGCACCTGTTAGCATCCATTAGTCAAGGTGTTATGTTGGATCTCTCTTTCCTTTTTTGGTCTCATCAGTTGAAATGTTTAAAATGGCTATGAGCACTATGGGACTTAACATGTGAGGTCATCAGTCCCCTAGGACTTAGAACTACTTAAACCTTACTAACCTAAGGACATCACACACATCCATGCCCGAGGCAGGATTCGAACCTGCGACCGTAGCGGGCGCGCGGTTCCAGATTGACGCGCCTAGAACCTCTCGGCCACTTCGGCCGTCTGTCTCATCAGTCTTCTGACTGACAGGACCACCGTAGCGGGCGCGCGGTTCCAGATGACGCGCCTAGAACCGCTCGGCCACTTCGGCCGTCTGTATCATCAGTCTTCTGACTGACAGGATGCAACCCGCTACGAATTCACCTTCCGTGATAACTTCTTCATCACAGAGGAGTGTCGGCCCCCAGTGTCCTCAATTTTTTGCTTGATGTAGCCCAGTTTCTATTTTCCTCTTAAGTTTTTACCGTCTACAGGTTCGTTTAGTACCGCGCAGGTCATTCAGCGATGTATTAACAAATGTCCTATCCTCCCCTTCCTTCTGCTTTTTAATATTTTACCTGCGTTCCTTTCTTCGCTGACTCTTCAGAGAGCCACTTTATTCCCTATCTTATCAGTCCACCTAATGTTCAACATCCTTTCATAACACCACATCTTAAACGCTTCGATTCTCGTGTTTGCCGATTTTCCCACAGTTCATGATTCACTACTGTACAATGTTGTGATCCAAACGCACATTCTCAAAAGTTTCTTCCTCAAATTAAGTACTCTTTTTGATCTCAACAAACTTCTTTACGCCAGTAATACCCTCTTTTCCTGTGCTAGTTTATTTTCTATGTCCTCCTTGCTTCGTGCGTGGTGTGTTATTTTGCTTCCAGGGTATCTGAATTCCTTAGCTTCGTCTACTTCGTAGCCATCAGTTATGATGTTAATTTGTCGTTGATCTCATTTCTGATACTTCTAATTACTTACATCAATCTTCAGTTTACTCTCAGTTGATAGTTTCTGCTCACTAGTCTGTTCATTCCCCTTACTTTTACGAGGATGGCGTGTCATCAGCGAATCTTACCACAGATGTCCTTTCCCCGTGAAATTTAATTCCACTCCTGAACTTGTCTTTTATTTCCATCATTGCTTCTTCAATGTGTAGACCGACGAGTAGGGGTTGGCATTTAACAGATGCTCAATTTCCCTCTTCATTTTTTTGTATATTTTCCTTGTCAGCGACTTCGATCTCCTAATACCTGCATTCATAATTTTCACAATTAGCTCGGGACGTCTGTTACATGATAATTGGTACTAACGCACTAGCCATTATGTCTTTATTCGTCTACTAGATTTTGCTTTGTTTTCTAATGTGGAATAGTAACAATGAAAGTTACGTTATAATTATTTTTTTACCCAACTTAACTTCGTATTTTTAGTTTTCTGTAGGTGTTGTTGCAGATTATTTGGCTGTTTAATAGGTTACGTCAAGATACTTCCGACTCCTTCTAACGTCAGGGATTTGGCTTCAAAAGCACTGTCATGCTCCTCAGTTTTTCCAAGGAAGTTTGAGTACGCTCCCCAATTTCGTCTAGATACCTCGCAAATTACGTCCGTTTTTAGATGGTACCTTTGATAGGACACGGCCGTTTTCCTTTACCATCCCTCTAAAAATCGACCTTGTGCCCCATCTCTAACGACCTCGTCGACGACGGGACGTTGAGCCATAATCTAACTTCTTCTTTTATTTGTTTTTCGAATTGCTTTGTTCCGTAGTGTTAAAGACTTACCCCGTGAGCCTTACGTATTACGATATACAGAGTGGTCAAAAACAGTCTGAAAATATTGTAAGGAACTTGCATGATGGGTTGCGCTGAGATAAAAATATGTTGCGCCGTTTCCGCGTTAATTCCCATTGAAGCTAACCAATCTGGCGTTGCGCGCTTAAATTCAAACAGTGGTGCAAAGATGGTGTCACCAAAACAGTTTCTGTTTGATTTCCTAACACAGAACAAGAGAGCGGTATAAAGATGGGACATGGGATGGTAGGAAGGATCGAACCCGAGCCAGAGGCACGCAGTCTCATGCGCTATCATCTACGCAATGAGAATAAGTGACAGTAGTTGTTGTATCTAGCGGGCCCCTTGAATGGCGCATGCAATGGCCTAGTTGGCTAAATTCGACACTAATTAACTCGCAAACGGTGCAACCTATCGAATTTCTTTTCTTAACGAGTATTTCTTAGCACCTCCATTTTCTATTACTGGTAACGCCCGAAAGCAACGATCTCAATTTGGTACTTTATTTGAATGTTAAAAATTTTCTCAATTGACGTTCATTTCATATTCCTCATTGTGTCGTACTTTTGTGACTAGTAATTGCATTTAGGCAGCGAGGAGCCATCAATTTCAAGTTTAATTTTCAGGTCATATACCTACATCTTTGTAAAATTTGTATAATTTTTATTACAGCTGATTAATAATGTAATGAGATCATGAATTACTTCTGAAATTTTTAAAACCTATTTTAACTATTGTAATTAGCATATTACATTGTATCTAATTTTTTGTATTTACCACATTACCCACAATTAGGTTAATTTAAAACCAAATTTTAGTTGATGTTCCATTATTATTATTGATTTGTTTGTTACAAATAAATATTCAACATATTTGAATCCATTTCCTTTAGAAAATATCAATTTACCTTATTTTTATTTTATTTGTAAGTTTCGTTTTATATTCGCCAAGTCTGCAGCCAAACACATTTTAAAACCTTCAGCTGAACATTGGGGTCTCATTTGAAGTGATATGGTAAACGAAAACTGAAATAAAATTATAGCATTTCATCTGTTTTCCTTCGATATGTCAAATATGAATAACAAAAACGTCACATAATACGAACTGAAACAGAAATAACAGGTTATCTGTTAGCAAACAAAGGATTTGTGGGTCTTTAACGCAAAAGTCTCGTAAGAGACAATATCAAATGGAACCACCGTTTTGTGTTGATCCTAATGCTTAAAATCCTGGACACATATTCCAAATACGTATTCGAATCAAAAGAGATTGGAAGCGACGTTTAGCCACTTTGGTTGTGTTTTACGAAGTTTTCTTTAAACTTATTTCAGGCAAATAGTACTTTGCTTTCTTTTAAACGCCACAATCTATCCTTACTCTGTTCTTATCGATCTAGGTCAATATACTTTTTTCCAATGACTTCCTTGTCGGCGAGACTTAAAACTACAATCTGGTTTCTTTAATTTGATGACACACACTAATACATAATGATTTATCTTCAGGAGAATACCATTTTCATCCAGAAACAGTCATTTGTTATTGTCATGCCCGCGTGTCGAATGTGTGTGTGTCAGAACTAGGACTCGTTTGTGAGGTTGTGCAGCTACCCCTAGAGTCCGCTGTGGAAAGTTAGCTACCAATAATTAAGCTCGAAACGATTAATCGTGACCCAACAGGCATATAGACAGTGCTTCGTTAATTTGCGTCGATGATGGATGGTTAGCCGATCTGAGAATAGTTTGTGGCTGCCCGTAATGAGTTAGTTGCGGTATCCCCCCGCCAGTGCACTGCACGATCTCTGCAATCGACTGATGTAAATCGCTACAAGGAAGCAATTAAGAACCACTCAGGCAAAGAACCGTATCATTTCTCCTATTGTCATGGGCGTGCTCCCGTTACTGTAGGCTCATTCTTGACAGAGATATGTAGGTTGTCTGTTAAGAATAGTAGTAACCTACGTACATGAGAAAGCTACTGATCTACTCGCTTAGGTCTTGATAGGACTGTGACATGACGTAGTGGATGGTAACTTACGCGGAGAAATTCAAAGTATTAGTCTGGTATCCGAAGAAGAAAAATATCTCTGTATAGCGTACTGACGCACTGGTAGCGACTAGATACGTCCGATAATGTGAACCGTAGTAATGTTTGTTATATGAACTGAAAGAATGAAGTGAAAGGATAAAGTGACACCTAATATAGTGGGCCCTTATTCAATTTCTCTATGCCTTTTGTAAGAAGTGTCAATCGATTGCGAGATGATTTCATTAAGAAAGCCATCACTGATACCACTTCAGAAATCCGTCCAGCAATTGAGTTGGAATTCAGCTTTCGATCGATTCGCTAAGGAAGAAAATGAAATACTGACAAGCAAAAATCGTTCAGTATCTGGTCACGAGTGTCTTTAGGTAAGGTGAAACAACTGCGTGTACCGCATGACAACGGTAAAAACCGACGAATTTTGTCTCCAGATAGACAAAATGAAGAGTAAAGCAAAAAGTAATTTGTCCTCGTCTCAAAAAATTTCATCAGTAATATTTACGAGCATATGTCAGAGCGCCTGTATCAGAGGAAAGGTGATCAGAGCAATGAGAATATTGCAGAAAACCATGGCTACTACAGAAGATATAAAACCAGAAAATAAATGTATAACGATTTAGCTAGTTCTGCATGAACCTACGAAAGAGTTTGAATACCTTGCAGGTTCATCTGAGCGGGACGATTAGGATATAATTAGTAACGTTACAATTTCTATAGGGATGAGTAACCCAATGCACACCACAAGAACCTGTATAAGAGATGTTGAGTGCTGTTCATACCACTAGAAACTTCATATTTCGACTATAGTCGTGTCCTCACATATAAGTATTGAAAAAATTTAAAAGTAGGAATTTTTGGTCTTGTTATCGTTGCATTTGCAATTCTACAGTTGCAGATGAATTTACGATGTGCGGCAGACTTTTTTGTGAACAATACTGACTAAACCGCTTGATGTTTTCTCTATTACGACATGTTCTGGTTATTGCCATCCTGGAATGAAGATGAAACCCAATTTAAGAGTAAAAAACTTCTAATTCTTAAGTTACTTCTTACACCAACTGCAGGCTAAGATGATAGTAGTAGCCAAAACGTAAAATAATGTAGTAAGTAAATGGAAAGCTATGCCATCTAAACACTATCTGCATTATTCGCTAAAATACTTTCCGCCATTGGCTACAACAACAGAACTGCAAAGTTCGTAAGTACCGCTTACTCATTCCAAGACTTCCTTTATTAATTCCCTTGAGATATTTGCAGTTGTCTTATGAGAAATCTTGGTGAAACGGCTAAACTGTTGTCGTTGCTGGAAAGATACTCTGTGTTCGGTAAGCCTTAAGAGTATTACATTACTTTTTTCCAGTCTGTTTTAGCGGAGGACAAGCTCTAATGTATCTCCCTGTACAGGACCTATTTAACGTAAGATACACAAGCCACAGTAATGACGAGTATAATGCGGTTTGATTGTGTGTGCTAAGGACTCTTGTCACAATTTGGTCATTCCTCTTCATGTTAGCGTGGGGACGAACGGAGTTTTTTCGTCACAGTATTATCTGAGTCGTAATTACTATGGAAAAACAACGAATAATTATCAAAATTGATCTTAAAACAATCTAAATCGCTATTTTTATATTCGCTGTCCTTCAGATCAATTTAACAGCCGCGGTGGGACCGCGTAGTTGGTATCATCGATGATATTACGCCGTCTATAAGATATCAGTTGATTGTGAAGAGTACACAATAACCTAAACCAGTCACCAAATAGAAGCAGAAATAGCCATTTGGCCAGTTTTAGAACCAGATCACCATTTGTTATATTAGCCAACCAGCACCTAAGACTCTCAAATTGTTACATCTTGCTGAGCTCATCTAAAAAAATTTTCTACCATAAAGAGATTTTGACGCGCGTATACACACGCCACAGAAGTAAGTTACAGAGTAGTTTACTCTAACCAATGGCACCTGTGTATTAAGGAAAATAAAAAAAAGCAATGGCAAAGGTGCGTCATCAGCCATTGAAATATTGCTTTATTAATCATCCCTTGTAGTTAAACGGGAAATTACCAGCTACTGCTTTCTTAGCGACCATTTTCCTATCCTACTTCATACGAAACTGTCAAGATTAAAGATAAGAAGAATATATTTGAATGGAAAGTGAGCGTTCAAGAGCAGACTGATCGCATTACAACTTCGATTCATAACTCCTTTGATGTTACCAACACTGATCCCTGAGCCTACTGGTTGCGTAAGGGGGCGGGCTGCCGCCTGGCAGGACGCTGCGCCTCGCTGTTTCATGTCGGACAGGAGCACAGCGAAACTTCTTCAGCTGTAGACCATCTGTACAGAACTTGCTAGCATTCAGGTCATGTTGGGGAAGTCATCAAAGAAAGATGAAAAAGGTTATGACTATGACCTGTTCCAGAACGCCACGACGGTGAAGCAATGCTGGGGATCGAAGCACGAAATTCTTCAGTAAACGTACTTGTCATTAGACTACTGTTAACTTTACGGTATGTTTATAATTTTTCCTTTTGGACCGTGTAATTAGCATTGAATGAAACACAATTTTCGTGCCAAACGCGTTTCGCCTTTACTCTTTAAAATGCATCTTCAGTGGCACGTTTCGTGGATCTTGTTCTACACGTTTTGTTTTTGTTCCATTTTGCCTCTGTTCTTCTTCTTGTAATTGCGATTTGAAATTCTGTTTCTCGAAGTCCACAGCAATAGGAAATGAACACTTCTTCTGATATTATATTTTGGTTGGTGTTGCCCTCCAGTTGCAATTAGATGATCGAGAAGTAAAAAACTATCAACACACTGTAATGTTATACGCAACTGAGGACGACAGGACGACAGAAGTTGCAGCTGTTAACTTCTCCACGAGATTTACTAGGTGTTATGGTGTGTAACGTAGAGAGAAGATAAAATACTGACTGACAGTAGCAAGAGAATCCTTTGTTGACACCGTGTATAAATTTAAATGTAAGGAAGCAAAATGGAATGCGATAACTACAGAGGCATCAGCTTGTTGAATGTAACCCATAAGGTACCGTCTATCATCAGCCTCAGAAAATTACAACCATTCATGAAGAACAACAGCCAACGGCCTTGCCGCAGTGGATACACAGGTTCCCGTGAGATCACCCAAGTTAAGCGCTGTCGGGTGTGGCCGGCACTTGGGTTGGTGACCATCCAGCCGCCATGCGCTGTTGCCATTTTTCGGGGTGCACTCAGCCTCGTGATGCCAATTGAGGAGCTACTCGACCGAATAGTAGCGGCTCCGGTCAAAGAAAACCATCATAACGACCGGGAGAGCGGTGTGCTGACCACACGTCTCTCCTATCCGCATCCTCAACGGCAGTCGGATAGTCTCGGTGGGCCACTTGTGGCCTGAAGACGGAATGCTTTTCTTTTATGAAGAACAACATATAGGAATACCACACTCGTTTTCGACTAAAACGATCGACAATAGATCATATTTTCATCCCATGAGAAAATTTGGGAATATGATAAAAGTATCTATGCTCTGTTCATCAATTTTTGACGAGCATACGACGAGCATTCATAGGAATATCCCATACGACGTACTGCATGACTTTGGAAACCCTGAGAAGCTAGTGAGAATGGTGCAAACTTGTATGGATGTGTCAAAGGTAGCAGTTCGTGTCCGAAGGGTCACGTCAGAAACGTTCGAGAGAGGTACGCGTTTCAGAGAAGGGAAAACTCTCACGTCTTAGAGAAAGTAATAAGGGAATTTAGAGAAAAAGAATGGGCTGGAGCACAGATGGATGGTAATTTCAGTTGTCTCGCCTATACAGGTGATACAGTACTGCTAAGTGAATAGGACAATGAGTTGAAATGTATAATTAAATGGACAACCACGCACTGAAAGTTGAGCTAAAGGCGAATTAACAAACGTATTTAATTGAATTAAGAAGTAGACAAGGGCAACAACAATTTGTTCAGATAAATGGCGTGAGGTTCAGTGGTGTTCCGACGTCAAATACTTGAGATACTAGATTACCGGTAACAACAGCATACAAATATACAAAAAGGAGAGAACAGCAGTGTGAATAAAATGCATTTATTCCCTCAGGGAGAATCTCAGCTCAAAATTATTATCGACTAATACTAAATGAGAAAATATAACACAGTGATATGCCCAGCAGTCACGCACGGTTCAGAAACCTGGAGAGAAGTAAAACCTGTTAACATCTGAAAGAAGAGCAATGAGGAAGATATGAGTATGAATCTTGGATAAAGGAGAAGGGTGACGGAGGGAGAATGAGGAAACCTACTTATTGATGCATATGCCAACAATCCTACAGAAACTGACGAGCAAAAGAATCCAGTGCGCGGGCCCCGTCGCCTGTTTGCCAGAAGAAAGACGGGTGAAGAAAGCACTTGAGGGGAAGCCAAAAACCAGACGCCTCACACGACGACCAAGGCAGTGCTTGATGGACGACCTGCCGAACGACCTGGTAGCCTTGGAAACTGAAGACAATTGGAGGAACCGAGCACAGAAAAGAATGGAGGCAGTTGTCATCAGCGCGTTGTCTGCAAGCCCTGTGGCCGCTCAATATGTATGTACATGTGCAGAAAGTGTATTTTGAATGTAGTTTTCTGAAATGTAGCCTTATACTACAGTAAGCAGTTTCTATAGGATGTAGAGCCTTGCATCAAACCATTATTCGGGCTGAAGATCACAAAATGACATTGGATGTGACTGTTGAAACGGGTTTCTTATACAGAGCGACATATTTTATTGAAATACTGTAAGACTCCCCCCCATGAACAATGGACCTCGCCGTTGGTGGGGAGGCTTGCGTGCCTCAGCGATACAGATAAGCGTATCGTAGGAGCAACCACAACGGAGGGGTATCTGTTGAGAGGACAGACAAACGTGTGGTTCGTGAAGAGGGGCAGGCAGTGCTGACCCTACCACTTATCTTAGAAGCTAGATTAACGAAAGGCAAACCTACGTTTCCAGCATTTGTAGACTTAGAGAAAGCTTTTGACAATGTTGACTGGAATACTCTCTTTCAAATTCTGAAGGTGGCAGGTGTAAAATACAGGGAGCGGAAGGCTATTTACAATTTTTACAGAAACCAGATGGCAGTTATAAGGGTACAGGGACATGAAAGGGAAACAGTGGTTGGGAAGGCAGTGAGACAGGGTTGTAGCCTCTCCCCAATGTTATTCAATCTGTATATTGAGCAAGCAGTGAAGGAAGCAAAAGAAAAATTCGGAGTATGTATTAAAATCCATTGAGAAGAAATAAAAACTTTGAAGTTCGCCGATGACATTGTAATTCTATCAGACAGCAAAGGACTTGGATGAGCAGTTCACAGGAATGGATAGTGTCTTGAAAAGAGGATATAAGATGAACATCAACAAAAGCAAAACGAGGATAATAGAATGTAGTCCAATTAAGTCGGGTGATGCTGAGGGAATTATATTAGGAAATGAGACACTTAAAGTACTAAAGAAGTTTTGCTATTTGGGAAGCAAAATAACTGACAATGGTCGAAATAGAGAGGATATAAAATGTAGACTAGCAATGGCAAGGAAAGCGTTTCTGAAGAAGAGAAATTTGTTAACATTGAGTATAGATTTAAGTGCCAGTAAGTCGATTCTGAAAGTATTTGTATGGAGTGTAGCCTTGTATGGAAGTGAAACATGGACGATAACTAGTTTGGACAAGAAGAGAATAGAAGCTTTCGAAATGTGGTGCTACAGAAGAATGCTGAAGATTAGATGGGTAGATCACGTAACTAATGAGGAGGTATTGAATAGAATTGGGGAGAAGACGAGTTTGTGGCACAACTTGACAAGAAGATGGGATCGGTTGGTAGTACATGTTCTGAGGCATCAAGGGATCACCAATTTAGTATTGTAGGGTAGCGTGGAGGGTAAAAATCGTAGAGGGAGACCAAGAAATGAATACACTAAGCAGATTCAGAAGGATGTAGGTACTGGGAGATGAAGAAGCTTGGACAGGTTAGAGTAGTATGGACAGCTGGATCAAACCAGTCTCAGGACTAAAGACCACAACAAAAACAACAAGTGTAAGACTTCATGTAGCCATGCTTCATAGTTCATACATGGCTGTCCCCTTACCCCAGTCCTTACAGAGCCGTCGGCATTTACATTTCGCTCACATTTATTTATATTTAAATTATAAAACCCTATTTATTTTTGTTTCCCTTTGAAAAACTTACGTAAGATGTGGCAGCCAGTTTGCTGGCAGCTAACTTTCAAAGAGAGAAAAGTATCTTTATAAACCAAACGAATGGAAATACATTTATGAAACAACGGGATATTGCCTGATATACACGTGACTCGCAGTTGGCGACATTGTCGGAGCTACGGATCGACATAGAAAGCTTGAGCGTGGCTCCAGGAAACGAAAGTACGCCGGATGAGTGTGAAAACATTCTTAGCCACCAGCTATCATCTTGCGCAACGAGCCGCTTCCGTCGCGAAGACGACGACTGACCTCATTCTCGGTGCCTCTCTCTTATTTCGCAGTGATTCCTGACGTGACAACACGCTCAGTTGCAAGCCATTAATCTGATTCACAGATTTTCATTCAGCCCTCCAAATTGCGCTAAGTTCTAGCGAAATTAGTATTCCCGCAAAATTACGATTGCATAACGATTCTCGTAACTACACTCAGCCACAGAGTTTTCCAGCGATGCCGTGACTTGACTCGAAACCTGTTGGGGCAGCACTCGAATGTGTATCAGGTCATCGTGAATTACCTTTTCTCTAATTTCCCCAAAATCATCTCAAGCAATTATCAGTTATTTGCAAAAGTCAAGGCTGAGTACCTCCATCCCTCCCCTGCCCTAGACAGTCATGCACATTTGCACGCCACGCCGTTCTCGGGATTCGGGCAGACGCGTCGGCCTCTTACTGGCCTTCGTTTGGTGACTAGCTGTGGTGTGGTAGCTGTCGTCATTTCACGATACATGTGTTGGGTTCCATCATCTTGGTAGCAAACCACATGTAGATTCATTCAGCCTGAGTCGAAACGTTTCGCAATTGAACGCTCAGTGCAACTTCGTTCCTGATTAATGTGGAACGACAGGGAGACGGTCGAAAATGGTGGAATTTTTTCTTTACTACGGAATTAGATTGTTTATACACTGAAGAATTATTCCCCAAAAAATTATGCGCGAACTCCAAAAAGTAACGATTCTGTGAACGTTTGAAGCCGAGCGTGCACGTCACTTCTTGGCGTTTAGAGAAACGGAACCGCACTCACGCTCCCTTTGCTCCATCCAGGAGATGTTTAGGGCTCTTCTAATGTTGCAATAGTTTACCAATGTCTTGAACACATAGTAGACTTTCACTTTTCTCACGTTCCCCCCTGGTAGAATCTCAATGTATTATGGCAAAGGTATTCGTGATAACATCGATTCTGCTGACAATATGTGTAATGGTGTTTGGATCATGGTACTTCACAAAAGTTCTTCGGATCATAACCCTCAACATCACTTCTGCCCTGCTGGCGAGTAATCCTGCTACACTTGGAAACGCCCTACTGGAAAGTTATAAACACAAAACGCCATTGCCAAAAATCGTTATCGGTACCCTCAACCCTATTTATACCGATTTCAGTGAATCTGAATTGCTGGAGCGTTATTTGGGTGGTTTTTCTCAAAATGCGAACGAAAGTTTCAGTACTGTCATTTGGAGATTCCCTCCAACAATAACATCCAACCGAAGCGAAATTGTCAACATTGCTACAAAATTGTTCGTGTGTCTATTCACTGTGAGCCATACTGCATTAATGCACTTTGCGAATCCTCTTCTAATCAAAATCGGCTATGAAATGTGCCGATCCTGTGAAGACAGAGACGCCAGCGGCGTTGCATTCAGCGACGAAAAGTGCTTTCAGGACGAAAATGAGGGATCATTAGTTCAAAATAGCAGAAAGCAGCCATCCAGTAGCCAGGGCTATAGCTGTTATGGACCAGGCATCGATGATATACTGTACGTTTCAAGCTTTGCCCCTTTTTATTACGTGTTAAATACTTGTCAACCTTTAAACGATCTTTTCACAAAACCAAGTTTTTCGGCATGGTTGCAGTTACCCACACTACAGTTTTCATCCGATTTTAATGATTTTTGGCTCTCTTGTAGCAAAGTGAATTCTCTTTAGTTCATGGTGGCCGACTTTTTAGCATTTTTTCGGTCAAAAATGAGGGGTCCAAAGACAGCCATTTCTCTACGAATATCTATAATTTTCCTTTTTTTTTGCTAATCCCTAAAATTACATCTGTAAGGGGCAGGATGATATGTTAATTTCATGTTTGGCATAGCCACAGCCGGAGTTACAGAGATAACCGTGATCTACCTCCTTTTAGAGCTGCCGCGAGAAAATCCCAAGTACACTGTATAGATACCAATATTTTTCAATTAGAAAATACCAAAAAAACATCAATGTATGGTTTATTCATTGCACCAAACCCCATTTGTCTACTACATTCCAGTACGGAGAAACAATCCTGAATTTGATCAATATTTTCGTCCGTTGCCCTGTTATTCCCCCTAAAGTTGCAGGTACTCGATTTGCACGGCGATCAACAAACTTTAGAGTTCCACGGATGGTATAGCGATAGGCTTTGTCGCCCTGACCCCGTCTGTGCGCTCGTGTTACGTCATTGCTCATGGCTAACTGCCTTCGTTCGTGATTCTCAGTTCCCAAGAGTCATCTCTGGTTTTCCGATTATTACTCTCTCTATGTACTGTCCGAGCTCTATACATATCAACAAGGTGCGACGACGAACGATCCGTTCTTTCAGTGCGGTTCCACGCTGAGCCAGATAATTTTCGGGAGTCCAAAATAGCAAGTGAGTGTTTTATGGGTAGATGACACTCTTCTAGTACTAACAGGCTGACAATTCGGGTGCGATGGGAAGCAACCGCTCGCGCTAAGAGGGAGAGCCGGTTTCGAGTCCGGTACACATTTCCACCTGTGATCATCGATACATTTCGATACCTAAATGCTGAAGACCTTTCGACTGGACGAGAAGTTGTTTCTCGTTTGATTCTGTGCCTGTTTTATGAACATTCAGCTTAACCTGCTGCAAGTCAGCAGTTTGCCATATAGCCCAGAATTGTGTGCTGCTTTTTTTTCGAGAACATATCTGATTTAATTACATTTCTTTGTCTACTGTTTTATCCTGTTCATAAACTGTCATTGACCTCCGCAAAAGTATTCCGTTCTGTCGGTTATGTAGTCTGATGTCTCCGCGGTCCAGTGAACAGTAGATTAACAAGTGAGATCGTTATTATTTGCTGGTAGGTGTGAGTTGGCTTCCGCCTCAGTTCAATAAATGAATACCGAAGCAGTAAAAGAAATGCACTTTGTAGTTGCCTCAGTCTGGCGTTCGGAGCAGAGTAACTAAAGATGTGAAACGACGACATTTTTGAAAATGTAAATCGCGTATCGCAATTTGATAACCGCTGTATCCTGTATGAATAATTAAAATCGTCGGTCGTTTTCTTTCAATGACTGCAGGTTCAGGTTTGCGATACAAGGAAAAAAACTGCATTGAAAATTAGTAACAAAGTCACGCCAGTGGGGGATGGGTGACATGTCGAAGTGTTATGTCTCCCCCACAAAAAAGCTGAAATTGGAACTAGCAGTACAATCATTATTGACATTAATATCTAGACTAGTACTGTAATAAGGTATTCAAATACATTTTGAATGAAAGTTAGAATTATTCAGAACTTCGGAAAACGAATCTTACATGACAAGATCAGGAAGGTGAAAGACAAAGCGTACAGCCAGGCATCTCTTACCTGGCCTCGAAGAAAAAATTGAATGCGTGCCCTCATTTTTAGTAGAAATAGTAAAAGTATTCCCTTACGGACTCTCTGGTCCTAAATAGATGTATCAGTTATATCTTCCTCTACAAGGAAAGATTTATAGTAAGGAGGTCTTACATTGTCCTCTTGAGTGACTACGAAATAGCTTGTTGCTTTTTTGTGAGTGGCCATTCAGCTCATAGAAATAATAGATTCCCTCTACAACTAGAAAGAAAAAATTAATATACACATTTCTTTAGTGTTTTTCAAAACAGTCCCACAAGTGAACAAGTCATTACTTGTCAAATTCTTAGCATAGGCCTTCCTATAGATACGCGTCCTTTATATAAGGTATTACATAGTGCTAATCCTGACGGCAGAACCCCACATTTCCATCCCGCCAAGTATCTACAAATTTAGCACCAATCCAAAATATATTTTAATCGATGTTTCTAAGCAATTTCCAGTAACTGGGATGCGGCATACTGTCATGGAATGACATCTTCAAAGCGCAACTACATTACAGTGTGACTTCATTCTCATTATGAAGTTTCTTCGAATTGTTTGTAGGGAGCGTTTCCACCCTAATATCTGGGTATGACCTATGGTTGCTGTCAGAAGTTATCATTTTATAAACAAGAAGATAACAGATATTGTTTACTTTCAGGTACACAGTTTAAGACCACTGCTTCGTCAAGAGCAGGATCAGAGAAATACAGGATTTATCAGAGAGCAGCGCCGAGTTACTTTCGAAATTCACATTTTTATGATGAAACCTTTTATGGAAACAATTTAACCGCTGTTATTTAATGTTTCCCGTTTCATTTTTTTTTTCAACGAGCTGATCAAATTTAAAGATGTCAAACAGTTAAAATATGAATCATGTTGGATGAAAGGATAGAACTTTTTTATTGGGAATGTATAAATTTTTTATGATTTAGATAGTGAATAGCTACACCAGTTACCTATTTTTTCATACCTAGCATGATACGTATAGAAAATTTACTCTCGAAATCAAGATCAAATATTTACATCGGTATTTTATGTTATGTTTGCATATGGTGTTCTGTCTCTCTTACCCTGCACTCATCTTTTTGTGGTTTTAAGATACTGTACCTCTTTCATAATGTATTGTTTGTTTTTTAATTGAATACGACATTAATTTGTGTCAAATCTGATAGCGTAAATTATCTGTAGCGCTCCGCGACGGTTCTTGCAAATGACACCTCCTTTTGACCGGACAGCAACATCAACTTCGATCGCAAGTTAAGACGGTAAGACTTGTTGATTTACAGTCGCATAAGGAATTACTTGACTTTGTTAACTATAATAAGATTTTGTACAGATAATGAAGAAATATAAATAAATAAATTAACAAAACACAAGTGTGAATGTTACATTTCAGGAATTAAGAAGGTCTATTGTTTTATCACATATGTTCTCCGCTCGATTTCAGCACACGAGCAAAAAATTAAGATGGTTAAATGACCAAATAAGATACAATAAATTACAGCGGTTTGAACTGTTTTCACAAAAAATTTTATTGCAATCGTAAGTGACATATCTAAAATTATAATTACTGAGATGCTCTGCATCGTGCTGCTTTAAAAAGTGCATCTTTTGTTACATTTTATTGGTGGCAAGACAAAATTAAATTTCACAGCAACAAAAAAATGAAAAGACACAACGAACTGGACTTTCCAGGGGAGGGAAAGAGAGAGAGAGAGAGAGAGAGAGAGAGAGAGACAGAGAGACAGAGAGGGAGGAGGGGGGGGGGATTTGGGGCGGGGATTGCGGAGTGACAGAGATAGTAATCGTTGATAGACCATTTTACCTCAAACACGAATATATAGAACTTAGAGAGAAACAGAGTGTAAAACTGTAAACTCCGACATCAGTTCTATGCCAATGGACAAATTTCAACTAAGAAGCAAGAGTCAGAATCAATAGTAAATTAGCATACACAGGATGAAGATCTTCTTGGAGTTCCGCAAAATAAAGAAGCTTCCAAACAGCAGTCGGTAAATGGAGTGAATAATAAAGTTTTCGACCACTCTTATTGTGCCATCGTCAATGTTTCTACGATTCCGTGATGTATTCTTCGAAATGGCCGTTCGTGTCTTCATGAATTCAGCTACTCTTTTAACCGTCACGTGTAACAATATCAGATAATGCACGATCTTGTGGTAATAATAATAAATCTCATACATCAAGTTTCTATAACCAACTGCAGCAAATATGAGCAGCGCATAAGTTCGACTATTCACTCTTAAAATTTATGAAGCTATTAATCGTGGTTCACAATGTACGCTATCTAGCAAAATTTATAACGAAATTATTCTCCAGTATTTTCTCATATGGCTTTGGATTAAGACTTCATTTAACCCACTTTTCTCCCTTACAGTCACCAGGCATGAGGGCTACATTAGATCAAAAAAAAAAAAAATTTCAACGAAACACAGAATTGTGTAATAAAATATGGCGTACCATTCTCAGTTACACAAGTCCATCACTCACTGTAAAAGGTGCCTACAGGGTGCAATATACTTAACTGAGATACTAACCCCCCACCCGACGACTCTCTCTTTCTCTCTCCTGGTAAGTTCAGTCTGACAGCGGGAAGTTTGTAGATGTCATTTTCTGTGAGGCGTGTAACGTTCAGATACGTGGGAATACTTCATATTTCAGGATAATGCTCAGAGTGTCACATGGAAGTGATCATCAGTACCCTTTATCAAAAAATGGCTCTGAGCACTGTGGGACTTAACTTCTGAGGTCATCAGTCCCCTAGAAATCAGAACTACTTAAACCTAACTAACGTAAGGACATCACACACATCCATACCCGAGGCAGGAGTCGAACCTGCGACCATAGCGGTCGCGCGGTTCCAAACTGTAGCGCCTAGAACCGCTCGGCCAAACCCTTTGTCCCTGTACGCAATTAATATCGCTGATATTCGAAAAGCTGACATTGATGCAACAGGCGTGACCAACATTTCAGGATAAATAATAGAACCACTTTGAAAGTAGGCTCATTAGCAGGCAAACTGATGTTTCTCAAAAGATTATCGTGAAATCAAACTTGATTTTTGTTTTATATAAGAGGGGCGTTCAGTAAGTAATGCAACCCTTTTTTCTGAAAGCAGAATGTTTCTATTCAGGATGCAAATACATCATACTATTCCTTACTCTTTTGGCTACAAAATTCTATTTCTCAATATAATGTCCGTACAATGCGATGTTACGCCAACTTGCCAGGAAGGCCTGTGAACCTGCATGGCACTACTGTACTGGTCGAAGTCGCTGCCAACGTATTGTGTAAGTAGGCTGTTTAGGTTTTCTTATTCGTAACGCCACATAGCGCTCTGTATGAAAAATCACTGCCTGTGCCGCTCCAACTTGAAAACATGTGATTACACTTTGGAGTTCTTAATTTATGATATTTACTTAAATGAAATGATGAGAAACATTCCATGTCTATTGTCTTGCTAGTTGGAAGATTGTTTACTGCATTATGAAATGCCTTAAGGCTAGCGAATGATGTTTCACACCTTGCTTTGCCTATTTTGTTTAATATCTAGTTTTTAGTTGCACTGCAGTATTGGTTATAATAAAATTTAATTGACTTACTAATATCACTATTTTCTGTCTACAGACCCAGTAAAGAATAATTTTACGATGTACTTTGGTAGAAAAGAGAGCACAAATAGACATTTCCCTTCACAGGAATTGCTAAAATAATTTTTTTTAATGATTTGGTAACTTATCTGCTAGTGTAAGTTCTCGTAATGCATCACCCTAGTGTTAAGATTTGACATATCTACTAAACATGGCCATTTTTGCTGTAATATTTTTTCTGTTTGTGGGTTTGTCATGTTTAGATATAAGTTATTACATTTATTGCTGCTTGCTTTGCTTACCTGCACCTTTTTTTATTGCTGTTTGTATTAATTGTTTTGTGCTGCTGCATTGCCTCGTCCCTTAGTTTAGCATCTGAGCTCAGTAGAGTTAAGTTAGCTTAAGAGGGGGTAGACTATATAAGAAACTAACTATGATGAATTGGAAGAAAAGCATTGAGAAGCTATAAGAAAATGGTTTGGCCAATAAAGCAGTGTACAGTGGAGAAAAACTATTTTTGAAAGAGGATGTGAACAGAATACAGAAAGCAGGTTTAGATAGAACTTTTTGGGAATAATGATGAACTAAGGGAGATCTCTATGCAAAATACTGCAGTAAAACAAACCCTGTCCTTTCCTTTCGTATTATCCCTCTATGTGTTTATGTACCCTTGTGTATTTGTCTTTTTCCTGTCTTTATGTGTTTAGCTAATAAGATTTATGTTGTAGAATTTTTCAAATACTATGTTATTTTCTTTGCACCTGCACAGTCGCAACGGATGGCTGCTAGCCATCTCTACAAGGACTACAGTGGGTCTACACCTTTGATGACTCACCAATACCATTATTTCTACAAGGACTGCAGTGGGTCTGCACCTCTGGTGGCCCACCAATACCGTAATCTCTACCAAGACTACTCTGTGACGACCTCCTTACCAATATTCTTTAAAACTTCGACTGACTCTGCTGTGGGTTTGCTCTGTTGTGGCCCATTACCTGTCTGCATGTCAAGAGTCAGCACTGTCTTTCGTTGGAAGGACAACATTACTTCTTCAAGACTGCTTAGAAATCCACTACTTCCAAGTGCAATTTCTTTTATTGCTCAGACTTTGAGAAAAACACAGCAATTTTACTTTGATGAATGATCAGGACTGTCTTTATGGACTGTGAGAAAATTTTAGCTTTTGACCAACATTGTATCAATAAGTGTATGCATTTGATTTCTTTGTTATTGTAATTATAATTATGAAAAAAAAATTTTAAATCTGTATTGGCCACTGTCCAAAACAATTTGTAAATTTTTTTTGTGGGGAGCATGGGGGCTATGTAAGTAGTCTGTTTAGGTTTTCTTATTGGTAACGCCACATAGCGCTCTGTATGAAAAATCACTGGCTGTGCTGTGCACAGTCTGTGGCTAGTTTGCATTGTTGTCTGCCATTGTAGTGTTGGGCAGCGGCAGCTGGATGTTAACAGCGCGTAGCGTTGCGCAGTTGGAGGTGAGCCGCCAGCAGTGGTGGACGTGGTGAGAGAGATGGCGGAGTTTTGAAATTTGTAAGAATTGGTGTCATTAACTGATATATATATTGTGACTAGTGAGGTAAATGCATTGTTTGTTCTCTATTAAAATCTTTCATTTGCTAACTATGCCTATCAGTAGTTAGTGCCTTCCGTAGTTTGAATCTTTTATTTAGCTGGCAGTAGTGGCGCTCGCTGTATTGCAGTAGCTTGAGTAACGAAGATTTTTGTGAGGTAAGTGATTTGAGAAACGTATAGGTTAATGCTAGTCAGGGCCATTCTTTTGTAGGGAGTTTTGGAAGTCAGATTGCGTTGCGCTAAAAACTATTGTGTTTCAGTTTAAGCACAGTCGTGTATACAATTTTTCTAAGGGGACGTTTCAATTGTTGCATCAATAACCTCTCCATCATCCACTTACTGGTTCTCCCGGAATGCATCCATCACTGGGCCAAATAGGAGGAAATCGGAATTTTATTTTAGTGCCTGGCAGGGGTTTCATCAAACCACTTTCACACTAATTCACAAACAGCGATCGGTAAAAACGAACACCTATGTCTTTTCGTGCGAGCTCTGATTTCTCTTATTTTATTACGATGATCGTTTGTCCCTATGTGGGTAGACGAAAGGACAATATTTTTGCGTTCCGAGGAGAGAGCTGATGACTGAAATTTCGTGAGAAAATTCCGCGGCAACGGAAAACGCCCTTGTTTAAGTGATGTCCGTTCCAAGTCCAGTATAATGCCTGTAACACTCTCTCCCCTATTCCTCGATACTACAAAACGTGCTGCCTGTCTTTGAACTTCTCGATGTACATCCTTAATCCTATTTGGTAAGGATCCCTCACCCGGTGGCAGTACTCCAAATCAGGACGGTCAAGCGTAGTGTAGGCAGCCTCTTTAGTATATCTTTGCATCTTCAAAGTGTTCATCCAATAAAGCGCAGTCTTTGGTTCGCCTTCCCCGCAACATTTTCTATGTTTTCTGTCCGATTTAAGTTGTTCGTAATTGTAACTCCTAGGTATTTAGTTGAACTGACGGCACTTGGATTTGATTGATTTATCGCGTAACCGAACTTTAACGGATTCCTTTCAGCACTCAAGTGGATGACTTCACACTTTTCATTATACGAGTATAATGTCAATTACCAAATTAAACACCATACAGATATCCTTTCTAAATCGTTTTGCATTTGGTTTTGACATTCTGATGATTTTACTAGACGATAAACAACAGTGTCATCTGCAAGCAACCTAAGACGGCTAGCTGCTCATATTGTCTCCCAAATCGGTTATTTAGGTACGTCACAGCACAGCGCATATAATACTGCCTTGGGGAACGCTAGATATTACTTCTATTTTACCCAGTGACTTTCCGTTTACTACACGAACTATGATAGGAAACCACAAATCTAGTTGCGTAACTGAGACGATATTCCACAAGCACGCAATTTGACTATAAGCCACTTGTGAGATATGGTGTGAAAAACCTTCTGGAAATATATAAATACGGAATCAATTTGAAATTCTTTTTCAGCAACACCCAACACTTTCTATGAGTAATGGGCTGCTTGTGTTTCACAACTATTTTTTTCTAAATCCTTGTTTACTAAGTGTCAATGGACCGTTCTCTTCGACGTAATTCATAATGTTCGAACACAATCCCGTTGCATGTCTAGGATAATGATATGGGCCTGTGATTTATTTGATTTCTTCTGTTAGCTTTCATGAATATTAGTCTGACCTTTGTAACTTTCTAGTCTTTGGCTACGGATCATTCGTCGAGCGAGCGTTTTTATATGATTGTTAAGTATGGAGCTGTTGCATCAGTACACTCTGAAAGAAACAAAACTGGCATAAAACGTTGACGAGAAGACTTGCTCTTATTAAATGATTTACGATGCTCACTACTCTGAGGATATCTACTTCGAAGTAGTATTAGTTGTTCTTGATTCGATTGCTAGGATATTTACTTCGTCTTTTTTATGAAGGAATGTTGTGTTTAGTAACTGGACTCTTGCAGCACTGTCATCGATAGTATTTTCATTGCTATCGTGGAGAGGAGGCATTGATTGGTTTTGCTGCTAGCATACTTTACATACGACCAGAATCTCTTTGGATTTTATGCCAGGTTTAAAAATAAAATTTCGTTGTGGAAACTACTCATCTCGCACTGAAGTCCGCGCTAAATTTCTATATTCTGTAAAATATCGCCAATGTTGGGGATCTTGCCTTCGTTTAAATTTGGCATGCTTTTTTCGTTGTTTCTGCAACAGTGTTCTGACCTGTTTTGTGTACCATCGGTGATCATCTCTGCCGTTTGTTAATCTATTTGGTATAAATCTCTCAATTGCTGTCGATACTGTTTCTTCGAATTCAAGTCACATCTGGTTTACAGTTACATTGTTAATTTGGAAGGAGTGGAGATTATCTTTCAGGAAGGAGTCAAGCGAATTTTTGTTTGCTTTGTTGAATAGATATATTTCTCGTTATTTTGAGTTGTTCTGTGGGTTACGGTATTCAGACTCGCTATGAAAACCATTATTCACTAAACGCTGTAACCGGTTTGATGCTCGTTATTAGCTCAGGATTATTTGTTACTACTAGGGCAAGTGTGTTTGTACCACCGTTTACTATTCAGGTGGGCTTATGAACTAATTGCTCTAAATGATTTTCAGAGAATGCGTTTAGCACAGTTTCGGGTGATGTTTTATGTGTATCTCCGGATTTAAACATGTATTTTCCTCTGCGTATCGAGGACAAATTGAAGTCATCACCAACTGCAGCTTTGTGAGTCTGGTATGTGTTTTAAATTAAACTCAATTTTTCTTTGAACCTTTCAGAAACTGTGCAACTGTGTCATCTGAGTTGGGAGATCGATAAAAGGATCCAATTATTATTTTATTCCGGGTGTCGGGCACATATTTCAGATTTCAAGATAAACAGCAACAAACGCGCCACTACCACCAGTATTTAGCCTGTACTTTCTTCGCAAAAATTGCGGCTGAACCTGTCCCTAACTGTAGTCAGATTTCGGTGCCTATAACTATCTGACCATTATTGTTTTCTGTTAGGGCTTGGAGCTCTGGTGCTTTCCCAACATAGGTACGACAATTTACAACTGTTATACCTATGGTTCCTAGGTCTATGTTCTTCCTGTCTTCGACCTGCACCCTTTGAGACTGAAGCCTAGTTTCCTCAAGGAGAACTAGAAGTTCGTCTGCAGTTTTTTGGCAATGAACAAACAAAAATCGTTCCTTCGATTTCTTGAGGGTCGCACAGAGCACTTAAGAGAAGATCTTTGCTCCATAAGGAAGGTCATCAAACAGAATAATCCCTTCAGAGCCCCTGAAGACCGTCGCCACGTCTTTACCGGCTGAAGATGCGGCTTTAAGCTTTTTCTTCGGAGGGATGAGGGTGTGGCGCCAGTCCATGGATTGCCGCATTGTTTCAGGTTCGAAGTGATGAACAATATTTCATCGACTGTGACAGTGTTCGACAAAAAAATGTCATGCTCCACCTAATAAAGCGCAAGCAGTTCCGCTCAGGTTGTCCTTCGTCGCTCTGTATTGTCTTATGTCATGCGGCGAAAAAACCAGCAGCCACACACTACTGAGTGACCCAGCTGGTGGACGAGTGTGTCAGCACTACCAATACAAAAGTCCAGTTGGGCAGCGTGGTATCTGATTATGACCCGTAGATCATCTCTAATGAGAGTGTCCGCACGTTCTAACACAGCAGGAGTCCCAAGTATGTGTGACTGGCCGCACGCGGGGGATCTGACAGGTTTGCGCGACCTTGTTGCAATGATGATCGACGTCTCACCCAACGACTCACCGTGCTATTTTTCACTTCCAGATCTCTTTATAATTCTTCGAATATCTGCGATGTTCTGGTTTTCCGCCAAAAGAAGCTCAATGACACCTTGGAACGCAGCTATATTGCAGATGCCAATTTGAAGGCTAAGTATAGATCCGCCATCTACTCAAACCTCGTGAAACTACAGGAGCTGCTCGAAGGTTTTCATCAAGTTTTGGAAAGAAATGAAAATCGGATGGGGCCAAGTCGGAAGGATGATCGATGAAGCGAACACAAGGCGTCAGTTTGTTATAGGTGCCGCAGCGCTCGTGTGTGATCTGCCACTGTCATTCTGAAGGAGTGGACGAACTCTTCGAATTCCTGATTCCAGTTCAGAGTTTGTGGTGGCGCCTTCAGGCATGAATTCCAGCTGCAACACTCCTTGAATATCTCACAACACTGCCAGAACGATGTTGCCTACTGATGGCAGAATCTTGAACTTTTTTTGGCGTCGGTGATCCTTTGTGGTGGTAATCGGTTGATGCTCTCTTGTTTTCGGGGTTAAAATGGTAACTCAGCTTCCGTCACCTGTCTCGATGTTGTTAAAGAACCCATAACCCTCATGCTCAAAATGCGAACGAAATTGTTGAAATATGTCCAGTCTTCTCTGTTTCGTGCCGAGAGTGAGCACTCAAGGCAGCTACCACACACACAGTTTTCTGTACCGCTGTGTTGTAATCATGGCCTGTACAAGCTCTTTTGACGTGCCTCATTTACCTGACAGCTGTATCTCTGTTATCCGACGATTTCCTTTGACGAGTTCATCAACCTGACTCCGACGAGTCTCGTCGGTTGCCGTCAGCAGTCGTCCACTGTGAGCTCTGTTACATAGGTTGCCATTAGTACCATCTTTACCGTTTACGAACATGAAAAACCCAACGTCGCACATTACTGATGTCGATGTCATCTCTGTACACAGATATCATTCTTCTGTGTATTTAAACTGGAGGCTCATTTTCTGCTGATGGAAACTCGATTACAGCATGCTGTATCTCACACAACGACATATTTATGTTCACTCCACCATGTTACTTGCTACAATTCGGAATCCTCTAGCGGAAGAAAGTTGCAACTTCCGTCAGCTAATTAGACCGAGTAATATGCATGGCTTGTGATATCTCAACCGATATCGTGAACAAAATAAAAAATTCGGAGACAATACTTTGCGTATATAGTGTATCTATTGCAAAGACACCTATCGTCGCGTAAATACCTTTCGGCGATATTTTGCTGGTGACTTACTGCATGTATGTTTGCTAGCTATGACGACGGTCGATTATCTGTTCTCGTTTTGTACCACTTTTCTTCACAGTTGTTAAATATTTCAGCTTTCACGTAAAAGATTATTAATGCATGAACATTGTGATTTGTTGCAATATATACATACAACCTCAATCATGCTACAGAAGAATGCTGAATAATAGATGGGTAGATCACATAACTAATGAGGAGGTATTGAATATACTTGGGGAGAAGAGGAGTTTGTGACACAACTTGATTAGAAGAAGGGATCGGTTGGTAGGACATGTTCTGGGCCATCAAGGGATCACCAATTTAGTATTGGAGGGCAGCGTGGAGTGTAAAAATCGTAGAGGGAGATCAAGAGATGAATGCACTAAGCAGATTCAGAAGGATGTAGGCTGCAGTACGTACTGGGAGATGAAGAAGCTTGCACAGGATAGAGTAGTATGGAGAGCTGCATCTAACAAGTCTCAGGACTGAAGACCACAACAACAACAACCTCCATCAAGTATCTCCTCCCCAGAGACCGGAGCAACTACTGTATGGACTCAAGAGGGGGAGAAATGTGTGTCCACTTAAACATATATACAAAACGAACGTATCGGTTTCACGCTTATTGTGATTACAGATTTCGACTCTCCTTCAGATCTAAGCACTTCTGCTATCCGTTTGCAAAATACACTGGACCTCATCCATGAAGATGTCAGTCTTTTGTTATTTTGCAATACAGGTTGCACGTTGGCGTGCTCACTGAAAACACTCCCCTTGTGACGAGAAATGAGATGTCTACTCGTACCTGGTTGCCGCACATTTACACTTTCCCGAATGCGTACGCACACAACATTCGAAAACTATACCGTGCGTGTTTTTACTGCGTGGCTATAGTGGGACTGTGGATGTTGTTATGATCTTTAAAGCACGTAACAACAAGAACCATCCATCAACGTGCTTCGTAACTCTTGTCTAAGAACAACGCAAACACGAACATTCAGCAACACGGTCACCTTTTAACTCAAATGCAGCCGAGCTCTCTACCGCAACTTGTCCTGCGAACTGGTGTCTACACCCCATCTGACAAAGTGTGACACAAGTTGTTTACTGCTATCACTATCTCTTCACAATATACAGAGGACTGATGGATTTACGGATGTCAAGACTTCCCAAAAAAGGTTTTCATTAGAAGTTTTTATATTACATGTTATATGGCTATAATCCTAAAGTTTGTAAGCTCTTTACATTGGCTGAGAAACTGTTAAATTGAGCATTCTTCACTTATGTTGTGTAACAAATATGGTTTTAGCATTGTGAACTTGTGAGTGGGCTGTTTCTGTGTTGGCAGCGCTGTGTAGCGCTTTGCATTGGATCTCTGACTGCGCTTTCTTTGTAAGAGACTCTGTGGCTAATTGGACTCGTTAGTCGCCAGCAGTGATAGAAGTACGGTTGGGCAGCTGGAGGTAACAGCCAGCAGTGATGGATGTTAGATGTGAGAAGTTTTCATTGATGGAGGGTAGAGGTCTGAAGTGTTAGCGTAGGCTAATGACCTGTACTTGTTCGACTTGGAGACTGAATATTATTCATAATTATATACTTTTGTACTAGGTGTCAATGACGATTTATATTCATGTTAGAACTGGATGTCACATTATTAACGTAAAAAAATACATTATTTCGTTTGCAACAAAATCTTTCTTTTGCTAACCACATGCCTATTTGTTGTTAGTTCAAAAATGGTTCAAATGGCTCTGAGCACTGTGGGACTTAACATCTATGGTCATCAGTCCCCTAGAACTACTTAAACCTAACTAACCTAAGGACCTCACACAACACCCAGCCATCACAAGGCAGAGAAAATCCCTGACCCCGCCGGGAATCGAACCTGGGAAGCCGGGCGTGGGAAGCGAGAACGCTACCGCACGACCACGAGATGTGGGCTTGTTGTTAGTGGCTTTAGTAGTTAGAAACTGTTATTTAGCTGGCAGTACTGACGCTCGCTGTATTGCAGTAGTTTGCGTAATGAAGATTATTGTGAGGTAAGTACTTAATGAAATGTATAGGTTATTGTTAAGATTTCTTTTCAGTCAGGGCCATTCTTCTGAATTAATTAAGTCAGGTTGTAATTTTCTTGAGCAGTCAGATTGCGTTGCGCTAGAATATTGTGGGTCAGTGTTGACATGATAAGAACAAGTAAAGGGAAATTAGGCTCAGTACGTTCAGTTTTACTCAGCTGTTTAAGAATCAAATAACGTAGAAGTTTCAACTTTGCAGTCATCCTGCAATTTAAGTACAGACACACTCATTTTAATAAGTTTCAAACTACATTTTATTCAATGGGCTTTGTATATTTTAATTATTGTGTTAATATTGTCCATGTTTGTAGCACAACATAAATGAAGAGTGCTCAGTTAAACAGTTCCTTAGCCAATGTCAAGTCCTCACAATAAGTATTTAACATGTAGTATTGCATACTTTTATTATTTATCGTGCTGAACATTGTCCATTGCGTTAAGTGTAATTAACGACGTTAAGAAACAGACGGATTGTATTTTTGCTTATAACGTTTGGTTACCTAAGAATTAGTGTCCCTTTCAGACGCTAGACTGAAGATGGCTCAGTAAGCGGAAAACTACTTTGAAATAAACAAAACTGTGTACGTGCTATTCAACCGTAAATATGGAATTGTTGGACCAAGAAGTAACGGAATACTCCATAAATAATATTACAAGCTATATTTAATACAGAAGACTTGTCAGTCGTTTCCCTGTGAGCCTGGCCACGTGGATAGGCTTGCAGCCTGATTGGCCAGGAAAAAGCGCACATTCACAGAGTGGCCGTAGCTACCTTCAAAAAAATATCCGACAGAGCTTTCAAGTCCACAGAAAGTTTAATGAGGCCAGACAGAAGGGGTATGACATTACACCAAGAAAAAAATTCAAGGAACAAAGATTTTCCCTTACATTGGCGAAAACGTTTGGAGAAACAGGATTCACGTCGTTTACAAGCCTACGTATGTAGAGGGTGTCTGATAAGTCACTTTCTATTTTTCAATAGTTATAATTTCTTTATTTATGAACCAAATTTCATAGAACTACACTACGGGCCATTAAAATTGCTACACCACGAAGATGACGTGCTACAGACGCGAAATTTAACCCACAGGAAGAAGATGCTGTGATATGCAAATGATTAGCTTTTCAGAGCATTCACACGAGGCTGGCGCCGGTGACGACACCTACAACGTGAAGACATAAGGAAAGTTTCCAACCGATTTCTCACACAGGAACAGCAATTGACCGGCATTGCCTGGTGAAACGTTGTTGTGACGGCTCGTGTAAGGTAGAGAAATGCGTACCGTCACGTTTCCGACTTTGATAAAGGACAGATTGTAGCCTATCGCCATTGCGGTTTATCGTATCACGACATTTCTGCTCGCGTTGTTCGAGATCCAATGACTGTTAGCAGAATATGGAATCGGTGGGTTCAGGAGGGTAATAAAAAACGCCGTCCTGGATCCCAACAGCCTCGTATCACTAGCAGTCGAGATGACAGGCACCTTATCCGCATGGCTGTAACGCGTCGTGCAGCCACGTCTCGATCCCTGAGTCAACAGATGGGGACGTTTACAAGACAACAACCATCTGCACGAACAGTTCGACGACGTTTTCAGCAACATGGACTATCAGCTCGGAGACCAATGGCTGCGGTTACCCTTGACGCTGCATCACAGACAGGAGCGCCTGCGATGGTGTACTCAACGACGAACCCGGGTGCACGAATGGCAAAACGCCATTTTTCGGATATATCCAGGTTGTGTTTACAGCATCATGATGGTTGCATCCGTGTTTGGTGACATCGCGGTGAACGCACATTGGAAGCGTGTATTCGTCATCGCCACACTGGCATATCACCCGACGTGATGGTATGGGTTACACGTCTCTGTCACCTCTTGTTCGCATTGACGGCATTTTAAACAGTGGACGTTACATTTCAGATGCGTTACGGCCCGTAGCTCTACCCTTCATTCGATCCCTGCGAAACACTACATTTCAGCAGGATAATGCACGCCAGCATGTTGCAGGTCCTGTACGGGCCTTTCTGGATACAGAAAATGTTCTACTGCTGTCCTGGCCACCACTTTCTCCAGATCTCTCACCAATTGAAAACGTCTGGTCAATGGTGGCCGAGCAGCTGGCTCCTCACAATACACCAATCACTACTCTTGATGATCTGTGGTATCGTGTTGAAGCTGCATGGGCAGCTGTACCTGTACACGCCATCCAAGCTCTGTTTTACTCAATGCCCAGGCGTATGAACGCCGTTCTTACGGCCAGAGGTGGTTGTTCTGTGTACTGATTTCTCTGGGTCTATGCATCCAAATTGCGTGAAAACGTAATCACATGTCAGCTGTAGTACAATACACTCCTGGAAATGGAAGAAAGAACACATTGACACCGGTGTGTCAGACCCACCATACTTGCTCCGGACACTGCGAGAGGGCTGTACAAGCAATGATCACACGCACGGCACAGCGGACACACCAGGAACCGCGGTGTTAGCCGTCGAATGGCGCTAGCTGAGCAGCATTTGTACACCGCCGCCGTCAGTGTCAGCCAGTTTGCCGTAGCATACGGAGCTCCATCGCAGTCTTTAACACTGGTAGCATGCCGCGACAGCGTGGACGTGAACCGTATGTGCAGTTGACGGACTTGGAGCGAGGGCGTATAGTGGGCATGCGGGAGGCCGGGTGGACGTACCGCCGAATTGCTCAACACGTGGGGCGTGAGGTCTCCACAGTACATCGATGTTGTCGCCAGTGGTCGGTGGAAGGTGCACGTGCCCGTCGACCTGGGACCGGACCGCAGCGACGCACGGATGCACGCCAAGACCGTAGGATCCTACGCAGTGCCGTAGGGAACCGCACCGCCACTTCCCAGCAAATTAAGGACACTGTTGCTCCTGGGGTATCGGCGAGGACCATTCGCAACCGTCTCCATGAAACTGGGCTACGGTCGCGCACACCGTTAGGCCGTCTTCCGCTCACGCCCCAACATCGTGCAGCCCGCCTCCAGTGGTGTCGCGACAGGCGTGAATGGAGGGACGAATGGAGACGTGTCGTCTTCAGCGATGAGAGTCGCTTCTGCCTTGGTGCCAATGATGGTCGTATGCGTGTTTGGCGCCGTGCAGGTGAGCGCCACAATCAGGACTGCATACGACCGAGGCACACAGAGCCAACACCCGGCATCATGGTGTGGGGAGCGATCTCCTACACTGGCCGTACACCTCTGGTGATCGTCGAGGGGACACTGAATAGTGCACGGTACATCCAAACCGTCATCGAACCCATCGTTCTACCATTCCTAGAGCGGCAAGGGAACTTGCTGTTCCAACAGGACAATTCTCGTCCGCATGTATCCCGTGCCACCCAACGTGCACTAGAAGGTGTAAATCAACTACCCTGGCCAGCAAGATCTCCAGATCTGTCCCCCATTGAGCATGTTTGGGACTGGATGAAGCGTCGTCTCACGCGGTCTGCACGTCCAGCACGAACGCTGGTCCAACTGAGGCGCCAGGTGGAAATGGCATGGCAAGCCGTTCCACAGGACTACATCCAGCATCTCTACGATCGTCTCCATGGGAGAATAGCAGCCTGCATTGCTGCGAAAGGTGGATATACACTGTACTAGTGCCGACATTGTGCATGCTCTGTTGCTTGTGTCTATGTGCCTGTGGTTCTGTCAGTGTGATCATGTGATGTATCTGACCCCAGGAATGTATCAATAAAGTTTCCCCTTCCTGGGACAATGAATTCACGGTGTTCTTATTTCAATTTCCAGGAGTGTATATTGGTCCAATGAATACCCGTTTATCATCTGCATTTGTACTTGCTGTAGCAGTTTTAATGGCCAGTAGTGTACTTTTTTTAGAAACAGGACTCCTTGAGTTTGTGTTTAACATCATTTTATACCTTCACACAGGCTCCAGCATTCTATACGCATTTTTAAACGAACTGGTACGTGCGATAGTGCTGCCTGCAACATATTAGGTGGAACATTAGCTAACATATCCGATAATACTGCTTCCAATTCACCCATGTTCCGAGGTTTTCTCCTGTGCACCTCCTCCTTGGCCCGTACGCAGAGAGAAAAATCTCAAGGCGTTAAATCAGAGTTGCGGGCAGGCCGTTCGTGCGCACCACGTCTGCCAATCCAGCGACCTGGGAAATGATCGTGCAGCCATTCGCGGAAATCATTTGTAAACCGTGCTGGTGCTCCGTCCTGCATGAAGTGAAGCTACGGTTTGTTCCAGTGTGAAATTACTGGCCATATACGATCTTGCAGCAGTTCCAGGTATCTTTCGCCATTCATTGTGTTCCGCAGAAAGAAATTACAAAAACTTCGGATGACATGATACCACACAATACTGTCACATTCGAATGCCCCTGTGTTGTTTCAGCACATTTATGTGGGTTTCCGGCTGCCCAGTAATGGCACATGCCTGTTCACAAATTCTCCAATGTGGAAAATTGCCTCATCAGTCCACAGAATGTTCTCAATAAGTTCAGGCCAATCTTCATACAAGCCATTATTCTGTTACAGTCATCAGGAAACAAATGCTGCACATAATGTGGCTTTGACGGCGAAAAAGTGATATCTTCCTTAAGAATTGTTACAATTGCGTAGCGTGAAAGACCATTTCACGGGATATTTGACGCAATGATTTCTTAGGGCTCCTCGTGAACATTTCACGATCTCTATCAACATTCTTTTGTGTCCTCAAAGTTGATGGTCTTCCTGATCTTCTTGCATCGGCTACACTCCCTGTCGTTAGTAATTTGGAATGGCAATTTTTAACTTTTTTTTGATCCAGCGTTGCACGAATACCCCATTTAGTCCTCTATTGCCTCTGTGCTCGCACCACAGACGCGCAGACTCATAAGGAACTTCTATTTTGTCCCGTTCTTCCACAGCGAGTACATGCGGCGTTTTTCAACAAAAGAAACAAAAGAAAAAAACACGACATCAAGGAGTGCTGTTCCTAAGAAAAGGTTGTTCTAAAAAAGTTGGTTGACAAATAACGAAATTTTAGCAGTTTAAAAAGAGGTAGCGACTTATCACCCTCCCTATATCGTCTGCTTACCTATGTTCACAATCGCAGTGCCGAGGAAACTTCTGATAATGGTAATGGTGAATACACAAGTACATTTTGTGCTGCGGAAATTTTGGTGTTTTAAGAGTTTGTCGTTGTTGTTAATTAGTACAGTAAAACGTTACATATCTCATCAGTCTGAAAAAGTTGCGGCACTGGGTTAATATACGTTAGATAAACGTCGAGATAACAATTTTAATGCTTCAGGTGTTCTACACAATCTTCCCTAACTTGAGAGGAGTTACAAAGCCTCAAAAAGGTAACAAGTCCCATTTTCAGTTTTCAAGCCAGTGAAATAATGTGGAATTTTATGCTTAAAATTGTGTAAAATTTGTTAAGAATTTATAATTTATTTTTTTCATTTCTCAAAACTAAGTGCGCTCAGGAAAGTTACCTAACTTGTAATGTGTTCGTATGCAAACCTTCGTGTTTCCAAAAACATTGTATATAGAAGTCTGTGGATTTCACTTTTCTGTTGTAGAAATTGTGATCTTTCTGTTGATACCAGTGTCACAGCAACTACCTGTGCTTACGGTTCGGTTTCTGATCTGTTAATTAGCATTTTGAGCCTTGAGGTCCAATTGCACCTCCTTCAGAGCTCGTTATCTGTCTTCTTGTTACTTTTAGTGCTCAGTATCACAGTTTCTACGAAGCCTGGGAGTGGGAGCAACCGATCATCGGTTGATGGTATCCTCTTCATATTGCTTGCCCAGACGATCTTCATTCAAGATGCAAGTTACTGGGATTCCTTATCGCCATAAAAATTCCATCCCAGCGGCTGTTATGGAAGCAATTAAGCCAATATGTAGAGACCGGAATATCTTGGTCTTCACAGAAAATGTCTTCATTGTTGCACTCAGAATCAAAACGAGTCGTTCAGCAACCTTACATGGTATCGCGTACACAATAATGTGTTTGCCTGGATAAAAACACTGAAACAGGTAGTCAGTGGTGCTGTTATTTCATCACAGAAGTTCATTTACGTAGATTGAATGTTACAAAAATGCTCAGCACTGTTCCTGGTGTTAACACCATCGACGGTCTTCAGTTTCTGGAAAAAGTGCGTGTAAGGAAGCCTCAATATGCGGCTTAATTTAACAAGTGGAAAGCAAGGGCAGCAAGATGGAGGAAGGTTCTAGGTGAAAAACAAGAACCACAAGGTGACCCTGACTACCCTACTGAATGTTTTTGATATTAAAATAAAAGATACTTGTGAATTTTTATAATACATCACTTTAATTGGATTTTCTGACATTTTCACTGTCATATGTACATTCATCTCACAAATTATTAAATTCGATTTTTCAGAAATGGGAGGAACCAGTTAAAAGGTGCCAAGAATCACATTAATGAGAAGAACAGGCTTATTCCCTGAATCAGGAGGATTTATACGAACTTTCGCCAATTAAATCGGTTTAAGGCTAAAAAATTCATAGATATTACATCAAAAATACATTGATTATAATTCAGTGAGCTAATAATATACGACCAAAACAGCTTCCAAAGTTTCAAAGTTGCAGATATAATACTTCCAGAGAAAAAGGTACATACAATTAGCATATTTGACATTGGAGAGATAGGGCTCTCCGACTCCTCTTCAGGAAAATGCATAGAGCGTTCATAGTACCATGTGAAACTGTCAGAGAAGTCTTTCTTCGGGGCGTTACTCATTCCGCGCTTCACATTGGTTTGAATGTTGGTTGTGTCATCAGAGCGTTGGATCTTCATGAGAATTTCTGTATCTCGTTGTTTGTGGTAGGTTCGTATTGATAACAGCGAATCTGGTCACTGTAGATGATTTTTGCAGAAAACTGTTGTCCACGTTTATAATTTTATTCAAATCGCGGCAGGTGTCCAAGCGTCGTTGTTTTTGTTTGGGAGGTGTGCCAGACGAACTTTACACACGCTTTCTTCTTTTTCAAATCATTTCGGAGAATGTCTTGAACATTTGATTGTTACTGCATGACTACAATGGGAATGTGGCTACTTTTGAACCCTGTAAAGAGCGTAACAACAAGTTCTGTCAAGCAACATGTCTAGACCCCATCCGACGAAGTGCGATATGTGATACAACAACGTTGACACACTAAGGTCGCGCGTCCGCCACTTAACGCTGCCTGCTCACAACTGACTGATCACATGCACTTCTGTTGTTTACGGTTGTTAGTTTCAGGCTGCCACCGTAGTAACTGAGCTGACGTCGCTTGTATGCCACGAATACAATCAGTCACAGGTCCTTCTTTACAGACGGTGTACTTTATTATTATCAAAATCGTATGCACTTTTGGCACATTATGGGTAGGAGGGTGGTAACAAACTGTGAGCACCAAGATGGAACCTATACACTCGAGCCTAAATTCAATCAATTTTTTTCTGGGTTCGTGATCGTCGTAAATTTTCAGGGTTTGTGGTCGTCGTGTGTCAAAATTCTCGAACATTTCAGTAAATAATGCAGATGTGGAATTGGAGTAACTTCAACATGACGTAGTCACTCCCTCAAGAAATGGATGTCGAGAAACCTTAAGAAGCGTCGAGAGGGATTGTAGTCACAGGATGTCGGACGCAGGGTTCCACATACGGGACATGTGAACGAAAATTTGTGCCGGACCGAACCTCGAACCCGGATTTCCTGGTTTGTGGCCTTAACCGCTTCGTTTATCCCTGCATGAATCACGGCCGGACCCAAACTTCCATATGTAGTCGTCCATGTGTCACAATCTGCACTCGTACGTTACGTACATTCTCGTCGGGGAAGGACATATTTATTTTGTTATATGAAGACGGCATCTATTCTTTCGGACATGTCCTAAAGAATATATGCCACTGGTGACCGTGCAGCTGTCTAGAATTGAATTACAATTAAATCAATGCCATTAGCTGCTGACGGGCGTTGATATACATCAACGGGGACAGTTGAAAATGTGTGCCCCTACCGGGACTCGTATCCGGGATCTCCTGCTCAGATGGCAGACGCTCTATCTACCTGAGCCACCGAGGACACAAAGGATAGTGCGACTACAGGGATTTATCGCCGGCACGCTCCCCGTGAGACCCACATTCTCAACTTACAGACCACACGCTACATTAATAGAGCCCCTGCAGGAGATACTGGGTTCGAGTGACGGTTGGGGCACACATTTCCAACTGTCCCCGTTGATGTATATCAACGACCGTCTGCAGCTAATGGTATTCATTTAATTGTAATTTCATTCTACAGAGCTGCACAGTCACCAATGGTATCTGTTCTTTCGGACATGTCCGAAAGAACAGATGCCATCTTCATATCGTTTAAGGCTAACCGGCTGATGACCGTCTTCAGTGCGGATGCCAGGGAGTAGGCAGATTTAAAATGGAATGAAATTAATCGTCGGTAATGCAAATGTAAGACTGAGATTGAGTGGAAGAATCCTAAGGAAATGCAGTCCGAAAAGAAAGAAAGTAGGTTACAGTACACTTGTTCACATACTGTTTGAATACTGCTCGCCCGTGTGGGATCCGTACCAGATAGAGTTGACAGAAGTGATAGAGAATATCCAACGGAGAGCAACGCGCTTCGTTACAGGATCATTTAGTAATCGAGGGAGCGTTACAGAGATGACAGATGAACTCCAGTGGAAGACTCTGCAAGAGAGACGCTCAGTAGCTCGGTACGGGCTTTTGTTGAAGTTTCGAGAACATACCTTCAGCGAGGAGCCAAGCGGTATATTGCTCGCTCCTGCGTATATCTCGCGAAGACAACATGAGGATAAAATCAGAGTGATTAGAGTCCACACAGAGGCATACCGACAATCTTTCTTTCCACGAACAATACGAGACGGGAACAGAGGGGAGAACCGATAGATGTACTAAAGGCACCCTCCGCCACACATCGTCAGGTGGCTTGCGGACTATGGATCTAGATGTAGATGGCTGAACTCTTACGGGACTCGGTGGATTGTCTGCCTCGAGTAATGGGTATAAAGGCAGGGGCACTACGAATGTAGTGTGCGGACTGTAAGTTGAGAATGTGGGTCTCACGGTGAGCATGCCGGCGATAAATCCCCGCAGTCACACCATCCTCTGTGCCCTCGGTGGCTCAGATGGATCATCTGTGTTTAGGTAGTGGGGTTTCGTGCCGCATATCTCCAATTGTAAAGCTCAAAGTTGTTTCTCGATTCTGTTATTTACAAGGTCGTCATGGGCGCCAACGGTGGTAATGATGAAATGGTAACGAGTAGACTGAAAGCCTTAACAGATAAGCTTGAAGAAATGGATGCAAATTTATTGAGAGTTAAGAGCGAATATAAAGAATTTCTGGAACTTAACAGGACTGTTTGCAGTTATATTCGAGCCTCGATCAGAAGTGTCAGCTACGATGCAGAAAATCCTGACACACCAAGCGCTGGGAGTTAATACTACAGAGTTTTGGTGCATTTCGTTGATATTATCAGTTCTGAATTTGTGCACACTCAGCGGCAAGCAATGTATCGAGATGATCAAAAATTAAAATTTGTTTCCGATACCTCAGTAATTGCTTTTACATCAGGTGCTTTATTTGGGATGCCGTTTTATTTATGAAATGACATTAATCACGGTTAACATTGTGGTGATAATGCACTTTCTGAAGAGGTAATTCCAAGCCTTGTTGTCTTTCATGTGTAATCGAAAAGTTGATTGTGACTACGACATAAAGTAGCAAGCAACAGCTGTTATGTATAAGTTGGTTTGTTATTAAGCAGCGTGCACGAAAATGTTTCCATGTTTGTTCCAGTGCAGCCTGATGAAGACAGTTCCATAAGTACAGACGCATAATTGCAATACTATATATTAATGAATGGATGAGGTGAAATATCGACAACATGTGCGATGGTCTCTGTACTTTAAGTTGGTATGAGGCTGTTAAAGTAGGCCTAGCTTACAAGCTGATAGATTTTGCACGTATACTTATTCAAATTTCATTGGACATACATGTTAATATGCAGCTTACAGCTTTTAATGAGTTTGAGTAAATGTGATTTTTATTTTGAAGGTGTCTGCTTTGCTTTACATTAGTGTCAAGAAGTTGAATGTACTGAGACTGAAATAAAAATATATGGACACAAAAAAGGTGGAAAGAGCGTCTGCCATGTACGCTGGGTATCCCGCGTTCAAGTCGTGGTGGGGGCACACATTTTCGACTGTCCCCGTTGATGTATATCAACGCCCGTCAGAAGCTAATGGTATTGATTCAATTGATCATACAATGTAAGCTTTCACGGCCGGTATTGTCTCCACTTAAAACTTCCGGGCTGGCAGACCGTGGTCGAAGTATAAAACTCTCTCCTGACGTTTCGTCTCCGACTGCGGGAGACATCCTCGGAGGTAAAGCGGCGAACTGCGAAGAGAACTCGAGGAAGCGCTGATTATATAGGCAGTACAGAGGGCGCCCCTGTCGATCACGTTGCGGCGGCTATGAGATTCTCTCTGGTGATGCCAACATTCTCGATTGAAAGTAATCGATCGTCACGCTTGCGGTGCAACGCTGACAACCAAATTTTATCCAGTTTAACACCTTCGTTTTCCTGTTAAAATTATCAATCTCGAAAGCCTCTCTGTACAAGCGTGCATAGTAATGTGAGGTTTTTTATATGACGTTCAGTCCTGCTGTGGCTAACTTATTTATAAAGACTTTTGAACAACGGGCGTTTCAGATTGCCAGTAAAAGTCCAGCCAGATGGCATCGCTATGTCGATGACACCTTCGTAGTATGGACACACGGAGCAGAGGAGTTGGATGCCTTCCTGACACATTTAAACGGCATTAATCAGAAAATCCAATTCACTAGGGAGACGGAAAGGAATGGGCAATTGAACTTCCTGGATGTGTCTGTGATTAAACGACAGGACGGAACGTCGGGACATAAGGTGCATAGGAAGTCCACACATACTGATCGTTATCTACACAAAGAATCACACCAGCACCCTAGACAGAAAAGAGGTGTAATGAAAGCTTTGGTAGACAGGGCGTACAAACTTTGTGAACCTATTTATTTAAAAGATGAGATTGAACATCTAGGTCAACTTTCGTGAAGAATAGCTATTCTAGCAAAGATATAGATAGAGCACTTCGCCGTAGGTAGAGAATCAGGAGTAACGACGAACAACAGTCGTCCATGGGCAAAGTTTTTTTTCCGTTCATTAGTAAAGTCACAGACCGCATTGGGAAAGTTTTAGGCAAGTATGGGGTGGAAACTATTTTCAGACCCCCCAGAGAAATAAAAGAATTTTTAAGGTCGGCAAGAGATGCACGACACCCTTTGGCTACATTCCTTGCATTTGTGGACAGATTTACCTCGGTACCACAATGAGAAGTGTGAACACCCGTCTTGTTGAACAAAAGAGGAATTGCCGCCTGGGTCACACGGATAAATCGGCCTTAGCGGAACATGTTTACCAGGAAGGTGATCATGAATTAAAATTCAACGAGACGAGCGTCATATCAAAAATCTCGCATTGTTATGCACGCTTGCATGGAGAGGCTATCGAGATTGATAAACATCGTAATAATTTTAACAGGAAAGACGAAGGTGTTAAACTGGATAAAATTTGGATGTCAGCGTTGCACCGCAAGCGTGACGATCGATTACTTTCAATCGAGAATGTTGGCATCACCAGAGACAATCTCATGGCGACCGCCACGTGATCGACAGTGGCGCCCTCTGTACTGTCTATATAATCAGCGCTTCCTCGAGTTCTCTTCGCAGTTCGCCGCTTTATCTCCGAGGATGTCTCCCGCAGTCGGAGACGAAACGTCAGGAGAGAGTTTTATACTTAGATCCACGGTCTGTCAGCCCGGAAGTTTTAAGTGAAGATTGATTCAATTGTAATATCACATTTGTTTTGAGTCGAGGACCTGGTACTGGCTAATAAATGCGAATTATCAGTGCCTGTCTCGCAGGTCCGAAAGAACATTGCACTGTATTTCTTAGCAAAACAGGCGCAGCTATTTCGCTTTCCACGAATGCGTTGGAACGACTTGCCACCCGTTCCGTTCATTGAGTCCGGGGCTTCCAGTGATCTGTAATGGCGTTCCGAAGTGGCCAGATAGCCAGGTGAGCGGACATCGGCTCCGAGAAAACACGAGTCGGAGGCGGCCGCTGACAGGTTTTTGTGACTCGGCCGCTGGCGGCCGCGATAACCAGCCGCCCGGCCGGAAGCTGCGGTCCGCGACTTCTGCGGACTCGCAGAGGCGGCGGCGGCTGAAGCGGTGGTG
Organism: Schistocerca gregaria; assembly: GCF_023897955.1. NCBI lineage: Eukaryota > Metazoa > Arthropoda > Insecta > Orthoptera > Acrididae > Schistocerca > Schistocerca gregaria. The sequence goes on along the minus strand of NC_064924.1, from coordinate 313,659,617 downwards.
TCACGGCAGGCCTCTTTGCGGTTCCGTGCACGCGGCGTGTGGTCCACACGGGAGCTTATAAATATGCACCGCCTCATAGTGCGAAATAAGCGCCCGCGAGGTTGCGGCGAGACAAAGAAGCGAGCGGGCTCAAAGGCGCCGAAACGGCCACGCTGGGGTCGCCCGTCTGCGGTGAATCACCGTGGTCAGCTTTTAAGCGTGGCTGTTCGCCGTGAATCACTGCCCGAGAACTTTTATCGCCACATCCCACACGGAAACCGTGTCGACTACTGTCGACGTAAATGGTGGACCCCTCGACGTGAAATATAATATTACTTACTACCTGTGAGAACATAAGCGCAGACAGCAAGTTAGGTCGCACAGTGGGCATGCCTCACATGTAGGAGGAGGTGCTGCGTCTAGCTGACGTTCGGCCCTTTCAGTCGCAAACTTAAACGAGTTTTAGCATGCACCGCGAGTCACGTCATTCACAGGAGCTGTATTCGTTCGACTAATACGAGGGTTACTCCAAAAGAGGTTAGCACGCTTGGACTCGCATTCGGGAGGACGACGGCTCAATCCCGTCTCCGGCCATCCTGATTTAGGTTTTCCATGATTTCCCTAAATCGCTTCAGGCAAATGCTGGGATGGATCCTTTGAAAGGGCATGGCCGATTTCCTTCCCCATCCTTCCTTAATCCGAGCTTGCGCTCCGTCTCTAATGAACTCGTTGTCGACGGGACGTTAAACGCTAAATCTCCTCCTCCAAAAGAAATGCACACTATTTTTTTTTAAATCCGTCTTTTATTCTACATGTTTGATAGTTTTACAGTGTGTAGATACATCCTTTAGGAACACCACATAATTTCCATCTCTCTCAACTGCCTTACGCCATCTTGGAACCAGCGCCAATATACCCGCACGGTAAAATTCTGCACCAACCTGTTGGAGACACTGTTTAGCAGCGTTCACAAAGGAATCATCATCTTCAAACGTTGTTCCACGAAGAGAGTCTTTCAGTTTCCCAGAGAGATCATAGTCACATGGAGCCAGGTCAGGACTGTATGGCGGGTGTTCAGTCTTGTCCATCCGAGTTTTGTGATCGCTTCCATGGTTTTTTGACTGACATGTAGCCGTGCATTCTCGTGCAACAGCAAAACATCCTGCTTTTGCCGATGTGGTCCAACACGACTCAGTCGAGCTTGAAGTTTCTTCAGTGTCGCCACATATGCATCAGAATTTATGGTGGTTCCACTTGGCACGATGTCCACAAGCAAGAGACCTTCGGAATCGAAAAACTTTTCCAGCAGAAGGTGTGGTGTTGAATTTTTTTTTCCTTGGGTGAATTTGCATGATGCCACTCCATTGATTGCCTCTTCGTCTCTGGTGAAAAATAATGGAGCCACATTTCATCACCTGTCACAATTCTTCAAATAAATTCATCTCCACCATTCTCGTACTGTTCCAAAAGTTCGTTGCACACCGTTTTTCTTGTTTCTTTCTGAGCCACTGTCACTATCCTGGGAACCCACCTGGCACAAACCTTTTTTAACGCCAACACTGTCAGTATTCTGCAAACACTTCCTTCCCCTATCCCAACGTAGAATGACAATTCGTTCACTGTGATGCGTCTGTCAGCAGTCACCAACTCGTTAACTCTGCACATTGTCTGGAGTGTGTGCAGTACGAGGCCTGCCGTTGCGAGGACAACCCTCAGTATTGCCGTGCCTGCTTTCCCACCGACTAACTGTACTGCGATCGACAGCAGCATCTCCATACACCTTTTCGAACCTCTTGTGGGTGTTTCCCACTGTCTCGTTTTCACAGAACAGGAATTCTATGACAGCACGTTGCTTCTGACGAACGTCAAGTGTAGCAGTCATCTTGAAAATATGCTATGGTGACGGGGCCACTCAAGGGAACAGGTTGAAGTAAGTTTGAAAACAAGCGGGAAGGATGGATCTACACACTGTAAAACTTTCACACACGCAGAATGAAAACTTAATTTTTACAAAAATAGTGTGCATTTATTTTGGAGTGACCCTCGTACAATGCATTGACGAAAGTCGTGGAATAGCGATACGCACATATCCAGATGGCGGTGTTCCACGTGAAAAAGGTTTCCGACGTGGTTGTGGTATGGAACGAAAATTGACAGACTTTGACCTAGTTGGGGCGATGCGCATGGGACATTCCATTTCAGAAATAGTTAGGAATTTAGTATTCCGAGATCTACAGCGGTAAGAATGTGCCGAGAATACCAAATTTCTGGTGTTACCTCTCACCACGGACAATAGAGTGGTTGACTGCCTTCACTTAATGAGCGAGGCACTGACGTCTGAATAGAGTTATCAGCACTAACAATCAAGCAACAGTGCATGCAATAATCGCAAAAATTAACATGACACGTATGACGAACGTATCGGTTAGGAGAGAGTGGCGAAATTTCGCGTACACTACTGGCCATTAAAATTGCTACATCAAGAAGAAATGCAGATGATGAACGGGTATTCATTCGACAAATATATAATACTAGAACTAACATGTGATTACATTTTCAAGCAATTTGGGTGCATAGAGCCTGAGAAATCAGTACCCAGAACAACCACCTCTAGCTGTAATAACGGACTTGATGCGCCTGGGCATTGAGTCAAACAGAGTTTGGATGGCGTGTACAGGTACGGCTGCACATGCAGCTTCAGCACGATACCACAGTTCATCAAGAGTAGTGACTGGCGTAATGTGACGAGCCAGTTCCTCGGCCACCGTTGACCAGACGGTTTCAGTTGGTGAGAGATCTGGAGAATGTGCTGGCCATGGCAGCAGTCGAACATTTTCTGTATCCAGAAAGGCCCGTGCAGGACCTGTAACATGCGGTCGTGCATTATCCTGCTGAAATGTAGGGTTTCGCAGGGATCGAATGAAGGGTAGAGCCACGGGTCGTAACACATCTGAAGTGTAACTTCCACTGTCCAAAGTGCCGTCAACGCGAACAAGAGGTGACCGAGACGTGTAACCAATGGCACCCCATACCATCATGCCGGCTTCCAATGCGCGCTCACCGCGATGTCGCCAAGCATGGATGCGACCATCATGATGCTGTAAACAGAACCTGGATTCATCCGAAAAAATAACATTTTGCCAATCGTGCACCCAGGTTCGTCGTTGAGTACACCATCGCGGGCGCTCGTGTCTGTGATGCAGTGTCAAGTGTAACCGCAGCCATGGTCTCCGAGCTGATAGTCCATGCTGCTGCAAACGTCGTCGAACTGTTCGTGAAGATGGTTGTTGTCTTGTAAACGTCCCCATCTGTTGACTCAGGGATCGAGACGTGGCTGCACGATCCGTTACAGTCATGCGGATAAGATGCCTGTCATCTCGACTGCTAGTGATACGATTCCGTTGGAATCCAGCACGGCGTTCCGTATTACCCTCCTCAACCCACCGATTCCATATTCTGCTAACAGTCATTGGATCTCGACCAACTCGAGCAGCAATGTCGCGATACGATAAACCGCAATCTCGATAGGCTACAATCCGACCTTTATGAAAGTCGGAAACGTGATGGCACGCATTTCTTCTCCTTACACGAGGCATCACAACAACGTTTCACCAGGCAACGCCGGTTAACTTCTGTTTGTGTACGAGAAATCTGTTGGAAACTTTCCTCATTTCAGCGCGTTGTAGGTGTCGCCACCGGCGCCAACCTTGTGTGAATGCTCTGAAAAGGTAATCATTTGCATATCACAGCATCTTTTCCTGTCGGTTACATTTCACGTCTGTAGCACGTCACTTCGTGGTGTAGCAGTTTTAATGGCCAGTAGTGTGATTGGGCTACGGCAGCAGATGACCGGCGCGACAGCCTTTACTAACGGCATGACATCGCGTGCAGAGTCTCCCTGGTCTGATGGCCATATGAGTTGGACCGTAGATGACCGGGGAAACGTGACCTGGTCACTTGAGTCCCGAATTCAGTTTGTAATAGCCGATGGTAGGTGCCACAAAGCCCTGGACCCAATTTGACAACAAGGCGCAGTGCAAACTGGTGGCGGCTCCATAGTGGTGGGGGCTGTGCTTACATGGAATGGACTGGGTCCTTTGGTCCAAATGAACCGTTCACTGACTGGAAATGGGGATGTTCCGCTGTCTGAAAACCATTTTCAGCCATTCACGTACTTCATCTTCTTAAACAACGATGGAATTTTTGTGGATGACAATGCCCTAATTCATCGGGCCACAATCGTTCGCGATTGGTTTGAATAACATTCCGGACAGTTCGAGAGAATGGTTTGGCCGTCCAGATAGCCCGATCCGAATCACATCGAACATTTATAGGACCTAACCGAGAGGTCAGTTCGTGCACGAAATCCTACACTGGCAACAATTTCGCAATTATGGACGGCTATGCAGACAGGGTGGCTCATTATTTCTGGTGGGGACTTCCAACACTTGTTGAGTCCATGCCACGTCGAGTTCCTACACTACTCGGGGCAAAAGCAGGAGCGACACGATATTACTAGATATGTCATGACTTTTTTCACCTCAGTGTATATCGGTTGAATTTTTCTGAATGGATGCCACAACCTCGAAAAATATGAGTTATGACATCTTTTCTACCAGGTTGTTGATTCGAAATATTAATGTATCAGCATTACTAAATAATTTCGAGGGTTGCTCGTTGTCAAGTGCGTGAATACATTGTAAGTAGGCTGTTTGGGTTATTATGTTGGTAACGCCACGTACTGCTCTGTATGAAAATCGCTGACTGCGCTGTGTGAAGTCTGTGGTTGGTTGGACTCATCGTTGGAATATTCGTTAGTGTAATGTTAGACTCTAGGATGTGAACAGCGCTTGGCGTTGGACAGTTGGAGCTGAGCAGCCAGCAGTGGTGGATGTTGGGGAGAGAGTAGACGATCTGGACGTGTATCCAGTAGAAAAAGGAAACTTATACGACTTGATGTCATGACTTTGAGCGCTATTGAGGTAAATACATTGTTTGTTCTCTGTCAAAATCTTTCATTTGCTGACTACGCCTATCCGTAGTTAGTGCCTTCAGTACTTAGAAACTTATATTTAGCTATTAGTATTGGCGCTCGCTGTATTGCTGTAGTTCGAATCATGAAGATTTTTGGGAGGTAAGTTATTCAGGAAAGGTATAGGATATTGTTAGTCAGGGCTATTCTTTTCTAGGTATTATTCAGTCAGATTGCGTTGCGCTAAAATATTGTGTGTCAGTTTAGTGTTGATCATAATAAATAAAGATAGTAACGACTGAGTACGTTCAGTTTGAAAATCAAATAACGTAAGAGTTTTTCCAGCATTGTCATTTTTTTTACATACAAAGGGAAGTTTCAACATCAACGTCATAAATGGAGCAAAACAAAAGTCAAAGTCCATTTACGGTTTATGCATTGCATTGTCATCAGTGTACAGGGCTTCGGAATAGTTCGGATAGAAACAGCAGTTTTCAGTTCCATCATATGAAGGGCTTACTTCAATAATGGTACAAGTCCATTTTTGTTCATTCTGAGATACAGAGTCCTAAAGTTAAATGAGCGCTGAAAATCTGCAGTTGAGATACCAGAAATATTCAAGTATATGTTTTTCAGCGCTCATTTAACTTTAGGAGTCTGTATCCCAGAATGAACAAAAATGGACTTGTACCACTATTGAAATAAGCCCCTCATATATGTACAAACGTTGTGATTGAATTATCGTTCTAAAAATCTAAATTAAGCGAAGACCAGTCTTCAATATAAGCGTCCGTATGTCTGTATCACAAGAAGATGACCATGAAAAAGAGAGAATAAATAGGAATTATAGGAATTAAGGAAAACAGGAGAGGTGATGAAAATTTGATAGTCCTAGGTCGCTGGAAAACATAGACAAGGGGAAAGGAATAAGTGTGCAGAAAAGCCGGTTGAAGCGAACACAATTTTCCGAAATCATGGGAATATATCGTCTGCTTGGAATAATTGACCATGCAAAGCATACGCAAGTGTGGACATAGCCTATAACGTAGTAGAGTTGCACAGGAGACTGAAATTCAGAACCACAAAGAAAAAGTGTATGGTATGACAAAGTGGACAGAATGAGGTGTAGTGAAATTTTTGTGTACCAGTGGCAAGTAGCCTAAATAAAATAGTCGAGAGTAGATCAGTACAAGAGAAGTGAATTATAGGAAAGAGGGAATTAATTCAGGCAAGACAGGACACAATGGGTAGCAAAAGTAGAGGTGAAGAACCTACGGATGTCTGAAGAAAGTCTCCATATTACTGAATTAAAAAGTGAGCATGTGAATTTTATAAATTATGTGGTATAGGTTGCATCGAATTAAATTAATACGAGGTACAAACAAGGCAGAGTGAATCAGAATGAGTGTCACCCTTGTGTTGTTATTTCCAGTCGTGGAGATCACGGGATGTGGGGTCGTGATGTTATCCGTGCCTCTGAGCGGGATTACCCACCAATACAGGCTCACCTAGGAGATAGAAATGGTCGAAAAGCAAACAACGGATAGTGGATGTAAGGAAAGAAGGGAATAAGCGAGGCGCGGTGCGAGTCCCAATGCTGGCGAACTGCTCTCAAGAAGGTAGCGTGTCAATCTGCGTGCTTGACCAACAAATGCCACATAAGCTTCTATTATTGGCGAGATATACGGACGAACACGCAAGCCGGTTGTCAGATGGCCTACAGGTAGTCTGAAGCGTTACTGCGAAGAGGTTTTCCCGAGGCGAGTCACCGTTCCAGGGCCGCGCGAAGTGTGAGGGTCGCGGCCGCTGTATAAGTAAAATCCACGCTAACAATAGTACAGAATGTGCAATGACACCACTGAGCCGTGCGTGGCTCGTGTTCCCGCCATCGTGTATTTTACACCCTGTTTTTAACGTACTTCTACCTCACTACGTTAATTTAAATTACTACTGTCACTCAGTTGCTGCTTTTCCCTACCGTGAGCGGCGCTAGCAGCGCGTATCGATATATCCCCTCTCGTAGTATCTTTGCTTGACTGCTAGTACTTCCCGGTCGTTGTCTGTCGTAAGTGGAGTTCGGGTCGCGAGTTCGGTCTAGCAGGCAGTTGGAACGCGTCTGGAGGGCATTGAGGACCTGCCAGTCGGGGAGTTGTAATGCGACACTAGTGCAGTCGGGTGGAGCAGCATTGAGGCCTGCCTTGACATGGCTCGCCCTTCCATTGCCGTCACGCATCACTTGAGCTGGGCGACGGTCTTGGTGGATCGTCGGTCGGTCGTCCTACCGGCCGACGTATTTTGGTTCGCCGATCGTTCATGAGTCGGCTGTATGTGTGTGTGTGTGTGTGTGTGTGTGTGTGTATGTGTATGTGTTGAGTGTGTGTATGCGCGCGCGCATCGGCTCCCGATTGTCTTCGTGTGGGCTTGGTTATCGTTGCGTATCGTTCAGGTCTTCGTGCAAGTGTTTGTCATGTCGTGTGTGTAGTTGCCGTTGTTTCCACTGACGACGATTTTAGATGTAGTCGGCATTCGGCGGGAGTCGATCGGTTGCTATGGAAGTTATCCCCAAACTGTTCAATCGGCTGGGTCCGCTGCCGGTTCCTGCGTACTGTCGGAGAGTGTGTGGAGCTGTTCGATCGCTACGAGCTTCGTAGTTCACCGATCCAGGACGTCAAAATGAATAGTGGTTTCAACTACCCAAGCCACATCCATTCGGTGGTTCGCTGTTGAGAGATTTTCAAATGAGCAACACCGAGTGTTTCTATTGCTGAAATTTAGCCGCCATGCGGTGCAGTTAACTATATTGATTGACTACAATTCGAGTGCACCAGCGGAATTTTCTGCCTTGTGGCCGTTACTGTTCTGGTTACCTGCCCTGGCCACTAACGTAATTTCAGGCAGCGTCCTTTCCTCACCTGTTGTCGCTGTCCAACATGGTGTGTAATTTTGACAGGTAATACATACATCATTGTGAATTATGACGTTCGTAACCCTTTGTTTTTGCGTTCTCATGTACTGATTGATGGTAAGCAAGTCGTTTTGTCGCTCGGTCCGTGGCTGACCCCTGGTTGGGTTCCGACGGATCAAGTGTATTTGGACTCACCACCTGTCTCGCCTAAGTGAATGAGGGCAGACCGATCCGCTGCAGACTCTTGAGTGCCGTTCTCTTAACTATCCTTTTGGCACAGTTAATGTTGTTGTAATTTACTGTATTTTATATATTTAATTTGGCAAGGTTAGTTGTGGGTCTTCAGCCCTGGAAACATGTTCTCAGAGTTCCTTTGAAGTCTAAACATTATCGCCTTCTGCTCTTGAAAGGTTATTGTAATTTCCTCTGGAAGATTTTACAAATTCAAAATGGTTCGAATGGCTCTGAGCACTATGGGACTTAATTTCTGAGTTCTTCTGTCCTCTAGAACTTAGAACTACTTCAACCTGACTAACCTAAGGACATCACACACATCCATGCCCGAGGCAGCATTCGAATCTGCGACCGTAGCGGTCGCGCGGTTCCAGACAGTAGTGCGTAGAACCATTTAAAAAGTTATTGTGGGCTTTCCGCCGTTGTTGTCGCAAAAAGAAAAGTTTTAAACTTAACATCTTGTTTTACCGATTGTTGTAATATATATTTCCTTAATTTGCAGAATTTGACCTTGCGGCCTTCAGCCATGTTATTTGCGTTTGTTTATATCTTTCTGTGTACTTTATGGGCCATCAGCCCTGTTAGCATCTTAAAATACTACGGCCTTCTGCCTTCAGTAATCATCACAGTAGATTTTCAGTCGCTCCGCATGCTGATCTCATATATGTATACGACTTATCTTACTCATAAATTTAACTGTATGTCATGTCTTTCAAAAATTGAACTTTTTCTGAAGCATCTGTTTGGAAGCCTTCAGCCGCGAAGCAAATTTAATTAGGTCAAAAGTGTATTTGTGAACTAAATGGCAATAAATTACAATTGTGAAATGAACCCGACCGCAACTCCCTTGCCCTTTCCACAATGCTAATTACCTGTTAGCTCTACGTGACTTAGCGGGCGTTTCACCCACATAAAACACTTAAACGAGGCGAGGAAGCACATCTAAACACCCATTCTATACATATAAAAGCATAAAAAAAGGCAACTCCACAATCAGGCCCATGTGCAATGCCAACACGCAGCTTTGTCATCATGTCATATGACGTCATGCAGTTACGGGATGGGTGGGGACGGGGTGAGCACACCACAATCCCAACCGTTGTCCGGTGTCCAGCCCTTATAGCCATTACTCCTCATTCTAGTAGCTCATCAGTTGGCATTACGAGGATGAGTGGACCCTGTCCAGTCCTCGCCCAGGGAAAAATCATTGGCAGTACCAGGAAGTGAACCCGGGTCCTCCGCGTCACAGTCAGACACGGTGACAACTGAGTTACGTAGGTGGAAGTAGATACAACAGACTAAAGAAAAAAAGACAATTCCAAAAAATTATGAATGCAGAGTAATGAAATTTCGAGAATTCATTTGTCTAGGTAACATATTTAAGTGATAAACATTGCAAGATCACAGGTTAACGTAAGAGCGAGATCAGCCATTGTAAATGTGAAATGCTGGCCCATTAATAACCGGTATAACCGCTATAGTGTTAAATGCAAGCATACAAACGTGCATGCAATTTGCGTTGTACAGGTGCCGGATGCCAGTTTGTGAGATGGAGTTTCATGCCTATTGCACTTGGTCCATCAATATAGGGACAGTTATATGCTGTCCGTGTGTGCCAACGGCCTTGAAGCAGTGGTAACACCGGTTCCCGTCAGATCACCGAAGTTAAGCACTGTCGGGCTGGGTTAGCACTTGGAAGGGTGACCACCCGGTCTGCCGAGCGCTATTGGCCAGTGGGGTGATCTCAGACCTTGCGAGGCAAACTGCGGAGCTACTTGATTGAGAAGTAGCGGCTCCAGTATCGGAAACGGACTTACGGTCGGGAGAGCGGTGTGCTGACCACATGCCCCTCCATATTCGCATCCTGTGGGTTGAGGGTGACACGGCGGCCAGTCGGTGCCTTTGGGTCTTCATGGCTTGTGCGGTAGGAGCTTTTTATATGCTGTTTGTGGATGACGCTGGAGTTGTCGTCCGATGATGTCCCATAAGTGCTCGATTGGAGATGGATCTGATGGTCGAGCAAGCAGAGGCAACATGTCGACAATCTGTAAAGCAAGTTGGCTTACGACAGTGGAATGCTATTCGTGAATGGCAGAACAACGAGCCGAATCGCTGGACTGAAGTACAAATTTGCAGCTAGGGTGTTTGGGACAACCAGGGGGGTGCTCCTGCTCTCATACGAAACCGCACCGTCAGAACGTAACTCCATGTGTAGGTCCAGTGTGTCTAGGCCGCAGACAGGTTGATTCCAGTCCCTCACATAGCCTCCTTCTAACCAACACACAGCCACCACTGGCGCCGAGGCAGAACCAGCATTCATCAGAAAATGCAAAAGACCTCCACCCCGCCATCGAATGAGCTCTCGCTTGACGCGATTGAAGGCACAAATTGCAGTGGTTTGGGGTTAGTGGAATGCACGATACAGGGCATCTGGCTCAGAGCTGCTCAAATTGCTGCTGCCGATGTAATACGATGCGCCAGAGCCATACTCCTAACAGTTCTTTCCTCTCGGTAGTGCCACGTGGCCGTCTTCAGACCGGTCTTTCTGCGACTGTTCATTCCCTTCACCACCACCGCCGACAGCGATGTACAGTGGTTGCGTTCCTGCCAAGTGTTTATGCAAAATCACAGTAGGAATATCCAGCTTCTCATAGCATTATTAGACGAGCTCTCTCAAACTTATTGAGTTATTGGTAATGGAATCTTTGTCGCCTTAAAGACATTCTTGACTAACATCAGCTCACCACGTCTAATCCCGAAGGCGCCAAACGCCGCTGAATGGTTGGACGTGCATGACTCTTCACAGAGGTTCGGTGGCTTGTCTGCTCTTTACAGTAGGATAGATGGTGATCTGTGGCATCTCTGCCAAAAGAGCACAGTGCCGGTGATCGCACAAGTGTTTCGAAGCACATCGTTCATAGTACATTGTTGAAAATAGAGCTCCGCAGCAGAATGCCCCTACATATTGGGCCAGAGACATTGTCAGTTACGATTGTTGTGGGCACGGGACCATAGGGATTCGTCGATCAGTGGAAACGTGTCGGCTCTTCGTGTGAACCGAAAGAACAGATACCATATCCATATAAATAAATAGTTCTGGCAATACCGGCTATGATCTTCCTGTTCTGTGCTGATGCACTCGTATTACCCGAACTCTTACGGGACTTGGAAAGAATGTCTTCCACGAGTAATGAGTGTGTTGGGTAGGGACACAACGAAAGCAGTGTGTGGAAATATAAGGTGAGAACGTGGGTCTCACAGTTGGTGTGAGCGAGAGTCACTGCAGTCGCATTAGCCTCTGTGCCCTCGGTGGCTCAGATGGATAGAGCGTGTGCCATATAAACAGGAGATCCCGGGTTCGAGTCCCGGTCGGGGCACACATTTTCATATGTACTTCTTTATATATATATATATATATATATATATATATATATATATATATATATCAACGCCCGTTAGCAGATGATGGTATTAATATATAACTCTAATGTCGTTCTAGACAGTTGCAGGACATCAGTGGTGTCTGTTCTTTCGGACATATAAGTAAAAAGTGTTTTGCTTTGGTAGAGAGTGCAGCCGAAGGTCAAGTGTGTTACAGTTAGTTTGATAATATTAATCAGCAAGATTATGAAGCTTTTTTTTTTTTTTTTTTTTTTTTTTTTTTTTTTTTTTTTTTTTTTTTTTTTTTTTTTCGCCGCGGGGTAGCCGTGCAGCCTAGGGCGCCTTGTCACGCTATGCACGGCTGCTTCCGTCGGAGTTTCGAGTCCTCTCTCGGGCATGGGTGTGTGTGTTGTCCTTAGTGTAAGTTAGTTGAAGTTAGATTTAGTAGTGTGTAAGCTTAGGGACCGAGAGCCTCAGCAGTTTGGTCCCATAATATCTTACCACAAATTACCACAAATTTGCTTTTCCTCACTATTGCTAGGCCATCGAAGTAACTTGGCTATTTTACTGAAAATTGTTAGATTTGAGAGATAGGAAAATGTATTGTTTGCATGTTGAGAAGTTCATTAAATTTAAAATCAGCCTTGAGCACTTTTTCTCAATATATGAAAAACATAGTGTTGTCATTTTTGCGGATATTTCATTTTCTTACCAACCTTTCTCTTACAATTCTTTTTAATGCATGATCCAACCAAGTATGTTCGATAAACTGTTCGCTTTGCAATTAACAGAGAACTCTTTGCACCTCCGACGTGTCCCTGTTTAGATAAAGTAATTTGCAGCTTTAGCATAGCGGCGCGCAAGACAGGACCGTACTGCAACGCATTTTCAAGATTTGCGCAGAATAGACGTAAGGAGAGAAGATTATAATTTTAATTTTGTTTATTTAGCCAGGGTCAACTTACGTTTTGTGATCAAGTGCCGGCCACGGTGGCCGAGCGGTTCTAGGCGCTGCAGGCTTACCTATAAAGGTTAAAATCCACACACGCGTCGGGTATCGACAGTAGGAGCACGGAGAGCAGTTATTTCAACCAGAAGAAGCTGGTCGTCACTCAGGAAGCAATCCAATCTCTGTATTACCGAGAGTTCATACACAAAAAGCTGCCGCTCAAGAAGCAGACGGGGAGCCGGCGTCCTTAGAGTCGCGATGCGATGCGTGCACGGGCTACAAGTGCCGTCGTCTGCTGTGCGCGCACGTGTACGTGTCAGTGCGTGCGACGAGTATAAGTCCGCTGCAGGACCAGGCGGCAGCCTGGCGCCGTCACGCGACGCTAGCTCTCGAGTGATCTGCGAGTTCCGCGACGCATGATCGACCTTAGGGGCAAAAAACAACGACGTGTCATCGTCCCCACTCCAATGTAAGAGTGTAAGCACACCCTGCCTCTTCAACAACCCGGGGATAGGTTGTGCGACGGGCAGTCGGAATATTTTATAATCACCCCAAACAAATAAAATAACGTAATAACTGTTTGGAGGTGCATGTCTGTAGTCATGGCTCACACTGAAATGCCCGAGCCACAGTACAGCGGCGAGCCGCTACAAGAGCAAAAGGAGAATGGAACAGCACACGGATAAAGTGAAGCACAGTGCGGTATTTAATTTCTGCATCTGAAGGTGAGCAACGGTGCAATAACCGCGGCAGTCTGGGTATACGTGTGTCGTACAATGCACCACCTTACGACACAGCGGCGCAGACGTCTTCAGTGCTGTCAGACAAGGCACGAAGTGGCAGATCGTCTCCATGTGAAGAACCAGGAGCCACAAGCGCAGTGGAGGATCTGCTGATTGATGATCAGTGTATGACATTCGAGGAGACAGTCAAGAAGGGGAAAATCAATAATGGGCCAGTTTTCCGTGTGTAATACGACATTTTGAATAAAATCTCACCGTCCGCTGGATTCTTTGACATGTAATGTACACTACTGGCCATTAAAATTGCAACACCAAGAAGAAATGCAGATGATGAACGGGTATTCATTCGACAAATATATTATACTTGAACTGACATGTGATTACATTTTCACTCAATTTGGGTACATAGATCCTGAGAATCAGTGCCAAGAACAACCACCTCTGGCCGTAATAACGGCCTTGATACACCTGGGCACTGAGTCAAATAGAGTATGGATGGCGTGTACAGGTACAGCTGCCCCTGCAGCTTCAACACGATACCACAGTTCATCAAGAGTAGTGACTGGCGTAATGTGACGAGCCGGTTGCTCGGCCACCATTGACCAGACGTTTTCAAGTGGTGAGAGATCTGGAGAGTGTCCTGGCCAGGGCAGCAGTCGAATATTTTCTGCATCCAGACAGGCCAGTGCAGGACCTGCAACATGCGGTCGTACATTATCCTGCTGAAATGTAGGGTTTCGCAGGGATCGAATGAAGGGTAGAGCCACATCTGAAATGCAGCATCCACTGTTCAAAGTGCCGTCACTGCGAACAAGAGGTGACAGAGACGTGTAACCAATGGCACCACATACCATCACGCCGGGTAATACCCCAGTATGACGATGACAAATGCACGCTTCCAATGTGCGCTCCTCGCGATGCCGCCAAACACGGATGCGACCATCATGATGCTGTAAACAGAACCTGGATTCATCCGAAAAAATGACGTTTTGCCATTCGTGCATCCAGGTTCGTCGTTGAGTACACCTTCGGAGTTGCTCCTGTCTGTGATGCAGCGTCAAGGGTAACCGCAGCCATGGTCTCCCAGCTGATAGTCCATGCTGCTGTAAACGTCGTCGAACTGTTCGTGCAGGTGGTGGTTGTCTTGCAAACGTCCCCGTCTGTAGACTCAGGGATCGAGACGTGGCTGCACGATCCGTTACAGCCATGCGGATAAGATGTCTGTCATCTCGACTGCTAGTGATACGACGCCGTTGGGATCCAGCACGGCTTACCATATTACCCTCCTGAACCCACCGATTCCATATTCTGCTAACAGTCATTGGATCTCGACCAACGTGAACAGCAATGTCGCGATACGATAAACCGCAATCGCGATAGGCTACAATCCGACCTTTATCAAAGTCGGAAACGTGATGGTACGCATTTCTCCTCCTTACACGAGGCATCCCAACAACGTTTCACCAGGCAACGCCGGTCAATTGCCGTTTGTGTATGAGAAATCGGTTGGAAAATTTGCTCATGTCAGCACGTTGTAGGTGTCGCCATCGGAGCCAACCTTATGTGAATGCTAATCACTTGCATATCACAGGATCTTCTTCCTGTCGGTTACATTTCGCGTCTGTAGCACGTCATCATCTTGGTGTACCAGTTTTAATGGCCAGTAGTGTATCTAGCGGGGCCTGTGTCTTGGTCTGTAAGATCACCTCACCTCACTCTTGTACATTTTTCTCGCTGAGACTGATTGAACACCTGTAGTAGCGAATTCTGCAGTCTTTTCAAGCTTTACGAGATGATCTGCGGGTATTTGAAAGAATTCAATATTCACCGCAAAGATGAGTGCAGTGTCGCATCCAAATGCGAAGAAGGCAATCGAACACTTGCTTTGACAGATATTAGTGTTCAGTAACTTGGAGCAAGTAATACACTGAGTTGACAAAAGTCGTGGGATGTCTCCTGATATCGTGTCAGATCTCTCCCTTTGCCCGGCGTGGTTGAGGATTTCGACTTGGCATGCATTCAACATGTTCTTGGAAGTCCCCTGCATAAATACTGAGCCATGCTGACTCTATAGTCGTCCGTAATTGCGAAAGTGTTGCCGGTACAGTAATTTATGCAAGAATTGATTTCTCGATTATGTCCCTTAGATATTAGATAGGATTCATGTCGGGCTATCTGGGTAGGCAAATTATTCTTTCGAGTTGCTGTGCTTACTTTCATTCCATAATGTCATATGGGATTATTTTTAGGGGTAATGCATGAATCCAAGCTAAAGTTTTCCGGGCACAAAAACGCGCAATAAGAGTTATAGGTATTGTGGACTGAAGAACATCCTGCAGAAGCCTGTTTAGGGAACTAGGAATACTAACTACTGCTTCCCACTATATTTATCCCTCAGTGAAAATTGTCATTAAAAATATATCACTTTTTCAAACGAACAGCTCAATTCATGGAATCAATACTAGAAATAAGAATAATCTTCACAAGGATTTAAAGTCACTCAGCCTTGTACAAAATGGTGTGCATTATTCAGGAACACACATTTTCAATAACCTGCCAGCAGCCATAAAAAGCTTAACAACCAATGAAATTGAGTTTAAGAGAAGCCTAAAGGATTTATTGGTGGCCAACTCCTACCCCATTGATGAATTTCTCAGTAGAACCAACTGATATATATATATATATATATATATATATATATATATATATATATATATATATATATATATAACTTCTGCACAATTTAGTGCAGTAATGTGTTCATTGTAAATAAGTATTATAGTAGTTGTATTGCACGTTTATTAACTTATAAATAAAAAAAACTTTTGTATTTTAAATTCAATGCATTAGTATTTGTAAAATGATTGTTTCATGTAGCGTTCATTAAAAAAATGACGATCAACCCACTTGTGACCTGTGGAATGGTACATTAGCTTATTTGTTTGAGTTGTAAATATTTGTCATGTATTATTGTTTTCCTGAGATGTTCTACACCCCGGAGGACCTCCTCACTACGGATCAATTGGAATGAAAGTAAATCTAATCTAATCTAAAGTTGTCCAGAATGTTCTTCAGACCAATCGCGAACAACTGTGGCTTTGTGACCTGGTGCATTGTCATGCATAAAGATGACGTCCATAAATGGCTGTAAATTGTCTCCAAATAGCCGAGCATAACCATTTCCAGTCAGTGATCGGTTCCGTTGGACAAGACGATCTAATCCATACCATGTGAACACAGGCCACAATGTTATGGAGCCACCACCACCTTACATTGGGCCTTGTTGACAACTTGGGTCCACGGCTTAGTGGGGTCTGCGCCACACTCAAATCCTACCATCATCTCTAAATAACTGAAATCGAAACTCCTGAAACAGGCCACGGTTTTCCTGTCGTCTAGGCTGCAACCGATACGGTCGCGAGCCCAGGAGAGGCACTGCAGATGATGTCGTACTGTTACCAAAGGCACTCGTGTCTGTCGTCCGCTGCCATGGCCCATTAACGCCAATCTCGCCGCACTGTCCAAACGGGTGCTATCGTCGTAGGTCCCACACTGACTTGTGTCGTTATTTCACGCAGTGTTGCTTGTGTGTTTGCAGCGACAACTCTCGGAGCTAATCTCGGTTGCTAAGTGAAGACCGTCAGCCACCGCGTCGATGGCGGTTGTCCTGATATTTGGTATCCTGGGCACACTCTTGGCACTGTGGATCTCGGAATATTGAATTACTCGACGGCTTCCGAAATGGAATGTGCCATGTGTCTAGCTCCAACTACCGTTCTGCGTTTAAAGTCTAAAAACTCCCGTCGTGCGGCCATAATCACGTCGGAAACCTTGTCACATGAATCACCTGAGTACAAATAACAGCTTCACTAATGCTCTGCCCTTTTATACCTTGTGTACGCGATACTACCGCCATCTGTATATGTGCACATCGCTACCCCATGATCTTTGTCACGTCCTTGTGTGCTGATGTGGTATTGTATTCTTGTTAAAGAGGCCATGGGTGAAATATTAACAAAATTAAACGCAAACTTGATTGTAAAACTTGCATTTAAAATACGCTTATAGTAGGTAAGAGAATATTTCATAATCAAGTCCGAGGCAACTGGAAATGGAAATGCCGTGTGGCTAGAGCCTCCCGTCGGGTAGACCGTTCGCCTGGTGCAAGTTTTTCGAGTTGCGTGTCGATAGGGATGAAATGATGATGACAAGGACAGCGCAACACCCAGTTCCTGAGTGGAGAAGATCTCCGACCTAGCCGGGAATTGTACCCGGGCCGTGAGGTATGACATTCCGTCGCGCTGAACACTCAGCTCCAGGGGCGGACCGAGGCAACTCGTAGCCACACATTAGGAATTATCTCGAAAAAGGCTCGTTTGTGCAGCCATGTTTACTGGAACATTCTTGTTTCTATTTTATTACAGGTCTACTTTACTCAAGTCCACTTCCTCCATCAATTACATCCTGTATATAAAAAAAAAAGAGTGTGATATATGTAATAGGGAAATCACGCAGACATGCCACCCTCAAAAAAAATGAAAAGTATGCGACTATAACGAATCATTAACACTTTTTTCAGAGTTCTGAAGAAATAATTGTCAAATTTTATCATCAATACCCACAGCTGTCTTCTTTTTGCATCGCTCATGTGTGGCTCAAATGGCTCTGAGCACTATGGGACTTAACTTGTGAGGTCATCAGTCCCCTAGAACTTAGAACTACTTAAACCTAACCAACCTAAGGACATCACGCACATCCATGCCCGAGGCAGGATTCGAACCTGCGACCGTAGCGGCCACGCGGTTCCAGATTGTAGCGCCTAGAGCCGCTCGGCCACCCCTGCCGGGTCGCTCATGTGTGTTTTCCGATATACTACCGCCGTTTTTCGTCTCCTATACCCCTTATCTACACAGAAGCGACGAGTTGAACCTTTCGGCAACTAATTGTGATCTTTAAGCATGAATAAAAACCATAGGCACAATGGTATATATAATGGCTGTCAGTGTGGCACTGATACCGGTATATGGGAAAATACGTGTTAGCCATGTTAGAAGATTACAATTTAGTCCCATAAACTGATTCAAAGAGAAATATAACTGTTCAAAAAGTATCAAAGACCAACAGAAAATTTGTTATTCGTTTAATCTGTGACTACAGAATCATTCCACAAAATCAGACAATCGTTGTTTATTAAATATGTAAACTGTCAGGCAACCAGCTACGAATAGTCTCCCGCCGTATTTTAATGTTGCAGTTTTTTATGTATTGTTTATATTACCTTACAGCCTACAACATCAGTGTGGTTAATCAACTAAATAATTCCATAAAAACACCCACTTACGTGTCCATCGTCTTTAACTCTTGCTTGGAGATGCTGCCCTTTGACGTAGATAGCTGGCTCTACTTCTGCTTGTGGAAGAAATTTTCTTTTTCAGCCAATGGCTGAACAGACGACGGCATGTAGCTTCCGATCGTCAGAGCGACAGCTAATGTTCTGTGCAGTAACCGACTCAAGAAGGACGCCTTTTAACTGAGTCGCTGTTCTTCGAAGAGTGCTACTCTCTGACGAATAGTTCGTCTCCATATTGGGCACTCAAGGGTGAGTGTTTCTCCGTTGGCATTAATAATGTTACACTGCTTTCGGTCAGTTTTGAAGCTATCTTTGGAACTATTGTTTTATTCTCAGCATGGTGAGTGTCCTAGGTTAGTTCTCAGTAGGGTACGAGCTTCTTGATGCGACGTTTGGGCTTAAGATTCATATATACAACTCAGCCACTGCCTGTTTCCGGTAAAACGACGAAATTTCTACAGTTGTTTTGAAAGCCGTTCATTAAAAGCAACCTTTCACGTTATTCATTTTTACACGACTTGTGAATCGCTTAAGTACTGCAAATACATACTGTACCCATGATCTCAACTGCTAAGCATACGACAGTCTTCGGCTGCCAAAGTGGAGGTATATAAACATTGGAAAGTCGACGTCGATTTTGAGTGACGCCATATGCCAGTCGCAGGATAGTACCTGTATTGATGACGGTTTCATAGTCGTTTGCCAACAGATAGAGTAGGGACATAACTACCAGAGCGCCGTCTGTGTCTGTTCTGGTTTCGCAGAATAGAGTGAATCAGGCTATGTTTGTTAGGGGCAGACAAAATAAATCAAATTTAAACAACACGGCTGAAGGCCTAGTTAAAAAAATCTTGAGATACCTCCTGGGCTGAAGCCCCAAAACCACACCAAAGACAAGAACGGCTGAACGCCTGAACACACGTTATAAAAATTGCTTTAAAAATACATGCTGCTGAAGGCATTACTTTAAAAAAATTTTTCACGTAAATACTCGGCTGAAGGCCACACAAAAGACATTGAACAACTCAGGGCTTAGGGCCTGAATAAGAAGAATTTCAGATAGAACAAATTTAAAAAAATTGTTTCAAACCATTCAACGCTAGGAATTTTAAATTAAGATGGCTGAAGGTCTTATCTTAAAAATATTTCACTTCAAACCCGGCTGAAGGCCACACGCAGGACATTGAACAACTCAGGACTTAGGGTCTGGATAATACGAATTTCACATAGAACAAACTTTCAAAATTTTAGTTATTCAACAAATCAATCTTTGACTTTAATTTAAGTCGGCTGAAGGCCTTATTTTAAAATTAAAACAAACTAAATTAATAGACGGCAGAAGGCCTCACACAGTTCATCACACTAAAATGAAAATCAGGATCTAAAACCATCAGAACAGTGGTGCTCAGAAGTGTTCCAAGGGTCGGGCAGAGGAAGTAGCTCTAACATAAGATGAGGTGAGACAGGCAGCCAATAGTAAGGTAAGTAATCGGATGGCAACCCGACCCAGGGATGGCTGAAGGACCAAGCAACAGCCTAATCAATTCCCTTCTGCCCAACCAACGGCACGACAAACGAGTAGAAGGCTGTCAAACTACACGCTGTGCTGGACAGCATCAACATGGCGAGAAAAACACACTGCCGGAAAACTACGCTAACGACCAGGGCATGTAACTGGGTCATTAACGGCGACAAGGCAGAAAATACCGCTAGTGCACTTCACTGATAAGTAACAACTGATTTAATAGTTAAAGACCATACAGGAAGACGGCTACAACATTTCACTGACTCCAACACACCATACATTGCTGCTAGCCAGAACGACCCAGGAACCAACAACTGACAATGAACGAAGAGATGTCACAGCAGTTGAGGTTTCATAACAGGTTAACTGATCACTCAACTTCAATGTCCAGGTTCAGTGGGCAACAAACTTCGTAGCTCTGACAGCTAGCGCCTCACAACCCGAGCGCGCGTGCATGCCACCAGCGGTCCCAGCCTGACCCAGTGTCACGGAGACTTCCTCCGTGCTCTGTCCCAACCGACCGACAGACAGCATTAAAATAGCTGCTCAGTCAAAATCCACACAAGCGACACACGGCTCCACGAAAACACCTTCAGAAACAACTCAAACAATACTAAAAACACACGGAGAACCCAGAAGTGGTCGGTAGCCAAATACACGTCGTCCGATGAGACGAGCGACCGAACGACCAACCAATGTCCTCTCCACTCAAGTCATGTGTGTCGGCAACAGTCGGGCGAATCATGGCTGTCTCGACCTCACTGCTGCTCTGTCCCAACTGAACTCACGACACACGACGACCCGGAAATACCAGCGGTACTCCAAAGATAGTGCTATGTGTATCATCGACTGGATGCCCGAGTCAGTGCCTGCATTGCCGCCCGTGGAGGCAACATCAGGTACTAATATCGATGTTTCGGCATGGGTCTATGCCTGGAACCTCACAAGCGCTTATGTCATTGATCTGTAAATGTGCTCCATATGCACTGTTGCAACAATAAATCTTGAATGAATTGGAAACCTATAAAGCGTGTACTAATTTTTTTTTCCTACATTGTATATAAAACTAGCTGTTTAACCTGGAATAACTTAATATCTCGAAAAATACGCTCCACACGAGAAGAAAAGATGTTCCTGATGAAAAGTTATATTTTACAAGGAGGGAGTCAACTTATTATTTCCTAACTGGAACCTGGCAGATTAGGGAAAAAAAATATACATTTGTGGTCGATAGAGCTGTAATAGACATGGTCGATAGAGCTGTAATAGACAACATTTAATTTTCCGGTTTTTGCAATTAAGAATCGTCTCATTTGATTCCATCTTACATTTCCGATAAAAATTTGAACCTTTTCGTTCTAAAAAGTTCATATTATTGTTAAAAATGTGACTCAGTTTTCCAAATCCGATGGTACAGTAAAACTTTTACTTATAGACATCTCAAAGTCTACCGAATAAGGTTGCATTTAACGTAATACACTTTTCTCTTACCTTCGAGATTGATTTTGGTGAGTCCTCACACCATCAGAACGATGGATTCAGCGATTGCCGTCGAATATCACCGACATTGTGACTGATTTCGCTGTGGTCTTCCGTCCGACCGCCGTAACTCTCGCGCCGATTACAGTGCCGTTTATCACGAATGGAAAATATTGTTTCAGAGAAACGCTATGTATTTTTTGGCGTGGAATCCGAATAGGCGATTGAAAAGGGGGGCGGAGGGGGTTCCCATTTGAAAATAAAATTGTCGACCTCACGTCTGGGGGAGGCAGAGGACGGAAGGGAGGGTTACGGTTTTCTTTTTTTTTTTCCTTTTTTTTCTTTTTTTATGCGATGCGTATTTTTCGAGATATTTTGTTGTTCCCAAGTTACAACAAAGAAACACGCTGTTTTGCATTCGGCTATCGGCATCCATTATGTTTCCATAATTTTACATACTCGGAGGACAGCGATCTTATTGTAGTAAAATTATTTAAAATCAGTCTAGATCCCAGCCAGTGTTAAGTTCTGACTGGTTTCGGCCTTTTAATTACGGGCCAACATCAGAGTTTGTACCACCTGACCCGTTGTGGATGCCTCAACTATTGTAACTGAGTGACAGCGAATGAGCATCCACAACTTGTCAGGCGCCATCGTCGTCATCCAGATGGTGCAAACCCTGATGATGTCCCGTAATTAAAAGGCCGAAACCAGTCAGAAGTTAACACCGGCTGCGATCAAGACTGCTTTTAAATAACATCATGTTAGCTGTTGGTGGTGCTACGGATCTTAACACTTTACGAAGTTGACTTCATATTGCGTTCTGATAGACATTCCCTTGCTGTAAAGTACAAGGATTATGGTGATGTCGTGGCTACGTTAGCGCTGCTTTGCGTAATATTTTGTTTGTAACGTTATCAGAGCTATACATGTACATTCAGTCATTTCCAGATTTAATATCCGTTGCTCAAGGAGACAGATCTTCTTCCATGCTCCCGGAACAGTAGTACCGGTATTTCAATATTTCACCCTTATGATCAGAGTATGGCTTTCGGTAGCTTCCCACTATTTTAATATTGCTCCAAGTATTCTTGAGTGGAGTTTACTGTTGTTCTGATTCTCGCGTTTCGTGGAATTATGCACCACGTGCTCCATCATGGGACAGATATCAGCTTGTTTTTTTAGTGCTTGTTGAGTTACTTACCAATAAACAGGAAATTCACTTAAGTATTTTCAATTTGTATTCGTCCCACAGTCATTCGTAAGTCTGCGCGACTTGTGTACCGTACGCAAGTGCTCTTGTATTTCTATGTGAGACAGTATGACATCTGGGAAGAAATTATCACATACATTCTGCCTTTAGTGGAATTATTAGTCGAAACTGAGTTTTGTGAAGAAGTGTCGCCCCAGATACGAAAAATATTCAAGAATGTCGATGGGTTGTTGGTTATGTCAGGCTGTCGCTCATGCGTTCCTGTGGATGCAGAGAATAAAATTTTGGATTTTTATGTTTTAATATAACCTATACCAATTTAAGTTCTTGCTTTAACTGACAGTACTGCATTGTGCACGCTCTATGTGAATCTAAATCTTCATCTACGTACCTTTTTTTGTTGGTATAAGTGCAAATATTTGTATTAGTGACTGAGAACTGTGTATTGAGCAACAGTACATCATCAGTCTTTAGTTTATTTGGAGACAATAATTATATCTTTTAGGAGTAGTATATTTTTAAGTTGGTTAGTACGGTACGTGTGGAAATAGCAAGCAGTTATTGCATTCTCCTCTGGGTAGCAGGTCGGGTGTTGAGTCTGAACGTGCAAACACAAAACGGTTGGTCTATAATGACGGGTGTGATCTACTCAGTGGTGCAGATACGACC
Source organism: Schistocerca gregaria (assembly GCF_023897955.1). Taxonomy (NCBI): domain Eukaryota; kingdom Metazoa; phylum Arthropoda; class Insecta; order Orthoptera; family Acrididae; genus Schistocerca; species Schistocerca gregaria. The sequence continues at coordinate 313,636,218 of NC_064924.1, read as the reverse complement.
GCCCAGAAGACATCAGGTAGTAAATTATGAGACGTGTTTGCGGGAAGAGTGTCAGACGCAGAGGAAAAGCAGTTAACACAATGAAGTGTGATTACTACATCTGTGATTACGATATTTGCACTCTAGCACTCCATACGTATGCTCTGCAGGCCACTGTAAAGCGCAAAATCGATGGTACATAATTCTTGTACCATTATCATCGGTTTTCTTTCCTATTCCATTTACACACTGAGCAAGAGAGAATGACTATATATATATGCGACTGTAAGTATCCTAATATCTCGAATCTTATTCTCATAATCTCAACGCGAGAGGTGACAAAAGTCGTGGGATAGCGATAGGCACATATAGATATGGCGGCAGTACCGCTTGCATTGGCCTAGCTGTCATTTGTACTTAGGTGATTCATTTGAAAACAATTTCGACGTGATTATGGCCACGTGACTTGAATTAACAGATTTTTCACCCGGAATGGTAGTTGTCAGTGCTAACAGACAAACAACACTGGGTGAAATAATCGCAGAAATCAGTGTGGGACGTACAGCGCGACGAAATTTGGAGTTAATGGGCTGTGGCAGCAGACGACCGACTCGAGTGCCTTTGTTGAAAGCTGGACGTCGCCTGGAGGGCCTCTCCTGGGCTCGTGACCATATCAGTTGGTCCATAGACTACTGGGAAACTGTGGCCTGTTGAGAAGAGTTTCGATTTCAGTTGGTCAGAGTTGATGGTAGTGTCTGAATGTGGCCCAGACCCCACGAAGCGATGGACATATGTTGTCAACAAGGGATTGTGTGAGCTGGTGGTGGCACCATAACGGTGCGGGCTGTGTTTACAAGTGATTGACTGGGTCCTCTTGTCCAATTGAACTGACCATTGACTGCAACTGGTTATTTCCTGCTATTTGGAGACCAATTTCAGCCATCCATGGGTTTCATGTTCCAAAACAACGATGTGGCATGTCACTGAGCCACAATTGTTCCCGATTGGTTTGAAGAGCATTGTGGACAATTTGAGTGAATGATTTGGCCGCCCAGGTCGACCGACGTGCTTTGTGGACAATTTAAGAGAATGGTTTGGCCGCCTAGATGGTCCGGCACGAATCTCATTGAACATGTATGGAACATAATCGAGAGATCTGTCCGTGCACAGCATCCGGCACTGGCTGTTATGGAAGGATGCAGCTCGTATGGCTCAATATTTCTGCTGGGGTCTTCCAACGACTCGTCGAGTCCATTCCACTTCGAGTTTCTGCACTACACCGGGCAGAAGGAAGTCCCAGAGATATTGGTTCAAAATGGTTCAAATGGCTCTGAGCACTATGGGACTTAACATCTGAGGTCATCAGTCCCCTAGAACGTAGAACTACTTCAACCTAGCTAACCTAAGGACATCACACACATCCATGCCCGAGGCAGGGTTCGAACCTGGGTCCGTAGCAGTCGCGCGGTTCTTGACTGAGCGCCTAGAACCACTAGACCACCGCGGCCGGCAGAGATATTGGGAGGTGACTTTTGTCACCTCAGTGTACTACAGTGGCAGTATAATTGTTGCACAGTCTACTTGGAGTACATGTTTCCCCATTTCACTCGACAGGATTTTACTACAACTATGTCGTTATTTTTCCCAAACATCGCCACTTAAGTTCCCAGAGAATTTCTAATACACTTTTACATTAGTCGCACTGAACTCTTTCCTCATGCCTATGTGACAGGGACCCCAAAATCGGAACGATACAGAACTGATTGCTTCACCGTGGTGGATGCGCTCCAACAAATCTGAGTCGCAGAAGCGCTTCCCTAGTACTGATTTACTCTGATTGTCCCTTTTATTTTCGTTTGTTAGCATTACCCCCCCCCCCCCTCCCCAAATACTTATACGATGTGACTCTGTGAAAATATTCACGACTATACTTATAATCAGATTCTACCGTATCTTTCTCTTTTTTATATGTATTATCAAAACATTATTCGCCTTTAAACAGATCTGCCTTTCAAAACACCAAACGGAAACTTTGTCCAAGTCCTTTTGTAATTCCATACGACCATGTCACCCCGTCGATTTCCGCCTGTAGACTGATCTGTTCCACAGAAACCTGCAGCCACGTGGGCGCCAGCCACCGAGCCGGAAGACAGCCCAGAGCGTATCTCGCAGACAGGCCATCAACAGCAGCAGGGGCGCTCCCCCGATCGCATCCGCCCATAATAATTACCCCGGCCGCCCCACCCAATTTCCTATCGCGCGAGACGGGGGCGGGGGGGGGGGGGAGATGCAGTTAATCTGCCCGGCGCCCTTCTCCCCCCTCCCCACTCTCCGCATTTCGCTGCATCCTGATAGAGAACCGCCTTCGCGATCTAATAGGACTCGCGCTCTCCGTTAATTACTGCCGCAGGGCGCAATCGATGTCGAACTGCTATTCATCGCGAAACCCAGCAGTCTTCCACAAATAACTTGTGTTTGATGTCGGGACAGGTAGGAAATTAACACGGGGCGTAAACATTAGTATTGCTTATAGTTGCAGAGGCTCAGTCCAACGCGCCTTGGGAATCCAAGTTTATTACTACGCCAGACAAACATGCTGATTAATTGAGTTTTACGTTTCATAAAAAAAACAGTCCATTTTGTAAGGATTGGTGACAAGACCAGTGAGATTTTTTGTTTTCTTTCTTTCTTTATTGTAATGGGCTGGCATTAGGACAATACTCCATTCAGCCAAAAGAGCGCGCCGGCTGGGGTGGCCGAGTGGTTCTAGGCGCTTCAGGCTGGAACCGCGCGACCGCTACGGTCGCAGGTTCGAATCCTGCATCGGGCATCGATGTGTGTGATGTCCTTATGTTAGAGAGGTTTAAGTTGTTCTAAGTTGTAGTGGACTGATGACCTCAGATGTTAAGTACCATAGTGCTCAGAGCCATTTGAACTATTTTTTGACCCAAAAGAGCTTAAAAACACAATTATAAAAATTTTAAAAGGATGAGGTAAAAAATCACAACACCAAGTTGGAGTTGTGCGACTTAACCCTGTGGCGCATAGCGTCCACTACAGTGGACAGCTGTTAAATGTTGTATCTTTGGCATTTTCAATCAGTCCTGAGGCTGCAAATGCACACAGTTCACAACAGTGGGCACTCTCTACTGGTGTTGTGACTGCATGCCTTTTCAGCCTCATCACTGTTTCAAGACGCCCGAGAATTAAACATTAAATGTTGTCCACTGCAGCAGACAGCTGTTAAAGATCGTGCACCACAGGGTTAAATGAAAACTAGGAGGTGTGTTTCTACATCTGAATGATGATGTCAATTCAAATTTTGCGCCAGTCACGTAATGGTGGCGCTAGTAGCGCCATTACGAGGATGCTTTAAATACACGTTGTAACGGTCATAAGCGTTAGCTACTTCTGAGATTGATCGTGGTGAGCTGATGTTAGTCAAGAATGCCTATAGGACGACAAAGACGCAGTATCAACGCCTCACTGAATTTCAGCGAGGTCTTGTAATAGGGCTACGAGAATCTGGGTGTTCCTTCTGCTATATTGCAGAAATAATTGGCAGGAATGTAGCCACTTTCATGTTTGCTGGCAGCGGTGGTCACGAGAATATACGGTCCCAAGATGAACGGGCTCCGAACAACCACGTTGCACTACCGAGAGGGAAGACAATCTTGTTCGGCGTATGGCTCCGATGCATCGCAGTTCAGCTGCAACTGCAGTTTGAGCAATAGTTGCCACGACAGTGACACAACCGACTCCCACAAATCGGTGACTTCAAGGACAGCCTAGCAGGTGGACGCCCTGTAGCATCTATTCCACTGACCCCAGACAACCACCATTTGCGGCTTCAGTGGTGTCAAGCGCGAGCTCATTGGGGGGCAGGGTGGAGATCTGTTGAGTTTTCTGATGAAAGTTGGTTATGACTCTGTGCCATGATGGCCGTATTTTGGGTAGGAGGAGGCCAGTTGGGGCCTGCAACCAACCTGTCTACTGTCTAGACACACTGCACCTACAGCTGGAGCTACGGTCTGGCGTGAGATTTCGTGTTACAGCAGGAGCGCTCTCGAGGTTATCCTATTCACGCTGACTGCATATCGGTACGTCAAACTGGTGATTCGAACTGTTGAGCTGCCTTTCATAAATAGCATTCCAGGGGATGCTTTGCAACAGGATAACGCTATCACAAGTGCCGCTGCTGTAACCCAACGTGCTTCTCGGAGTGTCGACATGTTGGTGTGGCCTGATCAATCACCTGATCTGTGTCCAATCGAACACATATGGGACGCCATCGGACGACCACTTCAGCGTCATCCACAAACAGCATTAACCGTCCCTGTTTTAACGACGAAGTGCAACAGGCGTAGAACTCCATCCCGCGAACTGACTGTACAGTACAAGGCAAGCGCTTCTGCATATTTGCTTTCAACAATCTGGTGGTTACAAAAGTTATTAATATACCAGCATCACATTTGCGATGGATTACGCAATTACATTCAAAAATGGCTCTGAGCACTATGGGACTCAACTGCTGTGGTCATTAGTCCCCTAGAACTTAGAACTACTTAAACCTAACTAACCTAAGGACATCACACACATCCATGCCCGAGGCAGGATTCAAACGTGCGACCGTAGCACTCGTACGGTTCCGGACGGCGCGCCTAGAACCGAGAGACCACCGCGGCCGGCCACAATTACATTAACCTGTGACCTTGGAATCTTAATTACTAAAATATGTACCGAGACAATTGTATTTACGAAAGTTCCTTAATGTACTTTTTTTTTTGGTGTTGTGATTTTTTTCCGTCACTGCATATACATGTGTTTCAAAATATATCTGATGCTCTTCACAGTCGGCATTTAAAATAACACATAACAGTACACTGTAGAATATTTAAAAACAGTGAATTATAGGGAGAGTTAAAGCAAACACTGCGTTCTGCTATATCTCATTTCTATTTGATAGTAGGGACCTGCTTTTGGATAAGGTAATGGAGAGAGGGAACGTGAATGGGTCCTTTGGGGTAGTTAAAGTGTTTCAGGAGCTACTGGATTCTGGTGAGCTGGGTTGTGGGAATAGGTATAATGTGGGAGGATAGTTGCTAGGAAAACAGGGAGTCCAGGATACAGATTTGGGGGGGGGGGGGGGGGGGGAGTACGACAAGATGAAGAGGGAGGGACCAGGAGGCAGGGAAAAACTGTAATAGAAAGAGATAGGAAATCTAAATCTAAACCGAGGGGTAGATGTCAAGGTGGGTTTCATCGTCGGCAAGGGGAAGACTCAAAATTACGCGTGGAGAGGATATGTAGAATGATACACACACATTTTTCATATTAGGTGCATTGTGCTGCCGCCTACTGCCAGGTACTCTATATCAGCGATCTCAGTGACACCGTGAGAGAACTTCGAACGTGGTCAGGTGATTGGGTGTCACTTGTGTCATACGTCTGTACGCGAGATTTTCACACTCCTAAACATCCCTAAGTCCACTGCTTGCGATAAGATAGTGAAGTGGAAACGTGAAGGAACACGTACAGCACAAAAGCGTAAAAGCCGACCTCGTCTGCAGACTGAAAGAGACAGTTGAAGAAAAAAAAATGGTTCAGATGGCTCTGAGCACTATGGGACTTAACATCTGACGTCATCAGTCCCCTAGAGCCTAGAACTACTTGAACCTAACTAACCTAAGGGCATCACACACATCCATGCCCGTGGCAGGATTCGAACCTGCGACCGTAGCGGTCGCGCGGTTCCAGACTGCAGCGCCTAGAACTGATCGTTCACCAGGGCTGGCGACAGTTGTAACGGTCATAACGTGTAATAGGCAAACATCTATATAGACCATAACAGAGGATCTACAAACCGCATCAGGATCCACTGCAAGTGCTATGACAGTTAGGCGGGAGGTGAGAAAACATAGATTTCATGGTCGAGCGACTGTTCATAGGCCACACATCCACGCCGGTAAATGCCAAGCGACGCTTCGATTGGTGTAGGGAGCATAAACATTGGACAATTGAACAGTGGAAGAACGTTGTATGGAGTCACGAACCTCGGTACACAATGTGGCGATCCGATCGCAGGGTGTGGGTGTGGCGAGTGCCCTGTGAACGTCATCAGCCAGTGTGTGTAGTGCCAACTGTAAAATTCGGAGGCGGTGGTGTTATGGCGTGGTCGTGTTTTTTATGGAGAGGGCTTGCAACCCTCGTTGTTTTGCGTGGCACTATCACTGCACAAGCCTACATTGATGTTTTATGCACCTTCTTGCTTCCCACTGTTGAAGAGCAATTCGGGAATGGCGGTTGCATCTTTCAATACGATCGAGCACCTGGTCATAATGCACGGCCTGTGGCGGAGTGGTTACACAACAATAACAGCCCTGTAATGGACTGACCTACACAGAGTCCTGACGTGAATCCTATAGAACACCTTTGGGATGTTTCGGAACGCTGACTTCGTGCCAGGCCTCACCGACTAACATCGATACCTCTCCTCAGTGGAGCACTCCGTGAAGAATGTGCTCCCATTCCCCAAGAAACTTCCAGCACATGATTGAACGTATGCCTGGGAGAGTGAAAACTGTCATCAAGGTTAAGGGTGGGCCAACACCATACTAAATTACAGAATTACCGACGGAGGGCGAAACGAATTTGTAAGTAATTTTCAGCCAGGTGTCTGGATACTTTTCAACACATAGTGTACATGTGCGTTAGCACACCTGGGTTTATGATTAGTGACGAAACGATGGGGTGTTGAAGTCCAGCTTACGGGAAGTATAGAACTTAATGAGGTGTTACATGTCGGCGAGGAGTGAGGAAAAAGAGATGATTTGGTAAGTAATTCTTGTAGGGAAGAATGTTGCATGAAAACAACATTCAAGAACTGTTTCGTAATTTGAATATTGCACTACGAACATTTTTGACAACCTCTGCAAACAGATGTTGGGCCGAGCGCTCTTCCTCACTACTCAAAAGACACAAGAATTATTTGCGGTCATCCATGTTGCTGGATCGAATCGACAGTCTTGCAGTCCTGAATTCTGGTATAACACAGGAACTAGGCAATGAAGATGTGGTCGACGAATCAGCTACAAGGAAAGCACTCCGTAATTAGCTTTTTTCTGACTAGAGTATGGTGAGTTGACTACGCGTGTATTTATTATTATCGATATGAACGCAGTAGCAAGCTCACCAACACATTCCAAAGCGCTGCACGTAAAACTGGTATTTTCCGATGCTTATACCTCGGATTCTATTTCCGATAAAAAGGGGGAGTGAAATGTGTTGGATAACCCTTGGGCTAGGAAGCATTTGTGTGGCCAACAGAAAGATCGTCCTACTGTTAGCATCAGTATCTTACAGCACAGCGTCAAAGTATGAATATTACACACTTCCTACCTCTTAGACAAATAGAGTGTATTGGTTCGTTCTTTTTGAAGTTGAAGTGACCAACGGTTGTCTTGATGTCTCCTATAGAGGCACCATTACTTCATGAGCGGTTGCTAAGAAAACATTAAAAGATGATTTTCTTACAATATTTTCGCCGTAACCAGTGGACCAAAACGCAACCGAGAGTTCCAAGAGAACTATGCACAAAAAATGGATGATTTTTTTACGTTATATTCCTAAGATCCAGATCTAGAACAAATCTGGTAATTTTCTTCATATCTTTATCTATTTCCCAGGTACAGAGGTTCAAAGTTACCCTACCCGGACACGTAAAATATGTGCGAAAAAATTAAATAAACTGATTGATGACGGCTATACCGTTGATAAACCCACTATTTAGTTAAAATAAAGGATATACTTGTGAATTCATAAATTCATGACTGGTTCCTGAGGAAACACCAAAAAAGCGTTTTTTATCAATTTTTCGCCGTCAGTAGCGGATCAAATCCCAGCCGCGGATTCCAAGACTAATTTTTACGATATATTCCTGCAATTCCGATCTCGAACAACCTTTATTTTCTTTCTATATTTATCCATTTCCACGATATGGAGATTCAAAGTTACTCTACTTGTGCAAGTAAAACACTCAAGTAAAATACGGTGCGAGTTGAAAAAGTAGTTTATAAAATGACGTAGCACAAAGAAATATAATGTACAGTGTCTCCGTTATCATCAGAAGGGTTCTGGAAATTCCACGTTGTACCACTGAAGCACATGCAATATTTTTTTTCACATAGAATCCGGTCTGAAGTGTAAACACATATTTGCGTAATTTCGATTTCATATACGTAAATTATCAAATTTTACTGAACCGTCAAGTCCTTTCATATGAGTGGCATGCCCTGCCGTGACAGAGAAAAAAAGGGAACCAGTGGTAAAATGATACTATTGGAGCACAAAAGAGACGATTATGGTCCTCTTTATTAAAAGATTCTGACTGAAAAGCGGGTATCAGCTGCTTCATTCTACCTTCCTCAACAACTTTAAACATTTTCGCAAACATATAGCAATGCGAAGATATTTGCACTTTCTTATGCCGGAAGAGAGGGAGACGATGGCAGCGGGAAAGAGACGGAGAAGTATTAAATACAAGAATATGATAGACAGTGGTGATATAGAAAGGGCGAATGAATATGGCAGTACGAGAGAAAGAGGACACAGTGGCAGTAGAAAATAGTAGACACTGAGAGAACCGTGCTAGGAAATGGGTGAAGGAGACAGCGCCATTTGGAGAGGAATAAAGAGAAAGTGGAAGTGGTTGAGACCTAGTGATAATGAGGGCCTATGACAGTGAAAATGAGGAAGAGAGAGAGCGAGAGCGAGAGAGAGAGAGAGAGAGAGAGAGAGAGAGAGACAGAGAGACAGTGGCTGTGAAGAGAGGCAGCAGCAGTCGGAAGGAATGAATGAGACAGTAGCAGCAAGACAAAAGTAGATGGAGACACTGACAGTGAGAGAAGACAGTAGTAGTAGGACAGAGCAAAGCGGACTGTGACTGTGAGATAGGAGACAATGACTGCTGGAGAGCCACAAGGAGATAATGACGGTCAGTTGGACCTAATGGGTGAATGAGAAAGGGCAGATGGGCACGACAGGCTTACAGCGATGGTTTAGTGGGTGTGAGCGATTTGCGGTTAGGGCAGCTTGTGAGAACGAGAGGTGAGACACATGTTAAAAATAACACGAATATGTTCGCACGCCAACGTTTCTGCAAAATCTTTAAAGGTGCTAAGGAAGATGGGATGTGGTAGCTGGTACCCCCACTTTTCGGTCCGAGTCTTTTAATAAAGAGGAGCGGATTCGTCTTTGTTGAGTATGCTTTATCTTTGAATTAGTGAAAAGATAGATATCTGTAAAAATTGCGGCAGGTCGTACATTCTCCGAGCTAACTACTCAATTTTAGAAAGCTGCTACGCGTAAGACGTACAGAACACATTACGAAACTTCCTGGCAGATTAAAATTGTGTGCTGGACAGGGATACAAACCCTGAAATTTTTGCTTTGTTCCAGGAGTGCTTGCCACACGAAGTATGCAGGAGAACAAATGTGAAGTTTGGGAGTTAGGTGAGAGGTACGGGCGGAAGTACGGCTGGAGGTTCGGTCGTGAGTTGCGACTGGACTGGTCAGGCAATACAGCACTAACCGGGAAATTCGAGCTTCCAGGCTCGAATTCAACCTCGATGCAAAGTTACAATCTTCCAGTAAGCTTCAAAACAGCAGCCAGCGCCATTCTATATTACATATTACGTTAAGATGTTGTAAAAATGTCTAATTAGAAAGCTCCTGGGTATATGCATTTTTGTACATGAAACTGGCCTAAATGACGTAGTCCACAGAAACAGTGATCCCACACAAGCTTCCCACTTATTTTGGTTGATAAAAACAACGTCTAATAAGACAAGATCAAAACAGACCTGCTACAACAAATCCAATCGAACCGATTTAGAACATAAATAAACAAATGAAATCGTTTAAAGAACTGAGTAAGTCAGTTGGTATTTACAGATTTCTACTCGAGCAATTGTTTTTGTTCCAGTATTATTTTTAAGGAAAAATAGCTTAATCCAAAAATGAAAATACTTCTGCAGTCTTGTCAGCTGCAGGTGGACTATCAAAGCTTTTTATAGCAAACTACTGCATCCCTTTTCGACTCACCGTTAGGTTTACTGGATGGAAGTGCACATCGTTTTTCCACTAGTACTGTATTTGTGAATATCTTCATTCCTGTGAAACTGCAGTAGATTGTTGGCAACATATTTCAGGAGTGAATAAATGTATTGTGAAGCTGTGTGAACGAGGATAACGTTAATATGTACAGTTGTTTAAATAAATGCCTGTATGATTTACATGTGTGAACTCGACATGCTATACCAATTACTTGCTTTTGCACAATGAACACTTCTCGCGTAAGTGAGTACTTATCCCCGAATATTACCTCATAGCACTAGTGAATTAGAACATGCAAATTAAGTTTTTTTTCTGATGGTTTTGTATGTCACCAAAGTTAGCAATTATTCTTATTGCAAAAGAAGGTGAATATAAAGTTTTAGCGCATATGTCATATGGCTTCTCTAATTTAAGTTTTCATTAATATGTACACCAAAGAACTTAGAACTTTCTACCTTGTTTACTACATTTATAGCGGTTGAGGTATTTTTGACGGTACAAAAGTAGATGAACTGCGTCCTTTCAAAACATGTCCTTTGTACGAAACAAGTTAACTACTTTGCAAAAACATCGTTTACCGTGTGAATCCTCCTTTGATCAGCTTTAAGATAATACTTGTATCATCAGCAAATAGGACCAATTTTACCTCGTCATTAATTTAAGATAGTACATCTTTAACATAAAACACAGTATAAGACACATAATCGAGTACAGCGGAACGCCCTTTTTGCTTCTCCCCATTAGTGTAATACGACGCCCCTATTTATATCACTAAAACATCCTAGTGTAACTTCCTGCGTCATATTTCTTAAATCGGAACTGTATTCCACAAAAACTTAATCTTCCTTAGAGAATATAATGATTGATATAGTCAGATGGCTTTGATAAGTTGCAGATGATCCAGCTGATGATGTTTTGACATTTAAAATTTGTTTTACATGTTAAGGGTAGATACAGCCTCCTCTGTAGAATAGGAGTTTGGAAATGAAAACTGTGGTTAGCTAATTATCTTAATTTCTTGTCCAGCACATTTAACTTCTTGGTATAGGTTCCGCGAGTGTTAGTATTGGTTCTGAATAAAGTGTCAGCAGCAGTTGCTCATTTCTTTTTGTTTTAACAACCGCGATCGGTTTCAGACCCCGATATCATTCTTTATGCTACCTTATCGTGCACAGGTCTCATCATGTACGAATAACTACTACAGCCTACACTCTTTTGAATCTGCTTACCGTATTTATCTCTTGCTCTCCCTCTAAAACTTATAACCCCTCCCCCCAACCAAACTTACCTCCAGTACTAAACTGGTGATCCTTTGATGTCTTAGAACGTGTCGTAGAACTGTCACTTCTTTTAGTGAAGTTGTGCCACAAACTTTTTTCTTTCTGATTCTATGCACTACCTCCTCTTTAGTTACAAGATTTACCTATCTAATCGTCAGCATTCTTCTGTAACACCTCATTTCAAAAACTTCTGTTCTATTTCTGTCTAAATTGCTTTCTAAATTGCATTTTGTCCATGTTTTACTCCCATACAAGGCTCCACTCCAGACAAATACTTTCAGAAAATACTTCCTAACACTTAAATCTATACTCAATGGAAACAAATTTCTCTTCTTCAGAAATGCCTTTCTTGCCATTGCCAGTCTATATGTTATATCCTCTCTCCTTCGACCATAATCAGTTATTTTACTGCCCCAATATTAAATCTCATCTAATACTTCTAGTATCTTGTTTCCTGATCTAATTTCCTCAGCATCACCTCATTTAATTAGGCTACATTCCATCCCCCAAGCCGTTTTTCCCTTCCGAGTTCTTTACTATTTCTGGCAGTATCATCGGTAAACGTCAACGTTTTTATTTCTTCTCCCTGAACTTTAACCAGCTTTCCAAATTTGTCCCTGGTTTCTTTTATTGCTAACTCAATGTACAGATATAATAAAATCGGGGGCAAACCACAACCCCGTCACACTTCTTACTCAACCACTGCTTCCCTTTCAAGCACCTCGGCTTATAACTGTCGTCTGGTTTTTGTGAAGGTTGTAAACAGCCTGTTGCTCACTGTATTTTGCCCCTGGTACCCTCAGAATTTCAAAGAGTGTATTCCATTTGGCACTATCGATAGCTTTCCATCAGTCTATATAAACTATAAATGTAGGTTTTCCATTATTTAACCACCTTCTAAGAAGTCGTAGGGTAAGTGTGGACTCGCGTGTTCCTAAATTTCTCCGGAATCAAAATTTATCTTCTCCGAGGTCGGCTTCCATCAGTTTTTCCATTCTTCTGTAAAGAATTGTGACAGTTTCTTGCAGCCAAGACTCACTAAACTGGCAGTTCAGTAGTATTCACACATGTCAGCACCTGCTTTCTTTGGGAACGGAGTTATTACATTCTTGCTAAGGTTATTTCGCCTGTCTCATACAACTTGCACACCAGGTGGAATAATTTTGACACGGTTGACTCTTCCAAAGCTATCCGTAGTTCTGACGAAATGCCTCTACTCCTGATTACGTCTTTCGGTGCTGTTGTGTTTGGCAAGAGAGCCAACACCGTGTTACTAGAGGAGGCCGAAAGGCACACGATTTAGCTCACGCAGGCTGGTGTGAGGTCTGGAACAGGACAAGGGAATTAGAATTTAGAAAAACGGACGTAGCTGGTGGAATACTTAACTTTAATCCATTAATGGTGAACGTCCCTCTTGACATTACATGATTCACAGTATCAATAGTAACTGATAATGGCGCCTTGCTAGGTCGTAGCAATTGACGTAGCTGAAGGCTATGCTAACTATCGTCTCGGCAAATGAGAGAGTATTTTGTCAGTGAACCATTGCTAGCAAAGTCGGCTGTACAACTGGGACGAGTGCTAGGAAGTCTCTCCAGACCTGCCGTGTGGCGGCGCTCGGTCTGCAATCACTGACAGTGGCGACACGCGGGTCCGACGTATAATACCGGACCGCGGCCGATTTAAAGGCTACCACCTAGCAAGAGTGGTGTGTGGCGGTGACATCACAGGTGCTATGTCAGATTCTTCTCGCAGTTTCATATCTCCAATTCCATCTTCATCTATGACCCCTTCCCTTTTTATAAAACTGCCTTTGACTTCACTATGCCTGTATAGCCCTCTGTATTCTCATTCCATCTTTCAGCTTTTCCTTCGGTACCACTTCATGGGTCCTGCCTCGGACATGGATATTTGTGATGTCCTTAGGGTAGTTAGGTTTAAGTAGTTCTAAGTCTAGGGGACTGGTGACCTCAGATGTTAAGTCCCATAGTGCTCAGAGCCATTTGAACCACTGGATGGCGTGGAGCAGGCGTTGGATACAATAAGCGCAAAGTGACAGGTTAACAATTTATGATCTAAGAACATCTATCAGATTAAATTTCACTAATGAAGTTTAATTTAATATTCCTTGAGTATAAGCCAGATATTTTAAAATATTGTTAATTACCTGTACACATAAAAAACAGGTTGGCCAAACAAAATGTTTTGTATTCTTTCCAGCAATCAGTGGCTGAATGATCTGCCTAGTCCCTTAGTCGATATGCAATATGCTTGAGGCCACACCACAGTGCTGCCGCTGATGTATAGTACGCAACTTAATTGCAATTTAGATGACCGCAATATGCTAATCAGCAAAGAAAACCGTAATAGTATCTTCTCATACCGTCAGCCGTTGGCTATAGTCCTGGCACTCGCCCAACATACACTTATAGCGAAGTGGCCACAGTTTCAAATCATTTTAAATAATTCCACAAAATCTTAAGTACGACTGTCATCATAACCGTTAGCACAAACTCCGGCCACATTGCGACGTAAAGAAGCAGATAGCATACAATCTTAATCTTACACCACTCTAAAAAGGCTTGATAACATTTATAATTAAAGTGGCACATAGTCGTAGACATAGTAATGTCTGTAACAATCTCTTGAAATGCACAAAATGTATACTGAAGAGCGAAAGAAACTGGTACACCTTCCTAATATCGTGTAGGGCCCCAGCCACCACGCAAAAGTGCCGCAACACGACGTGGCATGGACTCGATTAATGTCTTAAGTAGTGCTGGAGGAAATTGACACCAGGAATTCTCCAGGGCTGTCCATAAATTCGTAAGAGTACGAGGTGATAAAGAACTCTTCGGAACAGAACGAGGTCATGCATTCAAGATAAGCTCAATAATGTTCATGTCTAGCGAATATGATGACCGGGGGAAGTGCTTCAACTCAGAAGAGTGTTCCTGGAGCCTCTCTGTAGCATTTATCAATGTTTTGGGCGTCGCATTGTGCTGCTGGAAATGCTCAAGTCCGTCGGATTGCACAATGGACATGAATGGATGCAGGTTATCAGACAGGATGCCTACATGCGTGTCACCTGTCACAGTTGTATCTAGAGGTAGCAGGGGTCCTATATCGCTTCAATTGCACACGTCCCATACCATTACAGAGCCTCCACTAGCTTCAACAGTTCCACGACTGATATGTAGGGTCCATGGATTCATGAGATTGTCTCCATACTAGTACACGTCTAACCCCTCGACACAATTTGAAACGAGGCTCGTCCGGCCAGGTAACATGTTTCCAGTCATCATCAGTCCAATGTCGGTGTTGACGGGCCCAGGCGAGTCGTACATCTCTGTGTCCATCAAGGGTACACGAGTGGGCCTTCGCCTCCGAAAGCCCATGTCGATGATGTTTAGTTGAAAGGTTCGTACGCAACCCTTGTTGATGGCTCAGTGTTGAAATCTGCAGCAATATGCGGAAGAGTTGCACTTCTGTCACGTCGAACGAATCTCTTCGGTCGTCATTGGTCCCATTCTTGCAGGATCTTTTCCGGCCGCAGTGGTCTCGAAGATTTGATGTTTTGCCGTATTCCTGATATTCACGGTACACTCGTGAAATGGTCGTAGGGGAAAATCCCCAGTTCATCGATGCCTCGGACATGTTGTGTCCAATCGCTTATGCGCCGACTATAACATCATGTTCGAATTCACTTAAATCTTGACAATCTGCCATTATAGCAGCAGTAACCGATCTAACCGCCCGAGTCACTTGTTGTTTTATATAGACGCTGCAGTTTGGAACCGCACGACCGCTACGGTCGCAGGTTCGGATCCTGCTTCGGTCATGGATGTGTGTGATGTCCTTAGGTCAGTTAGGTTTAAGTAGTTCTAAGATCTAGGGGACTGATGACCACAGCATTCAAGTCCCATAGTGCTCAGAGCCATTTGAAACCCCCCCCCCCCCCCCCACACACACACATATATGCGTCGAGCATCTTTGGGATCACGCAAAGCATTCTGCCTCATTTCAGCGTTCTTTCTTCATCTTACACGATTCTCTTATTCTTTCTCCATGGAGTCTCTTTCTGTCTTCAGTCCACTTTGTCCCATGCTCCTTTGGGACTTCATTCTCTGACCTCACATTCCACTTCTGTACCTTGTCCCACATACATTTGTGTGTTCAGTTTCTATTGAATCGATTTTTGCTGCTTCTAGGTCCAGTTTGACTTCTGTGATCCATGGTATTGTTGATTTCACCCCTCGTATGTATGTTAGAATTCTCATGGTGAGTCGTTTTGGAGATAAAACTTCAACCTTCTTTTTCTGATATCTGCTAATATGTTTGACATCATCTCTGAAGTTTTCCTAAGTGTAATCTGTATCACTCTTCTGTCTGCTTTGGCCCGAGAATTTTCAAAAAATGGTTCAAATGGCTCTGAACACTATGGGACTTAACTTCTGAGGTGATCAGTCCCCTAGAACTTAGAACTACTTAAACCTAACTAACCTAAGGACATCACACACACCCATGCCCGAGGCAGGATTCGACCTGCGACCGTAGCGGTCGCACGGTGTGTGTGCGTGTGTGTGTGTGTGTGTGTGTGTGTGTGTGTGTGTGATATTTACCTTTATGCTTTTACTTGGGCAACAAAACTGAAATGTTGTTTTTCAAATGTACTTTTGCTTTCTTGCATTTGTGCATGCATGGTCTTTATATTATCGACAGAAATACGGTTTGTTTTTAAAATTGTTATCTTTCATCAAAATCTAATCGGATCATACGTAAAATTTCGGTGTGTCTTTTGTTTTGCATTGTTCTGGATTTTGTCGAAGTGCTATATTTTTTTTTTCTCCGTTCTGTTTGTTCATGTAGGATATCATTTCGATTTTTTGCATCTAAGATGCTCTTGTAGCTTTCCTGTTTGACTTTACAGGGAATAGAAAGGTTAGTGTTTGTATTTACAGTAGACTGTTGGTTTTCTCTAAGATGCGAACTAAATGTGGAGATGTTGCTTTCACCTTTGTTTATACGTTCTTTGTATCATTGTAAATTTTCGTCGTATTTGTCCGACATAGATCTTGTCACCGTTACTGTAATTAATTTTGTATATTCCTGATTGGTCATACTTCTGAGGTTTGACTGTTTTATGTATTATATTCATTCCTAGATTATTCTCGGTGCGGAAGCTAATTTTCATATTCATATAAAGAAATTTGCCACTTATTATTTTGGAAAAATATTACCCATATATTGAAGCAAGTTCTGAATGTTACGTTCGAAAATGAATTAAGCCGTAGGCATTATCTAAAGCCTTTGATGATATCAGTTTGTAATCTTCTTCATAGCAAAACATTCAATTATGTTTACCGTGGATTTGCCTTCAGTTTCTTGAAGTCGTATAGTTAGTTATGGTATATCTCAAAGCCATTTCCTAGAGCTTCTGTCATCGCTCGTATACTATTTATCGTGCCCGTATCCTCTAAAATTTCTATATACGGCATGCTTGTGAAAGCTGAAGTAAGAGTCGGTACAGAAACTACGTATTGTTGCCGTGAATGTCTGCGGAATTGGTTGACAGTTACTAAATATTACAACAAGGTGTGATGTTATTCAGATGAAGCAGGGTGGAGGACAAAGTACTTGGTGACGTCTGCGTAGGCGCAAGTGCCTTAACGTAGCTTTCGAAGCAATGAGTCTTTTATTGACTTTATGTCGCCCCCACCGCTTCCCATCTTACGTTATTCTTTTCGTCTTTGCATATCTACTCCACTCAATCTCTTTTACGTGTTCTGCTCTTCGCCTGTCGAAGTATCAGCACCAGAACAGCGTTCCTGGAACAGTCTGAAATCTCCATAAACGCTTCCCGGACACTTCAGTAAAACGAGCGCCTGGAGACGACGCTAGCGCGTGGGCGAGACTCAATTAGGCCGCAGAGATTAAATGGGCGCCTGCCGACAAAGTGGCGTGCTGCCGCCGTCCGCGGTGACAGGCAGCAACCTTTCCGGGCAGAGCCGCTCGCCAAGGCTTCCGATGAGGAACGCATTAAAACGACTTCGTTGTAAAACGGCCTCAGACCAAGTGTGTCAAGACGCGAAGATATAATTTTTATCGTTGCGAATATTGAGAAAATTTATAGCCGTTGTAAAAGCTCATTTCTTGTTTTCTCTGTTAGTCCTCGCACTGCAGATTGAAATGCCGTCCTTAACTCTGAGCTCTGGGCGTTGCCGGAGAACCTCTTACGAGTGTTGTGGTTGTCAGGACAGTGACGGTTTTGACAGTCAAAGATAAAATGCAAATCAAAATGGAAGAAACATTTTTTAATGGCTGGCGGTACAGCCACTTTCCCTGTTATCTGTGAATGAACCACAACTGTTGCTCTCGATAAAGTAGTTTAAAATGACTGTGATTCTTCCACTTCCAAGCGTGTACGAAGTTCATACTACAGTCGTTACTAGAGAATGAAGGGGGAAAGCCTGATGAAATCTGTCAAGTCTCCTTACGTATGGTGTGCTTTTGACGGCTTGGTTCGCTCATCCATATTTCCTTATTTTTTGCTAATTATACTGTAGGAAAAAAATCGCAACACCAAGAAGAAGTTTTACGACATAAATGAAAGTTATTAGGCGTGTTTCGACATCTGAAAGATGATATCTATTTAAATTTTGCTCCAGTCGCATAAGAGTGGAGCTAGCAGCACCGCTATGGGGATGCAAATCAGGTTTGATTTAAATACACGCTGTAACGGTCTTGAGCGTTAGTTCCCTTTGAGACTGTATGCTATGAGTAGATGTTGGTCAAGAATGCGTTTAAGGCGATAAAGGCGCCATTATCGACACCTCAATGAGGACATGTAATGGGGCTAAGAGAACCTGGATGTCCCTTCTACGATACTGCCAGGAATGTGGCCGCTGTATGTGATTACTGGCAGCGGTGATCACGAGAACGTACCTTCGCAAGAAGGGAAGAACATCGTGTTCGGAGTATGGCTCTGGCACATCGTACTACATCTGCAGCAACAATCCGAGGTGCAGTTAGCACCACAGTGACACAACGAAATGTTGCAAGTCGGGTATTTTAAGGAGAGCTCCGAGACAGACGTCCTGTAGCGTGTATTCACTGACCCCAAACCACCCCGTTTTGCAACTTCGGAGGTGTCAAGCGAGACCTCATTGTAGGGAAGGACAGAGATCTGTTCTGTTCTCTGATGAAAGCTGGTTCTGACTAGATGCCAAGATGGCCGTGTTTCGATTAGAAAGAGGCCAGTTGAGGACCTGCAACCAACCTGTCTGCGCGCTACATACACTGGGTCTACACCTGGAGCTATGATCTGGAGTGCGATTTCGTGTGAGAGCAGGAGCACTCTAGTTGTTGTCCCACGCACCCTGACTGCACATTTATACGTCAGTCTCGTGAGTCGACTTCTTGTGATGCCACTCATGAACAGCATTCCAGGGAGTGTTTTCCACCAGGATAACGCTCGCCCACATTCCGCTGTTGTAACCCAATATGCTCTACAAATTGTCAACATGTTGCCTTATCCCGCTCGATCACCGAGAACGTCTCCTGTCGCCCATTAGTTATTTCTTGGTGCTGCGATTTTTTTTCCGTCAGTTTGTTTCGTCTTTACATACCCACTAACTCAAGATCTTCCGTTCAAAAAATGGTTCACATGGCTCTGAGCACTATGAGACTTAACTCCTGTGGACATCAGTCCCCTAGAATTTAGAACTACTTAAACCTGACTAACCTAAGGACACCACACACATCAATGCCTGAGGCAGGATTCGAACCTGCGACCGTAGCGGTCGCGCGGTTCCAGACTGTAGAGCCTAGAACCGCTCGGCCACCCTGGCCGGCAGACCTTCCGTAATCTACTTAGCGCATAGAAGGCTCCTTCAACTGCCTTATCTACAATTTCTCCTAGCTTTGTGTTAATTACTACATGACGCCGTAGTTTTCATAGAACGTAAAATTTTACCAGCCTTAAATGTCAGTAGAAATAAGGCCTATGCCACGGTGCCGCTATTGAAACTGAAGTCCTGCGTGGCAATGAGCTTCAAAAGACATATGTTAAAGGCATAAGCAACTTACATAAGTTTGCAGAGGATGTAGCCTAAGCGGGAAACTAAATTTCATCTCAACCTTTCATAATTACAAAAGGGTTAAGACAAGTGAACTGCTTGTTTGAAATATGCATCCAGAAAGCCTTAGGCTTGTGCAGTAAGAAATATACAGGAGTGGGCATTCATATAACAAAAGATCAATATTTTTGCATCATGCTGTTGGCAGAAGGTCAGGTACTGGTGGCCACTGAAGAATCTGGTATCTGCTTTGTGCTATGAACACTTTAATAGCATAATACGTGAGTACTGAACGCAAATTTTCATGAAACTGATACCTATGTAATGGAGAAAAAGTGTAGAATATTTAATAGTGGAGGGCTAGCACATCAAAGCATGTAAAAAGTTTATGTATTAGGGTATTATCCTGTTACAAGACGAAACAAGTAACTGGGAAATAAACAGCACTGAGTAGGCTATGGAAAACCGTCAATGCATAACTTAAACCTTTTGTTATGGTCTTCTAAGGTAAGCTGGGAAGCAAATACGATGCTCTATAGAAGTACTGTAAAGGTTATAACGATCTAAGTATGCGCGTGCTGAGAACTTACTGGAAAAAAATAAAAACAAAATCCGAGTTGTAGAAATGCACTATCTCAGAAAACGTGTAGAATATCTTGGCGAGATCGTATGAGGTACACAACTATTAGGGAAATGATCCAGACCCAAGAAAGTATAGCCGATTAAACAGAAGAACGACAGCTTTATTGGCATGGACATGCAGTGCGAAAGGCAGATGACAGATGGCCAGAAGATATTGATGTACTATCCTCAGGGAAGAAGTAGAAGAGGAAGCCACATTGGGCTTGATTAGATGGGATAACAAACGTCTTTAGAAAAAGAGAATTAGAAGAAGACAAGGAATCAGGGTAAGATGGAAACAGATGGCGCCAAATACTTGGGATGTGGCGACAACTGTAGGAACTCCATGGAAGAGAGCGAGAGGAATGCTGTAGTAGATATTGCTATAACCTGTCCCATCGTTTTCAGCAATTTACTCGTTCCTTGTTCTTCCCTGTACCACCTCCTATTGTTCTTTATGGTTTAAATGGCTCTGAGCACTATGGGACTCAACTACGGTGGTCATTAGTCCCCTAGAACGTAGAACTACTTAAACCTAACTAACCTAAGGACATCACACACATCCATACCCGAGGCAGGATTCGAACCTGCGACCGTAGCAGTCGCACGGTTCCGGACTGAGCGCCTAGTATTGTTCTTTATCTCCTCCCTGTTATTCTATAGGACCACAATTCAAATGTTTCCAGGTGCCTTTATTCTGTTTTTCTCGTAGTCCAAATATCATATTCACAGAAAGCAGCACTCTAGATGGACACATTAGGAGAACATTTATTAATCTCATATCAGTATTTTATATCTGCAGAGATTATTAAAGAAAGAGTTCTTCACTAGTGCCAACCAGTTTCTATATTTTCAGTCGTAGTACATAATCTGGACTCCTGGGTAAATTATTCCATTCCTTTCACCGATTTTTTTTCGAGTTCTGATGTAAACGAAGACGCTGTTCCTCTTTCTACAGCTATTCTTCTTTCTACTAATAATGAAACCTGATAAAATTAAGGGTTTCGTAAATTTTATAATGGAGGAAGTTGTGTACACGATGAGAGATCAGCGATTAACTGTCAGTTTCATGGTCAAAGAGATATGAAATAATAATACAGGCTGAAAGCCTTCAAAGTGGTGCATGGAGACGTATCTTCACTTTACCAGCAAAATACTGTAGTCTACTTATCAAACGATAATCCGGGTACAGAATGTGTTTGCAACAGTATAACGACTCAGAATTCACGTGAAATGGATAGCTTAAAACGCGACATTTGAAAGAATGGTTTTCATGGCATCAGAATTATAAAAGTGTAAAATTTATATGTTTTATAAATAAAAAATAACAATGATTTTCTTTGGTTTTTTAAATCTTAAAAAGTTGTGCTTGTTGATCGTTTATGAAAATATATATAGGTGAAGAAGCTCATGCCTTTGGTGGCTGTGTTAATGGAGATAGTGGTGCTTGGTTTAATGAGTATACAGAAGTTGAAATGAAGAGAAATGATAATTCGTTGACTCAAACATGTGTGCAGAAGAACAAGTAATGGGTTCTTACAGGTCTCGGAGTTGGCGGTGTTGTCATCAATGATGTCACATCAGAGCTAAATTCAGTATTTCGTCCAAGTATTCGAGGATTGCAGTATGCAAGTGATTTTTTAATTTTTTTTAGTCATCAATCGCCTTATTGGTTTGATGCGGCCCGCTATGAATTTCTGTGTTTTACGTATGTTACTTTCTTCCCGATTCTGCGTAGATCGTCCCATCTATTACCTCCTCAGTTCACCTAATTTACAACATTATTCTATAGCATCACATCTCAAACGCTTCGATTCTCTTCCGTTCTGATTTCCCCACTGTCTGTGATTCACTACTGTACAATGCTGTTCTGCAAACGAACATTCTCAGAAATTCTTCCGCAAATTACGGCCAATAGTTGATACCAGTAGATTTCTCTTGGCCAAAAATGCCCTCTTTGCCCATGCTACTCCCCTTTATATCTCCTCCTTGTTTGGATAGTCATGGGTTATTTTGCTTTCAAGTTAGGTTATTCATTCCATTCGATTCAGTAATTCGTCTTCGCTTTCACTGAGAATAGGAATGTCATCAGCGGATCTTATCACTGATACCCTGTCACCATGAGTTTTGATCAAAGTCTTGAAACTCTCATTTATTTCCGTCATTGCTTCTTCTATGAGCAGACTGAATGATGGAGACGTTTTGATCATTCAATATTATTGTTTCTTTCTGTTCTTGTACATATTGTATGTTATACGCTATACCTTACTCTTATTTTTCCCAGAATTTCGAATGTTATCATAATTTATATTGTTGAACCTCTTTTCTTGGACGACAAATCCTATGAGCGTCTCTTGGTTTTTCCTCAGTTTTGCTTCCATTATCAAACGTCACCTCAGAGCAGCCCCTCTGGTATCTTTACCTTTCCAAAGCCAAACTGACCGTCATCCAAACGATTCTCAGTTTTTTTTCCATTCTTCTCTTGCTAGAATGCATGAGCATTTGATCTGATTGTGTGATTGTTCTCGCACTTACTTGTTCTTGGTATCTTCGGGATTGCGGAAAGGTAGTATTTTTCCGAAAGTCTGATAGTCCATCGCCAGTCTTATACATCCCCCCAGGGGGTCCACACCTCTTTTGTGGATACATGCGTAGCGAGCATGGGACCCCGAGTTAATGTGGCCCTCCTTCATTTTCGGGTTGCATACCTTCCTTTTCCGCATACTTCCCCATCCCCCATCTTCACCCCTCCCCCCCATCACCTCCGCCTCTTTCCTTCCCTTTCTCCCCCTCTGGAAGTACGTTTTGTGCCTACGTCCGGAGACGGACGCTCGAAAATGTAAAACAGTCTCTCTTCTTCTCTTTCTCTGCTGGCAAGTCTTTGTCCTTCTCTTTTCCTTACCTCTTCTCTTTACCCTTTTCTCTGCTGCGGCATTTGAGACCTCTCTTCTTTCCTTCCTTTTCTTTGTTCCTCCCTTTCTCTTTTTTCCTCCCTGTGCGTGTCTGAAGGCCGAAACACGCATTCCCATACGTAGCCAGTGACGGGGTGACGCGAAATTCCCCACCCCAGGTAGACAGGTAGGACACGTACGTACCCCCTGGTAACGGCCAGGCCTAGGGAGGGGTGATTACCCGAGCTGATACCCTCCAAAAGTGCCGATTGGTCCCTCCATCCTTTTCTCGGGAGGTGTGACCTGAGGTGTGAACAAACACTTTCCCCACAAGGAAGGAGCGCGCCATCAGAGACGTCGGTAATCATGGGGGATACTTCCGCAATGGTTTCTTCATCATCTCCTATGTCTGCTCACAAGCGTAAGTCCAATGAGTCTTCCATCATTGCCACAGTTCCTTGATGTTTCTCGGTTGGATGAAGGTCAAGACTTCTCCATGGTCAACCCTTTCATTATTCAGAAAGGTTTAGACGAAATTGCAGGTCCTGTAAAGTCTTGTTCCCGATTACGAAATGGCACCTCGCTGTTAGAAACAGTCAGTGCCTACAGGCAAAAAAATTACTGCGTACTTCACTGTTACACACCAACCTTGTCCGGGTGGAAGCACACTTTAAATTCATCACGTGGGGTCGTTTATACACGCTCCCTCGACGCATTGTCCAATGAGGAAGTTCAAAACTATCTGTCTGACCAGGGCATAACAGCTGTTCATCGAGTCATGAAAAGGGTTGACACAAACATCGTTCCAAACCATACTGTCTTCTTGACATTTGACTGAGTTCAACTCCCATCGAACATAAAAGCAGGCTGTGAGATAATTTCCGTTTGCCCTTAAATCCCAAACCCTATGCACTGCTATCGGTGTCAGCGGTTCAATCATACCAGCCAGTCCTGTTCCAATCCGGCCAAATGCATTACATGTGGCAAGGATGCCCATGAGGGTGCTTGTCCACCTCCATCCCCTCGTTGCATCAACTCTATGGGTGACCACGCTGCTTCCTCTAGAGATTGCCCCATTTTTAAGATGAACGGCTCATTCAGGAAATCAGAGTGAAGGAAAAAATGCATCTTGTTTGCCTCAACACTTGGAACCCTAGGTTTTTGTCTGCCTCCATGACAAATTTCTCTCATTTGGACCTTTCGGTCGGTACTGTTCCGCTAGCTCGGCGCTTCGAATGGTTTGCTCTTGCTCATACACACTCGAGTGACCACTTTCCATGTGTGCTTCGATTGCAGCCACAACTGATATATATGCGCCCGAGACGCTGGAAGTTTGCCCAAGCCGATTGGACACTTTTTTCGTCTCTAGCAACATTCGATGACCGTCACTTTCCTAGCGTCGACGATGAGGTCACTCACATTACAGAAGTTATTCTTACAGCTGCGCAACGTTCAATACCTCGCACCTCCGAATTCCCCCTGCGCCCCCCCCCCCCCCCCCCCCCCGTTCTTGGTGGAACGAGGCATGCCGTGACGCAATACGTGAGCGGCGACGTGCTCTTCGCGTTTCCAGACACCATCCTACTTTGGCCAACTGTATCCGCTATAAGCAGTTCCGTGCGCGATGCCGTCGCTTCATCCGCGATAGCAAGAAGGCAAGCTGAGACTTCTTTTTAGCTCATTTAACACCTTCACTCCCTCCTCAGAAATTTGGAGTCGGATTCGACGGTAATCTGGCGCGCCTAGTTCCTCCCCAGTATCTGGGTTCACTGTCGCGCATGATAAATTAGTGGACTCTGTCGCAATTTCTAACTCATTGGGTCAACACTTTGCTGAGATTTCGATATCTTCAAATTACCCACCAGCGTTTCTCCCGAAGAAATGTGCAGCGGAAATGCAACCTCGTTGCTTTCTCCTATCAAAAATCGCGAAAGCTATAATACTGTTTTCTCCAACATGCACTCTCTTCTTCTCACTCTTCCACCCCAAGACCGGACGGTATCCACATCCAAATGTTGCTGCATTTATCATACCATTGTGTTACCTCCTTCGCCTTTATACTCGAATTTAGACCGACAGTACTTTTCCCAGACGATGGCGGGAAGCTATCGTCGTTCCTGTTCCGAAACCTGGAAAGGACAAACATCTCCCCTCTAGTTAGAGCCCCATTTTTCTCACAAGTAGTGTATGTAAGGTTTTGGAGCGTATGGTGAATTGCCGTTTAGCCTGGTGGCTGTAGTACAGCAGTCTTTTAACACCTGCCCAATAAGGTTTCCGAAAGCATCGTTCTGCAGTTGACCATCTTGTTACTCTCTCCATTTATATCATGAACAATTTTCTCCGGAAACGCCAAACAGTAGCAATATTTTTTGATCTGGAGAGAGCATACGATACCTGTTGGAGGACAGGCATCCTCCGCACACTGTTCTCTTGGGGCTTTCGAGGTCGGCTGCCCATTTTTCTTAGTGAATTTATGGCAGAGCGCACATTTTAAAGTGCGGGTGAACACTACTCTCTCCCGTACTTTCTCCCAAGAAAACGGGGTACCCCAGGGCTCCGTGCTAAATGTTGTACTGTTTGCCATTGCCATAAATCCAATTATGAATTGTCTCGGGCTCCCTCTTTGTGGACGATTTTGCGACCTACTATAGCTCTCAACGGACCAGCCTTCTTGAACGACGTCTTCAAGGATGTCTCGATCGCCACCACTCTTGGAGCATCGAAACTGGCTTGCGCTTTACTCCCAGTAAGACCGTTTGTGTTAATTTATGGCATCGTACGGAGTTTCTTCCGTCTTCCTTACATCTAGGCCCTGTCAACCTTCCGTTCGCGGACTTCGCTAAATTCTTGGGTCTTATGTTCGACAGAAATCTGTGCTGGTCAACGGCACCTCCTGGGGAGCGGTTCTGCGCCTCTATAGCGCCTTAGTGTGCTCGAAATTGGACTAGTTTACTCCTCTGCTCGGCCGTCTATTCTTCGGCGTCTCGACTCTATCCACCAACATGGATTACGTTTAGTGTCTGGAGCTTTTTACACCAGCCCTGAGGAAAGCCTTAATGCTGAGACTGCTGAACCTCCGCTGTCCAATCGGCGAGCTGTCCTTCTGAGTCGTCATGCTAGCCATCTGGTTCCATACCCGAAAATCCGGCCCCTGACATTTTGTTCGACGCCTCCTTGGATTTAGGGTATGCAGGCCGCCCTTCCTCCCTACTACCACCGTGAGTCCGCTTCCGTCAACTGCTCCATTCTCTTTCCTTCCACTTTCCTACAACTTTCTTGACAACTTGGAGTACAGCACCGCCTTGGCTCCGGCCCCGGACCTGCCTGCTCCGTGACCTTTGTCAGTTTTCCAAGGATGGTACCCCTTTCTTGTTTATCGTCGGGCATTTGCTGCTCTTTGCGCACAAATGAAGGATGCCACATTTATTTACACTGATGGCTCAAAACCATCGTTTGGTGTTGGGAGTGCCTATATTGTTGGCGACACCCCAAATCGATTTCGGCTTCCCAAACAGTGTTCGGTTTATACTGCGGAGCTTTACGCTATTCTCCTGGCTGTCCAATATATCCGTCGCCACCAGCGGATACAGTATGTTATCTGCTCAGACTCTCTCAGCTCTCTCCTCAGTCTCCAAGCCCTCCACCCTGTCGACCCTCTGGTCCACCGGATTCAGGGCTGCCTCCACATGCTCCACTTGGGGGGCGTCTCTGTGTCGTTTCTCTGGATCCCAGGATCTGTTGGTATCTGTGGAAATGATATAGCGGTCAAGGCTGCAGTCTCTCTTCTTCGGCCAGCTATTCGCATGATTCCCTTCGCCGATCTAAGGAGTGTTTTATGTCGTCGTGCTACTCTTTTACGGCACGCACATTGGTCGACACTTCCCAACAATAAATTTCGGGACGTGAAAGCTCTTCCCTGTGTTTGGACCTCTTCTTCCCGAACTCGTCGTCGGGAGGAGGTAATTTTAACTAGACTCCGGATAGGGCACTGTCTTTTTAGCCATCGACATCTTTTAAGCGGCGATCCTCCCCCACTCTGTCCCCACTGCTCTCAACTGTGGACGGTGAGACACCTTTTACTTGAGTGCCCCTAGTTTACTCCGTTACGCGCCCGTCTACAGCTGTCGCCTGATATATCTTCCATTTTAGCAGATGACACGCGCTCAGTCGATCGCGTTTTCGAGTTCATTAGTGCCAGTGAGATGACGTCAGTCATTTGAAGCTCTTTTTGGGGACAAACAACGCCTCTTCTATAATGGTTTTTTAACCTTTTCTTCTGTTTTTGGTTTCCCCACTTTTTGAGTTTTGCTCCCATTTCTGCTGGTTTCCAGTTTCGTAACTTTAGCTTTTCCTAAGTCACAGACCGGGCGCTAATGACCGTAGCAGTTTTGCGCCCTAAAACCAAAACAAAACAAAAAAATTCTCATGTATTCTGCACACCACTTTAAGTGGTCGTTCAGTTGGTGCTTCCCCAGTTATTTTAGGAACTCCAGTGGAATGTTATCTATCGCTTCTGCTTTTATTTATTTCAAGGCCTACAGAGAATTTTTTTTAAAATTCTATCTCTAATACTTGATCCCCTGTGTCTTCCATATCGACTGCAATTTCTTCTTCTATCATGTCGTCAGATAAGTTCTCCCCCTCATAGAGGCCTTCAATGAACTCTTTCCATCCAACCCCTCCCTCCTCTACATTCAACAATGGAATTCTCATTGCATCCTTAATGTTTGTTGCTTTTAATTCCACAGAAGATTGTTTTGACTTTTCTACATGTTGAATTAATCCTTTCACCGACCGTTTCTTTTTCGATTTCTTCACATTTTTCCTGCAGACATTTACCCTTGGCTTTCCTGTACTTCCTACTTATTTTATACCTAAGTGATTTATATTGTTGTATTCCTGTCGTTCTCTGAGCATTTTTGTACTTCCATCTTTCATAGATCAACTGAAGCCTTTTTCCTGTTATCCGTGATTTCTTCTCATTACGTTGTTTGTACGTATGGTTTTCTTTCCACCTTCCATTGTTGCCCTTTTTAGAGGTGTCCATTCCTCTTCAATTGAAGTGCCTACTGAACTGTTGTTTATTGCAGTATCTATAGCCTCAGAGAATTTTAAGCGTATCTCTTTATTCCTTAGTACTTCTGTATCACACTTCTCTGCGCACTGATTTTTCCTGACTAGTCTATTCTGCCTCTTCTTCATCAGTACTAAATTGTGATCTGAGCCTATACCTCCGCGTATTTCCCTGCCTTTTCCTCTTGAAATCCTTGAACAGAGTATTCGCTGTTTCGAAGCGAAATATATTGCAAAACTCAATTAGAGTTTCCAGTCTCTCATTCCTACTGCCAGCCCATATTCTCTTGTAGCTTTTCTACTATATCTTCCCCAACAACCGAGTTACTGTCCCCCATGGTTATTAGACTTTCATCCTTTTTACATACTGAGTTACTCGTTCACTATCCTCATACAATTTCTCTACCTCTTCCTCTTCTGCTTGTGACATCGTCCTTTATACTGGAACTATATTTGCTGGCACTGACTTGCTGCGAGTTTGACGAGAACAGCCCTATCATTGAACTGTTCGCATTAGCTCACTCTCTCCCCTACATTCCTATTCTTAAAGAAACCTGCATCCGTTGTATCATTTTCTGCTGCTGTTGATATTATCCTATATTTTATACCCAGAAATCCTTATTTTCTTTCCATTTCACTTCACTGACCAACCTATATCTACACTGAGCCTTTGCATTACCCTTTCCAAATTTTATAGCTTTCCTACTCTGTTAAAACGTTTGATATTCCTCGCCCCGTCTAGTAGAATATTATTTCTTTATTGGCTATTTCATCTTTTTCTCAAGGTCACCTCCCTCTTGGCAGTACCCTCCTAGAAATTCGAATGGGGGATTAGTCCGGAAACTTTTGCCAATGAAGATATTGGGACAATTTTTCAATTACGCGCAACGTGTCCTGGGGATACACATTATGTGTCTGATGCGGTGATTCCTATTGCCTTCTGCACCCTCATGCATTAGAGAGTTGCTAATTCTTCCACTTTTTAGGGGCATTTTTGCACCCCAATGGCAAGATAGTGCCCTATAGCTCTGTCCGCTCTTCCGTCTTATTTGATGAAGCCGTTGTGAGAAATGGCGTGATTTCTTTTGCCTCAAGTCTTCAGCCACCATGGCTGATAAGTTTCAATAAAAATGTAAGCAGTGGCTGGGTTCGAACCCTGGACCCGGCACGCTTTGATTATGTATCATAAACGCGACCACTAGGTCATGGATTTTTAATTTGCACTCGAAACGTCAGTTTTACTGTCAGTAGCACGTGATTAACACTATTATAGTGGTCAGTGAGTGGCTAAATGAGAACTGCCTCAACGTAAAGCCTCATCTGCAAACAATGAATCTACATGATTACTCTGAAGTTTACTGTTAACTGTCAGGCAGAGTGCTCACTGAACCACTTACAAGCTATTTCTCTACCACCCCACTCTGTTAACACCACACAGGAATAACGAATACTTAAATCTTTCCGTGCAAGCTCTGCTTTCTCTTATTTTATTATGATAGCCATTTCTCCCTACGTACAAACTCTGAGGAGAAAGTTGGTGGTTGAAATTTCGTGAGAAGATCTCACTTAATCGAAAAACGCCTTTGATATATTGGCTGCCACCTCAATTCGCGTATCATATCAATAGCATTCTGTCACCAACTTCACGATAACGCAAAACGAGCTGCCCCTCTTCGAACTTTCTCAATGTCTTCTGTCAACCCCGTCTGTTGCGGATCCCAAAGTGCACAGCAATACTCCAGAAGATGGCACACAAACGTAGTGTAAGCTGCCCCTTTAATAGATCTGTCGCATTTTCCTAGTGTTCTGGCAGTAAATCGCAATCTTTGGTTTGCTTTCCCCACACTATTATCTATGTGAACCTTTCAATTTAAGTTATTCGTTATTGTAACCCCTAAGTATCTAATCAAATTTAAACCTTTCAGATTTGTGATGTTTATCGTGCAACCAAAATTTTGGGGAATTCCTTTTCGTACTCGTGTGGATAACACCACACTCTTTATTATTTAGAGGCAATTGCACTTTTTTGAACCATACTGATCTCTTGTTTACATCATTTTGCAATCGGTTTTGATCGCCTGACGACTTTACAAGACCGTAAAGTACAGCAGTATCTGCAAACAATCTTAGGGGGCTGCTTAGATTATCTCCTAAATGGTTTATGTGGATCAGGAATAGGAGACGGCTTACAACACTTCTGTGGGGAACGCCAGATATTATTCCTTGTTTTATTCGATGACTTCTGTCAATTACTACGAACTGAAATTAGTTATGTGCATATGTATCAGATATTGGTTTAACGAAATAAAAATCATGAGATTAGAACAGTTTGCATTTCCAATCAAAAGAGTGATCAAGTTGTTAGGAGATTGCATCGCTCATGAGCTAAAATGGTCGCATCACATTAAGCATTTATGTAAAAAATGTGGAGGTGCGACAAATAACCTTCGTACTGTTTAGGCGTTTGTTGGAGGGCAGACCTAAGAATTTGTATTCGTATGTATCGTCTTCCAGTAAAAACCTATATGGACTACAGATACAACGCCAACGATTCAGCGTCACAAAACAGTAGAGAAATTAGTTAAGTGCCAGTATAAAGTCCCAAAGGCCAGTGTTGGAGTAATTATAATCGAATAAAAGTACACAACAAATATATCGCCGCCAAACTCCTGAAACATTTCCACTTCTCAGGCGACAGATTACAACAAATCATTACTAAGTGCTGTGCTGACAGATATTAGTTTAACAAGAAACTACCGCACTTCGTACGTTTTTACTTCGATGCTTTGCCTTTCGATAAATCCGCTGCCACTTTCCCAGCTTTGAGCTGCTGCAGCACGCCGTACGCTAATACTCTGCTGAGGCTGAACATTAAGGCGTCATTAAGATGCACCTTCCATTTATCCAAGGTAGAATGAATGGGAAACTTTTAGCTGACGCTTTGGCACTATGCCCATCCTCAAGAGAGGTTTACAGAGATCGGAAAATTAATCTGGGTGCAAATTTAAGGGCTCAAAAATAGCTTCCATACTCATAGCAGAACTTACAGTGATTTTAGAAGACCTTTAATCCGCAGGTGAAGTTGAAGAATTCATTATTTTTACCACATTCACACTCAGCACTGAGACTGTTAAAGTACTGCAAGGTCAAGAACACCAAAAATTATTTAGAACTAGCCTTTCCCCCGAGACTTTGCGCATGTGTGTCTCAAATGCGTATGCATTCTGAGAAATCCTGAAGCTTACTATCGATTAGATAAACAGATGTAAAAAAAGTCAAGGTAAAGCTGTTAAATGGATGCAGTGGTAAAGAACTGATGTATTTGGAAACACAGATATGGATACTGGAAGTATGAAATACAAATATATATGGATAGGGGAATAGCCTAGTGTTGTATTTAAAGAAACTACGAAAAGTAAAGACTATGTGCTTACAAAAACATCAGTTATTTACTGTTGCGCCATTTTGTCAGCTGCTGACCATCAAACCACATAATCGTAGATAATAACGAGACTTAAATAACTCAGGGAAATTTAATTATAAGAATTATAGTAAGTGTAAATGATAATTTGTATGAAATAACGCCTACCAATCAGTCATTAATAGTAAATAAATCGTGTTCTCTAGGTACAAGACAAAAAGATTCTGTTAAAACTGTTCCAGTTGATGTAAAGTTAATTACATTTGGTGAAATAATTTTAGATTTTATCAAATTTTATTCTACATAAATGGAGAATCATGATCACATCTACTA
Source organism: Schistocerca gregaria (assembly GCF_023897955.1). Classification (NCBI taxonomy): domain Eukaryota; kingdom Metazoa; phylum Arthropoda; class Insecta; order Orthoptera; family Acrididae; genus Schistocerca; species Schistocerca gregaria. The sequence goes on along the minus strand of NC_064924.1, from coordinate 313,604,429 downwards.
ATTAACATGTAAAAGTTTATTGACACATATAACCCTCATAGATTAACAATTAAAAAAGGAGCACAACGAATTGAAGGTATTTGTTCAATCTGTAAATCAAAAAAAGGATATTTGTTAAAAAAAGTTGGTAGGTAATGAGTTAAGTATTTATAAACAAATTATTAAGGAATTTCACAAACTAGATATAAGAAATTTTAGAAGAAAAATGCAATTTCTTTTGGAATAGATTATTTATGGAAAGCTGACTTAATAGAAACGGATTCTGGAAAAGTAAAGGAAATTTCAAAAATAAATAAAAAGTATAAATATTTATTAACTGATATAGATATGTTCTCGAAATTTGCTTGGTCTATTCAAGTTAACTCAGCTGTTCTGTTCAAGCATATGTGAACTGAAATGGTTATAAATTTGGTTTGTCATTATTTAAAAATAAAAATTAGTTTTTTAAATTTGGTTACCTTGTCTGAAAGTAAAAGAGCAGTTGCTGTTGTGATCTTGAGTCCTGGGAGTGGTTTGATGCAGCTCTCCATGCTACTCTATCTTGTCCAAACTTCTTAATCTCCCACTATGTACTGCAGCCTAAATCCTTCTGAATCTGCTTAGTGTATTCATCTCTTGGTCTCCCTCTACGATTTTTACCCTCCACACTGCCCTCCAATACTAAATTGGTGATCCCTTGATGCCTCAACACATGTCCTATCAACCGATCCTGTCTTCTAGTCAAGTTGTGCTACTAACTCCTCTTCTCCCCAATCCTATTCAATACTTCCTCATTAGTTATGTGATCTACCTATCTAATCGTCAGCATTCTTCTGTAGCACCACATTTCAAAAGCTTCTATTCTCTTTTTGTCTAAACTATTTATCATCTACGTTTCACTTCCATTCATGGCTACACTCCATACAAGTCCTGTCAGAAACGACTTCCTGAAACTTAAATCTATACTCGATGTTAACAAATTTCTCTTCTTCAGAAACGCTTTCCCTGCCATTGCCAGTCTACATTTTATAGCCTCACTACTTTCACCCTCATCAGTTATTTTGCTCCCCAAATAGCTAAACTCCTTTACTACTTTAATTGTCTAATTTCCTAATGTAATTCCCTCAGCATCACCCTACATAATTCGACTACATTCGACTATCCTCATTTTGCTTTTCTTGATGTTCATCTTACATCCTCCGTTTAAGACACTGTCCATTCCGTTCAACTGCTCTTCCAAGTCCTTTGATGTCTCTGACAGAATTACAATGTCATTGGAGAACCTCAAATCTTTTATTTCTTCCCCATGGATTTTAATACATACTCAGAATTTTTGTTTTGTTTCCTTTCCTGCTTGCTCAATATACAGATTGAATAACATCGGCAAGAGGCTACAACACTGTCTCACTCCCTTCCCAACCACTGCTCCCCTTTCATGCCCCTCGACTCTTATAACTGCCATCTGCTTTCTGTACAAATTGTAAATAGCCTTTCACTACCTGTATTTTACCCCTGCCACCTTGAGAATTTGAAAGAGAGCATTCCAGTCAAAATTGCCAAAAGCTTGCTCCAAGTGTAGAAATGCTAGAAACGTGTGTTTTCCTCTTTTTAATCTAGCTTCTAAGATACGTCGTATGGTCAGTACTGCATCACGTGTTCCCATATTTCTGTGGAATCTAAACTGATCTTCCTTGAGCTCGGCTTCTACCAGTTTTTCCATTTGTCTGTAAAGAATTCGCCTTAGTATTTTGCAGCAGTGGCTTATTAAACTGGTAGTTCGGGAATTTTCACATTTATCAATGCCTGCTTTCTTTGGGATTGGAATTATTATATTCTTCTTGAAGTCTGAGGGTATTTCATCTGTCGCATACATTTTGCTCAGCAGATGGTAGGGTTTGTCAGGACTGGCTCTCCCAAGGGTGTCAGTAGTTCTAATGGAATGTTGTCTACTCCCAGGGCCTTGTTTCGATTCGGGTCATTCTGTGCTCTTCCAAGCTCTTCACACAGTATTATATCTCCCATTTCATCTTCATCTACATCCTCTTCCATTTTCATAATATTGTCCTCAAGTACATCGCCCTTGTATAGTCCATGTACATACTCCTTCAACCTTTCTACTTTCCCTTCTTTGCTTAGAACTGTGTTTCTAGCTGAGCTCTTGATATTCATACAAATGGTTCCCTTTTTTCCAAAGGTCTCTTTAATTTTCCTGTAGGCAGTATCTCTCTTACCCCTAGTGAGATAAGCCTCTATATCCTTACAATTGACCCGTATACATCCCTGCTTGACCATTTTGCACTTCCTGTCGATCTCTTTTTTGGGGGCGTTTGTATTCCTTTTTTCCTGCTTCATTTACTGCATTTTTATATTTTCTCCTTTCTTCAATTAAATTCAGTACCCCTTCTGTCACCCAAGGATTTCCATTAACCCTCGTCTATTTACCTACTAGATCCTCTGCTGCCTTCACTACTTCAGCCCTCAAAGCTACCCATTCTTCTGCTCCTGTATTTATTTCCCTCATTCTTCTCAATTGTTCCCGTATGCTCTCCCTGAAACTCTGTACAACCTCTGGTTTAGTCAATTTATCCAGGTCCCAGTTCCTTAAATTCCCAACTTTTCGCAGTTTCTTCAGTTTTTATCTACAGGTCATAACCAATAGATTGTGGTCAGAGTCCACATCTGCCCCTGGAAATGTCTTACAATTTAAAACCTGGTTCCTAAATCTCTGTCTTACCATTATATAATCTATCTGAAACCTGTCAGTACCGCCAGGCTTCTTCCATGTATACAATCTTCTTTTATGATTCTTGAACCAAGTGTTAGTTATGATTAAGTTGTGCTCTGTGCAAAATTCTACCAGGCGGCTTCCTCTTTCATTTCTTAGCACCATTCCATATTCACCTACTACGTTTCCTTATCCATGACCATTAAACTTTCGTCTCCCTTCACTACCTGAATAATTTCTTTTATCTCATCATACATTTCATCAATTTCTTCATCATCTGCAGAGCTAGTTGGCATATAAACTTGTACCACTGTAGTAGGCATGGGCTTTGTGTCTATCTTGGCCACAATAATGCGTTCACTATGCTGTTTGTAGTAGCTTACCCGCACTCCTATTTTTTTATTCATTATTAAACCTACTCCTGCATTACCAGATATTAGTATGGTTACTCTAATTTAAGAACTATCTAGTTGTCTCATATTTTGTAGTACTAATAAATTTCATTGTTCTTACTGACTCTCTACATTCAACAAGTCAACAAAGGCACTGCATTTTCAATCATGCATTTGACATTACGATTTGCCAACTGCTCGAATTTTTCATTTTTTCTGCTAAGTTTGTCTACTCTATCATTTGTGATCAGTCTCAATTGTGGCATCATGGCGATTACATTATTAACTATGGTAAGTTGGATGAACTAGTAAATAGCTTAACAGATAAGCATGAGTTTTTAATTTCTAAGACCATGTCAGTAATGTATCTGAAAGTGAGTGTTCTGATGACATCAGCGACAATCCACAGCTCTTTAAATTAGTGTACAGACTTCTGTTTCTAAATACAGTAACACAGAATGACAATTGCAACCACCAGCACAACACATTCGCATATCTGCTTCGAACATCATCAGGAGTACCAGGATGTACCACATATACAAGTAGCAGAATAAGTGATGTAAAAAGTTCATTGAAGTACTATTTCCTACAGCACTTCAGAATGAAATAACAGAGATGTTAAATACTGAGGGGCAATGGGTTTATGGTAATCAATGGACAAACAGTGAAAAATCTCTTTTTCAGGTATACGTAGGATTCCAGTCCTTGTGGGTGTATATTGTTCACATGGAGAACCTACAAAAAGTTTGTGGGATATGGATACTGGGCGGAACATACCGTATTTCAAGCAGCAGAGTCCCTACAAACATTCTATAAAATATCGCACATCTTGCCATTTGATATGACTCCATAAGAGTGGAAAGACGACATACTGATAAACTCTCCGAAATCCGTAATATCTGGGTTAATTAGAAGTCCTCCTTAAACTACATACTCCAGGGTAAAATGTAACTGTCCCAAGGAAACTGATGAAATATGGAATCAATATATGGATTATGTGTGCAAGTAAATCTTCATTTGTACTGAAGGCTCAAATTAATACAGGAAAGGAGAGTGGAGTGGCATCAAAAAAAGTCAGGGAATGAGAGTATTTGCTGATTTTACTTCTCATTTGCGAGGTCGAATGTAACATATGACAATTTCTTTACATCATACAATTTGAGACAGCTGCTCCTGAAAAGGAAATTGACAATGTTAAGAACCATATGCAAAAATAAGCCAGAGCTCCCAAAAATATTATCAACAAAGACATTCATAGCTCATCATTTTACTTCCTAAATGACAGTACAGTGATCAATTATATTCATAAGAGAAATAGGAATGTTTTACTAAATAGCAGCCTCCACCATGGTGAGGAAACAAGTGACATCGCTGATAAGAAGCCAAAAATGGTTTTAGATTCTAATTCAACTAAAGGGGCTGTAGACATTCTTGATCAGCTGACAGGTACATATAAATGCAAATGGAAAACCATTAGATAGCCCATGATGATTTTCTACATATGTCTTGTGGGCTTCCATTGACCCTAACTGGAATGCAAGAAAACTGACTAGAAGGAGAATATTTTTGAAGGACCATGAAATATCTGTGGTTGAAGAGCTCCTTGCATAAAGCAAGCATTTTCCAAGAACAGAAGATTTTTTTTGAGAATGGCCAATAGCATCCAAGTTCCAGAATGACTGGCAGGTGAAGCTAAATCAATAACAGCAAGAAACTCCACCAAACACACCCACTGTAAATTCTGTCCTTCAAGCAATGTCAATAAAACAAACACATTGTGCGGAAAGTGTAATAAAAATCTATCAAAAACATATGTCACTGACTTGTCTCCAAAATGCAGTCAGTAAGAAGGTAACAAAGTGATTTGGGCAGATAACCAGATTGTAGTTGAGGATGACTTTTGGTGAACATGTCTGTTGTTTCTAATATACTCCTCTCGAATATTAAAACAATAAATATTCTTTAGTGAAGTTCTGGGTATTAAGATTTTTATTACTATTATTATTATTATCATCACTATGATCATTAACAACATATTGTATTATAACTACAATGTCAATGGCTTACGACTATATTAACACAAATAGTACATTTGTATAATAAAAGTAAACAGAACAACAGGATTAAAGATAAAGCAGGTAAAAATATAAGTAATTCTTATTAAAAAATATTTGAATAGATACAGTGTCTCAAGATAGCTTTCACTGTCACGAGAAAACCAAAAAACCTACAAACGGATCATTGTAAACTATTTTAATGTAAAGAATTTCAAGGATTAATGAAAAAATTAATAGCAATCATTATTTAACTTTTAGTGAATTAAAAGCATATCTTGTTGAACGATTTAATGTTAAAAATATAAAAATGTAAAAATTTGCAACTTTGTTAGATTCTAATTCTAAACATTAAATTGGCACTAATATAAGAATAAGTCTATCGAAAAAGGATAAACTGCTACTGGTAACTGGTCAACAGAAATTTTTTAAAATTGATGATGTTACACATTCTAATCGAATCATATATAAATTGAAAGATTTCAATCATGAAGAAATAAAAGGACTTTATTATGATAAATAACTATTGAAAACGAATTTTAATACATTTATCTTGTTGAAAAAGTTTTAAATAATAAAGGTAATAAAGTATATACTGAATGGTTATGTTTTGATAATTCACACAATAGTTGGGTAAATAAAATAAATTAATTTTTTTAAATCTTAATGAAAAATATTATATTTACAAGGAGATAGTTACTGAAAATATGTTCGATACTGAATATAATTTCCTTTATGCTTATTGTTTCATTAAAGACAATAGAGTATATCATAATACTCAAAAAATCTAAACAACAATGATTTGATGTCGGTATTACTTGAAAATCCTAAATTTGAATTAATTTGAATTAATGGAATCAGATGGTTTTAATAAATTTTGTTTATTAGATGAATATAAAAATCGTTATGAAGGTTATTGAAAATTTAATCATTAAAAACGTTGATGGAAACCTAGTTTTATATTATAAGAAACATTTGGCAGAATTAAACATCATCATACAATTCTTCCCATGAATAATTATACAAGGTATTGTAATAATTTCGACAAGAAATAATTCTTAAAATCTCTTTCATTAATTGTCATAAATTTACTGAATTTGGTACATAATTAATTCATAATACTTCTTCACAATTTGTATGAACAAAAAGAGGTCTCAAATTTCGATAAGTAGTTTGAAGAACAACATGTCGTAAAAAACTATTTACTTGTTCATTTCATTCACATAAAATTTTACATTTCTATCATATATTTCATGTGACTTTTTGGATGTAATTATCCTTAATCTTATTCAAATATTTTAAATGATTTATTTGAGCTTCATATAGTTATTTTAGAATATTCACCATGATTTCGTATTAGTGGTGAAATGTCTTCATAAACTCAATCTCCAAAATTTTAAGTGATGTTAGTCAATCAAAAATAAAAGAATATACAAAATGTTCTTTAATAATTTTGTATGAGGAAGAATTTTTTTTCCATAGTCATGTTTCATCACTATTGGAATCTCAAGTTTTAAAATATTTTTCTTTAATGTGTTGTTTTATAGCATCACAAGAACATTTATACTCTAACATCACACAAACTTGATTTGTACAAGACCATGGATTATTTGTTCGTCAATAATTATTAAAATTTGTTCATTGTTACATTAAAGTAAGTAATTTTCTAATAATATAGTATATGTTCAGAGTTTGGTTTTCAAATATATTTCCAATATTTTTGGGTCTGCTATTATTTTAATATTTTGTCTATTTCTAATATTTTCTATTGTTCTACGTAATACAGAATTATTCAGAAATTTATAGAAATCTTTTCAAAGTCACTTAGGGCTTTAGTTCTCATTTCAGTATTGAAGTCAATCTACTTTCCAACTAATCTGATTGTTCAAATGGTAAGAGTGTATGAATTTTGATTAACTTTAAGTACGATTTAGTCATTGTTTCAGATTTCAATAATGTAAAACATATTTTGCTTTATTATTTAATGTTGTTAGTAATTTATTTTCTTCTCCTGGTGGTAATGGTAAATCTTTACGTAAATGATGTAATTTTTTTGGATATTCTAAATCGACATCTACTTTTACTATCAGCTGGTAGTTTCAGAAATTTTCCAAAGTTAAAACATTTTGGTTCTAACCACAGAAATTTTTAAATGGTTAAAATTGAAACAGAGTCCAACCTTCTATATTATTTGCATTTAAATATGTAACACAGTATGATTGTTTTTCTGGCTCAAAATTTTTAATATATTCACTATTTCATGTAGCACATCTTTCTTTACTTTCAGAAATTCGACTTTGAATTCCTTTTTCAAGAAATAAAATTATAACATAAGTGTAATTCAATTTTTATCGTCTTAAACACAGAATCCCAAGATAAACTAGTAGCTGCAAAATACCAAGGCAGATCGAGTTTAAAAGATTTAATACATGTATCTCTAAAATTTAAAAAAAATATCTGCTAGAATTAAAACAGACAATCTATATATAATCTTCTATATTCAGCTAAATTATCCATATTGAATTTATTTCCAAACTGTTTACGCACAATTATTATCTTCTTGGGAATATTGTCTTTATTATGTCTTGCTTAAAAACATTCTTTTATAGACAGCTTAGTTTGTTGAAACTATTTCAGAATCATGTATTCATAAGGATAAATTCTTTTTCAATTATTAAAGCTAATTGGTCACTGTCAAAATATTTTTCTGATTCTCAAAATACTTTTTTGTAAGATTAAAAGTTAATTTATCATTACTTGAAGCTATAAATGTAAATGTATCTCAAAATTTTAATCTTAATACTTCTTCAACATGTTTACTAAAAGAAATATATTTTGTTTATTATTGGAAAAGCATCAGTGTCTCAGTTATCTATTGGTAATTCTTTCATAAACAAATCAACATAGTTTTTTTTCAATTATAAATATAAACTGGAATAAAATTAGAATTTTTATAATAAAGATTACAATCTACATATGCAACATATCAACATTTTTCTGTCAAATGACGACTATCCCTTACTTTTTTCTCCCTTAGCAAATTTCTTTTCACAAACAAAACAAGTTCTCAAGTTTCTGAAATTTATTTTATCTTCATTTCTCATTGTCATTGTAACATTTTGATCATATGTTTCCTTAATTTCTCTAGATTCTTGTTTTAACATATCAACAAATTTTTTGCTGCATGTTTACGAGCATACCCAATAGGAGTCCTGTAATCACCATCAAAATATTTATTATAAATAAACATTTTTGACATTCATTAATATAATCTTTCTTAAGATTTGATGAACATGTTTAAACATATTGCAAAGACATTTCAAATACGAATAAATTGCAAAAGTTACCCTTAATGAATGTTTACAATTTTAAAATTCATTTTTTCACCTCCTACAAGCATATATATATTTTCTTCAGTATGTTCTTTGCAATCTCCTTTGTCAATCTCTAATTGTTCTTGAGAATAAAAATTTCTTAAACATCTATTACAAGGATAAATATGACATCCATTTTTACTTTATTGAGAGCTAAATAATCTAGATAGATTTTTTATGCTACAATAATGTGAATTAAATTTTATTATTAACATTTTATTCTTGTTTATTTTTTGTACAGTAAAGAGGATAGAGAATAAATATTTCTTCTTGATCATTTTTGTCGTATGCATAAACATTAATTGAAATATTTGATTTCTTTTCAAATTTTGGAATATCCATTAATTGAATAGGAAAATTAATTTCTCCTTTTCCATACTTTCATACAATTCTAATCCAACATTTTTATAATTTGTAACTACTTCTTTATGATAATTTGTTGGAAATAAATCTGCCTTTACTCAATAAAGGAAACGGTTTTGGTCAACATTTTTTACATTAATTACAGCTTTTCATTTTTAATTCCCTTTGGTAAATCGAAGGTGTGGATGAGGCATGTTGGCCTTGTTCTCTGTTCAATGGAATGGGCACCTGAATGGTGATGGGTGATGATTCAAATGGCTCTGAGCACTATGGGACTTATCCTCTGAGGACATCAGACCCCTAGAACTTAGAACTACTTAAACCTAACTAACCTAAGCACAACACATACATCCATGCCCGAGGCAGGATTCGAACCTGTGACCGTAGTGGTCGCGAGCTTCCACACTGACGCTCATAGAACCGCTCGGCCACTCCAGCCTGTGGTGACGAGTGAGGGGGACCTTGGCAATGGCAAGGACAGTAGCCTTCTGGGGTCTCCCATACATCACGTTTCTGTGTATGCACCTGCAAATAAGGTGCAGGAAATAGTGCAAGGTGACGACAATACATTTTTTTGATTATTTGCATCTGCTCACACCCTTATTGTTTTGAGACCAACGACCAACATTTCCCATTGTGCTCACTGTCATCTGATTCTTATCTGTTATGTGACATCTCACCACTCAGTCAATTAAGGGCATGTTGCGACAATGCTACTGGAAGGCTTCTTTGATTGCACACACACAGCTGCTTGTAGATAACTCTTATAAATCCAAAATTTTGAGAGTGGGCTCGAAAATGATTTAACTGATACAGAATATTTTCTTAAATACTTAAGCACATAATTTTTTAACATCTAAATAGGAGTTAAATATATATTAATGCTTCGTCACATGTGACTGTTTTATCTCTTCTTAATACAACAGATAATACATGACAGTATTATAAAAAAACAAGCAATTTCTTTTTCATCAAATCATATGTTTCCAAGGTGTTACATTAACTCTTCAGGTTTGCATAATGGACCCACCTCTTATGAGGTTTATGTACTTCTCTCCTACCAGGCAGCAAACTTCATTTTTCCTTTTTTTATTTTATATCATTCTATCAACATGATCCTTCATTTTGCTTTTTTCTCTTCTATCTTGTCATTAACTGACAAGATTTTTAAATCTGATCTTATTTTCTCATTCCTAATTTTATTCATTTCATTACAGCCTCTTATATATCTCATGAACTTCATCTGTGCTGATGTGATTTTATCGCATCTAACTACCCGTAACAATGAATTCCAATGCCTGTGACAAAGAACTGACATTTGGGACAGGTTGTAACCAATTTTTACTCTGACATATCTTTTTTCTTGAAATACCAAATGGTTTTTTCGCTATTTTGTGGCTTCAAATTTGTAGCCAATTGTATATGCTAAATGGAAATTGATGATACTACTTCTTCAAAAACTAAAAATAATTATTTGTGAAAACCTTTCCTAGTCTCCCCTAATAAGATTCCATGCCAATGCGATATGGCATATACAGGGTTTCAGCATTAGTGAGGTGTGGGAACATTTCATATGAGAAACAAAACTGATGGAGAGTTTCTCTTCACTAACAATGGACTGGCTTTCGACGCAAGCAGAGCTCCAGAGGATATGTTGGGAATCAGTATGCTCTTGAATGCAAAATCTGAAATCGCCATCTGGCAAACTTCGGTTTGGAGACATCTGGTAGATGAAAATAAATCCCATTGAAAGCCATCCCTATTCACTACCAAGCTAAAACAATCAAACTACCATCAAGTTATCGGTGCACAGTCTTGGTCTGGCTCATTCAAATGACAGTTTCACAGAAGACAAGACTGCACGTAACCAGTGTGGTCAACAGTGGCAATCAAATGTTGAAACTTATTTTACCAACTGTATGTGTTCTCAACAGGTGACTGACTATCTGACGACACAAAAATGATGAAGGGGTACGACATCATACTCTTGGCCATCTTGTAATCTGCAGGAATGTGGTCAGTGGCATCTAACTGTCATGTAAAATTTCCTATTGTGTATGATTTGGATGGAGTCGTGATGGAGCTGGGGAGTTCTGCAGGTGTGGCCTCAGTTTAACAACAGATTTATGAAACATAACAATTTCTTAACAACAGAACAATTACAGTTAATCAGAAATTCATTGCAGTCCAGTACAGTTCTACACTACCTCTCCCATGAACCATGTACTAGCCATTGCTGGGGAGGGTTGTGTGCCTCAGCAACACAGTCAGCATTACCATAGGTGCAACCACAATGGAGCAGTACCTGCTGAGAGGCCATACAAGCAAGTGGTTCCTGAAAGAGGAGAGGCAGCCTTTTTAGCAGTTGCAGAACCAACAGTCTGTTTCATTGACTGATCTGTCCTTGTAACATTGAACCAAATTTCCTTGCTGTGCTGGTACTGCAAAAGGCTGAAAGCAAGGGAAAATACAGGCATAATTTTTCCCAAAGGTAAGCAGCTTTACTGTATGGTTAAATGATGACGGCATACTATTGGATAAAGTATTCCAGAGGTAAAATCTTCGCCATTTGGGCAGGGCTACTCAGGAGGACGTCGCTATCAGGAGAAACAAAACTGGCGTTCTAAGGATTGGAGCGTGGAATGTCAGATCGGATACGTAGGTTAGAAATTTTAAAAAGGGAAATCGATAGGTAGTTAGATATAGTGGGCATTAGTGACGATCGGTGGCAGGATGAAGAAGACTTCTGTTCAGGTGAATACAGATTTATAAATACAAAAACACTCAGAGGTGATGCAATAGTAGGTTTAATAGTGAATAAAATTATAGGAGTATAGGTAAGCTACTACGAACAGCATAGTGAACACTTCACTGTAGGCAAGATACACACCTACCACAGTAGTACAAGTTTATATGCCATCATGTATGATGAGAAAAAAAGAAATTATTCAGACACTGAAGGGAGACGAAAATTTAATAGGCGTGGGGGACTGGAATTCGATAGTAGGAAAAGGAAGAGAAGGAAATGTAGTAGGTGAATATGGAATGGGAGTAAGGAATTAAACAGGAAGCTGCCTGGTAGAATTTTACACAGTGAATAACTTAATCATAGCTAACACCTGGTTTAAGAAGCATGAAAAAAGGATGTATACCTGAAAGAGGCCTGGAGACACTGGAAGATTTCAGATAGATTATATAATAGTAAGAGATTCTGGAACCAGGTTTTCAGTTGTAAGACATTGTCAGTGGCTGATGTGGACTCGGACCAGAATCTATTGGTTATGAACTGTGGATTAAAACTGAAGATACTGCAAAAAGGTGGGAATTTAAGAAGATGGAACCTGGATAATGTGAAGGGTGGGAATCTAAGGAGATGGAACCTGGATAAACTGAAGGAACCAGAGGTTGTACAGAGTTTCAGGGAGAGCATAAGGGAACAATTGGCAAGTACGAGGTTAAGAAATACAATGGAAGAAGAGTGGGTAGCTTTGAGAGATGAAATAGTGAAGGCATTAGAGGATTAAGTAGGTAAAAAGACGAGTGATAGTAGAAATCCTTGGGTAACAGAAGAGATACTGAATTTAATTGACGAATGGAGTAAATGAAGCAGGCAAAAAGGAATACAAACTTCTCAAAAATGAGATCGACAGGAAGTGCAAAATGGCTAAGCAGGGATGGCTAGAAGACAAATGTAAGGATGCAGAGACATATATCACTAGGGGTAAAATGGATACTGCCTACAGGAAAATTCAAGAGACCTTTGGAGAAGAAAAAACCACCTGTTTGAATAGCAAGAGTTCAGATGGAAAACCATGTCTAAGCAAAGAAAGGAAAGCAGAAAGATAGAAGGAGTATATAAAGCGTCTCTACAAGGGTGATGTACTTGAGGGCAATATTATGGAGATAGAAGAGGACGTAGATGAAGATGAAATGGTAGATATGATACTGCATGAAGAATGTGACATTTCAGTGAAAGACCTAAATCGAAAAAAGTCCCTGGGAGTAGACAACATTCCATTAGAACTACTGACAAAACTCTACCATCTGGTGAGCAAGTTGTATGAGACAGGCGAAATACCCTCAAACTTCATGAAGAAGATAATAATGCCAATCTCAAAGAAAACAGGTGTTGAGAGATGTAAAAATTACCGGCTGCAAAATACTAACACGAATTCTTTACTTTGCTTTAAAAACTCATAGAAGCCGACCTCGGGGAAGATAAGTTTGGATTGTGTAGAAATGTTGGAACACGTGAGGCAATACTGACACTATGACATATCTTTGAAGATAATATAAGGACAGGCAAACTACTTTTCTAGCATTTGGAGAGTTAGAGAAAGCTTTTGACAATGTTGACTGGAACACTGCCTTTAAAATTCTGAAGGTGGCACAGATAAAATACAGGGAGCGAAAGGCTATTTACAGTTTGTACAGAAACCAGATGGCAGTTATAAGAGTCGAGTGGTATGAAAGGAAAGCAGTGGTTGGAAAGAGAGTGAGACAGGGTTGTAGCCTATCCCCGATGTTATTCAATCTGTATATTAATCAAGCAATAAGGGATACAAAAGAAACATTTGGCGCAGGAATTAAAATCCATGGATAAGAAATAAAAAGTTTGATGTTTGCCAATGGCATTGTAATTCTGTCAGAGACAGCTAAGGACTTAAAATGTCAATTAAACAGAATGTACAGTGTCTTGAAAGGAGGATATAAAATGAACATCAACAAAAGCAAAATGAGGATTATGGAATATAGTCGAATTAAATCAGATGATGCTGAGGGAATTAGACTAGGAAATGAGACACTTAAAGTAGTAGACGAGTTTTGCTATTTGGGGAGCAAAATACCTCATTATGGTCGAAGAAGAGAGGATTTAAAATGTAGATTGGCAATGACAAGGAAAGCGTTTGTGAAGAAGAGAAATTTGTTAATATCTGCATGAAATTAATCAATTGAAAATGGCTCTCACGTCTACGATCTTATTCGCACACCCCGTGTACTTTCACATAACAACCGTAACACTACACACAGCATCTACGGATCTTCCGCGCGTCATATTACTGCACTGCTTCTAATCTGCAGTGTATACTATATAGGTTCTCTTAATCACCAAGACACAGCCGTCAGCTACGGAAACACGTAGGTAGTGATTCTCTTGAAATTCAAGAACATCTTTCGCCCTCTCCACTGGAATCGTCCTTCCCTGGCCTACGAAAGACACTAACTGCTAAGCCGGGTTGTTTCTGTGCACACAGCGGCCAAGACCCACGCTGACCGTTACCGATGTCCCGTTGACGACTCTTTGTTCTACCAGCTTGGTGAATGCTTCTCGCTGTTGCTCATATAGCAACTCTCACTCCAACAAACTTAGGTCCAGTCCACCACCAAGGACACCTCGGGCGTCTCGTCAGTACAGCCCCAGCGAAGCGCCGTAGGCTCGTCCTCCACTTCCACTGGGCGACGTCCCTGGATCAAGATGATGATGTTGGTTCCACTTGCTGCAGCTAACTAACTTCCAATCCATGCGTCACTGCTCCATCCCGGTCCCAGCGATTCCCGCGGCAGTCTCGTAAGCGCAGAACCAGTGCGACACACGGCCAATCATGACTGAATGCGGGCAAGGTAAATGTGCTGCTTTACATTCTTCTGACTTCTCAAATCGTTGTGTTCTCAGTTACAACAAATGCTATCTGTTGCATTTTCAATTCTGCACACTAATCCTTAACAACCAGAAGAACAAATACGCATTGGTCCGCCTCTGGCCCTGATGCAAACAGTTGTTCAGCTTGATATTGACTGACTGAGTTGTTGGGTGTCCTAGCGGATGTCGAGGCAAAGTCTATTTAACTAGCGTGTTTGATCGACAAAATCCCGCGATGGTTGCAGGGTCTTAGCCACAAGCCTCCAAACCTTTTCATTTGGGAAGAGACCAAGGTAGTGTTTGTGAAGCACGAGGACAAGCAGTAGAAGCTTTCGCCATTTGCGAGAGGGCATTATATTGCTGAAATGTAAAGCCAGAATAGCGTGCCATGAAGGGCAGCACAACGGGACGTTCAACTGTGCCATAAGGATGACACGAATGACATAAAGGTGTCCTGTTACGAAGCAAAATGACACCATGGACCATCACTCATGGTTGTCGGGTGACAGTGAGGTTGGTATCTCACCGCTGCCCAGGGCGTCTCCAGAAACGTCTTCGGCCTGGAATCTCATTGACTGGGGTAGAATTACATTCAGCTTTGAATCGAGCCCTGTTGGCCATCGAAGACGCTCCACACAGCAGTGAGATATCAACCTGACTGACGCCTGCCATACAGACTGACAACCAGGAGAGATGGTCTGGGGTGCATACCATTTCATTTCAAACCAGGACCGGATCGGTTATCATAAAAAGCACCTCAATAAGGACCAGCGGTGGACCAGTGCATAACTGATTAGCTCATGACACTCATCACTTGAATTAATCATCAAATTTTTCTATAATTGCTGTCATCTGTTTTTCTGTTCTTATATATCACATCTGCTGATTTCTGTCTCTTTCGGATAATTCCTCGTGTTGCATCGTCCTCTTCCTCTTTTTTCTTCTTTTAGAGTGTATTTGGAATTCTCGACTAGATTCTCTATACACTGAAAGATTGAATAGAAAATGAGAAATACCGTTCTCATCTGAGAAGAAGATATGGCATCAGAATTTCATTGGACTTGGCACCGCTCTGTTTGAATGTGTGGCTGTTTACTCTATAGTGTTGCTGTTGTTGTTGTGGTTTTCAGTCCTGAGACTGGTTTGATGCAGCTCTCCATGCTACTCTATCCTGTGCAAACTTCTTCATCTCCCAGTACCTACTGCAACCTACATCCTTCTGAACCTGCATACTGTATTCATCTCTTGGTCTCCCTCTACAATTTTTACCCTCCACGCTGCCCTCCAATACTAAATTGGTGATCCCTTGATGCCTCAAAACATGTCCTACTAACCGATCCCTTCTTCTAGTCAAGTTGTGCCACAAACTTCTCTTCTCCCCAATCCTATTCAATACCTCCTCATTAGTTACGTGATCTATCCACCTTATCTTCAGCATTCTTCTGTAGCACCACATTTCAAAAGCTTCTATTCTCTTGTTCAAACTATTTATCGTCCATGTTTCACTTCCATACATGGCTACTCTCCATACAAATACTTTCATAAACGACTTCCTGACACTTAAATTAATACTCGATGTTAACAAATTTCTTTTCCTCAGAAACGCTTTCCTTGCCATTGCCAGTCTACATTTTATATCCTCTCTACTTCGACCATCATCATTTATTTTGCTACTTGAAGTGTCTCCTTTCCTAATCTAATTCCCTCAGCATTACCCGACTTAATTCGACTACGTTCCATTATCCTCGATTTCCTTTCATTGATGTTCATCTTATACCCTCCTTCCAAGACACTGTCCATTCCGTTCAACTGCTCTCCTTTTTCTTTTGTTTCCTTCACTGCTTGCTCAATATACAGATTGAATAACATCGGGGAGAGACTACAACACTGTCTCATTCCCTTCCTAACCACTGCTTCCCTTTCATGTCCCTCGACTCTTATAACTGCCATCTGGTTTCTGTACAAATTGTAAATAGCCTTTCGCTCCCTGTATTTTACCCCTGCCACCTTCAGAATTTGAAGGAGCGTATTCCAGTCAACAGTGTCAAAAGCATTCTCTAGGTCTACAAATGCTAGAAACGTGGGTTTGCGTTTCCTTAATCTGGCTTCTAAGATAAGTCGTAAGGTCAGTATTGCCTCACGTGTTCCAACATTTCTACGGAATCCAAACCGATCTTCCCCAAGGTCGGCTTCTACTAGCTTTTCCATTCATCTGTAAAGAATCCGCGTTAGTATTTTGCAGCCGTGACTTATTAAAGTGGTCATTCGGTTATTTTCACATTTGTCAATGCCTGCTTTCTTTGAGATTGGAATTATTATATTCTTCTTGAAGTCTGAGGGTATTTCGCCAGTTTCATACATGTTGCTCACCAGATGGTAGGGTTTCGTCAGGACTGTCTCCCAAAGCAGTCAGCAGTTCTAATGGAATGTTGTCTACTCCCGGGACCTGGTCTTTCAGTGCTCTGTCAAACTCTTCACGCAGTATTATATCTCCCATTTCATCTTCATCTACATCCTCTTCCATTTTCATAATATTGTCTTCAAGTACGTCGCCATTGTATAGACCCTCTATATACTCCTTCCACCTCTCTGCTTTCCCTTCTTTGCTTAGAACTGGATTTCCATCTGAGGTCTTGATATTCATACAAGTGGTTCTCTTTCCTCTAAAGGTCTCTTTAATTTTCCTGTAGGCAGTATCTATCTTACCCCCAGTGAGACAAGGCTCTGCATCCATACATTTGTCCTCTAGCCATCCCTGTTTAGCAGTTTTGCACTTCCTGCCGATCTCATTTTTGAGACTTTGTATTCCTTCTTGCCTGCTTCATTTACTGCATTTTTATATTTTCTCCTATCATCAGTTAAATTCAGTATTTCTTCTGTCACCCAAGGATTTCTACTAGCCCTTTTTACCAACTTGATCCTCTGCTGCCTTCACTACTTCATCCCTCAAAACTCCCCTTTCTTCTTCTACTGTATTTCTTTCCCCCATTCCTGTCAATTGTTCCCTTATGCTCTCCCTGAAACTCTGTGCAGCTTCTGGTTTAGTCAGTTTATCCAGGTCCCATCTCCTTAAATTCCCACCTTTTTGCAGTTTTTTCAGTTTTAATCTAAAGGCCATAACCAATAGATTGTGGTCAGAATCCACATCTGCCCCTGGAAATGTCTTACAATTTAAAACCTGATTCCTAAATCTCTGTCTTACGATTATATAATCTATCTGAAACCTGTCAGTGTCTCCAGTCTTCTTCCATGTATACAACCTTCTTTCATGATTCCTGAACCAAGTGTTAGCTATGATTAAGTTGTGCTCTGTGCAAAATTCTACCAGGCGGCTTTCTCTTTCATTTCTTATTCCCAATCCACATTCACCTACTACGTCTCCTTCTCTTCCTTTTCCTACTTTTGAATTCCAGTCACCCATGACCATTAAACTTTCGTCTCCCTTCACAATCTGAATAATTTCTTTTATTTCATCATACATTTCTTCAATTTCGTCGTCATCTGCAGAGCTATTTCGCATATAAACTTGTACTACAGTAGTAGGCGTGGGCTTCGTATCTATCTTGACCACAATATTGCGTTCACTATGCTGTTTGTAGTAGGTTACCCGCATTCCTATTTTCCTATTTATTATTAAACCTACTCCCGCATTACCCCTATTTGATTTTGTGTTTATAACCCTGTAGTCACCTGACTAGAAGTCTTGTTCCTCCATCCACCGAACTCCACTAATTCCCACTATATCTAACTTTAACCTATCCATTTCCCTTTTTAAATTTTCTAACCTTCCTGCCCGTTTAAGGGATCTGACATTCCACGCTCCGACCCGTGGAACGCCAGTTTTCTGTCTCCTGATAACGACATCCTCTTGAGTAGTCCACGCCCGGAGATCTGAATGGGGACTATTTTTCCTTCGGAATATTTTACCCAAGAGGACGCCATCATCATTTAACCATACAGTAAAGCTGCATGTCCTCGGGAAAAAGTACGGCTGTGGTTTCCCCTTGCTTTCAGCCGTTCGCAGTACCAGCACAGCAAGGCCGTTTTGGTTAATGTTGCAAGGCCAGATCAGTCAATCACCCAGACTGTTGCCCTTGTAACTGAAAAGGCTGCTGCCCCTCTTCAGGAACCACACGTTTGTGTGGCCTCTCAACAGATACCCCTCCGTTGTGGTTGCACCTACGGTACGGCTATCGGTATTGCTGAGGCACGCAAGCCTCCCCACCAACGGCAAGGTCCATGGTTCATGGGGGGTTCTATAGTGTATGATGGCTGAAATAGAACGCAGTATTTTTGGCAGGTTAAAATGTTCTTACTAGTTTTTAGACAATATGTAACAAAATGGCTCTGAGTACTCAGTTCAGGTCATCAGTCCATTAGAACTTAGTACTACTTAAATCTAACTAAGCTAAGGACATAAAACACATCCATGCCCGAGGCAGGATTCGAACCTGCGACCGGAGCAGTCGCGCGCTTCCAGACTGAAGCGTCTAGTAGCGCTCGGCCACTACGGCTAGCACAATATACAACAGATTTACGTTAAATATTTAGAGACAGTTTTTCTTCTCCTGTTGATACAGCTCTGCTACAATGTCTGTGGTAAGTCAATCGTGCCACCAGCCACATAACGTACTAAATTCCTGTAGCGTTCTGTTTTCAAAAGGTTGCAGCTGAAAGGCGTACTTAAAAACAGTAGTTATTTTCTGAGTGCAGAATTGTGTTTCCAATTAAGAAAGTGACGTTGCCAAAGAGATAACGCAATCTTTGAGTGACACTCGGCAGATACACTGGACACATCGAGAGAGAGTCGCGTTGACCAAATACAGAATCTTGTCTCTGCCTGGGAGCCTGAGCGAGAAAGGAAGTCAGAGAAGAACACTCAGTGGTAATTACACCTATTGATGAAACCTGTTTCTGTGTATCCGTAATTGTAATTCGCTACACTCTTGCATTAGAAAAAGACACAGTTCTTTACTTCATTCTCCTGCTTGCCAGAGATTTTCTCATTAGAAAAAATCCGACTCAGTTCCCGCGATTTTGTAGCTACATTCTCCTGTGCTCTTCACTAATTTCACATGGTTATGAAAACTTTAGGAAAACTGCAATATTTTGGGCTAATTGATCCTACTGAGGGCCAGTTCTGAATCACGATATTAGTTTATTGGGAAATACTGCTTCCAGTCCAACGATGCGGTATATGGAAAATGTGATGTTGTGCGTTATGGTATAAACTCAACTAGGTGACACCTATTTCGTCGCATCAGGTACTTGGTTCCTCGAAGAAGTGAAACGACTGAAATATACGTTACTCGTCTCCCAATGGCTGTCCAGAGGACGCCCTTATTAAAAAAAATAAATAAATAAATAAATTAAAAAAATAAAAAAAACATTGTCTTTTCTGCCCTCTAATTGTCTCTCATTCATAAACTGAAATTCCAGAACGTCCTGACGCGAGGGAGGTGAATAGAGAGTCTGAAGATGAACGCGCATCGATAAACACGTATGAAGTGCTAGCGTGTGCTGCATTACTAGTATTATCCGAAGTGACTGCGAGTATAAGTGATACACTTTCCACAAGAATAGCTCTCATCAGAAATAAAAAACATCTCTTGACATCCTTATAAATGTTTGATTATTCATTGCCAATAGCCAAGGAACCTATTAATCACTACTAGTGATCCTCATTGCAGTAAGGTTGAGAGCTGTCATCACACTTAAAACCACGTGATATTTTCTACGTAATGGTCACACTTATGTAGAGGGCATTTGCAACGAGTAACTGAAGTGCACATGCCCACCTGCAAGGCCCAAGTGAAATGCAACCAGCTCACATCATCGCGTTTTCAGCAGCAAAATCTTGAAAGAAAATAACTAATACACTGTTGGTCTAAGTTTAGTTTGACGAACAGCTTATACTAGTCACATAGCGAACATAAAACTTCCATTTTTTTCCAAATGGATTTTGTGCTAGCGTAGCAGTCTGTATTTAACGTTATTCATTTAGCTGACTAGAAGATCAAAGGAAGGAAGAATGGAGTTTAATGTCCGGTCGACGAAGACCTCTTTAGAGATGGAGGACAAACTGAGACTGGAGAAGAGTGGAGGAAAGAAATCGGTCGTGTCCTTTTCGAAGGAACTGCCTTGGAATTTGCCTTTAGCAACTCATTGAAACCATGGAAGCGTCTATCCAGATTTTTGGAAGAGGGCTTCCGACCACTTTTCCCCTTAAGTGCGAGTCCAGTGCCTTATCAGTACACCAGCTCCATCGATGAGACTAGATAGGAGAGGTACTGATTAACACCATAATTTCCTTAAGCCGCGCGGTATGGGACAGCATTGCCATGGCAGACGGCTTCTTATTATGTATTAAATTTTATGCGAGAGGATACGTTTGATGAACTTGCCCATAACTCATTTTTCTCGTCAAGCGAGAGACATTGTCGGTCAGATTGTAAGGTGGCTATAATTTCGCACTTTACAAGCACTCATCCGCATACTTTGCCGTCAACTACAACCACAATTAGGTTTCATTTGATAGGTTGTACATCGTATGTATGAATATTTAAGTGATATGACATTGTCACGTATGCCTTTTAAATAATTGTTAACACTTATTGCGTGAAAGGTGACGGATTGTCTTTATTATCAGAACAGCGCAATGATTGATTGCCTGTACTAGTAGAGGTTGGAACGCCAGTGGAGATGAAACTAAAGGCAGATCTCAAGCTCTGGGTGGAAGTCCCGCGTAGGTTTTGGTCCTGCTTAAAAACAGGAGGTAGCTATACGGACGCGTGGCACCTGAGCTCTGGAGCACAATAGGGTGACGGCCGGCCGCTATTGTAGCAGGACTGGAAGGATAACAAGGAACTCTGCAAATCTTAGACGCAGGTGAGAGGAACGAAGAAGCGGCACCTCAGAAACCACGCAGGCTGGGTTATTTCCAAGGATTTTTACTGAGAAGCTTACCATTGTACAAGTATAGGATTTTCCTCGCAAACTTCCCGCGCTGGACAACACAAGACCAAAATATGGTTGGTCGGCGTTCGGAATAATCTGTAGAGAGGGAGAATATTCCGTGGTGTCGGGAATATGATTCGTTTTCGGAATTACGAGGGTGGGGAACCGAGCCTTGCTGGGAAGCCAGCAGTGGAGAGACGAGGTCTTCCGTTGTGAGCGCCCGTGTGTGACGGTCGCTCGGTATCAGCTATGTTGGTACAGACGGACTCGCTGTCTTTGCTCTCGGGAGAGTTTATAGTTAGAGCAGTCAATCACTGTCCTGTTTCGAACCTATACGATTCTGGACTTCACCTCCGGGTTGGAAGACGTCGTTGAGTACACAGCGTTCAGTAATTGAGAGCACTTCTAATGCCAGTACTTACGTTGATCTCCGTCCTTGTGGCTGGGAGTTCGCGTTTCTCATCTGTAGAACACAGAGAGGAGAAAATAGTATTAGAGTATATTAGTGAGAGGACCGCCGTCTGCCGTCCTGGTGTTTGAAAGAGTTTATTTGTGGCTGGAGTTTGTGATATTGGATTTCAGACATTTTGCATATGAGAAAAAGACAGCCATCGAGCTGCAGTTTGTAATGATACTAAGCAAGACCACGCGAGAGTAAAGAAACGAAATCTGTTTATAACGTTCGCCTATACCAAGACGCGTGGCCAGCGTTTAAAAGGTACTTTTAAACACTATGACTCGCTGGGCGCAGATATTTAAAATCGTTGCCGCATCACTTGATAGCAAGAAGCTGCGAAACAGAAGAAAGAACAATTTATAATTTGTTAGGAAAACTCTAGAGTCTTTATAGTGAGTTGTACTTCTGGTCGCCGATATGTTAACATGTACTTCATTACCTTTGATGTTTGGTCGCCGACTTGTTAAGACGTGTTGTGTAGCACCGCTACAAGTTATGTTGCATTTAGTGTGAAAAACCACGTTATCACCAAAAAAGCGCTTTTGTAAACCTTGTGACGATAAAAAAAATACTTACGCGCACGCCAGGACATTTAATTTTTACAAAATATCACACCTACAAAAGCAGCGATTGTTGGACTGCTCCATGTATGAGAAAAACATAAAAATGTAAGTTTTGTATTCGTTGTAAATTTGTTAATGTTTATACACTCCTGGAAATGGAGAAAAGAACACATTGACACCGGTGTTTCAGACCCACCATACTTGCTCCGGACACTGCGAGAGGGCTGTACAAGCAATGATCACACGCACGGCACAGCGGACACACCACGAACCGCGGTGTTGGCCGTCGAATGGCGCTAGCTGCGCAGCATTTGTGCACCGCCGCCGCCAGTGTCAGCCAGTTTGCCGTGGCATACGGAGCTCCATCGCAGTCTTTAACACTGGTGGCATGCCGCGACAGCATGGACGTGAACCGTATGTGCAGTTGACGGACTTTGAGCGAGGGCGTATAGTGGGCATGCGGGAGGCCGGGTGGACGTACCGCCGAATTGCTCAACACGTGGGGCGTGAGGTCTCCACAGTACATCGATGTTGTCGCCAGTGGTCGGCGGAAGGTGCACGTGCCCGTCGACCTGGGACCGGACCGCAGCGACGCACGGATGCACGCCAAGACCGTAGGATCCTACGCAGTGCCGTAGGGGACCGCACCGCCACTTCCCAGCAAATTAGGGACACTGTTGCTCCTGGGGTATCGGCGAGGACCATTCGCAACCGTCTCCATGAAGCTGGGCTACGGTCCCGCACACCGTTAGGCCGTCTTCCGCTCACGCCCCAACATCGTGCAGCCCGCCTCCAGTGGTGTCGCGACAGGCGTGAATGGGCGGACGAATGGAGACGTGTCGTCTTCAGCGATGAGAGTCGCTTCTGCCTTTGTGCCAATGATGGTCGTATGCGTGTTTGGCGCCGTGCAGATGAGCGCCACAATCAGGACTGCATACGACCGAGGCACACAGGGCCAACACCCGGCATCATGGTGTGGGGAGCGATCTCCTACGCTGGCCGTACACCTCTGGTGATCGTCGAGGGGGCACTGAATAGTGCACAGTACATCCAAACCGTCATCGAACCCATCGTTCTACCATTCCTAGACCGGCAAGGGAACTCGCTGTTCCAACAGGACAATGCGCGTCCGCATGTATCCCGTGCCACCCAACGTGCTCTAGAAGGTGTAAGTCAACTACCCTGGCCAGCAAGATCTCCGGATCAGTCCCCCATTGAGCATGTTTGGGACTGGATGAAACGTCGTCTCACGCGGTCTGCACGTCCAGCACGAACGCTGGTCCAACTGAGGCGCCAGGTGGAAATGGCATGGCAAGCCGTTCCACAGGACTACATCCAGCATCTCTACGATCGTCTCCATGGGAGAATAGCAGCCTGCATTGCTGCGAAAGGTGGATATACACTGTACTAGTGCAGACATTGTGCATGCTCTGTTGCCTGTGTCTATGTGCCTGTGGTTCTGTCTGTGTGATCATGTCATGTATCTCACCCCACGAATGTGTCAATAAAGTTTCCCCTTCCTGGGACAATGAATTCACGGTGTTCTTATTTCAATTTCCAGGAGTGTAGTTTAACGCCTTTGTTCTTTGAGAATATATTGAAGCTTCACTGTACAGAAAACCTATGCTTATTCTTTTCTTTAAATTAACCACAAATAATGTTATTTTTAAATGAACTTTGTTACAGGTTCTCTCTTTATCGCGGTGTCTCGATTGTATTTGGAAGACCATTAATGTGTTCAATTTCCGTTCTGACAACTTTTTTTTACAAAATTTCACTGTTTTGCAATCATTTCCACTTTTTTATTATTATTCAAATGGGTCCCTTAGGTAATTTCATTCAAGAGTCTGATTGCGTGAAAGCAATCCGGGTTAAGAGGGCATTTGAGAAACTCTTTTTGCGCAATCAATCTGTACGTCTCCTGAACACAATCGAGAACCGACGCATCGGCGATCATTCATTAATTTTTCTCTCTTTCCAAGTCGTACCAAAAAACGTCCAAGGAGAACTGTCATGAGTACGCAATCTAGTGTTAAAGGTTGCATTCTTTATCTTGTCGGCAAACATTGCCATAAATTGTCATCATCAATGTTGTACTTGGTTAAACGTGAAAAGCAAAACCTTTTATCGTTCTTCCATCGTCGCAGACGAGTACGAGACGCACCGGAAACACTACATACGGTGCTATCGCAAATTGCTTCGGCTTATTTTGGCTATAAAGCTAAACAGCTGTGATCACGTTAGTTTGTTTCCACCGAGGTTCAACACCACCGTATATCATCTTTGAAAGTAGATATCTTCTAGTGTTTGGTACGCAGATGATGTCAGTCATTTCGCGTTCGTGTTATTAGACCGCGCAGTCATAATAAGAGGCAGAGTTGAGCAATTGATTAATAATTTGATTTAGGAAATATATACAAATGTACTTAAAGGGTCTATTTTAATCTATAATAGTTATATATTGAACAACAACGTTTATCTTTTAGTATTATTAGTTGCCTTCATCATTTATTTATGTTTAGATTGTAATTTATATGTAAAAAAGAGCATTAAGAGATACTAAGATCTGCTTCAGGGGGTAGTCAGACAGGGAAAAATCATCATTTAGCGTTTGTTATTTTCCGTTGCGCACATTCATTTTCACACCCGCCTGGAGTAGCGTCTTGGAAGATAAGTAGAGCAACTTTCCGCGTTTGACACACCTGAATCCAAACTGTACTTAATTTTCAAGCACCATATTAGGCAACATTTTCCCTTTTACGTCTCTAGGTATTCCTTTATCTACACGGCTCCAACTTTCTCCTTTCTCTAAAATTTGGTTAGATGACTGGCAATGTCTCTGGATTCATTTTCGGCACGTACTCGTATCGTCTTCTCCAGTTTTCTGTAAGTTTTCTTCGTGTAACAGAGTGACAGTGGCGTGGAAGGGCTGGTTAATAAAGTGAGTTGTTTTTAATAACTCTTACTAAAACAAACAAGTTAGAAGAACAAAACTTAACCGCCTCCAGTGGGCACAATTTAAAATAAAATTTAAAAAATTACGTACTTAAGACAGTTAGGCGCAGCTGCCACGTCACCAAAATATTTCAATAGTTAAATCTAACTAATCAGACACAGCAGGTACTGTGACAGGGAGCAGTTTTGTTCCGATGATTGCACCCAACGGCCACTTTACCAAAATTGTAAGAAAACAGTTACGTAGCAGATGCAACAGCCAGAAATTTAAAACCTACACCTAAACTAATACAAAACAGAGAAACATTTGAACATTCAAATTTGATCAGTCACTTTAAACATTTCGAGATTTATAGAGCGCCTTCAGTACTTTGTATTGCGGAAACTCTTCACGTATCCCCTTGAATAACTTGCAGTACATCAGGAATTCTGTCGACATGGGCATGTGGGACGGTGCCATCACACTCGGCAAGACGTCCATAATCAACCGTGGTAAAGCCGTTGCTATGTATGCGCGACAGCCACTGGCGCGGCTGCCCGGCTGCATGCCCACCCTCGACCTCACCAGCTCGACCACTCCAGTCGTTCTGGTGGCCCGTGTTTGCTGGTCCACCTTACGGAACGCCGTCCTTTAGAGGCTAGGCGGCACTCGGCACGTTCGCGCGGGATTCAAGTTACGCAGCTGGCAGCCGCGGAAACGTGCAAGCTGTGCAAAGTATTGTCCTTGCTGTTAGGTAATTTAGCAGTTTTTGAAACGTAGCATTTCTGCATTTCTCATTCGCCATTGTTTTCTGCTTAAAACTCACGAGCCACTTTCACACAGCAACAACTGAATAAGGACCGACAAACAAAATTTTTAAACCTGTTTAGTTCTTGTATTTTTTTCTTCACATGCCTGCTGAGTGAACTGTGTATGCAAAAACATTATGACCACATGTTTCGATAACGTGTTGGTCCCCTTTTGGAATACAATACAGAATAGTTTCTGTGTGGCATTGACTCGATAAGTCATTCGTAGTTCAGAAGACGTGTGGCACCAAACGTACGCGTAAGACAATGGGATGGGGGAGCGGGACTGGCAGACATCACCGTGAGTTCAATGTATTGCTTCTAAAAAGAGTGTATGACATGTTTTGGCTAGTGACAGGCAGAATTATCACACTGGAAGTTGCCATCGCCGATGGGGAAGACATTGCTAGGTATCTGCTGTTGCCTCTTTCATTTTCTCAGCGACTGTTTTATCTTCTTAAAGCTGTCTGATTTCTATTTTGCAACAACCTACGAGATTTTAAACTGGTCAGCACAACTACATATCGATTCTCGTTCGTTCGTAAACTGGAGGTGGTGTATGCCATGGGCTTTTGGTTCGAAAAGGAACCCATTCTTCTCTCAGTCTTCTCTTGGTAAAGTCAATTCCTGTTGCCTGGAGTAACGAGACGTGTGTTGCACTGAAGCCATGTTTGGAAGAACATACTTCATGACGAATTTATTTGCCTAAGGACGAGGAAAGATTATCAGTAATTTTACATGTCAACATATTACCGTTAAGACAATTCCAAGGTAATTTCTCGTGCGGAAGTCTGTACTATCGTGTGAACACGAACTTACATGCTGCGGTGTAGGTTACGAGAGATTACGAAGATCAGGTACTGAACACCGTATTACTGAATCATTTTTCAAGTTTATTTCACGTTATTTTGTGCTGAATTTATCCATACTAAGTCATACATAAAAGACAAGATATACGTTGGTCATGAGTTCAGGCTGTGCATCCGATTCGTAAGGTTATTTTGCAAACTCAAACCTAACCACAATCCTCTCAGTAAAACTGTAGTCTTTTGTTTTTAATTGATGAAGAACGATATATAGATTTTAGTCAAAGTCTTCGTGTTGAACAGCCATTTCTAGCCTTCATTCAAACTGCTGCTTAAATACGTGGAACGTAGACTTGAACTGAGGTTAGACAGATGGTTAGGAAACTGAGCTGAGGGTGGTCATCCGAGGAATGTGTCACGAGACAAGAATAGAACCAAATAATCTAATGTACAGCAATTAATTAATACAGAAGTGTTGTGGCCAGGAATACTTTTCAGACTTTCGATTCTATGTAAGGTGTCAACCAAATCCAACACCTTCCATGAAAACCCTGACATGATAAGCAAATCTACTAGTATGTCACATAGCTCCGAATAAATCGTGACATTAAATTAACCAAAGTAATACGAGTAACGAGTGAGCAAATGGAATACCACAGACTAACACAAGAACGCCTAAATGCATGTCATATCTTCCCACCGTTAGACCGACGCAGTTCCAAGGGGAGAAACGAGAACAGAAGCCGAGAGCAGAACCGTGTTAAGCTTGAAGGCCCTACGATAAGGGACGGACTGGACAAACACGTCGACAGCCTACCGCTAAGACTACCCCCCGCAAGTCTTAGCGTGAGACTTTTTCGTGTCTCTGTTACATCAAGGACCACCCCCCAGCCCCTGTTAAAAGCTAGAGCCCTCCAGAAAAACAGTATAGATCTTACGATAACACAAAAAGGGCCACTACCACCCGCATGTTTTAGCGTGAGAATTCTTCGCGTCTCTGTTACATTAGGACCACCCCCAAGCCCATGTTAAAAGCTAGAGCCCTCCAGAAGAACAGTATAGATCTCACGATAACGCTAAAAGGACCACACCAGCTGCAGGTTTTAGCGTGAGACTTTTTAGCGTCTCTGTTACATTGCAAACTTTAAAAACATTGCCCCACCACGAAAAGTATAACGTTTCTCATTGGATAGACAGAATTTTTGTAGGCGGAGCTTAAGGTTAACATCGAGACCCTGATTGGCCAGATGAGAACACAGCCAGATAGTTTTTTTAAACCAACTTTGGTAAATTGTAGTAAGGAGAAGTTAGAAAAGAGTTAGTTCCGAGATGGCGAGATGAGCGGAGCTGTGCTGCCCGCCGCCCTGACGCTGCCTAAACACCGACAAGGTAATGAACGCACGCGATGCCGCATTTTTGAGCGCATAAGGCTTCACTCAGAACTGCAGAAGTCTCATATGTTACACCCCCTTTTTTCGTAATACTAGTGTCGATCGTAAATTAAAGCTCATGGTGTTCACATTTGGCACTTGAAGTAAAAATCTGAAACGCGATGATTTCTCTGTTATATAATTATTGAGAAGCCACATCAGCCACTGTAATTTACAACAAGTTAGATAAGTCATTAAAGATAATTGAGGGTCACTGTAGACCATTTTGATAGTTTTCTCTCTTGTGAGCGTTAATGTAAACCTAGATTATAGATGTGATATGGCATAGGTCATCCTTCGATCCATTGTAGAACTTGGAAACCCACTCAGGGAATATTCGTTCACATTTTTGTTGAACGCAGTTGGTTTTTACCATCCTGTATTAAAACATTTCCTTTTATCAACAGTGTAATTTATAAACGATGTTTTGTGAGTAGAATAAAATTTCCAATGGTAAACTTAACTGCTTTTTCGACGTTATTTTACCAGCTAACTAAAAATACGAAAGCCTTGAACCCCTTCCACTAAATTTAGTTAGTATTAAGATTCTTTTACAGAGAGTGCAGTGGAGCTGACGCTGAAATCTTTAAGTATTTGGTTATATCATTGTTAGTCTCACTGAACTCTTCTGAATTCTACATGTCATGTGTGGTCTGGGCTCTCCATACCAGCAACAGGTCCCAGGTTCAAACTAGTCAATTCCCTAAAAAAACACGCTCAGAGCGTCTTTGCGCAAAAGTGGTAGGGACACACGATATAGAACAAACAGACACCAACATGAATGTTTAGATCTATATTGCCCAGTAATAGACGTTTAATAGATTTGCTTATACAATTTTAAAATGACAGTATCCACTTTATTAACGCTGCAGTATTTGTCTAAAATTACAAAAAATTGACCTTGCCGCCGGTGGGGAGGCTTGCGTGCCTCAGCGATACAGATGGCCGTGCCGTAGGTGCAACCACAACGGAGGGGTATCTGTTGAGAGGCCAGACAAACATGTGGTTCCTGAAGAGGGGCAGCAGCCTTTTCAGTAGTTGCAGGGGCTACAGTCTGGATGATTGACTGATCTGGCCTTGCAACATTAACCAAAACGGCCTTGCTGTGCTTGTACTGCGAACGGCTGAAAGCAAGGGGAAACTACAGCCGTATTTTTTTCCGAGGACATGCAGCTTTACTGTATGATTAAATGATGATGGCATCCTCTTGGGTAAAATATTCTGGAGGTAAAATAGTCCCTCATTAGGATCTCCGGGCGGGGACTACTCAGGAGGACGTCGTTATCAGGAGAAAGAAAACTGGCGTTCTACGGATCGGAGCGTGGAATGTCAGATCCCTTAATCGGGCAGGTAGGTTAGAAAATTTTAAAAGGGAAATGGATAGGTTAAAGTTAGATATAGTGGGAATTAGTGAAGTTCGGTGGCAGGAGGAACATGACTTTTGGGCAGGTGAATACAGGGTTATAAATACAAAATCAAATCGGGGTAATGCGGGAGTAGGTTTAATAATGAATAAAAAAAAATAGGAGTGCGGGTAAGCTACTACAAACAGCATAGTGAACGCATTATTGTGGCCAAGATAGACACAAAGCCCATGCCTACTACAGTAGTACAAGTTTATATGCCAACTAGCTCTGCAGATGATGAAGAAATTGATGAAATGTATGATGAGATAAAAGAAATTATTCAGGCAGTGAAGGGAGACGAAAATTTAATAGTCATGGGTGACTGGAATTCGTCAGTAGGAAAATGGTGAGAAGGAATCATAGTTGGTGATTATGCATTGGGGCTAAGAAATGAAAGAGGAAGCCGTCTGGTAGAATTTTGCACAGAGCATAACTTAATTATAGCTAACACTTGGTTCAAGAATCATAAAAGAAGGTTGTATACATGGAAGAATCCTGGAGATACTAAAAGGTATCAGATAGATTATATAATGGTAAGACAGAGATTTAGGAATCAGGTTTTAAATTGTAGGACATTTCCAGGGGCAGATGTGGACTCTGACCACAATCTGTTGGTTATGACCTGTAGGTTAAAACTGAAGAAACTGCAAAAAGGTGGGAATTTAAGGACATGGGATCTGGATAAGCTGAAAGAACCAGAGGTTGTACAGAGTTTCAAGGAGAGAATAAGGGAACAATTGACAGGAATGGGGGAAAGAAACACAGTAGAAGAAGAATGGGTAGCTCTGAGGGATGAAGTAGTGAAGGCAGCAGAGGATAAAGTAGGTAAAAAGATGAGGGCTGCTAGAAATCCTTGGCTAACAGAAGAAATATTGAATTTAATTGATGAAAGGAGAAAATATTAAAATGTGGTAAATGAAGCAGGCAAAAAGGAATACAAACGTCTCAAAAATGAGATCGACAGGAAGTGCAAAATGGCTAAGCAGAGATGGCTAGAGGACAAATGTAAGGATGTAGAAGCTTATCTCACTAGGGGTAAGATAGATACTGCCTACAGGAAAATTAAAGAGACCTTTGGAGAGAAGAGAACCACGTGTATGAATATCAAGAGCTCAGATGGCAACCCAGTTCTAAGCAAAGAAGGGAAGGCAGAAAGGTGGAAGGAGTATATAGAAGGTTTATACAAGGGCGATGTACTTGAGGACAATATAATGGAAATGGAAGAGGATGTAGGTGAAGACGAAATGGGAGATAAGATACTGCGTGAAGAGTTTGACAGAGCACTGAAAGACCTGAGTCGAAACAAGGCGCCCGGAGTAGACAACATTCCATTGGAACTACTGATGGCCTTGGGAGAGCCAGTCATGACAAAACTCTACCAGCTGGTAAGCAAGGTGTATGAGACAGGCGAAATACCCTCAGACTTCAAGAAGAATATAATAATTTCAATCCCAAAGAAAGCTGGTGCTGACAGATGTGCAAATTACCGAACTATCAGTTTAATAAGTCCCAGCTGCAAAATACTAACGCGAATTCTTTACAGACGGATGGAAAAACTGGTAGATGCGGACCTCGGGAAGGATCAGTTTGGATTCCGTAGAAATGTTGGAACACGTGAGGCAAGACTCACCTTACGACTTATCTTAGAAGAAAGATTAAGAAAAGGCAAACCTACGTTTCTAGCATTTGTAGACTTAGAGAAAGCTTTTGACAATGTTGACTGGAATACTCTCTTTCAAATTCTGAAAGTGGCAGGGTTAAAATACAGGGAGCGAAAGGCTATTTACAATTTGTACAGAAACCAGATGGCAGTTATTAGAGTCGAGGGGCATGAAAGGGAAGCAGTGGTTGGGAAAGGAGTGAGACAGGGTTGTAGCCTCTCGCCGACATTATTCAATCTGTATATTGAGCAAGCAGTAAAGGAAACAAAAGAAAAATTTGGAGTAGGTATTAAAATTCATGGAGAAGAAGTAAAAACTTTGAGGTTCGCCGATGACATTGTAATTCTGTCAGAGACGGCAAAGGACTTGGAAGAGCAGTTGAACGGAATGGACAGTGTCTTGAAAAGAGGATATAAGATGAACATCAACAAAAGCAAAACGAGGATAATGGAATGCAGTCAAATTAAATCGGGTGATGCTGAGGGAATTAGATTAGGAAATGAGACACTTAAAGTAGTAAACGAGGTTTGCTATTTAGGAAGTAAAATAACTGATGTTGGTCGAAGTAGAGAGGATATAAAATGTAGACTGGCAATGGCCAGGAAAGCGTTTCTGAAGAAGTGAAATTTGTTAACATCAAATATAGCTTTATGTATCAGGCAGTTGTTTCTGAAAGTATTTGTTTGGAGTGTAGCCATGTATGGAAGTGAAACATGGACAGTATCTAGTTTGAACAAGAAGAGAATAGAAGCTTTCGAAATGTGGTGCTACAGAAGAATGCTGAAGATTAGATGGGTAGATCACATAACTAATGAGGAGGTATTGAATAGAATTGGGGAGAAGAGGAGTTTGTGGCACAACTTAACAAAAAGAAGGGACCGGTTGGTAGGACATGTTTTGAGGCATCAAGGGATCACAAATTTAGCATTGGAGGGCAGCGTGGAGGGTAAAAATCGTAGAGGGAGACCGAGAGATGAGTACACTAAGCAGATTCAGAAGGATGTAGGTTGCAGTAGGTACTGGGAGATGATGAAGCTTGCACAGGATAGAGTAGCATGGAGAGCTGCATCAAACCAGTCTCAGGACTGAAGACAACAACAACAATAACAACAACAACAACTCGAGATAAGTAAGGTTACCCGAAATGCGAAAAACTTTTTCCGAGGTACATGATCATGTACCTAGTACAAATATACCATTCAAATTTAAAAGTGTTGCAGTGATTGCTGTATTACCAGTCTTTGTGTCACATTAGTAGTCTACTACACACCAATAACGAAATCAGACTGAGAAGAAGTGTTATCAAAAATCAATTACAAATTATAACACTTTGAAATAGAAGCTACTGACGAGTAACAAAATTTTCAATTTTCAAGACAAGAAAAACTGTTCGTAAGGAACTTAGTTTATTTGCAGATATTAGTTGTTCCACGGTGGAAGACCTCCCCCAGTTTCAATGTACAAGATGGTGGACGATCGACAAAGTAGACTAAACAATGTATCTTTTATATAACTACACTGACGGAAAAATATAATTAATGTAGAGTAATTAAATTTCGGGAATCCATCAGTCTACGTAACATATTTAAGTGAATAACATCGCAAGGTCACAGGGTAATGCAAGTGCGAGATAAGCCATTACAAACATGAAGTACTGGTACATTAATAACAGGTGTAACCTCCAGAATGTTTAATGCGGCCATGCAAACGTGCATGCATTGTGTTGTACAGGTGCCAAATGTCAGTTTGTGGGATGAGTTCCATGCCTGTTGCACTTAGTCGATCAATACAGCGACGGTTAATGCTGTTCGTGGATGAAGCTGAAGTTGTCGTCCGATGCTGTCCCATAGGTGCCCGGCAGGAGACAGATCTGGTGATCGAGCAGACCAATGCATCATTTCGACCCTCTGTAGAGCATCCTAGGTTGCCACAGCGGGATGTTGGCGAGCGCCATCCTGCTGGAAAACACACCGTGAAATGTTGTTCATAAATGATAGCTCAACAGGTCGAATCACAGATTGACGAAGAAATTTGCAGTCAGGGTGCGAGATTGCTCCTGCTGTCATACGAAGTCGCAGGTGTAGGTCCAGTGTGTCTCGCACGCAGACAGGTTCGTTGCAGGCCTTCATCTGGCCTCCTAAGCAAACACGCGGTCATCACTGGCACCGAGGCAGAACCAGCTTTCATCAAAAAACACAACAGACCTCTCCCCTCCCCTCAAATTAGGTCTCGCCTGACAGCACTGAGGTCACAAATGGCGGTGGTTTGGGGTCAGTGGAACACAACCTTTAGGGCGTCTGGCGCAGAGCTGTCCTCGAAATAATCGATTTGTAACTTTTCGTTGTGTCACCGTGTAGCTAACTGCTGTTCAAATTGTTGCTGCAGCCAGAGCCATACGCAAAACACGATGTTCTTCCCTCTCGGTAGTGTCACATGGCCTCCCGGAGCCTGGTCTTCTTGCGACTGTGTAATCTCGTGACCGCCGCTGCAAGCAATCATATATAATGGCTGCATTACTGGCGAGTCTTTCTGCAAGATCGCAGAAGGAACACCAACTTTCTCGAAGCCCTATTATACGATCTCGTTCAGACGCAGTGAAGTGTCGATAACGACGTTCAAAAATGGTTCAAATGGCTCTAAGCACTATGGGACTTAACATCTGAGGTCATCAGTCCTCTAGGCTTAGAACTACTTGAGCCTAACCAACCTAAGGACATCACACACATCAATGCCCGAGGCAGTATTCGAACCTGCGACCGTAGCAGCAGCGCGGTTCCAGGCTGAAGCGCCTAGAACCGCTTGGCCCCAACGGCCGGCTAATAACGGCGTCTTTGTCGTCTTAGAGGCATTCTCGACTAACGCCAGCTCACGACGTTCAGCCTCAAAGGTAACTAACGCTCACGCCCGTTACAGCGTGTGCTTAAAGCAGACCTGATTTGCGTCCTCATAGTACCGCCACTAGCGCCAGTAGCGCCGCAGTTATGCGACTGCGTTGGAATTTGAATAAGTATCATCCCTCAGATGTATGAAAGCGCCTACTAGCTTTCATTTATGTCGTACAATTTTTTCCCTTCAGTGTTGTTTTAAAAATATACAGAATTTTACGTACCAGAAAACTCTGTAACTTAAGAATTAACTATAACCTCCAGAAAGCTTTAATATATTGTATTATACAGCACTTAAATATGCAGTTATCATCATATTTACAAAAGCTCCGCAAAACACAAGCCCACCTCTGACCACAACAAAAAGAGTAGAAAATGCCAGAGACCCTCTTATCGCAGTTTCTAGTGAGCATTCCTTAATGTGGGTCCAAAACCAGTCACTCGATTGAAAGACGAACAGGGAACACCATGTGTGCCTCGATACACTGTCCTCCAACTGGAACACTCTCCCCTTGCTAGTTATTTTCAGCCATTAGGTGTTGCCGAAAATCGTACTGTTCTGACGGCGCTGCTTGATGAGTCGCTTTCATTTTACGTCTGATAAATGTGAAAGTGTTACTGAGTGACTTCATTCAAAAGTTTAGCTGCTGTTGTTTCACTGTTACTAGATGAATACATACTGCGAGAAACAACCCATTTGCATTGCGTATCGTTACAAGAGAGAAGTTGACAAAGCAGTGACACCTGTTGCCATTCTGAATCTGGGTACTTACGTATTGTATTCTGTACTGATATATGCTAGCTCTTTATTATGCTTAAAGGTATGTTAATGTGCGTTGTGTAAACACTCTTTAAGCTTCTTCCAGAGTCAGATTGAGTTAATAATCTTTCATTGCCTTTGCATTTTAGTTAAGCAAATCGCTGTAATAAGATCGCTAGCTCCTCATTACCACAGAGGGTGACTGACGCTTCCTTAAACGTCACTTCCAATATGAAGCACGAAGGGACGCAGATGGTCAACAGTAATGTCTACGTAGCCCACATCTGTCGTAGCG
Organism: Schistocerca gregaria; assembly: GCF_023897955.1. NCBI lineage: Eukaryota > Metazoa > Arthropoda > Insecta > Orthoptera > Acrididae > Schistocerca > Schistocerca gregaria. The sequence continues at coordinate 313,568,937 of NC_064924.1, read as the reverse complement.
GATTTTATTAGCAACACAGGTTCCATGGAAGCCCGGATTAATACCTCCTACAGCATAATACATCCCACCTACCTGCGTCCGTGATGGGGTACATGTTTCGAGCAGCCTTTCGCCTAGATGACGGGATATTCAGACACGACCATCGACCTGGTGTAACAAGAAACGTTATTCATCCAACCAGTCGACAAACTGCCATTGAAACGTGGTCCATTCTCAATGAATACGTTACCACAGTAATCGTAATTGACCATTTCGTTGTGTCAATGTGGGGTCGTCTGCTACGGAGCCCAATGTTCGACTATGTGCGCTGAACGATATGCTATGAAGCGCTTGTGCGTACATCAGCACCAGCTTCGACCTCCATATACTGTAGCGAGGGGTGGATGGTGCAAATGGCTCTGACCACTATGCGACTTAACTGCTGAGGTCATCAGTCCCCTAGAACAGAACTACTTAAACCTAACTAACCTAAGGACATCACACACGTCCATACCCGAGGTAGGATTCCAGGCTGAAGCGCCTAGAACCTCTCCGCCACACCGGCATACTCTGGTTGCACACTCCGTCAACCACCTCTCGGCCGTACTTTCAAATACGCGTGCCACCAGCTACTTCGCTGCGTTTCCTGCAACCGTCACCGCGGCACGAGGTCGCTTCCACGAACGATTACGCCACTGCCAACGAGATGCAAACATCCCGTCTCCGGAGCTCCAGCGGTGGGTGTACTTAAGTTCAAACATTTTTGCACTGACCCCATTTTGTGTGTTTGCCAGTTGAGTAGCATTTACAGCATTTCGTAGCGGCCATAGCTCGACATCTTCTGAATGGACACTGTATTGATGAGTTACAGATTTTTTTTTTTTGTATCCGTATATATTTCTACATTCAGATCTACTGTTAGCAACTGATGCTGCTACTTCAGCAGCAAAATTATGTATTATTTTTATTATTTTATGTTAGATGTAGGATAAATTAACATCCGAATTGTCTGTTCATGAACAGTATCTGTTCCTCAGTCCTGTACTCACACAATAACCACACAGCAAGCAAAAACATACACATGTAGTCACCACAGTAGCACACGAAGAGCCGACCAGTTTCTCCTTTTCTGAGATGCTCATTTCGAGATGCAGGGCTGTAACTGGTTTCTCTTTGTCAGAGTCGCTTACATAAGTGGATTTTCTCATTTGCAGCCAGCGTCATCACGAGAATGATTCCCTGTTCGTTTCTGCTTCGACCATACACTTACCTGCTGCACCTCGTGCTCGCAACGCCACTTTCCGGCATTCGATCTCGCGGTGGGCAGTGGTCATAGCGTTCCGGTTCATTACTGTAGGTCTGGTAATCATGATACGAAATGAAGCTTGTATTCAAGTCTTTCATCACTTCTAAACGACTGTTCCACCAAAATACTTGTCGGTAAACAAACAGTAACGTAAGCGAATAGTCTATCTGATTAGTTGTTTGTACACAGGACGAATCACCTGTCCCTACCGCTGTCGTTTTATGCAACCCGCAATGCCATAGCTGGTCTACGTAAACCATGCGTTGTCTACACGCAAACTATTAGCCCTACAGAAAAAAATTGAACAGGACCTTTAGTAGAAAACTTAGTGTAGTTTTGTGCTGAAACATGTTTTCGCTAGAAGCCGTAGTTTTCGAGTTATTCAATAAAAACATACAGAACTGACCTTAAAACGCACCCACACTCGGACCCCATGGGACAAAAATTCTAGTATGTTGATCATGAAACTCCCTCCTATCACTGTACAAATATCTGCGGCTGCACGAAATATTTCCCGCTTTCGACCATTTTTGGTCTTTATTGACATTCCTTATTACGCCACCGGATTAGTCGAGCTCTTATAAATTGTGAAAACTACTTTCGTATAAATTTTATTCAACAATTTTTGTGAATTTTAACTGCATATGATAAAGAATTACATCGCTGTATTCACCAGTACTTCTGACTTGGATCGAATTTCCATCGTAATTAGCTTAGAGTAACGTTTACAGAAGTATTTTTACGTTGATTATCCTCACGGCCACGATTAAATCAATAATGTTAATGAGGTAGCCCACTACACAAGTGGCGTAATAGCCCAGTCAATACAGACTAAGAAAAAGGTCCAATATCGGTAATAGTTCGTGTAGTCGGGAACGTTTGTACAGTTTTGGAAGGAATTCCAGGAACAACATAATGGAAATGCTGAATGATGAGGTATGAGTTTGGGGATGGAGGTGCGCGTGAATGTCACTTTCACTTTTTCTTGAATAACTCGAAAGCCGTGGCCTATAACGAAATCTTATACCAGTAAAAAATTTAAATACATTAAATTTCCTACAGAAAGGTCATTTTCATTTTTTCTGCATGACGTGGTTTATGGAGGTCAGCTATAACACTGCGGGCTGCATAAAAGGACAAAGTAGGGTAGCTGAATCATCCAGTGTGCTGAGAGTATCGCAGGTCCTGTAATGCTTCCTGTAACACACCCTGTGTTACTTTCCTTTCTGAAGAGTTGCTGTCCAGTACAGCGTACTGGGTTCTGTTAATCAAAATTTATGAGCCGGTCACGTATTAGCGAAGGTTACACCTTAGGTACCAGCCGACAATGTGGGACAGTGTTGACCCGTTCCGGAAATCTAGGAAGACGTAACCTACCTGTTTATTGCCGATACGGCACAGGGTGTGAATAAAGCGAGCTGCGTTTCTTACGAATTGTTTTTTCTTAAAACCTTATTAATCTTCTGGATTCTGTAACAGACTGGTCTGTAATTATGTACATTTGCACTTGTACACATTTTGTAAATATTTTTGACCAACGTTCTTTTCTGATCTGCACAACGTCTAGCGTCTTCAACATAAATTCTAATAGGAATTCCGTCACCGCCTGGTGTCTTGTTCACTTTGAGTACATTTAACCGTTTTTCAGTGAGGTAGATGCTTATGCCACTATCTCTCATTTGCAGACTGTTATGGCCAAGCGTTGGTACTGTTGCGTCCTCACGTGTAAACAATTTTTAAATGAGAAATTCAGAATTTCTTCTTTCTGTTTCCTATTGGCAGTTCCACACCAGACTGACTCATGAGAGATTGAATGGAAGATTAGGACCCGTTCATTGACTTTGCACGAGAACAGAATTTCCTAGAGTTTTCTGAAATAAATTTGGAATTTTTTCGAAAAGACTATGGGACCAGACTGCTGAGGTCATCGGTCCCTAGGCCTACGAACAACTTAATCGAAATTAAGCTAACTTACGCTAAGGACAACACACACACACACACCAATGCCCGAGGGAGGACTCGAACCTCCGACGGGGGCAGCAGTGCTACCCCGCGCGGCTGAAAATATATTTTATCAGTAACTTTCTGTGAAAATTATTGTAAGCATCACGCATAGCCCGTTTTTTTACTAAGGCACGAGTTGACAGTTATGTTTTCTCAGTTGCCCTGTAGTCTTCTGTAGCAAGAGTTGTTTTTTGCTAAATTCCTTGGATGAAACTATTGACCAAAGGTGGGGTCTTTGTAGAGTTTGTGCACGTATACTCATAAGTATCTCCCGGGATTTAGATGACGGCTGCGAGAAAACTACAAGACATACAGAAAAATGAGACCTATCAACGGATAGAGCGGCTCTCGAAGTTTGGAATTTTAGTAAATGAAATTAATTCGTGCCTACATGTAGGTAACTCAATGAACAGATTTCTAAGCTGTCGCACCTTCCCTGGCAATTCCTCTGAGCTACTTCAGTGAATTACATGCATATATCGATGTTTTCCCTATCACAAAGATGCTATAATCTGCTTACCTCCTTAATATCATGCGGATAATCTGGTAACCGTCATAATCCACTTGGACAGAGGCGCCAAATAAATCGATGTGTGCGATGATAAATTACTTAACATGGTATGGGCTTGCACTGTTTGTGTTGATGCTTGGTGTTTTCGACGTTCTCTCTCCCTCAGTGGGAAAAACGTCCTTCATTCACGGATTTTATTATCGTTAATACTAGTTATTAGGTCGCACAAAAGATTACTTAGGCGAACTGAGATCAGGCGCCGTCAATAGACCTATTACGACGCAAGTAATGACTCTGCCCTATGTTGCTGGTTTTTCTATACGATTAAGTAACTTAAATATGTGTGATAGCTGTTAAATTTTCTATTCTTGTTGTACTGTCAGATACCAACTCATGTGAGGACACATTATGAGTTACGCCACTTAAATTCTCTTTCTGCCACGGACAAAAGAGTACTCTAGTCTTTCCTCTTATGTTTCGATGTAGTCCAACCAGTTCCACACATAATTGACTGATTCGTTAGTACTTCAAATCAATTGTGCGTTTGCGTTGCTCTGTCATAATAACGTATTTATTTCATAAGATCGATAGATTTTACTGCAGTACTTACAAGGATGTTGTACTGAAATAAAAACAATAATAGAAAACAACAGAAAAAATTTTTAATGTGGAAACAATCGATAGCGTTCAACGAAATGCGTGCATGTATCGGGACGAAGCTCGCCTTTTTTTTCTCAATCAAAAGTAAATTTAGTCTGAAAGCCTGTCAGTGTACATATAATTCCAGTTCATGTTTTCACTTGCTAATGTTTAAAGAGCTGCAATTCTTTGCTTATTTAGAGCGACAGTAGCCATACCTTATAGATTAAGATATTCAGTCACTTTATTTGTCTACCTCTGAAAACAGGCCCAGGATATAAGAGCTTCAATTTTACAGTATGTGGAAGCCGATAAGCCATCATCAACTTATGTCTGAAGGTTTCTGCCGACTGAGTTAATTTACATAAAACTCTTCTTGATATCAAGCGGCTTCTTAGTAGGAAACCAGTTTCAGATCACGTTAATAAACATCTGTGTTCATGGATTTGTAAACTTTTTTAGTCATGTAATGTTTAAGAAATGGGTCCCGCTCCTGGATGCGCTAATACTCGATGAGTTATCACTAGGTACAAAGAATAACTGTTTCGTTTTACATTACTGGAGTTACGTTACGAAACTTTTCAAAACTTGTTAATATTTTATCCATTTTGAGCCCTAGAGCGGTAGAAATGGCACTATTTTTATTATGTACAGGTGATATTGAGAATTGTTTACTGAGCTATTAGTTACGATCTTCAGATCTAGCAGTAGCAGTGTTGTGAAACTGTAGCATATCACACTCATAAATCTGTCGGTATGCATGATTAGCGCATTAACATTGCCCAAGGCATATCGTTATGCCACAGACGTCGTCACTTCGCAATGCGACATCTCACGAATGTCATATTTACTTTATGTCAGCTGCTTCTTCCCACTTACGTTCATTAGAAGAAGCTCGGTTTATTTTCTTCCATAGTCTTTTGACTCCATTGTAAGTTAACATGGAATAAACATAATTAACTGGATCTTATTTTTAATTTGCTTCAACAGTCTTCAAATTTCTTGAGAGGTGTCATATCGTTTGAGAGTGTGTATTTGTACGAGGGACGTTCAATAAATAATGCAAGGCTTTTTTTCTCGGCCAGTGTCGGTTATGGGACGTCGTGGGATTCCCACTTCAGCCCTTATAGTTCCATGAAGTTCCGATAGGTGGCACCGCTATATGTAGTCTTCAGCATGGTGTCTGTAAGAGAAGGAAGAGAGCTGTCATCGAATTTCTTTTGGCGGAAAACCAGAGCATCATAGACATACGTTAAGTTTGCAGAGTGTTTACGGAGACCTGGAGTGAACAAAACCACTGTGAGTTGTTGGGCAGGGCGTCTGTCATCATAGCAGTAAGGTCTCGCACCCTGTTCAATCTCCGGCGTTCTGGCCGGCCGCACACAACTGTGATGATTGCAATGCTGGAACGCGTGGACACTCTCATTCGAGATGATCGACGAATCACAAACACCTCGCTGCTAAACTGGATGTCTCTCTTGGTAGTGATAACACATTTGTCCACCAGTTGGGGTACTCAAAGGAGTCTACCTGCTGAGTTCCTCGCCGCCTAGCAAGAGACTATAAAGAGCAACGAAGGAGCGTCTGTGCTGAATTCCTTGTGCGTTGCGAGGCTCACTGCAACAATTTTTTGTCGAGCATCGACACAGGTAATGAAACATAATTTCATTGCTTCGAACCAGAAACAAAATACCAATCTGTGGAGTGGAATGACACTACATCTCCTCTGAATAATATGTTCAAAGCCCCAGCCTCAGCCGGTAAAGTCATGGCGACGGTCTTTGAAACACTGTTTGATTTCCGCCCTCATTGTGGAACGACCAACTCTGAAGTATATTGCGCTACCTTCGGGAAACTGAAGAAACGGTATCAGTGTGTTCGTAGCCACAAAAATGCAAACGAACTGCTGCTGATCCATGGCAACGCAAGACCTAACAACTCTGCACCGCCGAGAGGAGCTCACAAAACTTCATTGGACTGTGCTTCCTTATCCATCCTACAGCACAGGTCTCACACCTTTAGACTCCCATCTACGAGGGTTGGAACTTAAATAGTGGAAACTATTTATGCATAACCGACACAAAAGAGTTACATGTTTGCACCTGTTACTGTCCTTCAAAGTACTCACCAGTGTTGTGTAGAACCTGTTGCCAGCAATGTGGAAGGCGTAGTATACCGTTAGCAGAGCCTGTTCTGTTGACGGTGCGAATGGAGTGGTCTACTGCCTGCCGAATCTCTGGAACAGTTCTGAAGCGATTGCCACGAAGTGGGTCCTCCATCTTCGGAAGCAAATCAAAGTCACAAGGACTTAAGCCTGGGGAGTATGGTGGATGGTATAGTACTTCCCAGTCCCATCGACCGAACACAGCAGCCACAGCTTCCGCTGTTTGCGCCCGCGCTTTGTCGTGCAAAATGATGGGTGGGTTGAGCAGAAAGCGTCGCCGCTTCTTTCGCAAAGCTGTTCGCAGGCGATGATCCAAAAACGAACAGTAATACTGTGCACTGACTGTCTGCCGTGGAGGAACGTAATGCGTTAGGATAACACCATCACAGCCGTACACGAAAATAACCATAACTTTAGACCTCTCCATTCGCACCATCAACAGAACAGGCTCTGCTAACTGTACACTACACCTAGCGCATCTCTGGCAACAGATTCTACACAATTCTGGTGACTTCTTTGAAGGACAGTAACAGGTGCAAACATGTAACTCTTTTGTATCGTTTGCCGGCCGGGGTGGCCGAACGGTTCTAGGCGCTACAGTCTGGAACCACGAGACCGCTATGGTCGCAGGTTCGAATCATGCCTGGGGCATGGCTGTGTGTGTTGTCCTTAGGTTAGTTAGGTTTAAGTAGTTCTAAGTCTAGGGGACTGATGACCTCAGAAGTTAAGTCGCATAGTGCTCAGAGCCATTTGAACCTTTTTTTTATACCGTTTGTGAATAAATAGTTGCCACCAACCTCCAACCCTCGTATTTGTCCTAACAAAGGATGCACCATTCCGCGAGAAGCAGTACGTGGATTATGGGGAGATTATTGAGTCAGGAATATGCTAGCTCCGACGTAGACCAGTAGAGTGGTACCATGAAGGCATACAAGCCCTTCCACTAAGGTGAACTGAAATTATGTTGGAAAATAGAGAATAATATGGTCTACTGGAATCCTGAACAAAACCAAAATGCTTTCAGAAAAATACGTGCTGCCTTACTTCTTGAAATGAGACAGTCTTGGTTGCCAATTGTTTGATCTTATTGTTTATTGGCAAAGGTGCCTTTCATGTTTGTGTCAATGCCAATAAATAGACAAAACAATTTGCAACGAAGACTATTTTATTTCAAGAAATTCATAAGCGGTTACTGCACCTAGCGTCCAGCATGGAGTAGAACCATTTTTTTAATTACTTATTGAACGACCCTTGCATTTAAGTTATTATTGGCCATTCTCGGCCATATATCCGTTTTCAAGTGTAGAATATTGTGAATGTACGAGGGTTATTTGCAAGGTAAGGAACGATAGATCACGAAATGTAAACCACAGTGAAAACCCGTTAAAACTGTGCACAGATACGTTGGGCAGTGTTTCTAGTATCTACATCTACATCTACATCTACATCCATACTCCGCAAGCCACCTGACGGTGTGTGGCGGAGGGTACTCTGAGTACCTCTATCGGTTCTCCCTTCTATTCCAGTCTCGTATTGTACTTGGAAAGGATTGTCGGTATGCTTCTGTGTGGGCTCTAATCTCTCTGATTTTATCCTCATGCTCTCTTCGCGAGATATACGTAGGAGGGAGCAATATACTGCTTGACTCATCGGTGAAGGTATGTTCTTGGAGCTTTAACGAAAGCCCGTACCGAGCTACTGAGCGTCTCTCCTGCAGAGTCTTCCACTGGAGTTTATCTATCATCTCCGTAACGCTTTCGCGATTACTAAATGATCCGGTAACGAAGCTCGCTGCTCTCCGTTGGATCTTCTCTATCTCTTCTATCAACCCTATCTGGTGCGGATCCCACACTGCTAAGCAGTATTCAAGCAGTGGGCGAACAAGCGTACTGTAACCTACCAGGCTATAAACATATCGGCTGCACACAGTGTGCCGCTCTAGAGCTGCATATTTAAGTATTGATTTATTATTATATATTCTGTACCTCAAGGAGTTTGCAGCCTGCCTATCACCCCGTAGAGCAAGAATTGGAAGAAAATCAATGAACGTTCAAACTTGGTAATAACCACTGTGCTAACAGTTGCAATTGCAGGTAAGTGGCACAATGCAAGGTGTCTGACGGGTCCGTTGTTCGGTAGATTGCGTCAGGTTGATTGTCTCAGTTATGAGCGCACAGTGAGCACATAAAGACGACTAGATAATGGTGTCTCCGGCCACGTATGGGTGCCTGGCGAGATATTTCGCCTGATTTCATACAACCCCACATAACGCAGCTGTCGAGCATTTCCTACATCTTGACAGTTCTCATCTGCATTCTGCACCGGTAATGATAACGCTCCTGCAGCATCTTCAGTGGGAAGTATATAATCACCTTCCATACAGCACAGGCTTGGCTACCTATGACCTTCATCTCTGCTCGAGTAAACCGCTGACACAACGAGCGACAGTCCAGCGCAGAAAATTGTTGAAATGCACTGGAGACTGCCTTCTATTACGAGGATGTTGGAAAGCTGATACAACGCCACGACAGATGTCTAAGTCGGAGCGGAGACTACTTAATGAAGTCGCTGGAAGGTGTTGCTAACCTTTGTAAATGAAACAGTTTTAATTTTCACTGTGGTTTCCATTTCGCCAACGATATTTCCTTACTTTCCGAATAGCCCTCGTATGTCCTATGACATCCAACCAACAACCAACACGTCCAAGTAGATAAATGTGTGTTTCCCCGAGAAGCATGTGAAAACATGGATTGTGCTTACTTTTCCCAGTGTGTTCCTTACATGTTTACCAGTTCTGTACAGTCATTTTCTGCCCTTGTTGCCGTTTGGATGTTACATGACATACGAACACACTCATGGACTTGCTTACTTGCAAATAGATGGATGGATGGAATTGCCAAAGGTGGCTTGATTAAATATAGAGTCTCGCCGGAAATAACGTCCTCTTTTAGTAAAAACCTTGTCGTTCTTGTTCCTATCGTTTATCCTATTTATTATGTGATCAACTGTTTTCATTATTTGCCATATTTTATTTCAGGATTCAACTTGGTGGCTAAATGCCCATCCTGACACCACAACCATGAAGGTAACCCAAGAAAGGAAAGAAGTGTGCTCCATCCATCTGTGGACCAAGTAATCTTTTATCCGTTTGTTAACGTATTGAGTCTGAGTATCGTATTCTCCGACGCAGAATTTGGGGGCTGTTCCAGCATTTGCCTAAACGAACGTGGGAAACCGCCTAAAAGCCCCACTCAGCCGGTCTACCGTCCACGATCGGTAAACCGAAGCGCGGATTGGTTCCGGATGTGACTCACTTTCCAGTCTGGCAAGCTGGCACGTTGTGCTTTACGCTGCATGTTCAGGTCTTTTAAGAAAAATTAGTAATTTAGTTGACTGAAGGTAGAGAATACTGTAGTTGCGCACACTTTTGACACATAAAAGCTGAAATCACTTTTCACACGATGTACACAAACGCATTCGACAACTGGAAAAACGACAAAAACAATACAACAGAGTGCTGCAAAGATGTAAATACAATGTTTTGTGCTGAGTTAACATATGTATAAAGGCTTGATGTAGGGAAAACAGGTGCTCAGTTAGAGATACAGTAAGTAATTAGGCAAGCAACAATAGGCTTTGCAAGTAACAAATAAAATATACAATAAAGCTTGTAAGTTCTTGAACTGTTTATGATGAAACATACGTTGCAAAATGTCTGTCAACAAAACATGCTGTTTGTAAATGTCTTTATATTTCTGTCTGCTAAAGTTATACGACATTAAATTAAGTCTAAGCACGTGTAATGAAACATTTATTGTGGCTTTTTTGCTGTTTTACTTAGCCATACCCTTAAATAACTGACGAGTGCAACAGCTCTCGTGCCTCTGACAATTTTATTTCTAGAAAGAACTACTTCTCATGTATAACATCATGACGAGAAAGCCCCGCATTCACTGGAAGAGCGATGAAGAAAACAGGGTCTAGTGAACGACGCGATCCATCCGCTTATTATTTTAAATGTAATGTACACGACGTATATTGCACTTGCGCCGTGTTTTAATTTGTATTTTTCAGTTGTAGACACATTACGAAAATTTTCTACATCTACATCCACGTAAAAACTCTGCAAGCCACCGTCCAGTGCATAAGGAAGGGCACCACGTACCACCACTTGTCACTTCCTTCCCTGTTCCGCCTTCAAACAGAACGAGGGAAAAACAACCGTCTATAAGCCTCCGTACGCGCTCTAATTTTTCGCACCTTACCCTCGTGGTACTTGCGGTTGGCGGCATTAGAATCGTAATGCAGTTGGCCTCAAATGCCAGTTCTCTGAACTTCCTCAACAGTGCCTCGTGAAAAGAACGTCGTCTTTCCCTCCAGAGATTACCATTTGAGCTCACGAAGCATCTCCGTAATACTTGTGTACTGATCGAACCTACAGGTAACAGATCTAGTAGCACGCCTCTGAATTGCTTCGATGTCTTCTTTAACTCCGACCTGGTGAGTATCCGAAACATTCGAGCGGTACTCAAGAATGGTCACACTAACGTTCTGTATTCCCTCTCATTTACAGATGACCTACACTTCCCCAAAATTCTCCTCACAGAACGAAGTCGAGCATTTGCCTTCCCAACTGTTAACCTGATGTGCTCATTTTATTTCATATCGCTTTGCAACGTTATGCCTACATATTTAATCACTGTAACTATACTAAGCAGCACATTTCTAATGCTGCATTCGAAAGTTACAGGATAGTTTTTCCTACTCATCTGCATTAATTTACATCTTTCAGCATGTAGCGCAAGCTGCCTTTTATCACACCAACTAGAAATTGTAAGTCACGCTGTATCCTCCTACGGTCACTCAACGACGACCGTTTCCCGTAAGCAAATGACTCATTACAAAACAGCCGTAAATTGCAATATGTCATTTGGGTCTGGCGAGTAGTTGTTTCAACAGTGTTGTTTACAAATTCTATACAGTCTGGTAAAAGCCAGCATGATAATAAGGAAACATTTGGGTGGGGGACGTAGAATGGGGAAACATTTTCCAGGTAACCGTAGGTGTAAAATGTACCGTGGTGCAGCCATAGGCATAAAACGTCAACCAATCAGCGAAAAGCCCGCGGAAGTTTGTCTGGTAAGCACGTGTGTTTGGACGTTTGTAGCAGTGTGGTCTTCGTTTCAGCAACAATATCGACTTCATATCGCTATTGGAAGTAGAAATTTCCAGCACTTGTTGAAAAAAATTGTTATTTGAGAAAAAAACTGTGTTTAAACTGTGATCATTCCACTTCATATTCCCACAAATGTGACACCCAGAATTTTTTATAAGTTGATTGATTCTAATTGTGGCTCACTATATTATAGTCAAAGGCTATAGTAGAAAGCCCATTATCCGAACTCCATCTACCAGAATCACTATTCAAAAATGGTTCAAATGACTCTAAACACTGTGGGACTTAACATCTCAGGTCATCAGTCCACTAGACTTAGAACTAATTAAACCTAACCAACCTAAGGACATCACACACATCCATGCCCGAGGCAGGATTCGAACCTGCGATCGTAGCAGCAGCGCGGTTCTGGACTGAAGCGCCTACAACCGCTCGGTCACAGCGGCCGGCCACTAGTTATCCGAGTCGCTTTGCGAAAAAAAATTTGTACTGTATGACTAAAATTGTTGATTTTGATCGATAGTTTTTACAGTATACAGCACACTGTACGTTGTCGTTCTAAAATCAATCTGCAGCGAATGCATCAAAAGATAAAATCTTCCAGTGAACGATGAGTACGATTCGCTTATTGTTGTGTTTATGGCGTCCATCATTCAGCGCGGCCTACATCAGTCAGTAACGTGACCATGCGTATACACTGATTTGCCGCTATACGTTCCGTCTTTCGTTCTGTTTCGTGCGTGTGTTTTAATTTACTGTGCGGCATATGTATTACAAGAGGAAACGGGTTATTTTATCGTTGGGAGACAAAACAAAAGTTCTTGAACAATTAGACAAAGACGAAGCGCTTAGCTGAGATGTTTAGCGTGGGAACAACAACAATTTCAGACGAAAAAAAAGGAGTCCCCAATTTCAAACTTTGTGTCTGTCCTTGGGAATGAAGATGGGAGTTCGGCGGGAAAATCGATGAAAACAGCAGAAGACAAAGAGCTTGAAGAGGTCGTATTCAAGTGATGTCTGTAGCGGTCAGCATTGGGAAACCTTTCAGGAACGATTGTCCGCGAAAAAGAAAAACTTTCAAGTAAATGGAAGAGGGATCCCTGCTGCCAGCAGCAACGAGGCATTGCACGGAATCAGCGACGTCGACCGAAAACGTGCACTGGACGAAGATTCGAACCCGGGGTCTCCTGCGGAAACCACTGCGTCATCCAGGACACAGCGTTATCACAACTACATGGACTAGCTCGGTAGCCCCCCCCCACACACACACCGGCCAATCCACACTCCCACGAACGCCACCTGACCACAGCCTCTGTCCATTATACTCCCTTTGGATACTCAGAGATTCCCGCAGGAGATCGGATGTATTTCGTACCTTCACACTGAATAAAATGGATCCTTTGCCCACCTAAGTTATCAATTATATGAATGCATGGTGTCTGCTCCTTCGAAAGAGCCGGCCTCTGTGGACGAGTGGTTCTAGGCGCTTCAGTCTGGAACCGCGCGAACGCTACGGTCGCAGGTTCGAATCCTGCCTCGGGCATCGAAGTGCGTGATGTCCTTAGGTTAGGTTTAAGTAGTTCTAAGTTCTAGCGTACTGATGACCTCAGATGTTAAGTCCCATAGTGCTCAGAGCCATTTGAACCTTCGAAAGACCGGACACCACTCAGATAGGTGGCGCTCGGTGGGTTTGTGGATCGGCCGGGGGGCGTGCAGAGATAGTCCATGCAGTTGCAATAACGCTGTGTCCTGGATGGCTCCGATGTTAAGTCCCATAGTGCTCAGAGCCATTTGAACCGCATGTGTGTTTTGCAGTGTAGTTCTAATGGCTCTGAGCACCATGGGACTTAACATCGGAGGTCATCAGACCCCTAGAACTTAGAACTACTTAAACTTAACTAACCGAAGGACGTCACACACATCCATGCCCGAGGCAGGATTCGAACCTGCGACGATAGCGGTCGGGCGGTTCCAGACTGAAGCGCCTAGAACCGCTCGGCCACATCGGCCGGCGGAGTCTAGTCCCAAACCGGTGTAAAACCTTGTCAACCGACCCTGGAAACGCCAGTAACTCGACATCGTTTTAGCCATCACAGAACAGTGCGCTTAGGAATGCCAGACAGCGCACCAGCCTCCGACACTGTCAGATTCCCTTTCTCCACAATAACAATCACGCAGTCTCGAATAGCCTCTTGATAATGAGGAATGGCTCGCGAAACAAGAGGCTGGACTCAAAGCGGATGTTTCGTGTATTAACCTCGAACCTTGTACTATCACTGTCTATTGCAGAACAAATGGTACAATGACAGACTTAACTAGCCACCCACGGTAGACATGTGACTCAGTACATCAGAACATTGTCACCAAATGCGGACCTATTGCCTAACAGCTCCAGAACGACGTTTCTCTTAGTGTAATGTGATACTCGAAGGAGACTAATCTGTTCAGTCTCTCTACATATTCCCACAAAGGGTTTAGGCCAGATACCTCAGTTTTCGAAAAAATCAAGGTTAAAAGTCATCAAGTGTGAACCCTTTACGCCGGCCGCTGTGGCCGAGCGGTTGTAGGCGCTTCAGTCCGGAACCCCGCTGCTGCTACGGTCGCAGGTTCGAATCCTGCCTCGGGCATGGATGTGTGTGATATCCTTAGGTTAGTTAGGTTTAAGTACTTCTAAGTCTAGGGGACTGATGACCTTAGTTAGGTTTAAGTACTTGTAAGTCTATGGGACTGATGACCTCAGATGTTAAGCCCCATAGTGCTCAGAGCCTTTTGAACCATTATTAAACCCTTTACTACTTCCATCTGGAGAGTTGATGCGGCGGTTATAGGAAATGCTTACCTACCAGAACTTCGTGTATTGAAATCCCCGTATTTTCTTTTGTCACGTGGGTAATTAAAAAAAACTTAACAAAACTGGGCATTAACTCCGCCATTGGCGGTTGCCAGTCAGTGGTCTCATCATGCAAGTTACGACGGAGGAGGAGAGGGAGGAGTAACAACCTCGTTAAAAATAACCTGGATCCATGTAGTTCGGGATGGTGGCCCCCTGTGAAGGCCCCTGTCTAAGGTCATAGGTGGACCCCCAAACTTCAGAAACGTCTGTGTGGAAACCACCGGTACTCTGGTGAGCCTCTGTTGGCTCTTTGAGCTCTGCCGCGATTCTAGAACTCAAAAGTCCAGTCAGATTCCTGTGGATCAGGCATGTCATGCAGAGAAGAATCGGAACTTCTCAAAAACCCTCAAGTCTGAGAGAATACTTTACATATGAACACTCAACACGAATACAATACTGAAACAAGGTAACCAGAAACAAGAGACCAACACCATAGACAAATTCAATATCAAAATTATGGCAATACAGGAAACACGATTCTCGGATGGGAATCACTTTGACTCGTAAAACTACAGAACATACAAGAGTAAATCAATCATAACCATTCCAGTAAGATATCAACGCTCATCGAAAAAGGATTTATAGTATACGCATCGACACTGCACTCGGTGATAGATTTCATGCAAACATTAGAAATAAATATCAGTATCCATGAAACGGTGTGGAAACAAAACCTACACACTAATCAATGTATGCGCCCCCAAAAAATAACTAAAACTAGAGAAATGCACGGGTAGTGATCCGGAAAAAATCAACAATATCGCCATGAAGCACGAAACGTGTTACTAGGAGATTTTTAATGCTCAATTAGGGAGATAAAGATACATCAGAGACGCAACAGGAAAATACACCGCCCACAAGAGGACAAACAAGAATGGAGAGAACCCAATAAACGTCTGCAGAAATTTCGACCTAAAAATCATGTCAACGCAGTTCCAGAAACCAGACAAGAAACAACGAAACTGTAAAGCCCCCAAGAACGCCCTAGACGAATTTCAGACGGACCACATAGAGATATCCACGAAAAATGCCAGAGAAATTATGAATGTAAAAATAAGGAAAGGATTTTTTGAATCCGATCATCACCTGCACCAAATCAAAGTGGAATTTATACCCAGATGAAAAAAAAAAACAATAGAATCAATATAACTTTTAGAAGAGAGTCAAAGTACCTACAGTCATACAAGAAAGAAATAATATAAAAATCAGGAAAATCGACAGTAGTCTCTGACCAGAACTGTGAAAATAAATAAATAAGTGTGCTTATAAAATTTGTGCAACCACTGAGAAAAAAGAAACATATATGATCAGATGGTGGAACATGATATGCGACAGAGCCATAGAACACAGAATTCCAGCCTGGAAAAAAATTAACAGTCATAGAAAATCCGAAAAATGGAAATATTCAACAGGATATGTAAGAGTACTTCGAGAATAATTAGTAGAGGAAAAGAAGTTAGGTTAACAACAAGTTGAAAGACTCAGGAGAAAACTTTAAAAAATACAAAATTTTTACAGGATATTCAGAGGAATTTCGACATAACAACAGCCACCGAGCTCATGTTTCAAAAGACAAGACGGAACAATGGAGAGAAACAATGGAAAGGAAATTTCACTGCTTTCAATGACATACAGAATTTATCCAAAGGCATGTTAAATCGGCTAAGGCCCCAGATAGATCCAGGAATGGGAGTATACCAAGAAGGGTTAAGAAATCGTGCAATGAACGGATATGATGCCAGAGATCAATATTAACAACGAGAAAGTCCAGAAACACCACAATAACATTCGTCGACTTCAAGAAGTCCTTCGAGTCCATAGATAGAGGCACACTCTTCAACACTTTGGAAGAAATGAAGTTGGACAATAAGATCACAAAGATAATCCAGGAAACATTAGCGAATACATCATTAGAGATGAAGATCATGGGACAGATCTGTGAACCACTCAGAATCAAGACATGAGTGAGACAGGGAGAAGGTCTGTCATTCATTCTATTTAAAACACTGTTTTAAAAAAATAATCAGAACATGGGACAAAAGAGTCAAAGGGGTAAAGATACGGAAACTCAAGGATAGAACAGTCAAAATAAAATGTCTGGCCTTTGCTGATATAACACATAACAGAAAAGAAGCCAAAGATGTTCTAGAGGCACTACACGACATATCAGCCAAATTTATAAAAGGATTATAAAACTCACACGAAAGAAACGTAGTACACGGACACAAAATCCTCTGGCATACAACCAGTGTCAAAGTATGGAAAGATGATACAGGCAGAAAGTTTCAGATACCTTGGAGAGATTTTAGAGAAACAGTTCTGAACTCGACGTGCAATGAAAAAAGGTTCACAAAATCACAAAAAGCATACAGACTTACATGAAAACTTTACAACAGAATTCTTTCCACATGTGTCAAATAAAGACACTATAATACAGTAGTCTTACCAGAGGCCCTGTATGTCTCATAAACAGCAGTTAAGGGAAGAATGAAATGCAAGAATATTGAAAAATAAGAGTAAAATACTGAGAAAGATCAACGGGCCAGTTCAGAAGGAGAGGCTGTGGATAAGGTGACTGACAAAACAGCTGTACAGACAGAGACGATCATAAACAACACCAGGAAAAGAACACAAAGTTACATCTCCATAGAAGACATGACAGGCAGGAAAAATACAGAGAAAAAACAAGAATACAGAAATTTCAGCCAGCGCCCAAATAGAAGAAAACAGGAAAGAAGTGGACAGAAGAGAGGAAGAAGAACCACGATGAATATACTAGATGTTTTAGACAAGATAAAAGAGAGACACCAAAAATATTTCATGAAAACTGATTTTGTTTTGGACTTCCCGCCAGGGGGAATTAACGATAATAATAATACAACTGGGGATTAACTTTACTTTGTGCTTTTACAAGATATGATAAAAAGGTAGGAATAATCTACTATGCAGTTATTTACAATAATAACGCATACCTTTTCATATTGTCATTGAGGCAGCATTATGTAATTACGTACAGACACGTTTTCATGAATATAATTCAAGTTTCTTGTCCAACATCTAATAAGTTAGGGAAAATTTTATCCGCCAAGATGTCTGTTCTTCAACACGCCAATGTATATTACGGAAGATTTGTGTATTTTGAATGTTTTTGTGACTCCTATCGCGTGATACGTTGGCAAGACTCTGAGTTTGTCAGTTGAGCTGTTTAGCATACCCGTAAGGTGCTATGGATCTGATCATCGGTGACCGACAGGGAAGGGAAGGATCTCAGAACATCATGCAGGTTTAAGAGAAACAACGCCATGCTTTGAATAACGTCTTACTAACAGAAAATCAAGGGGTGGCGCGATTAAGCATGAATGTATAGGTACCTGCATTAAAGAGCTGATTTATCAACTACAAAAGGAAACCATCTGTTACTAGACAATTTAGTTTATTACCATAAGTCATCAAACAAAATAATTTATGTTGTGGTTGGCAGGAGAGCCAACCGTATGGTTAAAGGAGGCCGAAATGCACGCGTTTTAGCTCACGCAGGCTGGCGTGAGGTCTGAAACATGACAAGGCAATTAGAATTGAGAAAAACGGACGTAGCTGGTGGAATACTTAACTTTAATCCATTAATGACGAACGTCGCTCTTTATGGTACATGATTCACAATATCAGTAGTACGGATACTGGCGCCTTGCTAGGTCGTAGCAAATAACGTAGCTGAAGGCTATGCTAACTACCGTCTCGGCAAATGAGAGCGTAGAAGTCAGTGAACCATCGCTAGCAAAGTCGGCTGTACAACTGGGCGAGTGCTAGGAAGTCTCTCTAGACCTGCCGTGTGGCGGCGCTCGGTCTACAATCACTGGTAGTGGCGACACGCGGGTCCGACGTATACTACCGGACCACGGCCGATTTAAAGGCTATCACCTAGCAAGTGTGGTGTCTGGCGGTGACACCACAATTTATCCACTGGATCAAGCATATAAACATTTAATATGTGGACAAGAGATAGCAAATACGAATTATAGCATTGGAGCAGAGTAATATGAAACAGTGTTGTGGTTAAGGCCAATGACTGCGAAGATTCTTCGTGATTTCAAGAAGGATCTGCAGAAAAGTAAAAGTGAACACCAATACTTTCGCTAAAGTAAATGCTGGGTGCAACTAGCTGGCTGTGAATGTTAAAGTTGCGGGATGAAACCTTCATGAAAGATAAACTGACTGTGTTCATCCGCCTCAGTGGGTGCATCAACGGCACATGCTTACCACTCTTGAACGGTTCGAGTCTAGAAGACGGCTGCAGCAGCGGCTGGAAATTCCGAGTCCAGTGGAGCTTCTGTATTTTTCTGTGAGCTGTAGTTCTCTGCCAAGACCTGGATCAAGACAACTATTCAATGTCTTATGTCGTTGTAGCAAGTGTACTCTTCGATGTCTTTCTCTCAAGAGCTTTCTGACTTTTCTCTCCAAACTTTGCTGCTTCAGAAGCGTCGGAATCTTTCCAGCTGACTGCACAGAGACTGCATGTACTGATCCACAACCCGAAACGACATGGAGCAATACATTCTAAGAGCATATCAGAGGATGTGCTGCTCAAATCTGTGGACAACTTTTGCAGACAATTGACTTTATGCATTGAAACAAATGGGGATAATTTTGAACAGTTTCTTCATGGCTAATCTCGTTAATTAAGCACACGAAATTGTTAGAGGTAAGGAGCTCACACTAATGAAGCACCTCAAAATGTGAGAGGCAAGGGGACTCACACAAATGAAGCACCCCAACATGTGAGAGGCAAGGGGTCTCACGCTAATGAAGCACCCCATGGGAACATCATTCCACAACGTCCATGTCGTTGTTCCTGGGTAACGCTAAAAGCATGATACAGTACGTTTTGTACAAAAATAGGTTAATTTGACATTACGAAAGAATTGGTGTACATTTTTAATCGATCTGATGCGTCTTTCTCTGATAATTCTAGATAAATCAAAGTTCTTCCCCAATTTTACTTTTTTTCGATTTCAGTGCCATCTGTCAATGGTTTTAAAAAGTGTTTCAGATCAAACTTGATTACTTTTTATGGAAAATCCGAATATGCAATAAAAATGGGGGTTTCCATTTAATATGGGCTGAAGGTCACGTATAGTATCATTTGATGTCCCCCTTTGAGCTTATGATCTTGTCTTACCAAATATTTTACTCAATGTATAGTTTTCGAGATAATCTCATTAGAAATCTCAGATGGATCACCCTGTATATACTATCTTCTTCTTACAAACATTTACTGTTTACCGTTTACTCATACCCGTCACTGCATATATAACTATAATAGAAAATGAATTACTTTAATATCGTTACTAAGTCGTGTCACTGTTTCACGAATTGCGATCTAAAATTTACGTCTTTGTCTCTATAAATATAAATCGAGCATTGCGTTAAGAAGCTTGGAAAATATGCTCCTTAACGTCAGCTAATACGTCAAATGATAACTAAATTTTTATGTTATCGATTTCCTTGCTTATTCCCGTTGCCGCAAGACTGGATGTATTTACTTTGTGTTTTGTTCCTTAACGATTTCTTCAATCAAACAAAGATTTTTTTTTTTTTTTGCTTTTCTCAGTGTCAGCGATAAACTATTTACATTTCTTTTGGTATTTCAGTAAAGTTCGTTCTGTATATAATATATCTTCCAACAGCGTTGAGTTAATGGGTGTCTAATGTCTAGTGTATACTTATTCATCGTAATTATATTTTTCCCAATTTCGTTAATGTAATTAGAACTGTTATAACGCAAAACCAATTACTCAGCAGTAGAATTCAGAACTGTTTCTGCAATACTCTCTTTCCTATTGTTTTGGAATTATTCTACCATAAATTGTAGTACCATTTCTTTCTTATTAAATGCAGCTGAAGCTGTTTCTCACATACTTTTGCCTCTCTTTTATTTTACTTCCATGATCTCTTTCCATTGCCTGCATGGATATTCAGAATTGATGATGAAATTATTTTTTCAGTTTCTTACTTGCTAAAGTGACGAAATTGGAAATCTAGGATTTTATTTTTATAAATAATACATTCTTTAGTTTTTAAAGTGCTAGTACGGTCAATCGGCAAACTCTAAATAACCGTCAATCGTCATCACTGCCACTTTGACCCTACGCTCAATAGTATTAAGCAAAAATCTCAGCCTCTTCAGGCATTGACTCCTGACTAACTCTTTAAGCCGTGAACTGTTCAACACTGTGACACTCACTACAGATTTTTCCTTTAGTGGTTACTAGCACTGTTCGTGGCTCATCCAATGAGGACGAATAAACGAAAAGCACGATTAGCGCTTTTCACAATTTCAGACTGTCGTGGTATGCCGTAGTGACTTCAGATAGAAGCCAGCTGCAGCTTCCAGTAATATCTTTGCCGCTCAGGATGCTGCTAGGCTGGAAAGCTCGCCACCACCAAATGCCAGCGGCCTTTTCAACTCTAGCACTTATTTCCCTAATGAGTTCAGGCGACAAGTTTGCCAGTAAAGTCTGCCACAGAATTGTGGCACGTTACAAGTGTCTTGGGTCATTTCTATTATTTGAGTCATTAGCCAAAGTAAAGTGAATTTCTGGGCGTAATATGGTCGCAGAGCTTCGATTTGCTGGTTTCCGGGAATGTTATGCTGCATAATTCTACACCTTCCCTGCCCTTTCTTGATATCCACATTCTTTCTTTGTGTTGTCTTATGCCCATTCCCAATGCTGTTAGAGTTCGTGAGGCTTGAATTTTCGGTAACGCGTGGTCATCCACTGTGTGCCGTTAGTATTTGGCCATCTGGATTCGTCCATTGTGGTTGTAACGGCTGTTGTTTTTGTTATTTTCGACTAAGTATAAATTTAATCGAGATTAATAGTACTTATTTTACACACCCTCTGTATAACCTACCTTAATATTCGACCCGTCTTTCTCGTCGTCACGCTTTCACCGTTTATGAAACAGATTAAGCTATGATGTTTATTGATATTCTCTTTCAGCGTATGAGGTAAAGATTGTCACTGTATGAGTCTACGGGATGTGGGACAGATGCACAGAGAGATTTTCTGTTGCGCAAATTATGGACTGGTCGTGTTGATTCATTTCGGGGCTATGATTAGTATTATGTACTGTTAATGCAGACTAATTGTGGGTGTCATCCATTCATAGAGGTAATGCCCGTTAACTCTAAGGTGGGCAGCTAATTATCTATACGGAACTAAGCGTAAATGTACGGAAGCCTCACAGTGACGACCAGAAAAACTTTATATACTAAGGGCCTGTATACTGCAGTTATAGCTAAAAACAGCGCATTTTTATTTGCAGATGACCTTTCATGCTTTATTTTAATAGCTCTCAAACATAGACAGGCCTGTGTTTGCGTAATAGTTGAAGTAATAATTCCTCTTCAGAGTTTTCTCAACGCTTTGAGGAAAAATGTAATGTTGCATTTCATTTGAGTAAGTGCTGTGCTGCGATTTTCCGCCGTCACTTCTTGTGCTGAAAGGAGGGGTTCCCCCAAAAGGTGAGACGAATGTACCGCCAGCGAGCCTGCTTCTCCACCATCACGCGCGTGTACGTGACACAGGTTTGTATGAGCGCGCGCCAGGAGACAAGCGGGCAACTGCCACTGGATTCGTGCCCAGGGCAGGGTCGTGCTCCCTTTCTTCTTCGTCCCACAGCCGTTTTCTCCACAGTCACAGACATTCGCGACTCTTTGAGGTAAGTAGACTACAGTTTCACCCGCGGTGATCCACGAAAGGCATACACCACTGAATCAACAAACAAGCGTAAAGAATCTTATTTTTTTGCCCAGCTTCCTATGCTTTATATTAGCTTCATTCCAAGCAATAACTCAAGTAGAACTGTGATGTACTCATATATCATCCTCACATCTTGTTCATGACTGGATACATGTGATTCTTCTGAAACTGATTTCAAATGAATTGATAAAGCACGTTTTGCAAAAATATAGCCCCTATTTAAACATGCACTTACAAATAATTTACTTATCTTTTTATGCCCAGGTATCGACAGCCACTCGATCACTAAGGGTATGATTTGTTCCAGGAGTTTTATTTTGTGACCAAGTTTAACGGGGCCTAGACGTGGATAGCTAGCAATTTCACCCGATGTTCTGAGAGTGCACGACACCTAGGACATTGTGGATTTATGTTAACACATCATAACATTAAGCAATTTTGTATCAGATATTATACTTATTTATCTAACTAATTATTACAAGGATTTGCCTACGAGAAGAATTCTGAATACACGTTTACTTTTAGGGAACGTTAAGAACGTTAACGGGGGCATAATTAGTGTAATATCACTCAGATTGTAGCAGACTTCTCGAAACAAACATAGAAATATGCTACACCTCGTATCTTGTAGTTTCTACTAAAATCTGAGAAATAATAACAATTTCTTTCATCTTATTATTTCATCCGACAATCTGAATCATATTACACGCATAATACCCCAGGTAACGGTACCAAAAACTGAACTTTCATTCAAAATTCATTTCGTTGACGAATTTTTGTAGTAATTAAACTATCACAGATAAATAAATATAATTTCTAATACTGCTTGACCTACCCGCAATTCCATCGGTTCATATCGAGCTCTCATTCAAGCATTGTGTAGAGTTTACACAAAGTGGCATACGCAGTATCAACACTTTGTACAAATTCACACTCACACCTGGTCCCTTTAAAGACTGACTCACCTTTTTTAAGTTATTCTGTACTGATGTATTTTCAAAACGTTATGGCCTTACATATATTTTTAAACAGTGGAAAAATTCTCATTTTTCAGACATTCAGGGGGCTGCGGAAAATTAGCAGCTCACACTCAGTAAACGAAACATTATTTCACAGTGGAGTTGTGATGACATTAACTGAAAGTAACAAATAGTTTGAATTACAGCATCGTAGAAAACATACTGGTGTCATCTTTCACAGCAACATACGACATATTTTTCTATGGTAAAATGATAATGACCTGCATGAGAACTACACTATATTACCCCATTTAAGTACAGTTAACCAAATAAATATGACCTTTCTTCTAAACAAATGCTAGAATTATAACATTGCTATCTAGTGCCCTTTAGTAGTGCTCTGTATAATTATGTATAATTTGAAAAACCAAGAGGCCTCCTTAGAATCTATCTAATCATTGTACATCTAGCACAGCGAATTTCACCAATACTAGTTGGTTCATTCAGATCCAATTTTTTTCAGAAGTAACTGAAAACGTATTTCCTTCTGTACAAAAGGGGTAACTGCAATACATCATTCGACTCCAGAGTTTATATAGTTTACGAAGTTAAAATTAACAATTGTCTGTAACGATTTTCCATGTATTTCGTATAAAATTCTCTAATGTTCTTAGGTTACGCATCCATGTACGGAATTACTTGAACGGAATGCAGAAAACAAAACAAAAAGAGATGCCAGACTGTTTTAAGTGTCCGTAGTGGTTAAGAGCAGTTAATATCACACAGGAGTCAACAATGTATAGAAAATGCCGTAAAAGTGACGATTTCCCTTTTAGAAAAGGCGATACTCTACCTTTCTTTTAGTTATCAAGTTTTCTTGTCTTATGGTAAAGTTTATAATCTTGGGTATCAATATTTAAACCACAGTCACCATGTCAGTTGTTCATGTAAGAAGTGATTTATCACACAATCAGAAGCTCTTTCAGAGTCGGTTGGTGGCATACAAGAAAGTGATCCGCAAAAGTTTTATATAGAAATCTGACTGTGTACGGCCAGAAAACGATTTCATTACGGCGCCTCCTAAATATGGCCTGCCTCTGAAGGTGTGTGGTCAGTGCGGTTGACTGTCATCCTGTGGGACCCGGGTTCGATTTCGAATACTGCTTGGATTTTCCCTTAAGGAGGGGAAGGGGAGGGGAGGGGAGGGAACTGGTACTGGGTCTACTCAGCCTCGTGAGGCCAACATAGAGGCTACTTGACGATTACTAGTTCCAAGGTCAAGAAACCCGATAACGACAGGGGCAGAACTGTGCTGACCACATGCCCATCCGTACCAAATCCAACGACGCAATTGGCGAAGGATGACACGGCGGTCGGTCAGATCCCACTGGCCCGTTTGGAGACAGAACGCTGAACTTTATCTTTTTTATGTCCTAAATATGAGCCCAGTGTATTAACTTTTAGCCAGTCTATCGTCATGCTTGGAAAATGTAGCTGTTGCTATCTGTTCAAGGAATGTTTGCTTCCAGTTGTAGGGCTGGGCAACGGATATATAATTTCTGCGATACTACTTCGAGCAGCATGAGAGTTTGATTTATTATCTGACTTAGTACTCCCACAATACGTGTGAATCAATTGCAAAACTATGATACCGTGGTTTGAATTTTGAAACTGTGTTATACTGGAAACGAAAAATTTAAAAAATGTGGCATAACTTCCAGTCTGGTACAAGCCTTTCGATACGACCCCACTTTGGCAACTTGCGCGTCAATAGTGCCGCTGAATTTGTTGCACACCTTCTCAATTCGACTCACTAAAATGAGTGGACCACACGCTAGATATCTCTACTTACGAAAAACCCCGACAAATTCAGTACAGTTTTTGTAGCAAGTGGTAACCCTAACAATTGATCTACTTAGGCAGTCCACTTCGCAAATGAAATTAAAACAAACAGCTAGAATAATAGTACTGAAACAGTTCTACATCTGCATCTACATGGATACTCTGCAAATCACATGTAAGTGCCTCGCAAAGGGTTCATTGAACCACCTCACAATTCTTTATTATTCCAGTCTCGTACAGCGCGAGGAAAGAATGAACACCCATATCGTTCCGTACGAGCTCTGATTTCCCTTATTTTTTCGTGGTGATCGTTCCTCCCTATGTAGGTCGGTGTCAACAAAATATTTTCGCATTCGGATAAGAATGTTGGTAATTGAAATTTCGTGAGAAGATTCCGT
The DNA here is from genome assembly GCF_023897955.1 of Schistocerca gregaria. Classification (NCBI taxonomy): domain Eukaryota; kingdom Metazoa; phylum Arthropoda; class Insecta; order Orthoptera; family Acrididae; genus Schistocerca; species Schistocerca gregaria. The sequence goes on along the minus strand of NC_064924.1, from coordinate 313,543,303 downwards.
TGTAACGAAAAACGCCTTTCTTTTAATGATTTCCAACCCAAATCCTGTATCATTTCTTTGACCCTTTCTCCCACATTTCGAGATAATACAAAACGTGCTGCCTTTCTTTGAACTTTTTCGATGTACTCCGTCAGTCCTACCTGGTAAGGATCCCAACCGCGCAGCAGTATTCTAAAAGAGGACGACAAGCGTAACGTAGGCAGATTCCTTAATAGGTCTGTCACATTTTCTAAGTGTCATGCCAATAAAACGCAGCCTCTAGTTAGCCTTCCCCACAACATTTTCTATGTGTTCTTTCCAATTTAAGTTGTTCGTAATTGTAATACCTAGGTATTTAGTTGAATTTGCGGCTTTTAGATTAGACTGATTTGTAGTGTAACCGAAGTTTAACGAGTTCATTTAGGACTCATGTGGATGACGTCACACTTTTCGATGTTTAGGGTCAACTGCAACTTTTCGCACCATTCAGATATTTTTACTAAATCGTTTTGTAGTTTGTTTTGATCTTCTGATAACTTTATTAGTCGATAAGCGACAGCGTCATCCGCAAACAACCGAAGACGGCTACTCAGATTGTCTCCCAAATCGTTTATATAGATAAGGAACAGCAAAGGGCCAATAACACTACCTTGGGGAACGCCTGAAATCATTTCTGTTTCACTCGATGACTTTCCGTCAATTACTACGAACTGTGACCTCTCTGACAGCAAATCGCAAAACCAGTCACATAACTAAGACGATATTCCATAAGCACCCAATTTCACTACGAGTTGCTTGTGTGGTACAGTGTTAAAAGCCTTCCAGGAATACGGAATCGATCTGAAACCCTGGTCAATAGCACTCAGCACTTCATATGAATAAAGAGCTAGCTATGATTCACAGGAACGATGTTTTCTAAACCCATGTTGACTGCGTGTCAATAGACCGTTTCCTTCTAGGTAATTCATAATGTTCGAACACAATATATGTTCTAAAATCCTGCTGCATATCGACGTTAACGATATGGACCTGTAATTTAGTGGATTACTCCTACTACCTTTCTTGAATATTGGTGTGATCTGTGCAACTTTCCAGTCACTGGGTACGGATCTTTCGTCGAGCGAACGGTTGTATATGTTTGTTAAGTAAAGTATGGAGCTAATGCATCCGCATACTCGGAAAGGAACCTAATTGGTGTAAAGCCTGACCAGAAGAGTTGCTTTTATGAAGTGATTTGAGTTGCTTCACTTCTCCAAGGATATTTACTTCTACGTTACTCATGTTGGCAGCTGTTCTCGATTCGAATTCTGGAATATTTACTGCGTTTTCTTTTGTGGAGGCATTTCGGAAGGCTGTGTTCATTAACTCTGCTTTGGTAGCACTGTCTTTGATAGGATCTCCATTGTTATCGCGCAGAGATGGCATTCTAAATCTTGCACGTTACGTCTTGACCAATGTGTGGTTCTTAAAACAAAATGGTTCAAATGTCTGTGACCACCATGGGACTTAACATCTATGGTCATCAGTCCCCTAAAACTTAGAACTACTTAAACCTAACTGACCTGAGGTCATCTCACAACACCCAGCCATCACGAGGCAGAGAAAATCCCTGACCCCGCTGGGAATCGAACCCGGGAACCCGGGCGTGGGAAGCGAGAACGCTATCACTCGACCACGAGATGCGGGCAGGTTCCTTAAACACCTAAAATGTTGCAGTGGTCTTCTGTCCGAAGACTGGATTGATGGAGCTCTCCTCGGTAGTCTATCGTGTGCAACTCTTTATCTCTACGTATTCCAATACAATGCCATTTAACCCCTGTTACTGTGTACAAGCTTTGGTTTTATAACCCGGTCGTCGGGATTTACTATTTAATTATCCTGATTTATTAGAAAATATGACAGTGAGCAGCAGATTACCCAACTCCGTGTTATAACAATTTATCAAGTACACGCTATGATAGTATTTCACTTTCACGAGCACGAACTTACAGCTTAAAATCAGAATGAAGTAAAGCTTTCACGATAATTGGAAGACTGGCGTAAGTACTGCTAATGATGTAATACAATATTCTGGTGCCATAACGCATACAGAAGTTATTCACACAATCATTTACGCGAACTACACTGCTAATTATGAAGCAAGCGAAGTTGATATTATTACAAAAAACAATGTGCAGCTAATGAACCTATTCGTTTACTACAATGACTGAAAAATGCGTTTACAGGGTGTCAAGCTTCGACTAATAGCCAGTATAAGTTTATGATGACAGTTTGCAAAATAGTCGATAAAAGATACAAGTTCTCTGCACCATACTAAATTTTAAATTCCACCGGAGAGGAAAGCGTCATCGAGAGACTGAAATTTGCAAAAGAATATCGAACTTAGCTGGATTGATGTTGTGGACATCGTGAGTCTCAATCTGTGGCAGATAAACATGCGGTTCTAGGCGCTTCAGTCTGGAACCGCGTGACCGCTACGGTCGTAGGTTCGAATTCGGCCTCGGGCATGAATGTTTGTGATGTCCTTAGGTTAGTTAGGTTTAAGTAGTTCTAAGTTCTAGGGGACTGATGACCTCAGAAGTTAAGTCCCATAGCGCGCAGAGCCATTTTTAAACAATCTCTCATATGGTCCCTCAGTCCTTCTCTTAGTATGTTACATTATATGACTCACAGTGACAAATCGCTTCATCTGATCACCTCAGCATATTGCCACCATGTCTGTATTTTGTCACATGTAGTTCTTCGAACATAACAAACGTACACAGCTATACTTTAAGCACGCACGACGTCTGACTGGCAACCACTACTCTCGATGCTGTTACGACGAATAAAGTCTCTGACCAAGTAGTGCTGGTCTATTACAGCCATAATAAAATGTTTTACCTACTTTGTTCCTTTATATTACACATTCTACTGTTTCTGTGTTGTTTAAGTTCAAAGAGCTGTTAACAAAAGTAATAATATCTACAGTTACTAATTTGCTCAACATTCATGCAAACAGTTCCCTATGCTACTCGTTACATTTACCAAATATGAAAATACCTCAGAGTGAATTATCAATTGAAATTAACAAATAACGAACGAAAATTGTGCTGTACTTTTACGTTTTGAAGGAGTGTGTCTTAAATGTATATTAATGCCAATACTTAATTGTGTGACTGCAGTTCCTTCTACTAGTTTACGTCTCGTGTTTCCCTGCATTACCATCTTTACTAGTCCCTGTCGACACAGAATGTGCCGTATCAACCAACCCCTTCTTTTAGCCAGGTTGCCCCATATAAATCTTGCTTCCCAGATTCGATTCAGTGTCTCTTCACTGGTTATCTAATCTAAGACAGTTAAAGTAGAATAGTTTATTTTGGAGGTCATACTTGATTAAGTTGGCGATATAATGTTATTATTCTAGCGATAGAAAACAGCTTGGGTTTGGTTAACGATCTAACAGGACTGTTGTTGATAGCTTTGTATTGAACATTTGGCATCTGAAGTTATATAATTTTGCTTATTATAGCCTTAGAATTTTCAGCAATGGTTTAGTCCAATATTTGGTGTATAGATTAAATATGAAGAGGCAAAAAAAGAGCAATTTCGATAGATGTTTCTAAGATTACATAATAAGATCTTAATTTCCAACTGTAAGATTACATAATAAGATCTAAAATTAAGTTCTCTTTTAATATGTTAATGCATTCATAGCCTTTGGTTTCTTGATCTGTAAGCTATTTTTTATTCATTATATCTGCGCATAACATCTGTGTTTTTGTTTATATGCCACATATTTCTATTATTTGTTGGTCGCAAGTGAATCTTTATTTACCCGTGTGCAACAAGGGAGTCATTGCTGTGCATAACAGTTTTCCCTTTCTATATATTTGTCTGCACTGTGTAAGCGACAGTGACACTTCGTTACATGAGTACTAAGCGAACTGTACTAATAATGAAAATGCAAATTCAGTCTAATGATGAAAAATCTCAAAACAGTTTCCATACACAAAGTTAGGAAAAATGTTTTTGTGTTTTAGTAAAGGATAGCCGCCTCATTGCGGTAGTGACATATGTGGGGGGGGGGGGGGGGGGGGACATATCCAACTATAACGGAAAGCAACTCTTGCAATTGCTTTGATTCGTGTCACACTGACTGTGTTGATTTTCCGTGTTCACGAAGAGCTTCAGACTTTGACAAAGCCTACTGCAACTCAAAATTTTACGGTAATCGTAGGTTAGACAAATTTGCTATACGTAACCAGCGAGTAATTTTCTTCCGTGTGGAGATTTGAGAAACGGTAAATGGTTACTTCCACAAAAGCCACATATTTGAGGGTAGCCATCTATGTCTCATTGCTTCCTCGCTATTTCATTAAGTACGTCGGTCATTCTGGCACAGAATTGCTACCGTTGACGAGATATTATGTCTACGTCAGCTATTTTTGAATGAATGACCGACCATTAACAAAAGTGCAGCTCCCTAACAATAGTAACTGTCCATACAGAACAGACAATGTCAAATGTATTTCAGGATAAAAATAGCGTCATGTTATGAGTACCATTTCTTAGTATCCAACTATGATTGACAATATTTATGGGTGGCATATCAAATACAGTCTCGTTTCAATAAAATTGGCCGGGAGGATTACCTCTACTACTCCTGCTAGCACAACAAAGCATATACTGTTACGTTAAAGAATGTTAACAAGGAGGTTGGTAGGTTTATTTTCCCCTCTATGATAGTGCTCTCAGGGTCCGTCGTTACTTTATGAGCTCTACAGTACTCAAGACGAACTTTTGAATAAAAGATGCCTCCCACCACACACCACTAGTCGACTTGTGACGGAGCTGAATTAATAAATCGTCGTTGTGGTGCTTGTCATTCACAGGTAAGTTAGGATGTTGCGTCACTCCTAAGATGGTATCTGCTGTGTATGTATAACGTGTACCCCAGTAAATTTTGGGAGCGGTGTGCCCTCAGTAGGACAGCCACAGTGATTATGCAGGTGGTTTAGTTTCGTAGCCTACCTGGAACGACATCAAAACCGAAGTACGGCTGAGAGTAATTCCTTGGAACTGTATATACAGGTGCTCGGAAAACCCAGCTTTCTCTCCGCGCGCGGCTGAAGGTGGGGAGACTCAGAGTGAAGGGGATCAAGGAAGATCTTCGGACTTCATCTACAATTCTCTGCAATAAGTAGCAAGCGCTAAGAATGAATTAAAGTTTGGATTACAAGTTCATCGTAGTAAAGCTGTGATTTGAGAGCTATCACATTACACTTACGTGCCTTATGCCGGTCTATATTTGTTATTAATTTTCTATAACCACTACAGGTTTTGTAGATTAAGAGCATGCTTTCGTATACGCCTTATTTCATTTTAAGAAACAGAAAATATTCAAATTCAAAGAACTTGCAGAATAAGAAAGCCTATTACACAAAACTGTTGAAATGAAAGTTACGCCTACATTTGCCTTACATTTTTTGGAGTTTGGAACGTTGTACTGAATGCTGAAGCAGTAGGGTGGACTAAAAGGACAGTTTGCTGGAGTCAGCATAGTTTTACTTAGAGGCTGAATGGTTTTCAAAGAAATTAAATGCAAGGAAACTTTTCGAAAATAACAGAATTATTGTCATTTCAATGCTTGTTCCATTCAAGAATCATCAGTAAACTGGAACACTGAATTACTTAATCATCATTTATAATCGGAAAAAAATCATAATGCTAGATTTGTCTGCACAGGTTTCGCAATATACGTGCGTCATAGGTTTTGGGGAAAAAAATAATCGAGTATGTGTGACATACACGAAGCATTCAGCAAAATATCTGTTCAACAACGTTCGATATCCTGAGTATAATGTCAATAACGTAAATACAATGCGAGGAATGTAACCCGAGTTAACAAATAAAAGTGAATAATTAATAAAGATACCCCGTATTTGGAACGGTGTGAAACTGAGTTCTGGCTTGTAACTACTTTTGTTTGCTTGGATAATGAAAGAGACAACAAAAGAAGACATAAATTTCAGAACAGAGCTGAAATGGGAAGAAGAACAATAACCAAGGCAATGGTTTCCAACTGACAGAGCCCTCCAGGCGACTTCTGTCTTAGAGCAGCTCAAATAATTTTACAGTCTACCTCGCATAGAAACTCAGAATTTCAGAAACATACTGTGTCCTATATAACAGACAAGGCGACCAGAGCAAGAATTATATAAGGAGCAAATTGGTGCAAGCAAAGTAAAAGACCTCTAAAAGTATTGGTAACTGGTCAGGAGCTGAGAAAAAGCGTAGTATAGCACAGTACTGAATGGAAGTGAAATGTAAAGCGTGGGAAAATGGAGAACAGTAAACTATAAGTGTTTTTGAAGCGATGTTAGAATGCTGTTAGAAATTACACATGTGAATAAAAAACTAAGATGAGAGAAAAATAAAACAAAAGACGAAGAACTAAGTCTACAGGGAACAACTAAAACGAGTCGGATGTCTTGCTGCAATAATCGCACAAGGATTCTCATCTGCTTGCATGTGCTTATTGTGGTAATTTCCTATCATACTCTGTTTGAACCTCACCTTCTGTCTTAGAGCAGCTCAGATGATTTTACAGTCTACCTCGCATAGAAACTCAGAATTGCAGAAACGTACTGTTTTCGTACTGTGTGCAAGTTCGGAACTACAAAGCATCATCAAGAAAGTGGTTCATGCCTTCAGCCGATCCAATTCTCTCAGAGTTGTTTCAAGATCTTCTACTCGTCGCAAAATTTACTCCTCCATATCTGATGTGTCAACTGTGTGAAATCCCTTAATACCAAGTCCTTTTCCGGATCATCCCGTGTCTTTAAGTACTTAGAATAACTAGCTGTACATTTTTTTCTATCAGACATAATGCGGCGTTACGTATGAAGCGTGGCTGCTGTTCTGTCTCCTTTAACCACCCGTACTTACAAGGAGACGGTGACTACTCGTCATCACCGATTTCGTCCAAATTTAAGGTAACTCGATGCAGGGCTCGGTCAGAGGTGAAAACGACTGAAGTGGGAGCTCCAGAATGCCAAGCATCCAGAAAAAATTGTGTTCCTGGCGCACCTCAGAGGAGGCATGAACCTTTTATGTTAGGGGAGTCTCCAGGCCACGGCTTCTGACTGGTTTGATGCGACCGGCCACGGATTCCTCTCCAGTGCCAACCTCTTTATCTCAAAGTAGCACATGCAGCCTACGTCCTCAATTGTTTTCTAGATATGTTCCAATCTCTGTCTTCCTCTACAGTTTTTGCCCTCTACACCTCCCTCTGGTACCATGGAAGTCATTCCGTGATTTCCTAACAGATGTCCTATCGTTCTGCCCCTTCTCATTGTTAGTGTTTTGCATAAATTCTTTTCCTCTCCGATTCAGCGCAGAACCTCCTCATTCCTTACCTTACTAGTCCACCTATTTTCAACACTCGTCTGTAGCACCACATCTCAAAAGCTTCGATTCTATTCTGTTTCGTTTTTTTCCACAGTCCATGTTTCATTACTGTACAACGCTGTGATCCGAACGTACATTCTCAGAAATTTGTTCCTCAAATTAAGGCCTTTGCTAGATACTAGTAGACTTCAATTGGCCAGGAATGTCCTTTTTTCCAGTGCTAGTCTGCTTTTGATGTCCTCCTTGCTCCGACCATCAATGGTTATTTTGCTGCCTACGTAATAGGATTCCTCACTTCATCTACTTCGTGACCATTAACCCTGACGTTAAGTTTCTCGCTCTTCTCATTCCTGCTACTTCTCTTTACTTTCATCTTTCTTACATCTACTCTGAATCCATATTCTGTACTCATTAGACTGTTCATTCCATTCAGCATATCATGTAATTCTTCTTCACTTTCACTCAGGGTAGCAATGCTATCAGCGAATCGTATTACTGATTTTTTACTCTTGCTCCTGAACCTTTCTTTTATTTCCATCACTGCTTCTTCTATGTATAGCTTGAACAGTAGGGGCGTAAGACTAAATCCCTGTCTTACACCCGTTTTACTCCGAGCTATTCATTCTTGGTCGTCCGGTCTTACTAGCCTTTCTTGGCTCTTCTACATATTGTATATTACCCGACTCTCCCTATAGCTTACCCCTATATTCCTCAGAGGTTTGAACATCTTTCACCATTTTACATTGCTTTTTCCTGGTCGACAAAGCCTATGAACGTTTCTTGATATTTCTTTAGTCTTGCTTCTGTTATCAACCGCAACGTTAGAATTGGCTCTATGGTGCCTTTACCTTTCCTGAAGGCAAAATGATCGTCATCTAAAACATCCTCAATTTTCTTTCCCAGTCTTCAGTACATTGTTCTTGACAGCAAATTGGATGCATGAACTATTAACTGATTGTGCGATAATTCTCGCACTTGTCAGCTCTTGCATTCGTCATAATTGTCTGGATGATATTTTTCCGAAAGTCGGATGGTGTGTCGCCAGACATTCTACACTCCAACGTGAATAGCCGTTTTGTTGCCACTTCCTTCAATGATTTTAGAAATTCTGATGTAATGTTGTCTCTCCCTTCTGCCTTATTTGATCTTAATTCTGATTATAATATTGGATACCCTATTTCTTCTGTTTCTTCTTCTATCAGATCAGACAAATCTTCCCCTCCTAGAGGCCTTCAAAATACTCTTTCCATCTATCCAATCTCTGCTCTGCACTTAACAGTGGAATTTCCGTAGCACTTCTAATGTTACCACCCTTGCTTTTAATTTCACGTAAGGTCGTTTTGAATTTCCTATATTCCAAGTCCATCCTTCCGACAATCATATCTTTTTCAATTTTTTCACATTTTTCAAGCTACATTTCGTCGTGCACTTGCTATTTATTTCATTTTTCAACAATTTATATCTTTGTTTTCCTGAATTTCCCTGAACTTTTTTATACTCCCTTCTTTCATAGATCAACAGAAGTATTTCTTCTGTTACCCATAATGTCTTCTGAATTATCTTCTGTGTACCTATGTTTTTCTTTCCGATTTCTGTAATGGCTCTTTTTAGAAATGTCCATTCCTCTTCTACTCTTCTGCCTACTGAGCTGTTCCTCATTGTTGTATCTACGGCCTCCGAGATCTTCAAGTGTGTCTCGTCATTCCTTAGTACTTCTGTGTCCCACTTCTTTGCATATTGATTCTTTCTGACTAATCTGTTAAAGTTCAACCTACTCTACATCAGTACTAAATTGTGATCTGAGTCTATTCTGCTCCTGGATGAGCGTTACCATCCAGTATCTGATTTCGGAATCTCTGCCTGACCATAATGTAATCTAATTGAAATCTTCCCGTATCATCCGGCTTTTCCAAGTCTACCTCCTCCTCTCGTGACTCTTGAACAGAGTATTCGCTATTACTAGCTGAAATTTATTACAGGACACAATTAATTTTTCTCTTCTTTCATTCCTTGTCCCAAGCCCATATTCTCCCGTAACATTTTCTCTACTTCTTTACCTACAAATGCATTCCAGTCCCTCATGACTGTTATATTTTCATCTCCTTTTACGTACATGTATACCCGTACTATCGTTGTCGGTATTGGTTTGCTGTCTGCCCAAAACAACCCTATCACTGAACTATTCACAGTAACCACTCTCTCCTGCACCTTCCTATTCATAACGAATCCTACTCGAGTTATACCATTTTCTTCTGCTGTTGATTTACGCTGTACTCATCTGACCAGAAATCCTTGCCTATTTTTCCGTTTCACTTCACCCCTACTATATCTAGGTTGAGCCTTTGCATTTCCCTTTTCAGATTTTCTAGCTTACCTATCACGTACAAACTTTTGACATTCCACGCCCCGACTCGTAGAGCGTTATTCTTTCGATGATTATTCAGTCTTCTTCTAATGGCCACCTCCCTCTTGGCAGTCCGCTCCCGGAGATGCGAACTGTGAACTACTCAGGAATCTTTTGCAAATTGAGAGAGCATCATGACACTTTTCCAATTACAGCCCACATGTCCTCTCGATACACGTCATGTGTCTTTGATGCAATGGTTTCCTTTGCCTTCTACCTCCTCATACCGTTGATCATTGCCTATTCTTCCGCCTTTAGGGGCAGTTTCCCACCCCAAAGACAAGCAAGTGCCATGAACCTCTGTCTGCTCTTCCACCCTCTTTGATAAGGCCGTTGGCAGAAGTGAGGACGACTTATTATGCTGGAAGCATTTCTCGTGAGAGACCCTACCCGCCCATGACACCCGTTGAAGTTCATTGTTGATCCATTTATTCAGCTTTTTCATTATAGAGGGCAGCTATCCCTTTGACCGAACACGCTGAGCTACCCTGTTAGCGACCTCTAGACCACAGGTGCATCTCAGTACGATGTTTTTATTAATATTTTTTATAAACAGGATGAAAAGATAAAGCAAAGAAAAATGTTAGATTGCTAATCAGTTTCGAGGAATTGATTGTCAGATGCACGCGAGAACTTCGTAATTAAAAATAAATACTTTTATTATTTTACTTTTGACGATTTCTACTTTCTGGTGTGACAGTCATAGTAAAAATAGGGGAAGCAATGCATCTCCAGATATTTAGAGCTCTCTGTAAGCGTCACTTCTTTAGAGTTCTCAAGTTTCTACAGAATATCAAACATCGTTTACATTCATAAAAGTTTCTCTCTCATTGTACAGTTTGGCAGTAAACCCTAACGCTTCATTTCGCCAAATACTGGTGAGGATAGCTGGCGATGCACACTAGAATGTATTTGGATGCAGTCTGCTCGAAGGCCAAACTAAACAAAGTAAAAACAAACGGGGTGCCAACTCCTGAACGCTTTAATTACAATTCCCTCTTGGAAGGCTACTTTCAGAGTCCTAGCAGTCGCTGGCACAATCCTTTCTTGGAGATTTATTTCGAATCTCAAATTTCCCTTTGCCTTTCTCTTTCATTCTTTTTATGAAAATATTAATAACACATTGTATTGAGCCTTAATTCGGTTTATTTGTGCTATAAGTAACGTAAAAATTAGAAATAAGAGAATTTCCATAAAGAGAATCGACCTCATGATCCTCTGGTTACCGTTCTCTACGCTTTACGCTGCGCCAACTGCTGCCTCCAAACAACGCTGATATAAACGGCTCATACTTCGCCCGACTCGTGCCGAAAACGCTACATTTTGTAAACGCTCAGCCATCTAGAGCTCCCAGTACTGTCACTTTCATTTCTGAATAATCTCTGCACATACATGATTCTGGACGAAATCGGTGATGACAAACATGCGCGGTCCCCTTTTTAGATTAAGTTGGTAACTGCCCTAAAATTTCAAAGTCAATTCTGCACATGGTGCTGCGCCTTGTGCGACTAATCTTTGCCTGACATGTGGCAGGGTGATCGTAGTGCCTCGCAGTGCTCTGTGGAGCGGCAGCCAATTGCGAGTCAACCACCGTGCGTTAGACTGAAAGCACCGGTTTTTGCTTTACGAAAGTGATGTAGTAGTTCCTGAACTTGGCCGACACAGATCTAGACACGGCTGCATGCTGCTTTAATTGGTGAGATCGCACGATACTTTTGCACATAGGGAATGTGTAGTTATTATAATTTTCTGCATTAATTTACAATAAGTCGTTCTGCTTCTGATGTTTGTTTCACGCCCAGCAAATTCAACAATTTTATTGGCCCTGGCGTGGACCAGAACACAGTGATTTGCTACTGGATGTGAGCTTTGTACCCATATGGGCGAGGATATTCATCTGGTCTTTCATCACCAGTTTTTATATGATTACTACGTGGCTTCTCTCAGATGGAAGTAAATCAATTAAAGGTGTCAGTAGCTTTATGTTCAGAATTATTTACGGGTGTTGTGAAAAATATCACTATATTGTTCTCTCCTTTTGTGGAACTGCAGTCCACATGTATCAATAATGGCTACATTTATTTCTGTGCTCACGGCACCAATAATTCAAGAATAACATACGCTATTACTTCCTGACATCTCCACTGTTGGTGGAGTTTCACGTTCTCTGGGTGTGTTCTGTATGCTGTTACTTAGTAAGCCCACCTGATACGACAATGCTGTTACAAAATGTTACTGAGTAAACACAGGGAAATTGAAATTGACCTCGTCCAGGGGTGTATGATTCGCTGAATTAAAATAACAGTCAGTGACGTATCCTCTTTTGTTTATTTTTCAATGTATCCAATATAGATTGGTACATTATGCAGACTGCACTCTCATGCACATTGCATACATGATTTCTATTAAGGAATAATTCAGCTACGTTAAAGTTAGCTGTTGCATGTTATACATTTTCAGGACCTAACTACTCACGTGCTGTTAGTATCTTCATTTATCACAACACAAGGTAAGTAGCTGGATAAAAAAGATCTTTAGTAGTTCCTTTGTGCAAGGTATATACGAGGATTTAGAATGAAGTCAGATGGGTAATAAATGGCCTTAAACCTCCCAGAACGCTCTATAAACATAAGGCATAACTACCTTACAAGGATGTCATTTGGCGTAGGTGAGACCGGGTGTTTCCGACATACCAGTCAAGACCATACCATAGTTATCTCAGCTGAGTAGCAATGTAATCAGAGGGACATAGTTCTGCAGCATAGCGAATGTTGCCAGTAGTAAAGTGCAGACGTTATGAGAGTTATTATCGCGCTAAAAATTAATTTTTATTATATTGGTTTATTCTTAGACTGCGGTAAACATTTCAAAACCTTTTTAACGGTAATAGCTATAACGTAGAAAGGTAGAATGTTTTCTGGTACACCTTTGATAGGGAGAATGTTTTCTGGTACACCTTTTGTCAGCATTAGCAAAGCCATTATAGTCTGCGGTCTGTCGTGGTGCCTGAGTGGGGTAATATTGACAAATGAATATGGTGCAATGTGGCCAGAGTTTCGATATTTTACCAATTTTTAAACTTCAGAAAAAAGATGTTTACACTTGTCTTACATTTAATTTCAGATGGTGAGAAAAGGAGAAAGAAAGAGAGAGGTAAATATTTGGGTAACTCCTTAAAAAGCCATTAACTTTAGTGAAGTCAGAGAGATCACTGAACTGCGTATCACTGGAACTAAATGAACGAAAAAATTATACTTACTGTTCGATTGAAATCAAATTCAGACAAGAAATAGTGAACCGTGTTATTACATTGGCACAGTTATTCTGTGGCATTTCCCTGGTTGCAGCAAATAATCTATGCTCTTGACAAAAAAACAAGACCTTAAACACACTTTCAATAAAATTACCAAAATCGTCGGGGAATACTGGGTTTTAAAAAGATTAATAGTGAAATAAGCTTAAGAAATCTATCAGCAACCACTATCAACTGAGTTATAGGTCTCAATAAAGCTGAAGTTCACTTGCTTTTTTGTCCAACTTGAACGCCATTTTCGAAAAACACACTGTATGTATTTTGATACATGTTGAGATAAGTAAATGTGTTACTTTCTTAGAACAGGGGTTTTATTCAATTTGTAGTTCATACTTTCATTATTACCCTGTAAGGGTAATAATGGGTCGACATTACCCATGTGCTTGGGGCAATACAGACCTGTTGGTGACTTAAGAAAATATTTATATACTCTGAAGGTATTCATCATTTTTCGAGTTTGCTAGTAAAGCTATATGTCTAATATTTCCGTGTCACACAGAGTGCCATGAAGTTTTCTGTGAAGTAACAGATTGAAACAAAACTAAAAATGTCTTAAGGTATAGGCATTTCCCGAACCTCCCCTACATGAGTTCTGACTCCTGGTTGACACCATTAACTAAACCATAGTAGAATATCTCACTTGCTATTTTTCACCTGAGAGAATGGGACTTCGTTCTGCTCTTTCCGTTGTTCAAAGAAATGGCTCTGAGCACTATGGGACTTAACATCTGAGGTCATCAGTCCCCTAGAACTTAGAACTATTTAAATCTAATTAACCTAAGAACATCACACACACCCATGCCCGAGGCAGGATTCGAACTTGCGACTGTAGCGGTCGCGCGGTTCCAGACTGAAGTGCCTAGAACCGCTCGGCCAGTTCTTGGAAAGGGAGAACAACACATGACACATACACAGAATAAGGGAAGGTTAACAGAGTGGAAAAATTCAAATATCTGGAGGAATGTATATGAATAGGACGATCAAACAATGCAACCAACAAAGAGCGAACATAAAAACTTCAGAAAGTGTACAAACTGCCATGAACACACTACAATAAGAAAAACATTTCAAGACAGGTCAAACTCAGATACTACAGTACAGTTGCACTACATGAAACTCTCAACGCATCAGAAACGACCACACTCAGACCATCAGGCATCAGAAAGAAGAAAAATATAACGTAAATGCTTAGAAAAAGTGTTTGGAGCAGAGACGGCACATGGACACATACACTGAGTGAACAACAGATGTAGTACATAGTTCATTTAAAAAATCCAGTTGGATTTAAGAAATATAAGAAGACCTAAAACAAGTTGGAATCCGTGGTGACACCAAAAGTGGTGTCTGTCCTTTTGGACATGTCCCTATAATTCCAACTTGTCTGCACCGCCTGCTTGTCCATTATTATTTTCAGTTTTTCTTTATTTATCCTTGATTTTTATAGACAAGTAAATTATCTCTAATATTTTTTCGCCAACTCATCAGAAAAATAAAACCTTGCACTATACTCAGAAAATAAAAAAATACAAAATGAATGTTCAAAGCTTGAAGTAATAAAATAATTGACAGCCATCAGTATTTTTTTACGTTCTATTGCATTGTTTCATATTGTCGAATCTGTTCTAATCAATTACGTTACAATGACACTCTATAGGAAACTCTCTTATACAGAAATACTTAAGTACACGCAGGGGTTTGAGAAACTGCATAAACCGGAGGAAATTAATCAGAGTTTCATCTATAAATCTTACGCGCATAGGAACATAGTACCAATATGTATACACTGACTGGCAATTTACTTAAACACAGTTGCATGATTATCTGACACTAGTATCGTATACATGGGGCCATAAAATCCAGAAATTATTTGTACAATGCGAGACATTATAATACCGTGTCTCTCTATTTTTCAACGCATAGTGCCTCGTATCAATATGACATTTAAAATTATGCATTTGTTGTACACACCTATGAAAAGTAACTGGTCCTACTTCCACATACTTTGCTAAACATCCGTAACAAAGATAATACTGTACCATAGCTCTTTCTAAATCGCAAACATGCAGAAACATAAGTAAAACAATGTGAAAACGTGTAACATTCAAGTTTCGCTACTACCGCAAATTGCAGACAAGCAGTGCCATCCCGAAATCACGTGACTATCCCCGTTTGACGTCAAGACCATGCGCAGTAGGCTAGGCTCACTCCACAGATACATGTGCTCCATGGCTGCAACGCATATTGGTTGGGTATAATGTACACTGTTAGAATTGATTTGGTATTCGAAACAGTGCCAAGCTTGCTCTAGTGCAAAATATTGTCCTAGTTGCTACAAACGTAATGGAAATGTAAACTTTTAGGTTTACCCGTTATCTAACTGTCATCAAATTTCATCCTGGCACTTCCTTAACAGTAAAAGCGGCATGTTCTAGTTTACTATCTATTCGTAGGCGTTAAATGAGATGCTCCTCATATTGTCTTCGCATTTTGGTTCAATACTACACTCGTCTCTGCAGTGAGTTATGAATATTTTCAAATTCGCCCATATCATCTCGAAAATCTTGAAAACACTATACAATTTACTGCTCCAGGTCTTCAACCTTATCAACAGGAATGTTACACACTTCATTTCTGAGACGACTCCAAACAGAAAAACCCAAATGACTTGGATGATCTTGAACATCAAGGAAGACGTCTTGCTCGACCACACTGGAGCGTTAAATCTCGTCTTACACTAGCAGCCAAATGTCCTGATATCCCATCAAACTTGTCGACATTCCCCAACCGTGCGTCAAAGGTGAAATTGCAATCCAATTCGATGCAGACTTAATCAAAAATTGTATTTTTCAAATACATGAGTACAATCTAGGACAATATTTTATACTGATTTCAGTGCCAGCTCATAATCGCACTTTCACAGTTATATCACATATAGCTCGTTCAGGCATACGTACTCCACAGCTCGTGGTTTTGTGGTAGCGTTCTCGCTTACCGCGCGCGGGGTCCCGGGTTCGATTCCCGGCGGGGTAGGGGATCTTTCCTGCCTCGATATGACTGGATGTTGTTGTGTGGTGTGCATCCCCATCACGGTCGGAGGGAGGCAATGGCAAACCACCTCCGCTACGACCTTGCCTAGTTGGCGCTACGGGTCTCCCGCATCGTTCCCTACGCTCCTCAGAGGATGGGACCTTATCATTATCACTTACTGGTACCCTTTTCCTTCTATTATAGAATGCTACAACACGTGTCCATTCTTGCTATTACTTATGATACGAACCGTTAAGCTATTATAGTGTTTTAAATCTATTAACAGCTTGAATTTAGCCCTTAAACAAGCAAATCGTTTACAAATAGTTTGGTAACTGTCTCGTTCGACACCATTACGATGGATGGAAATGATCTTTAAATATCACAATGGAATTTTAAGCCCGCCCATCTAGGCGCGCGGTCTGACGCGTTGCTTCCCGAAATGGAATGCGTTCCGGTCCCCGGCACGAATCCGCTCGGCGGATTAGTGTTGAGGTCCTGTGTGCCGGGCAGCCTGTGGATGGTTTTTAAGGCGGTTTACCATCTGCTTCGGCGAATGCGGGCTGGTTCCCCTTATTCCGCCTCAGTTACATTTTGTCGGCGACTGCTGCGCAAACACCGTTTCCACGTCCGCCTACACCATAATTATTCTACCACTCAAACATTTGGGGTTACACTCGTCTGGTATGAGACGTTCCCGGTGGGGTCCACTAGGGGCCGAACCGCACAACAACTTTGGGTTCGATGTTGCGCAGCGGTGGGGTGGGTGGACTGCTGTAGCCTGTTGTTGGTGTTGTTGGGTTGTGAACCACTGAGGGCTATGGCGGGTCGGAGCCTCTCCGTCGTTTCCCCAGTTTAATACATACATACATGGAATTTTATGCTATGGTCTCGTGCCTGCAGAAAATAGTAACGGATTAAACAGGGTCTGCCTTCGTGCAAGAAGACAATTTTTATTAGTTTAGTCTCAAAATATATTTTATCACAGGTGTCGCATTGTCAGTGGGTTTTCTTTCTTTTATTTTTTCTCAAATATATACATACAAATTTCGTGCAGGTTATGAATACGTTGGCATCAGATTTTGCTGTTATATATATCGTTTTCATTTATACTGTCTGTGCTTTCTGGCACACAAAATAGTTTTCCAAACCAATGTCTTAACAAAAATTTACCAACGTTCACTTAACACTTTCAGATAGCTCTAAGCACTATGGGACTTAACATCTGACGTCATCAGTCCCCTAGAACTTAGAAGTAAATCAACCTAACTAACCTAAGGACATCACACATATCCGTGCCCGAGACAGGATTCGAAGCTGCATCCGTAGCAGTAGCGTGGTTCAGGACTGAAGCGCCTAGAAACGCTCGGCCACAGCGGCCGTCACACACAACATTTTAAAACATAAAAACAAGACATTTAGATCAGGCAAACAAAAACTAAGTGGAAATGAGAACAGATCAACTACAGTAATGATAAGCGTCGAAGAAAGGGACATGTGACACTATTTTACCGGAATAAATAGTTTAAAGTTCGTATTTTAAAAACAAAGTTCAACACAGGCGTTGCCCTGACATCCGTATGTTGCAGGCATCATTCTGCAATTAATTTAGACCTGTACGTAATTCCTACAGCAGCCACAAGCCACACATACATAATTAATAAGAATGCTGAAGTCCGTTTGTAGTCTACACAAAAACAAAAACTGTTCTCAGTATATTCCTAACGTAGACAAAATTTGTGTCTATACAGGGTGGGCCATTGATTGTGACCGGGACAAATCTCTCACGAAATAAGCGTCAAACGAAAAAACTACAAAGATCGAAACTTCTCTAGCTTGAAGGGGGAAACCAGATGGCGCTATGGCTGACCCATTAGGTGGCGCTGACATAGGTCAAACGGATATCAACTGCGGTTTTTTTAAATAGGAACCCCCATGTTTTATTACATATTCGTGTAGTACGTAAAGAAATATGAATGTTTTAGTTGGAGAACTTTTTTTCGATTTGTGATAAATGGCGCTGTAATAGTCACAAACATGTGGCTCACAATTTGAAACGAATTGTTGGTAACAGGAAGGTTTTTAAATTAAAATACAGAACATAGGTACGTTTGAACATTTTATTTCGGTTGTTGCAATGTGATACGTGTACCTTTGTGAGTTTATCATTTCTGAGAACGCATGTTGTTACAGCGTGATTACCTGTAAATACCACATTAATGCAATAAATGCTCAAAATGAAGTCTGTCAACCTCAATGCATTTGGCAATACGTGTAACGAGATTCCTCTCAACAGCGAGTAGTTCGCCTTCCGTAATGTTTGCACATGCATTGACAATGCGCTGACGCATGTTGTCAGGCGTTGTCGGTGGATCACGATAGCAAATATCCTTCAACTTTCCCCACAGAAAGAAATCCGGGGACGTCAGATCCGGTGAACGTGCGGCCCATAGTATGTGCTTCGACGACCAATCCACCCGTCATGAAGAATGCTATTCAATACCGCTTCAACCGCAAGCGAGCTATGTGCCGGACATCCGTCATGTTGGAAGTACATCGCCATTCTGTCATGCAGTGAAACGTCTTGTAGTAACATCGGTAGAACATTACGTAGGGAATCAGCATACATTGCACCATTTTAATTGCCATCTATAAAATGGGGGCCAATTATCCTTCCTCCCATAATGCCGCACCATACATTAACCCGCCAAGGTCGCTGGTGTTCCACTTGTCGCAGCCAACGTGGATTTTCTGCTGCCCAATAGTGCATATTATGCCGGTTTACGTTTCCGCTGTTGGTGAATGATGCTTCGTCGCTAAATAGAATGCTTGCGAAAAATCTCTTATCGTTCTGTAATTTCTCTTATTCCCAGTGGCAGAACTGTACACAAAGTTCAAAGTCGTCGCCATGCAATTCATGGTGCTTAGAAATATGGTACGGGTGCAATCGATGTTGATGTGGAATTCTCAACACCGACGTGTTTGAGATTCCCGTTTCTCGCGCAATTTGTCTGCTACTGATGTGCGGATTAGCCGTGACTGCAGCTAAAACACCTGGGCGTCATCATTTGTTGATGGTTGTGGTTGACGTTTCACATGTGGCTGAACATTTCCTGTTTCCTTAAAATAACGTAGCTTGGATGATGTCCAGGATACGGAGCAGCACACACAGCACACGCCCTTTGCTCATTTTGATCCCAATAGGCATACATCAACACGATATACACCTTTTCCGCAGTTTTAACACCGGTAATGTCTCATGAAGCAAATACCGTCCTCACTGGCGGAATGTTACGTGATACTTCGTACACATACGTATCTGACTATTACAGCGCCATCTATCACAAAGCAAAATAAGTGGTCCAACTAAAACATTCATATTTCTTTACGTAGTACACGAAAATGTAATAAAAATGGGGTTTTCTATTTAAAAAATCGCTGAGAGGCACCCACATGCCTTGCTCAAACTGTGGCATCAAGCAGTCAGGCCTGCAAGATGAGTGGTCTGCCAAGCGAGTGGATTTATTCTTATTTATCGAGTAACAATGACTGATTATGAGCTCTAGTATCCACAATTAAGCTACAAATTATTCTCCTGTATGAATATTACGCAACGGAAACCGATAACGCCCATCCGACTATTAGTAATTTACACAACTCTGATTGTTCACTATGATCTGCCAATACCTCATTTTCTTTCTTACCCAACGGCTTTGACCAACACGTGGCCATCGCACTGAATATCAATGGTGCACACATTATAAATTCTGGGTATCATGACTACACACTATTCGAAGCACAAGGCCTCCAATCTTTTTCTTTTCACTATCTTTTTTATTCCGATAAATTCTATTATGATTCAAAGATAACCTAAACACACCATTATATTTTATACAACAATTACACATGAGTAACTCCGCCCATTGGGCATGGCTTTACACTGATGATTCTCTATCTTATGGTCTCGTAATTATCTAACGCTACAGTGCACTTTCTGGCTAGGATGGTGGATCTTTTGCTATATCTCACACTTCGACTCTCACACCCATTATCACGAAAATTTCCTCCAGACCGAGCAGTACAAAAAGGAACATGCATAACCCACTGCCTCTGAACCTATCTTGCTACTCTCCCATGCAAACCACACATACTTAAATTACATGCAATACATCACACTGGTAACATACAATACATCACAAAGAATGGTCACAACGTTAGAATCACTTCACTTTCAGCTTTCCCACTTCAGTTAGTATTCATCCAAGTTTCACACGACACTGCCCCACTTCGTAATTTTTCTTTCTTACTACGAACTCTGGAGAATATATGCACGTCTTCCTGTGCAATGCAAGCCAAGTGGCGTTGCTGTATAGACAGCTAACTCACCTTGCTTCTCTCTCAGAGTATTAGAGTCTGAATCTAGCGTCACACGGAAACATAACACGCAAACTAATATTAAGATCATATTCGTCACACACGCGAGTCCTCAACTGATACCTTGGACGAGTACTTCTCTTTATCCTTTGTCTCACACACAAATTGAGACTCACACAATACTCACCACGTGGAAGTGCTCGTCTCTAATTTCAAGTCCTGCACACGCCATTTTTTAAATATTTCCAACTTATAGTTCACTCGCCAGTAATTCAGCTTAACTTTAGCACTCGGATGTATTTCAAGTTAGTACTAGCACTCGCAGGTATTTCAACTTAGTACTAGCACTCGCAAGTATTTCAACTTATTGCTACATGTTGTTTCATTGTGACAGTTGGTCACTTCCGAATATTAGTACGATCCCTTTAATATTACCTGCCTGTCATTTAATTCTCCCCCCAAAAGTTCCTGAAATATAGAAATAATTATTCCCAACTACTCTAAAGTATTTCACATGCATACCATTCTCTCCACTCTTTCGTCTTTACGGAGCACACCTAAGACAGGTCTTACCAACACAAGATCCAGCGCCAGAGTGCTGAAACATGGCCGTTCTCCAGGTCATCTCGCACCTCCGCCGAGGTGGGGGAGCACCATGCTGCCGTATTGGTCAGCCACATTTCAGGCGCTCAAAGCTCAGGTAAATTTCATCTCTTTGGTTCCACCAAATTTGACCAAAGGACCGTCTCAAAGATGATCATATATTGCACATTCACTATCTGCGGTTATCAGACGACCATACATTCATTCATTTCACAGATCTCACCAAATTGGATGTAGGAATTTATTTTGTGAGAGTGCAGATGTAATCAATTAAATAAATCAATTGTCCTTCTTTCCTGCATTGGTATCCGGTTTCGGTGTATTAAGTAAAGTTGAGTTATTATTACAAAAAATATGTTCTTCTGACAAGAATAACGAAGAATGTTGTACCTATTTCCAATGTCGGGCAGCACTGTACCCTTTCAACGCAGTTGATATCCGTTTGACCTATGGCAGCGCCATCTAGTGGGCCAACCATAGCGCCATCTGGTTTCCCCGTTCAAGCTAGATGAGTTTCGTTCTTTGTAGTTTTTTTTCATTTAATGCTTACTTCGTGAGATATTTGGCCTGGTTACTATCAATGGACCACCCTGTATATTGCAGAAATGACAAAAGAGAAAACACATCGATGCTGCCTTAACTGTGCTGAAACGTGTTGGGGGGATTTTTCTTTTTAGAAAACAAGAGAGAGAGAGAGATAGATGCTGTGTTCACGCAATAAGGTGGATCACATCTCATTCATTATTACTATCATTATATATGAATGACCTAACTGATATCCACTTGAAACCTCATCAGTCCAAGAGGTGTTCTTCAATGTGAGCTTCGTGACCTCCTTGTAGACAGGTCGTTGAACCCCAGACGTAAAAGAGAGGGCAGCCTGCCTGATGAGCGGGATTTGTTTTCTCGCGGGGACGGAATTTTCGTTCAGTCGCGGCCCCGCCGCCGCCTACACGTCACTGACGACGGCGCCGTCGGCCGCGCGCGCTCCGCCCCGTCACCGGGGCGTAAACAGCGGCCGGAGAATTTTAACAACCTGAGCCTTTCGGTAAACGAAACAGTGGTGCATTAAACGCCGCCGGAAGTCTAGCCAAAGAGATATACTGTGCTGGGAAAATAAGCTGTCGTGCCTGTGCGCCGGCGGCACAATCAGAGCTCTCTGCGCCCGTGACAGGCCGTATACCAGCCGCGGGACGAGACAAGGCGCTCTGCTGTTTATGGCGGTGCGCCTTACGGAGGAGCTGCCCCGGAGAAAGTGGCTGCGACCGGCGGCCGGCTGAATCACGCATAGCGTCATTGAGGGCGCGCCGTAATAAGATTGGCGAACACCGCGTGGCACGCCTCCTGGCGTAAATCCGACGCCCCTTAACCTCTGCTTATGAACTGGCGGTGCAGTGAACGAGGTACTTAGTCTCTACCGCTAGGTAACATTTTCATAGACAAAGCTGCTTTACACTGCGGCTAGCAGATGCAAGCGTATACATTATCCGGTCAAAAGTATCCAGGTGCCATCATGTACGATGTAACTGAACACTAAATGTCACATGAGGCGGATCCGCTGGAATAAAAGGAGGCAGGGAGTGTTTTGTTATCAGTAGGGAAGCAGTAGCAACAGAATGGTTCAGTCAGGAAAGCTCCGTGTGTGCTATCACGTATCGAAACTCAAGGCGTCGAAATTGACAACGGAATTGCACGTTCCCGCCAGACGCCAATAGCGATCGTGCAGTATCCGTCGGACCCAATGGAGCATGCCTGCTGGGCCATGCTCCGGCAGCTCGGTTCCACGAACGTCCTCTGCAGCCGCAAAATAGGACGGCCAGCGGCATGAGTACAGCCCACTCGCACTCGGAGCCTCTTCACATTACGCTATGCATACGCCATCTAGTCACGGCTCTCAGACCATCGTGATTCGTGATTTAGTTAAGAGAGCCTCATCAAATTGGTTCAAATGGCTCTGAGCACTGAGGTCATCAGTCCCCTAGAACTTAGAACTACTTAAACGTAACCAACCTAAGGACATCACACACATCCATGCCCGAGGCAGGATTCGAACCTGCGACCGTAGCTGTCGCGTGGTTCCTGACTGAAGCTCCTAGAACCGCTCGGCCACCGCAGCCGGCGGAGCCTCATCCTTGTTGTCATTGAGAGCTGGTCTGTTTTTCTACATCTGTATCTACATTTATACTCCGCAAGCCACCCAACGGTGTGTGGCGGAGGGCACTTTACGTGCCACTGTCATTACCTCCCTTTTCTGTTCCAGTCGCGTTTGGTTCGAGGGAAGAACGACTGCCGGAAAGCCTACGTGCGCGCTCGAATCTCTCTAATTTTACATTCGCGATCTCCTCGGGAGGTATAAGTAGGGGGAAGCAGTATATTCGACACCTCATCCAGAAACGCACCCTCTCGAAACCTGGATAGCAAGCTACAACGCGATGCAGAGCGTCTCTCTTGCAGAGTCTGCCACTTCAGTTGGCTAAACATCTCCGTAATGCTATCACGCTTACCAAATAACCCTGTGACGAAACGCGCCGCTCTTCTTTGGATCTTCTCCATCTCCTCTGTCAACCCGACCTGGTACGGATCCCCCACTGATGAGCAATACTCAAGTATCGGTCGAACGAGTGTTTTGTAAGCCACCTCCTTTGTTGAAGGACTACATTTTCTAAGGACTCTCCCAATGAATCTCAACCTCGCACCTGCCTTACCAACAATTAATTTTATATCATCATTCCACTTCAATTCGTTTCGTACGCATACACCCAGATATTTTACAGAAGTAACTGCTACCAGTGTTTGTTCCGCTATCATACAATCGTACAACAAAGGATCCTTCTTTCTATGTATTCGGAATACATTACATGTGTCTATGTTAAGGGTCAGTTGCCACTCCCTGCATCAAGTGTCTATCCGTTGCAGATCTTCCTGCATTTCGCTGCAGTTTTCTAATGCTACTCTGTGTACTACAGCATCATCGACGAAAAGCCGCATGGAACTTCAGACACTATCTACTAGGTCATTTATATATACTGTGAAAAGCAATGGTCCTCTAACACTCCCCTGTGGCACGCCAGAGGTTACTTTAACGTCTGTACAACATGCTGTGTTCTGTTTGCTAAAAACTCTTCAATCCAGCCAGCCACACAGCTGGTCTGATGTTCCGTAGGCTCTTACTTTGTTTATTAAGCGACAGTGCTGCATTATTTCTAATAACTCTTCGTACGATCGGAGAAATAGAAGTAAATCTTCTGTTTACTGTGTTAACTTCTTCACTAATCATTTCTCTGAGAGTCTCCAGTTTCCCTATCACATCAGTTGACACGCCACTCTGTAGCCCACGAAATCGTACGCAGCACGGTGACTTCCAATGTGGACTAGTCGTTGGGTGTCACCTGAGTAACCAATTCTTCAGGAAAATTTCGACCCTTCTGAGGCTGCCCAAGTCGACTGTTGTGATGTGATCGTGAAATGGAAACGCAAAGGAACAACCACTGACAAATTAATACCAGACAGAACTCATGTAGTAATGGACAGGGACTGTCGAGAATTGTTGAGAGTTGTTGTATAAAGCGTACCAAATCAGAGGGACAAATCGCTCTTGAATTCCGAAGTATTCCCTAAAGGTTGTGTACATAGGGCATTAAAAAGAATGGGGTTCAACAGCCAAGCACCACCTCATATCCCTCACACTCCTGTAGTAAATGCTAAACGCAGGCTAGAAGAGGTGTAAAACATAGCGCCACCGGATACTGATTGACTGGAAACGAGTGATATGGACAGGTGAATCACGCTATACGCTGTGGCGAATCGATGTAAGGCTTTGGGATTGGAAAATGTCTGGAGTACGCTACCTGCCATCATGGCTAGTGCCAATAATGAAGTACAGAGGAGATGGTGCTTCAGCATAAGGATGTTTCTTGTGGTTGGAATGTGGTCTTGTTATTGAGCTTAAAAAACGGAAAGTTTGAACACATTTCAAACATTGTGTACTGCATGCAGTAGGGGGACAGTTCGGAAACGATTTTTGCCTCTATCCTCATGGCAATACAACCTTTAATAAAGCAATGTGGCTATGGTTTGTGTACAGTAGTATTGCTTAAATAGACTGATCTGCACAGAGTCCCGAGTTCAACGCAATGGAACACCTTTGGGATGAGTTAAAACATGGAATTTGCTCCAGACACCAGCGTCCAGCTTCGCTACTTTCTCTGGTTTCAGCTATCGAGGAAGAATGGGCTGTCATTCCTCCATAAACATTCAAGTACCGGTACATCATCGAAAGCGTCCCAAGCAGAGATAAAGCTGTCATAAAAGAGAAGGATTGGTTAATCCTCCATAATATCCACTAACATGTGTCCGCATGCTTTTGGGCAGGTAGTGTAGTGATACCGCTGCCTCCTGCCCATGTCAATATCGTGTTGGCACTAGACGACTGAACGTAATCGTTGAAGGGAGCAAAAAAAATGCAAATGGCTCTGAGCACTATGGGACTTAACATCTGAGGTCATCAGTCCCCTAGAACTTAGAACTACTTAAACCTAACTAACCTAAGGACATCACACACATCCACTCCCGAGACAGGATTCGAACCTGCGACCGTAGCGGTCGCGCGGTTCCAGACTGAAGGCGCCTAGAACCGCTCGGCCACAACGGCCGGCTTGAAGGGAGCATTTGCTGTTAGATGCTGATGTATGTTGAGGCGTGCTCACGACCGACCGTAGTGGCAACATGCGTGTTATTCAAGGCCGCACCGAGGGGACGGCGAGATAGGTCCCCGCGAAGATCGATGGTACAGAGGAAGGGGAGGGGGGGGGGGGCGCAAAAACCAAGGAAGAAAGACGGTTTAAGAATTAACCGGCACAGGTTAATAACGTATAGTGTTGTTTTCCTCTGCCTACAAAAAGAAGCCTTTCCCTCGACTCACAACGGCAAAGCCGCGCGGTCTAACGTGCTGCTTCCCGAGTGGGAAGGCGTGCCGGTCCCCGGCACGAATTCGTCCGGCCGATTAGTGTGGAGGCCTAGTGTGCTGGCCAGCCTTTGGATGGTTTTTAAGGCGGTTTTCCATCTGCTTCGGCGAATGCGGACTGGTTCCCCTTATTCCGCCTCAGTTAGACTATGTCGGCGACTGCTGCGCAAACACTGTCTCCATGTACGCATACACGATAATTACTCTACCACGCAGACATTTGGGGTTAGACTCGTCTGATATGAGATATTCCCGGGGTAGGGGGGGGGGGGGGTTGAGGGGAGGTCCACTGGGGGCCGAACCGCACAATAACTCTGGGTTCGGCGTGACCGGCGGTGGGTTGGGTGGACTGCTGTGGCCTGTTGTGGGGTTGTGAACCACTGAGGGCTACGGCGGGACGAAGCCTCCCTATCTGTTCTCGGTCCGTGGTTCAGCACACACAATACACCTATACATAACTACACACATACGTCTAAGTTGAACCATCATGTACACAAACATAGGAAGTACGCCATTCTTTTGTGCTAGGTGTTTCGTTGCTATTGTAGTGTGAATGGAACTTTGACGCATACCAATCATCGAGAGTCTTACTTTTCTTCGCTACTTTGCTACATCGTTCTTGTATCAAATCTGGCTGGACTATCGGTTTCGTTGTGCTACGTTTTTATTTAACAAAATTATAAAATTTGATAAATCTGCGTTAAAAAAAAATTTCAGAAAAGTTGTTTCACGTGAATGGCGAGAGGGAGGCGGGGAGGGGGAATCGGAAACAAAGACAACAGAGTTAGCAGTTTTGCAGGGATGCAGGATCACCTCGTGAACAGTATCCCTGGCTGGGTGTCTGGTGTGTATTTACACCCCAAGGTTCTTTAAACTGCAAGTAAACCATTTTAAGAAGAACGTAGTAGGGTTTCCATCCTCCAGAATTTTTTTTTTCTTTTTTAATGTAACTGGGTACAGTAATCATGATTGGTCGTACATTAATCTGAAATTTTTCCAATGGGTTCAGAAAATACCCCAGGTATATAGTTTAACACTTCTGCTTCATTATTATCTACTCGTCGGTAAGGTAATCCTCAAAACTTCGAAGGCAGATAAATTGACTTATCAAAAGTGCATGTCATCTCATGTTATCTAGAACCATAAGTATAAGGTTAAAACGAATTTTTTCTCCACATAACTGAAATATTCGTAGATTGCATGGATCTTCATGAATTGTATGGTTTACAGTGAAAGTGATCGGTTCCAGTTTTTAAACATTTATTCATCCGTTCGTAACATCTGATCAAATCCATCATGACATATTGCAAAGAGGCCGAGTTGTACCGTATGTTTTCGTAAAACAACTGACTGGTTCACAAATCAAGAAACATACTTTTTCACAATTTTAAATCTTAGTGAAATACTATTCGAGTTACTAACACAGGTTACACTTCAAGGTATCATCTCAAACTGCCCGTCCCAGCACCCTCGCTGCTTCCCCATTTATATATTCTAAATAATGGATGCTCACTTGGACCATTATTAGTTAATAATGACAACATATTTTTAATCGTATTTACAATTAAAGGTTCCTAAGCTAAGGTGTTCTGATTACACAGAATAATACGTCTAAAATTACAGAATTGAATAATATGTGAAATTTATAATGTAAAAATGCTTTTTAAATGTGAAAATTCCATCTAAATAATGAACTTCACAAAATTAATCAACACGCGCTAATTACACAACGACTCACATTCCCAACAATAATTGAAGCTAAGCGTGTAAAACGAAACAGGTCTTGATTGACAGAATTTGTGACAGATGCCTATAATTTTATAATTAGGCGTATATCTGGTTACAGCAATACGAGTTTAATTAATAAAGTCATTAAGACGGAATGTTCTTTACAGCTTTCATCCTAAATTTACGTTTTACTATATGTGCCTTCATTTGTAAGCGACAAAATAACTTCTTGAATGAGTAAACTACATTCGTAACAGTCCAATTATTTGAATAATTACAGTTGGTGGTTAATACCATATATTTTATCCCTACCATTTTTACTAATTCAATTCTTTCCCATTACTACAATGAATGCCACAGTTTGTTAAAATACATCGTCGTTTGTTTTATTATGTAATAGTGTCTGCTAATTAGTCTCCAATTTTGGTCATTTTTATGAAATTCACGAATCACCACAATACCAATCATTTTATAGTGAGGGATTGTACTACACGATATCGGGGAATCGAAGTTTTCATTCACAGTTCGGAAATGCGATTTTTATAAGTAAGGAATTGTATTATATTTTATTCGTAATGGACCATGATATACGCTTTGAAATGGGCTATATCTTCGAGCAGATTTTAGCAGATATACGTAACAGCGTTAGTGGTGATGAATCAGTTTTTGGAAATGAGGATGAGAGTGATACTCATAAAGATGTGACCGGAAGACGTACAGGTCGGCAATGGGGTGGATGTTAGCGAATGTGAAGAAGATAACAATGGTATTCAGGAAATCAGTGCGCCTATTCTTGTACCTACAAGTGTACAGATAAGATATGACGTAGTACCATCTGATGCGCACAGGCAGGGTTCCCCCAGTATAATACGTGCAACTGTACATATTCCACGTTACCATAAGCCACAAATACGGACAAGAGCAGACTGTCCCAGACTTTTTATCACCAATCACATGCGGAGTGTAATAGTAATCCAGGAGACAGTAAAATTCTACATCCATGTCTTGAACGCTAGATTGAACTTGACTCTGCAGAACTAAAGGCATTATTTCCTCTACTAATAATTAGTAGTTTACACAAGATACGTGGGAAACCTGCGTGCGAATTTCAATTAGGTGAGTATGACTTACCCATTTTTTGAGTCACGATGAGCTTTTCAAGACTAGTGACTTTGTCATTCCCCTCCGATTCGATGATAAACTTAAAAGAGAAAAAGAAAAGCAGTTTCTGGATCAAAAGGTGAGCCTATGTGGGCTGTGTCTGAAATGTTGACTGATGAATGGATTTCGTCTTTATCCCTTGGCGTTGTAATACATATGATGAGCACCAGTGTGCTTTCAGGGGACGGTGTCCATTCAATGTGTACATTCCTCCAAAATCTGGACAGTATAGGATAAATGTGTGCGCTGTTGCAGACTGTGAGACCGGTTACCTCATAAATACACAACTTTATACAGGTACAAGGAATCTGCTCAATGAATGGCAATAAAGCAAGGGAAACGTGGTACATGATTTAGTAGATCACATGAGGGTAAGTGGTAGGAACATTTCTACTGATCATTTTTTTTTTTACATGTTTGCAGCTTAATTACACCATGCAACAATGGAGTTGTAATTTCAGCACTGTGTATTGGCCTTACAATAAGTCATTATTATTTCTGTGAAAATATTTTGCATTTTATCGCCACGCAATTGTTAGAATCACTTTGTGGTCAAAAAAGAATCCACAACAATACCAGGTTTTTCGAGACCTGACACCATGCGAGGAATATAATCGCTTTCAAATGCTTGCAGTCGTGGTGTAGAGCGTCATCTTGATACCTCGGGTATATGTGATCCGTCTGGAATAACTGTATGAACTGTTTAATAAACACTGTTGACTTTAGATTAGGTGTGTTGCATCGTGTCACAGAGATAAGTAATAACCAGCACCGGGGCGGTTCCAGGAAACTTGGAGGACGGAGAGACTTGGTGCATTCGTCTGAACTTCCAAAGTAAGACGGAGTGTACGTTAAGTGAGAATATTTCTCGAGTCGATGAACATTCGGTTCGTTATCCTGTCGTGGATGTACCCACATCCTGACCACCAGACATGCTCTCGTGAACATGAACTGTCTTCTGTGGATACTGGTCCAGAGTTGCAATGAATTTCTTGAGGAAACTGATTTTCCTTTTAATCTCATTTTAAGAGGATGATCGAGCCATGTGTGTTTTCACAGTGATAGTTACACTAACGTATTTTAATGTGGGTTAAGCTGGCACTCTGGAAAAACCAATATAGTGTGTGCCTTTTTTCCGTTTTACGTATGGACATGACCTGCTATGATAGATGCATGTTATCCGTTTAGCATAGGGATTGATTTCTGGCGCTATGTCCTGTATTTCATGTTCAACGTGAGACGGCAACCGAGAGACTTGCATCCAGAGCGATCTGCAGCCGACCCACAGAATTGGCCGTTAAGCTACTGTGGAGCGGAGGTCTCCTAAAGTGAAATTGACCAACTGCGTCATGAGTAGTGAAAAATTGAAAAGCCTATTCTAATTCAAATTGCTTTTAAGACGCTCTTGTGCTTTCATCAAGTAACATTTAACAGACCAACTTTGTTCAAGCTTATGTAAAGTGCGTTTATAACAATACAGTTATTGCACGAACAGTGTAGTGCTACGGTAGTTTATTATAAAGTAACCTTTTTATTTACCAAAGTGCGTGACATAAGTAGACATTATTATCTTGAATTTTATTAAATGATCATCTGTCAACATAAGTGAATCAGAGAAAAGAGCATTTTTTATATTCGAAAGGAAAATACTTTGTTACAAGAAATTTTACAACAGAGAAAGTGATGGGTTGGTTCGACTTTACGACTGCTACCACATACCAGAGCAGAAGTGTTGGATTATGAAAGATCTAGACGTATCCTCCGAATAACTATTCTAAAGGAACCTGGCATGAACAGCAACTAATTTAAAAACTTTATGAAAGCGAAATCGTACAGACATAAACATGCAAATTTCGAAGCGTCTTTATAATCAATATCGTGTCTGACCTTCAGAAACCGCTCGAAAATATATCATACGTCACAGGGTGAACTTTGGTTGTTACAAGACTCATAACTGAATGAACATTTTTACATTACTTGCGCTGTTTGTACGTACCTCATAACAAAGTTTTTAAAACCTATCAACCGAAATATGTGGTATATACTCGCGCAAAGGCGTGGTGTAGTATTGTGGTGTGGAAGGAATGCTGAATTCACATATCAAAAACCATTAAACGTAGACTCTGACAACAAGACAATGACCGTATCTCGATGGAGTGTAGGAATTAAAAATACTACGACGCTGCAGCGCGCGTAACACCACAACTCTCTCCTTCTACAGCGTGTTCCCTAAATATTATTTCAAATTAGCACAACAGTCAGAGAATATCAAAGCAGATATAATTAGTTAAGTTTCTGATACTAGGGACGATTTACGCAAACGGTAGTTCAGCATTCTAATTACAACAGCGGCATTCACGGGAACTACTCGAATGCGCGACCACCCAGTACATCGTCGAATCATTGATTGTTGTGTCCGTTCGCAGATTCCTGGCATGTCCGCAATAATACCAGCACCACAAGGGTTTCATACATCAGCTGTTTCATATGCGTCCAGAGGAAGAACTCTAGACGCATGACGTCGCGTCACATGGCAACTTCAGCCGATCCATTGATTCCCGAAGGTGGCTCTGACGTGATACCTCACACCTATGCTGAAATGAGCTACACCCCGTCACGCTGGAAGTGCATTCCTTGTCTGATATTCAGAGGCACATCCAACCAGTCCGGACATCTGTCATTATACAGACCAGTTTTAAATGTCAGTATGGATTCCCGGTCAGAGACACTGACACAACAGCTAAAAGTCAGCACCTCGAAAAGAAATGTTTGCTAAAATTATAAGTTGATTTCAGAGACCACACGTGCTTATTGAAGTATATTTGTTTTAATGTTCTCTACTTCCGATATTAATTTGAAGAATAGTTTCGGAAAACACTGTATATCTACACTGAGATATTACATTTCCTTTTTTAGATTTTCTAGATTCTGTACACATTCGAACTTCTAGCTTGGCACTGTCCGACTCGTGGAATGTTTCCCTTTCATTGGCTTTCCGCCTTTTTTTCATGGCATCTTTCGGAGGCACTTTTTGCGAAACGAGTGACAATGACACTTCTTTTCGATTAAAGATCACATCTTGCGGATCCACGAATCGTATCCCTAATGGAGCGTTTGTGAACCAATATTTTTTTGTTGTTGATCATTCCAGACTGTTTCACCTTTAGGGGTAGTTTCTCGAATCAGTAACATAGTAAGGCGACCTGAACATATTACTGCTACTCCGGAATCTTTGAAAAGGCATTACGATAGAATGAGGGTGACTCATTATACCGGAAGTTCTGAAGCGAATGCCGTGAAGTGTTTTCTTCAGTTCAGAAATCGAGTTGAACTCACGAGGGAAGAAGTCAGGGCAGAACAGTAGGTAGTATAGCACTTAGCAGCACCATCAGTCAAACAAATCAGTAACAGCTTGCACTGTACGTGCTTGGCACTGTCCGACTCGTGGAATGTTTCCCTTTCATTGGCTTTCCGCCTTTTTTTTCATGGCATCTTTCGGAGGCCTGAAAGGGGAACTAATACGGCACTTTTTGCGAAACGAGTGACAATGACACTTCTTTTCGATTAAAGATCACATCTTGTGGATCCACGAATCGTATCCCTAATGGAGCGTTTGTGAACCAATATTTTTTTTGTTGTTGATCATTCCAGACTGTTTCACCTTTAGGGGTAGTTTCTCGAATCAGTAACATAGTAAGGCGACCTGAACATATTACTGCTACTCCGGAATCTTTGAAAAGGCATTCCGATAGAATGAGGGTGACTCATTATACCGGAAGTAATCGGCCACCATTTATGATTATTTTTATTATAAATCGAAACACTAGTTAGGGTGGAACCCAGGACACAGAGTGTTTTGAGTAATAGTCAAAGACGCTCCGCATACATCAGATAATAACGTCGCGCTGAACTAAAACAAAGGCGTATAATGCAGTAGTAGCATAAGTGGTAATATCTGGCACTACGACCAACTGTGACAGGCAGAATCACAAATGTAGGTACTACTATTTCAATTTGAACAAGAAATCTGACAACTACTTTTGCCCCGGAGGATAAGATACATCTTCAGTTAGACCTACTTTTAAATTTCACAGGCCACATTTAGGTTTGTGGTGGAAGGTATTTCATGTCTCACCTTAATTTTCCACTTTCCAGGTCTGAGAATTGTACGCGGAAAGAAAGTTTGTCAGCAAGTTTGCCTACAAACAGAATCAAATATTTTTTGTTTTCTTGTCAGTTTCTTCTGGCTATGGTGTGCTTGGGCTGTATAGCATACAGAAAATAATTTAGAGGTGCTCTGCGGTGCGTTATAATGTAAAATGAACCTCAGTAATTTTGCGTACAGATTAACTTTGCCGTCCTGCGTGACGAACGAAACTTGGATATACCTGCATATTTGACAGTACTACAGAGAAGAATGTCCTGAGCTGAAGACTATAGTTTTAATGGAACATTTGTTAATGGTGGGAGGCAGTACAACACAACAATATTCTACTAAAAAACGGACTGTCAGTTGTATCGTAGACAATCTCTTGTTGGAAATGTATATTACGCTCCTGCTACGCTGACTGAAGTAATTATATGCTGGCCTTTAGTTTTAATTTAATACCTATAAGCCAGGAGGAGTTAGTTAACACAGATGGCATAGGTATAATCCATAAGTGCTACATTTTAGCTGGAGAAATATTTGTTCCCTCAATCTACGATCTTGCTAAAGTGATACAACAGACGTCGAAATTCTATACGAAGACGAATAAAACCTAAATTACATTTTAGGAGCGACAGATTAAAAAGCCGCAGCACTCTTCTGTGGCTCACTGGAAAACATGATTGGAGATTTGAGCGAGAAAGGCATATCTAAGTGACTTGTTACGTGTATGTTTCGACAGTAGCAGCATCAAAGCTTTATAGAATATATACAACAACAGATATTTGTGAATAAGATTGCTATGTCATCCATATCTGGTTCTCCAACCACCACGTCGTAATCATTAAGAAGTAAAAGGTTTAACCTGGCTAAAATAATTAGTAAAGGATGCTGGAATTTTAATTTGTAGCCGACCGTGGTGGCCGAGCAGTTGTAGGCGTTACAGTCTGGAACCGCGAGACCGCTACGGTCGCAGGTTCGAATCCTGCCTCGGGCATGGATGTGACCATCAAATGTTACCACCTTCTAACTCTTTGAACTGCTTGCTAAAGTAGATAATGGTTAAATTCAAGCAAGCGATTAAAAATAAAAATAAAAATAGAGCTGTAGGAAAGCAAACTATAAAATTAAATTATCACTTCTAAGGATTATGGGCATCTAACTGATGAGAAGTAGAGCATTTTAACACCTTACAGGGGAACGAAAATGATGTAAGCAGACATATTTAGGTAAATATCCTATCTGTAGAAGGGAACGAACGATATTAACCTCCAAATGCTGAATGGAGTATGACCATCTGATGTTACAATTTCTCCGTCCCGAATATAATATTGTCAAATACACTGGCGGAAAAAATGACAACACCAAGAAAGTTGTTCGACATAAGCGAAAGTTGGAAGGCGTACTTCTACTGAAATTTCGTGCCAGTCGAATAAGACTGGCACTAGCAGCCTCGCTACAAGGATTCAAATCAGGTGTGCTTCAAATACACGCTGTAACGGACATGGTGAGTTGATGGTAGTCAAGAACGCCTTTAAGGTCACAAATACCTCTTGAGTCTGAACGGGGTTGTGTAATAGGGCTACAAGAAACTGGATGTTCCTTGTGCGATATCGCAGAAAAACTTGGCAAGAAAGTAGCCACTGTAAATGACTGCTGGCAGCGGTAATCACGAAAATGTACGGTCGCCACTCGGCACTACCAAGAGCGAAGAGTATCGTGTTTGGCGTAGATCTACAGCAGCAGTTTCAGAAGCAGTTGGCACCAGTGACAAAACTAACTGTTTCAAATCAGTTACTTCAAGGACAGCTCCGAGCCCGATGCCCTGTAGCGTGCATTCCACTGACCCCAAACCAAGCTATTTGCGATTTCAGTGGCGTCAAGAGAGAGCTCATTGGAGGGCAGAGTGAAGGTCTGCTGTGTTTTCTGATGAAAGTTAGTTCTATGAGAAGGTAGTCGTTCGTGACCGCGTCGTTGTATAAAACATTCTCTTACCTCTTGCTGCCTCAATTCAAGGTAAAATCTCAAGCTTTCAGCGATTACCGCCATCGTCTTTGTCACTTGCTCCTGACGAAGACTTCGGAGGTAATTGTCGAAATCTTGAGATTTTACCCTTAATTGACGCTGTTAGAGGTCCGAGAATGTTTTATGCAAATCTGGTTCTGTCTCAGTGCCAGTGATGGCCGTGTGTCGGTTAGTAGGGGACCATTTGAGGGCCTGCAACCAACCTGTCTGTGGTGCTAGACGCGCTGGACCTACACCTGGAGTTATTGGCTGGTGTGCGATTTCGTATGACAGCAGGAGCACTCTCGTTGTTATCCCACACACCCGGACTGCAAATCAGTACGCCAATCTGGTGGTTGGACCTGTTACGCTGCCATACATGAATAGCTTTCTAGGGCATGTTTTCGAATAGGATAACACCGGATCTGTCGCTAATCGAGCATATACGTCAGTTGGAACTTTAATAGTGGCAACTATTTATTTACAGCTCGCACAAAACAGATACGTGTTTCAAAGTTTTACTGTCCTTCAAAGTAGTCACCAGCGTTGTGTATAATCCGTTTCCAGCGATGTGGAAGTCGTAGGATACCCTTAGCAATGGCAGCTGTGTTGACAGTTCGAGCGGAGCTGACTATTGTCCGAAGAATTTGTAGCTATTCGACAGACGCTGTGGCCGAGTGGTTCTAGACGCTTCAGTTTGCAACCGCGCTGCTGCTCCGGTTGCAGGTTCGAATCCTGCCTCGAGCATGGATGTGTGTGATGTCCTTAGGTTAGTTGGGTTTAAGTAGTTCTAAGTGTAGGAGACTTATGACCTCAGATGTTAAGACCCACAGTGCTTAGAGCCATTTTGTAACAGTTATGAAACGTCCCCTTAGAAAAATTATACACGACTGTGCTTAAACTGACACACAATATATCAGTTCATGACACCAATTCTTACAAATTTCAAAACTCCACCATCTCTCTCCTCACGTCCACCACTGCTGGCGGCTCACCTCCAACTGCGCAACGCTACGCGCTGTTAGCATCCAGCTGCCGCTGCCCAACACTACAATGGCAGACAACAATGCAAACCAGCCACAGACTACACACTGCACAGCCAGTGATTTTCATGCAGAGCGCTACGTGGCGGCGGTGTTACCAATAAAAAAACCTAAACATCCTACTTACACAGTTCTGAAGCGAATGCCGTGAAGTGTTTTCTTCAGTTCAGAAATCGAGTTGAACTCACGAGGAAAGAAGTCAGGGCAGAGCAGTAGTTAGTATAGCACTTAGCAGCACCATCAGTCAAACAAATCAGTAACAGCTTGCACTGTACGTGCTTGAGAAAATCAAATGTTCAAATGTGTGTTCAAATGGTTCAAATGGCTCTGAGCACTATGGGACTTAACATCTTAGGTCATCAGTCCCCTAGAACTTAGAACTACTTAAACCTAACTAACCTAAGGACATCACACACATCCATGCCCGAGGAAGGATTCGAACCTGCGACCGTAGCAGTCCCGCGGTTCCGCACTGCAGCGCTAGAACCGGACGACCACCGCGGCCGGCTCAAATGTGTGTGAAATCCTACGGGACTTAACTGCTAAGGTCATCAGTCCCTAAGCTTACACACTACTTAACGTAAATTATCCTAAGGACAAACACACGCACCCATGCCCGAGGGAGGACTCAAACCTCCGCCGGGATCAGCCCCACAGTCCATGATTGCAGCGCCTTAGAGCGCTCGGCGAATCCCGCGCGGCTTGCTTGAGCATTGTCCTGCAAAATGATGGTCAGGTCCTGCAGAAAGTGTCAATACTTCTGTCTCTATGCTGTTCATTTTTGGATACAACCTACGACCAGCTTAGAGACAGAAGTGATGACACTTTCTACAGGACCTGACCATCATATTGCAGGACAATGCTCAAGTACGTACAGTGCAAGCTGTTAGTGATTTGTTTGATGATGAGGCTGCTAAGTGCTAGAGCACCTACTGCACTCCCCTGATTTAAGACCTCGTAAGTTAAACTCGATTTCGAAACTGAAGTAAACACTTCACGGCATTCCTCCAGAACTGCTATATAAATTCGTCGGGTAACAGGCCGCCCCGCTCGAACTGTCAACACAACTGGCACTGCTAAGAGTATCCTACGACTCCCACATCGCTGGCAACGGGTTATACAAAATGCTGGTAACTACTTTGAAGGTCAGTAAAACTTTGAAACACGTATCTGTTTTGTACTAGCTGAAAATAAGTAGTTGACGCTATTAAAATTCCAACTCTCGTATAGGGCATCATGAGATGACAACATTAGTGTCATCCACAAACACTATTATCCATCCCTATATTGACCAACCAAATAAAATAAGCATGGAATTCCTTACCACAAACTGACATCCGCCACGTGTTCAACAGAATGCAATGCATGCAGATTTGCATGCCCACATTCAACATCCTGACGCTTACACGAGTAATTAAAGTACTAGCATTTCAAATGGCTCATAGGGCTCTGAGCACTATGGGACTTAACATCTGAGGTCATCACTCCCCAAGAACTTAGAACTACTTAAACCTAACTAACCTAAGGACACCACGCACATCCATGCCCGAGGCAGGATTCGAACCTACGACCGTAGAGGTCGCGCGGTTCCAGACTGAAGCGCCTAGAACCGCTCGGCCACAAGGGCCGGCACCAGCGTTTCACATCTGCAATTGCCTATCTTGTGTTTTCATTAATCTGTGATCTTGCAATATTAATAACTTAAATGTGTTAGCTAGACAAAAGAATTCACGAAATTTCATTGCACTTCATTAATTACTTTTTGATCTAACTTACTTTGCGTCAGTGTATATATCCAAGGTTCGTTCACCGTGGAGGAAGATGCAGTTAAACTGTAGGCAAAATGAAAATACCGTAAGGTACTTGAAAATTATTTTATGTGTGGCAGACAACCCAGATGTGGACCACAGCCAAATGCACATTGTTTATACAACTTCAGCATATTACTGCTTCTACACGCATCTGGCCGCGCGGGGTAGCCATGTGGTCTGAGACGCCTTGTCGGGCTTCGCGCGGCTCGCACCCCCCCCCCCCCCCCTCCTTTGGAGTTTCAAGTCTTCCCTCGGGCATGGGTGTGTGTTTTGTCCTTAGCATAAGTTAGTTTAAATTAGATTAAGTAGTGTGTAAGTCTAGGGATCGATGACCTCAGCAGTTTGGTCGCACAGAAGCGTACCACAAATTTCCAATTTTCTACACGTGTCTCGAAAAGAGAAAATCCAGGAAATTAGAGAATGAAATGTAGGTTAGCCAACAATCGCTCTTTAGGTTGGTTAATGGCTTTTTTTTAAACCTGAGGAATAATTATAACGAACGAGCATTTGTTTTGTTAGTAGAGAGGTAGACTACGTGGAAATCGATCACACAATATTTACGATTCTCCATCCAAATTACTCAAATCGGAACCTTGTTAAATTCGCAATCGAAGCAAGACTTGGTTAGATGATTATTTGTGGTGATGGCAATTATTTGTTGATGGTAGGCATTCTGATCGTGTTGCTATGCTAAGCGCCTTCCCTGCACTAGAAGATGTGTGTACGAGTGGTGAACTAGCTGAAACTGGTTTTGTGAAGCTAGGTTTACTTGAGATAGGTCAGTGCTTCACTAAGCAGCCATCGGAACATTTCGACCTTTAGTCAATAAATCCTGTGCGCGATCACAATCGTCGATAATGTTGCAGATGCATGTGGGTTTTGCAGCAAGTATTACTTTACCTTTCAAGCTACGATTCAGGCATCACTTTAGCACATCTTTCCTCCCTAGGTGGCGGCGGCTGCATTAGAAGCATTGTGTATAATGGAGAGGATTACTGCTGAGAAAAAATCCAGGAGAGTATGGTGCGATGATATATTACGAGTCAAATTAAAACCTTAAATTTGTAAAAACAAATCGAAATTTCGCGCCGTTATCCTGCAATTTGCTAAGCGGGCTACAAACAGCGTGCTCAATGGCGTGCAGGTGGCAGCATAGTGCAGATGCACACATACCGTCGCAGTATCAGTATAAAGATGGCCGCCCCACCAGGGAAGAACAGCGTTCTGTTATTCGGTTTTTGCGTAGTGAAGGGGTGAAGCCTATTGAAATTCATCGACGAATGAAGGTTCAGTACGGTGATGCATGTTTGTCACAGCAGCAAGTCTACGAATGGAGTAGGAAGTTCGCAAATAGTGTGACTTCAGTGGAAGATGCTCCTCGTCCAGGTCAGGCACAACGAGTTGTGACTCCACAGAGCACTCCATCAGTTGAAGCTATAGTGAAGGAAAACCGCAGAGTGACACTGAATGACATTGCATCATGTTTACAGATTAGTCATGAGTCAGCGCACCACAGTTTCACAAAGTGTCTGCAACATGGGTGCCACGGCAGCCGACTCCTGAAATGAGAGAACGCCTTGTTGACGCTTGTGAAGAACTCGGCGCTTTGAACGAGGAGGTGATGGCTTCCTTGCAAGAATCGTTACTGGGGACGAAACCGTGGTTCACTTCCACCAATCGGAAACGAAGAGAGCGAGCAAGGAATGGCGCCATTCCTCATCACCAAGTGATTTCCATATGTTTGGACCACTCAAAGTCGCAATAGGAGGAAAGAAGTTCCGTTCTGATGAAGAGGTACGCCAAGTGGTGCATGAGTGGTTGCGCGGACTACCATAAGAATTTTGTTTCTGTGGGAATTTATGCAGTTTGTAAGAGCTGTAGGACTTGCATTGAGCATAGGGGAGATTATGTTGAAAAGTGATACAGCTTTGTGCCACTTCTGCACAATAAATAATATTTAAAAAAAATATTCATTTAACTCACCCTCGTATTTCGTCGCACAAATGTCTTGTGAAACATCACAACGAGAAATCACGTATGTTTACCAACAGCAATTCTTTCCACGAGAATAAAACAGGATGGGTGTCAATGTTCTACCTGCCACATACCATAAGATGGTACGCGGATGTTATCAATCTTTATCGAAATAATCAGTAACCAGGTACACATAAGAAATTTTGTTTCCTTAACCGGTTTCAGGCACTTAGGTCCTTCTACAGAAGGTTATAACTATAGTATTATTTGCGAGTGTCAACAATAAGATGCAAGCAGCATATTGCTATGGTCAGGTGGTTCATAGTTCTTGTACAAAAATGGCATAAAGATTCTCATTTCTCTTCACAATCCTCGGACATTGACTCTAGGATTATCTCAGAACGCTATTGTATTTCTAATGTTCAAGTTCTTCAAAAAACGTATGTTCTTAAAAAAACATATGTAGATCACAAGCGAATTCAGGGGACGAGACAGCACAGAGTCCATATCGGGATGGGCGGGAGGTAGGGGGAGGGGGGGGGGGGAATTCAACAACAGCCGAAATCTAATACCATGCTGATACTATACTAAGCACAATACAAGTAAAATTAAGGGTTTACTTGATCATTGGCCTGAAGAACTGTAAATCTACCTCCCTCAGTAATCTCGCCATTAAAAAACTATTGTATACCAAATTTCCTCTTTCTCATTTTGAAATTCTATTACTTTATTTTCTTATCCATCTTAATAGAACGTGGAGATGTTTCGAATAGACTTAGGAAGATTCTCGCTAAAGAAGTTACTTCGAGTAGCTGCAGGGGCAGAAGAAGTGAATGCTACTCTCCCCTAAATGCAGTATTGAAGTAATTGACTCTCGACCAGCATGTCGGAAAAATGAAAAATGCACTAACTCTTTACATATCTTGCTATTCTCTGAATACATACGTCTACTTCTCATCTCATTTATCGCATCTTATCCTATGGCCTCTATGCCAGATATACAATTACTGGGGTATACACTAATGTTCAGAAAAAAAACAGAACACCTTGAACGACTAGAGATAGAAATATCATATTCACAGAACATGTACATGAGTATGTTCTGAAGAAATGATTAGCGTTTCAACCTGTCAATCCGCGGGTTTAAGGTCAATATCAGTATTGCGGTGCAACTCATCCTAGCGGTAAAATGTTCCTGCGTCTGTCGTTGTCACTATAAACCGAAGGTAATGGATCAGTGTGACTTTAGCTGACGTGCAATGTGGCTCTCAGACGTATGCAAGAACTGTACGGTCAAATCAGTGAGTTTGAATGGTTCAAATGGTTCTAAGCACTATGGGACTTAACATCTGAGGTCATCAGTCCCTATACTTAGAACTACGTAAACTTACCTAAAGACATCGCACACATCCACGCCCGAGGCAGGATTCGAACCTGCGACCGTAGCAGCCACGTGGTTCCGGACCGAAGCGCCTAGAACCGCTCTGCCACAGCGGCCGGCAATGAGTTTGGATTATTGGCATGAAATAACGTGATGTATCAGTCCGAGAAACTCCTGCTCGACTGGAACGAGGTGTTTCGGCAGTGCAACGGGTGTGTGCAGAATGGTTCACGGAAGGCCGTAGAACACAAGATGGGTTATGTCGCACCACCGAGGTCACCCTGCTAGAAGATCGACACCTCATCCGAATGGCATTACAGGAGAGATCTGCGTCCTCCTCGACTCTGGCGCATCAGTGGAGCAGTATAACACATCGTACACTATAAGGGATGATTGTCCATCGCGTTTAGTACGGCATAGATTATGTGCGCGTCGTCCACTTCTCAGCTTACCTTTGACGAACGTGCAGAAACATGCTAGACGTGCGATGTATGGAACGATGTCACTGAGGGCAGGAATGACATCAGATAGTGTTTTCGGACGAATAGCGGTTCTGCTGGTGGCTGCATTTTGGTTCGCCGCAGACAGGGCGAGCGGCATCACAGTGACTGCATTCGCAAATGACATATAGCGCCAACTCAAGGCCTTATGGTACGGGGTGCTATTGGGTATAACCACAAACCACAGTTGGTGCGTGTCTAGGACGTTGTGACCAGTGTGATCTACGCGAATGACATCCTGCACAACACCTTACACGCCAATTATCAGCATGACAACGCAGGACCACAAGTTTCTGCACCAACACGTACCTTCTTGGTGTCACAGGATGCCAGCTATTGCCCTGGCCGCGAGATCACCAGACTTGTCGCCAACCGAACATGTGTGGAATTGGCGAAACGACGGATGCAGCGCTGTGACACAATACCAACAGATGAATTCAGCATTGATGCCAGTCAGATAGTGGAGTGAACTGCATAACAATATGGTTCAAATGGTTCAAATGGCTCTGAGCACTATGGGACTTACCAGCTGTGGTCATCAGTCCCCTAGAACTTAGAACTACTGAAACCTAACTAACCTAAGGACATCACAGACATCCATGCCAGAGGCAGGATTCGAACCTGCGACCGTAGCGGTTCCGGACTGCGCGCCTAGAACCGCGAGACCACCGCGGCCGGCCATAATAATATCAGGAATGCTTACGATGATATCAGACTTGTTACTGTAATCAATAATTATCCCAACAAAACTGTTGCTAATAATACACTCCTGGAAATGGAAAAAAGAACACATTGACTCCGGTGTGTCAGACCAACCATACTTGCTCCGGACACTGCGAGAGGGCTGTACAAGCAATGATCACACGCACGGCACAGCGGACACACCAGGAACCGCGGTGTTGGCCGTCGAATGGCGCTAGCTGCGCAGCATTTGTGCACCGCCGCCGTCAGTGTCAGCCAGTTTGCCGTGGCATACGGAGCTCCATCGCAGTCTTTAACACTGGTAGCATGCCGCGACAGCGTGGACGTGAACCGTATGTGCAGTTGACGGACTTTGAGCGAGGGCGTATAGTGGGCATGCGGGAGGCCGGGTGGACGTACCGCCGAATTGCTCAACACGTGGGGCGTGAGGTCTCCACAGTACATCGATGTTGTCGCCAGTGGTCGGCGGAAGGTGCACGTGCCCGTCGACCTGGGACCGGACCGCAGCGACGCAAGGATGCACGCCAAGACCGTAGGATCCTACGCAGTGCCGTAGGGCACCGCACCGCCACTTCCCAGCAAATTAGGGACACTGTTGCTCCTGGGGTATCGGCGAGGACCATTCGCAACCGTCTCCATGAAGCTGGGCTTCGGTCCCGCACACCGTTAGGCCGTCTTCCGCTCACGCCCCAACATCGTGCAGCCCACCTCCAGTGGTGTCGCGACAGGCGTGAATGGAGGGACGAATGGAGACGTGTCGTCTTCAGCGATGAGAGTCGCTTCTGCCTTGGTGGCAATGATGGTCGTATGCGTGTTTGGCACCGTGCAGGTGAGCGCCACAATCAGGACTGCATACGACCGAGGCAAACAGGGCCAACACCCGGCATCATGGTGTGGGGAGCGATCTCCTACACTGGCCGTACACCTCTGGTGATCCGCGAGGGGACACTGAATAGTGCACGGTACATCCAAACCGTCATCGAACCCATCGTTCTACCATTCCTAGACCGGCAAGGGAACTTGCTGTTCCAACAGGACAATGCACGTCCGCTTGTATCCCGTGCCACCCAACGTGCTCTAGAAGGTGTAAGTCAACTACCCTGGCCAGCAAGATCTCCGGATCTGTCCCCCATTGAGCACGTTTGGGACTGGATGAAGCTTCGTCTCACGCGGTCTGCACGTCCA
Source organism: Schistocerca gregaria (assembly GCF_023897955.1). Lineage (NCBI taxonomy): Eukaryota > Metazoa > Arthropoda > Insecta > Orthoptera > Acrididae > Schistocerca > Schistocerca gregaria. The sequence goes on along the minus strand of NC_064924.1, from coordinate 313,499,612 downwards.
GCACGAACGCTGGTCCAACTGAGGCGCCAGGTGGAAATGGCATGGCAAGCCGTTCCACAGGACTACATCCAGCATCTCTACGATCGTCTCCATGGGAGAATAGCAGCCTGCATTGCTGCGAAAGGTGGATATACACTGTACTAGTGCCGACATTGTGCATGCTATGTTGCCTGTGTCTATGTGCCTGTGGTCCTGTCAGTGTGATCATGTGATGTATCTGACCCCAGGAATGTGTCAATAAAGTTTCCCCTTCCTGGGACAATGAATTCACGGTGTTCTTATTTCAATTTCCAGGAGTGTACATATAAGACTCTTTGCAGACATCTTTGATTTCTCTCTGAGCACTTGTTCCCCTAGCCTTCTTTGACGATAAAGCAGAAACAGAGCAAAGGAAAACTTGGTAAAAACTTGCAACGCTCACGGATATCAGGTACTCCTCGTCGACTCAAGATAATGAATCAGTTGGAAGAGTTAGAAGACTTGAAATTAAAGTATCCTGTGACTGAAGAGGCCACTTGCTTTTTCTATGTATTGACTGAAGGAGGAAGAATGAAATCAGCGGCTTTCCCACTTATCTCCTAGAGATCAGCATCTTTCCTACAGTTATCTCCTACAGAATGGTCGGATCATTAGATGCAAGAGGTAAATGACACACCAGAATGCGCAATCAGCCAGATAGAAAAGTACAATGAAACACTGACGAAGGATGAGGAGCAGAAAGTTTTTTCTTCAGATTATATCCAGACATCGAATAGCTCTCCCTTCTTCTTCAAAAGCCTTTGTAATGGCACAGTTTACACACTTGTCAAGAGAATGATTTTATTCTTATACTTTAATACCTTTTTAAGTATTAAAAAGGCCCAGGAGTAGATAAGATTCCGTTACTACTGAGAGCTTTGGGAGAGCCAGCCATTACAAAACTCTTCCATCTGGTGAGCAAGATCTATGAGACAGGCGTAATACCCGCAGACTTCAAGAAGAATATAGCAGTTCCTATTCCAAATAAAGCAGGTACTGACACGTGTGAAAATTACCGAACTATCAGTTTAATAAATCACGGTTGCAAAATACTAGCATGGTACTTTACACAAGAATGGAAAAGCTGATAGAAGCCGGCCTCGGAGAAGATCAGTTTCGATTCCGGAGAAAGTAGGAACATGCGAGGCAAATACTGACCCTATAACTTCTCAGAGAGGATAGGTTAAGGAAAGATAAACCTACGTTTATAGCATTTGTAGAGTTCTAGAGAAAGCTTTTAACAATGTTGACTGCAATACTCTCTTTCAAACTCTAAAGATGGTATGGCTAAGAATACAGGGAGCGAAAGGCTATTTACAATTTATATAGAAATAAAATTGGAGTTATACCAGTCGAGGGGTACGAAAAGGGAAGCAGTGGTTGAAAAGTGAGACAGGGTTGTAGCCTATCCCTGATGTTATTCAAACTATATATCGAACAAGCAGTAGAGGAACAAAAGAAAAATTTGGAGTAGAAATTTAAGTCCTGGGAGAAGAAATAAAAACTTCGAGGTTTGCTGATGACATTTTCATTCTGTCAGAGACAGTAAAATGCTTGGAGGAGTAGTTGAACGAAATGAACAGTGTCTTGAAAGGAGGGTATAAGGTGAACATCAACAAAAGCAAAACAAGGATAATGGAATTTAGTCGAATTAAATCAGGTGACGTTGAGGGAAATAGATTAGGAAATGAGATACTGAAATCAGTAGACGAGTTTTATTATTTGGAAAGCACAAAATTGATGATGGTCCAAGTATGGAGGATTTGAAACGTAGACTGGCAATGGCAAGAAAAGGATTTTTCAATAAGATAAATTTGTTAACATCGGGTATAGATTTAAGTGTCAGGAAGACCTTTCTGAAAGTATTTGAATGGAGTATAGCCATGCATGGAAATGAAACATGGCCGATACACAATTTAGAGAAAAAGAAAATAGAAGCATTTAAGATGTGATGCTACAAAACAATGATGAAGATTAGATGGATAGATCATGTAACTAATGAGGAGGTACTGAAGAGACTTGCGGAGAAGACAAATTTCTGGTACAACCTGACTAAAAGAAGCGATCGGTTGGCGGCACACATTCTAAGGCATCGAGGGATCACAAATTTAGTACTGGAGGGAAACATGGGGGGTAAAAATCGTAGAGGGGGAGCAAGAAGTGAACGCAGTAAGCTAATTCAGAAGGATGTAGGTTGCAGTAGTTACTCGGAGTTAATTACGCTTACAAACGGTAGAGTAGCATGGAGACATTCATCAAACCAGTCTTTGGACTGAAGACCACAACAACGTTAAAAAACCTGTGTGCCCTAAAGCGACCTTTAAAAGTAAATATATTGATAAAATTTTCTCCGTGTGTTACTTTTAGACATAAAACACAATATAAGCCTTGTGTAGGTATTAAATTTAAAACTTCAATTTTTTTTACCACCCTACTGCACCTTGTCTCGGCCCTCTGTAGTTCTTCCTGGATTTATACACTTTTTTAACGTTGCATGTATTTCTTTTCTATGTGATAGCGTCGCCCACGAACAGTCTGACGGAGCTTCCGGCATTATACAACAGTTCATGTACACACATGTTGAACAAGAACGATGCTAAAACTTCTGTGTTCACAAATGGTTCAAGTGGCTCTGAGCACTATGTGACTTAACATCTGTGGTCATCAGTCCCCTAGAACTTAAAACTACTTAAACCTAACTAACCTAAGGACATCACATACATCTATGTCCGAGGCAGGATTCAAACATGCGACTGTAGTGGTCACGCGGTTCCAGACTGAAGCGCCTAGAACCGCACGGCCACACGGGCCGGCTCTGTATTCTCACCTTCTGCTCCTTCCCTCTCTCTACCACCTCGCCTCCAACGAAGTTATTCACATATCTCACGATTTCCCTTCGTTAAAAATAACTTGTTGAATTCTGTCTGCTAGGAAGTTCTGTATCTAAACACAAATCTGGTCCAATGTTCAGTAAGCAATTAATTTCGTCACAAGGCGACATTGCTGAACAGCATCGAATGCCTTTTCGAAGTCAATTGGCAAGGCATCACCATTGGCGCCGATAGTTGCTGTCCTTTGGGGACCATCGACAAAAAATTTTCGCGGTGTCGTTTGGATCTTGTGGACGAACGAAACTACGATCTGCTGAGATAGACTCTAGAACAAATAACTGTATAAAATTAAACGTATATTGAGGTTCGCCTAGACAGTTATAAGAAACGATGTTTTTATATGTACCATGAAAAGCTGCAGCTAGTTCTGACACTTTTCCTAATCTTATGGAAGACTTTTAGAGCTTAAAACTGTGGGTACCGCAAGTGAATTGCAGCAAAATATATTCTATGTATAGTTAAAGATGTGAAAGCAAGTAGGGTAGATGTATGGCACATCCAACCCCCAACAAGAGTTGCTTCCACAGCGTTAATTAGACACGTAACATATTTTTTAATAATGATGTACACTATGTTAAGCTTTAAAAATATTGCAGATGACAACTTTAATTATTGAAACTAGTTACAGAGAAAAAAACAGCATAATAAAGATTTCATCAGATTCTGGTGACCTACGCAAAACTGTATCAATTTATACGCTGAAACGCCAAAGAAACTAGTACCGCCATGAGTATTGAAATACAGAGATATGTAAACACGCAGAAGACGGCACTGCGATTGGCAACGCCTGTATATGATAAAAAGTCTCTGGTGCAATTGTTAGATCGATTACTGCTGCAACAATGATGGGTTATCAAGATTTAAGTGAGTTTGAACGTGGTGTTATAGGTAGCGATGATGTGGGGATTTTCCCGTACCATTTTACGAGTGTACCGTGAATATCAGGAATCCGGTAAAACATCAAATCTCCGACATCGCTGCGGCCAGAAAAATATCCTGGAAGAATAAGACCAACAACGACTGAATCTCTTAGCGTGACAGAAGTACAACCCTTCTGCGAATTGGAGCAGATTTCAATGCTGGGACATCAACTAGTGTCAGCGTGCGAACCATTCAGCAAAACATCATCAATATGGGCTTTCGCAGCCGAAACTCCACTCGTGTACCCTTGATGACTGCACGACACAAAGCTTTACGCATCGCCTGGGCCCTTCAGCACCAGCATTAGACTACTGACGACTGGAAACATGTTGTCTGGCTGGACGAGTCTCGTTTCAAACTGTATCGAGCGGATGGACGTGTACGGGTATGGAGACTACATCATGAATCCATGCACCCTGCATGTCAGCAGCGAACTGTTCAAGCTGGTGGAGGCTCTGTAATGATATGGGCGTGTGTAATTGGAGTGGTATGAGACCCCTGATGCGTCTAGAAACGACTGTGAGAGGTAACACGTACGTAAGCGTCCTCTTAACACCTGCAGCCATTGATGCCCATTGTGTATTCCTACGGACTTGGTAACTTCCAGCAGGACAATGCGACACACCCTACGTCAAGAATTACTACAGAGTGGCTCCAGAAAAACGCTTCTGAGTTTCAATATTTCCGCTGGCCACCAAATTCTCCGGTCATGAACATTATTGAGCATATCTGGGAAGCCTTGCAAAGTGCTGTTCAGAAGAGATCTCCAGCCCGTCGTACTCTTACGGATTTACGGACAGCCCTGCAGGACTCATGGTGTCAGTTACCTCCAGCACTACTTCAGACGTCAGTCGAGTCCGTGCCACGTCGTGTTGAGGCACTTCCGCATGCTCGCAGTGTCCCGACACGATATTAGGCAGGTTCTTTAGTATATAAATGATGAGGAAATTAAAGAGAGAAAATATCGATGCAAGACATTGTCTCGAGTACTGATCACCTTCGAGAGAACGTTATGATGCTGGTATGAGCCAAGGGAAAATACCTCCGCTTGGCAGATTCCGGAAGCTATGGGTGAACGAATGCTGAAGGTATAAAAGTGATAGAAGTCGTAATTAGCTCGATGGAAGTAACTCTGGTACATAGTTATTAGAGCCAAGCTGTGTTATGTTTACAGGATTACAAGGGCGATAAATGCATTCTGTCCTTCGTTGCTGTTGTTATCTTTCGGCAAAATATTGGTTCGGTGCAGTTCTGTACACTGCTATAGCCTCTGGAAGCCTCTTCATCTGCATGATTACTGCAAACCTACGTGCACTGGAACCTGACTGCTATATTCAAATCTCATTCTTCCCCACACTTCCCCTGTTCTAAATTGACTATTTCTTGATGCCTCAAGATACGTTCTGCCAACAGATCTCTTCTTTTAGTGGAATCGTGCCACAAATTTCGTTTCGTCTTAAAATATATCTCTCTCGCAAAACGACTGATTAATACTACTCTTATTTCAAGTCAAGACAAAAGGGTGTTCGCTTAAATCCCTGACTGTGCAAGTCTTTATAATTGATTTATTCGACGTTATTAAAAAGTCCCTGAACATTACTAGTCACTCAAAAATGCAAATACTGCTTACTGTTCAATCCTAGAAACATTATTCTCATAACACATGAAACTAATCCTTGAGAAGATACTTTCTATTTGGATTTGAAGAATTTAATGCCCGCCCGCACACGGCGAGTGTTTCTGCTGCTTGTCTTCGCGTTTCCCAAACCCTGTCTCGGACAGCAAGGTCACCGGATATCTCCCCAGTTGAGATTGTGTGGAGCATTATTGGCACTGCCGTACAACCAGCAGCGCTTTTTGAGTATTTGATGCGCCAGTTGGTGAAAATTTTGCACGGTATCTCTCAGGACGGCACATAATAACTCTGTCAATGAATGCCAAGCCGAGTAACTGCTCGTGTAAAGGCCAATGGAAGACCAACGCATCATTGACTTGCTCAATTTATGAAGCTCTTTGCCTTGAATAAATCATTTAATTTTTATGGAACTGTAATCATTTCTTCGTCTGTATATGTATGTCACATCTACCGATTTCTGGTCTAGGCGGATAATTCCTTCGTGGTATATCGTTTCTCTGCAGGTGAACGGGGACAGAGGAGAAAAATTTAAGCTCTGTGCGAGGCACGGATAGCACTTCTGCGCAAATACCGTCTGCAGTTGATGAGGTCACTTTCGCGTCTTAATGTTGGTAAGTTCTGGCAGCAAAGCAAGGTGAGAAGTTAGTCACGTGACAGGAGCAGGCGCGTTTCCACTTAAAGAAATGGGAGGCAGTCGTTGACATAACCATGACTCACCTCCTCTGGCATATTTTGCAATATACGATGTCCAATAGCAACACACAACATAAATTCCATCATACAACCAAGGAAACTCAAAATTAGGGCAGACAAGTGGATAGAAAAGAGATTGTAATAACTGGACTTCATAAAATGAGAAACATTGACCAAAAACCAGTAAAATCACAAGAATATAGAATTTATAAGGGAATACCAGGAAAAAGAGTGGAATGAGATTTGTAGTCAGGTTTAGGATCATTGAATTCGTAATAGAATTTAGACCAAGACCTCCCAGGATATCAAAATTAACTAGAAAAGATGCGAATGAAACATACACAATAAGCAGTGCCAAAGGCCGCAGCTCGTGGTCTTGCGGTAGCGTTCTCGCTTCCCGCGCACGGGGTCCCGGGTTCGATTCCCGGCGGGGTCAGGGATTTTCTCTGTCTCGTGATGCCTGGGTGTTGTGTGTTCATCATCATTTCGTCATCACTGACTCGCAAGTCACCGAAGAAGCGTCAACTAAGAAGGACTCGCAATACGGCGGCCGAACTTCCCCTCAAGGGGCCTCCCGGCCAACAATGCCATACGATCATTTCATTTCAGTGCCAAAGCCCAGTTAACGATAAAAGTAACAAGAAAGAACACAGAGAAGACTTGGATGAATTTTGGGAGCTATTAGATGAGACGGTGACACAATATCCCGTCGGATCACCGAAATTAAGCGCTGTCGGGTAACCATCCGGTCTGACGAGCGCTGTTCGCAAGCGAGACGCACTCAGCGATTGAGAGACCAACTGAGGAGCTACTTGATTGAAAAGTAGCGGCTCCAGTCTCGTACACTGACATACGACCGGGAGAGTCGTGTGTTCACCATCCAGTGATGCCTTTGGGCTGAGGATGACACGGTGGCCGGTCAGTACCGCTGAGCTTTTCGAGGCCTGTTCGGACGGAGTTTAGGTTTAGGTTTTATTAAATGAGACGACAATAAACATAAATAAAAATCACACCAAAATTTGAATTACGGATTTAATGCTCATTTAGGAAAAGAAAATATATGTACAGGTTGATTAAAAATTAACAGAACACACTTTGTGGGTGTAATGCATGCATCAAAATAAATGTAAAATATTAAATAAAGCTTTGTATGAAATTGTTCTATTTTCGAGATATGAGTGTAGTACGGATCACATGCATCACAAACAATATAAAATTAATTCTTGGTGATTCAAAAGTAACTATTCTCATCTCTTAAGTCAGACGTGTGCATCAAAACAAGCGTGAAATATTAAATAAAGTCTAGTCTGAAATTGTTTTATTTCAGAGCTATGCACAAGAGTAGGGATCACAAATACAACACAAACAACACAAAATTAATTCTTCTTAGAAACAACACGAAGAGATCCAAAATTCAAGACAGTGTTCATTTACCCCAGAGCATGCCCAAAATGATGTAGGCGAAGGCGACACGCCAGAAGTTTGTACCGGCCCCATGATATTTAATGCCTACCACCAGTGTGCATCGAACTCGGAAATAAAGCATTTTCAGACAAAACTTTATTTAATATTTTATTTTTACTCTTATTTTGGAGCACACATTACACCAACTAAGTGTATACATCATACAGTGCAGGCTTTCACGGCCGGAATAGTCTTCAGTTAAAACTTCCGGGCTGAGAGGCCGTGGTCAATGTATAAAATTTCCACCTGACGTTTCGTCTCCAGCTGCGGGAGACATCTTCCGAGGTCGTCCGGCTACTGCCACTGAGGCTCCAGGTACTCTCGCATTTATAGAGAGCATAGAGGGCACCACCATTCGTCACGTGATGCCGACAGTATGCCTATCTTTGGAGGCGTCATTATTCTCGATTAAGAGTAATCGATTGTCATTCTTCTTGCGCAACGTCGACATCCATATTTTGTCCAATTTTAAAACTTCCTCTTTTCTATTAAAATTGTTGTGGTGTTTGTGGATCTCTATTGCTTCCCTATACATGCATGCATGATAATGGGATGTTCGTGCTAGAACGCTAGTCTCATTAAATTTAATTTCGTGGTTCCCATCTCGAAAAACATCCTCAGCTACGGCCGATTTTTCGATGTGTCCTAAGCGACAGTTTCTCTTATGTTCGGCTAAGCGGGTGTTTACACTTCTTTTTGTTGGAAATTTTATACATCGACCACGGCCTCTCAGCCCGGAAGTTTTAACTGAAGACTATTCCGGACGTGAAAGCCTGCACTGTATGATTAAACGCCTCTACGGGGAGGAAATCTCAGTTTCGGTTCGGTCACTGGAGGGACTGCGCAAGAGGAAAGCACAACAACTGTGTACTCTTACTTTCCTGCTACGCTGCCGGGACACCGCGACAGTGCCGAAGTTTCTGAAGGCGAGGAGAATGTTTCACTCGGCGCAAGCGAATCGATTTACAACCGCATGGAACTAGTGATGCTACGGGAACGTATTCACCAGACGCGGCGGGAACTAGCGGCAACTAGCAGTAAGCTGTTATATCTCCATTTGTATATCAGTAACATAATGCAGTGTTATGACTGGAATAAGGTAGACTGTCTAACGTTCAGGACTATGGAGCTCAGTGCAGAAATGGCAACTAACAGGCAGAAGAGGAAATTCGATGGCCTACAGAAAGGTAGGAGTGAAATATCAGTCGCTGGCAACTCTCGAACTGTGATTAACATGTCTGGGAGAGAATTAACAAAAGAGGAACATTCAGTTCTATCGAAAGGAGGCAACTTTGCAGTCACGCCACTAAAGGTTCCGACGGAGGACATTATAGCAAATGTGGAGGCGGGAATCCGTTTGTTATCATCGCATTCCGCGGATGAAATCAGGACTGAAACAGCCAGAATATTACGCCAAGCGAAACCACCTACCAGCAATTTGTCTCAACCGGAAAGGAGGGCATTGAGGGAGATCAATGCGGACAAGAGCATTATTGTACTTGCAGCTGATAAAGGAAATGCTACGGTTTTGTTGAACACTGAAGATTATCACAAGAAGATTAGTGACCTTTTGGATCCCACTACGTATAAAAAGCTTCAGAAGGATCCTACAAACAAAATTTTGAGAAATACCAATCAACTGGTAAAACAATCTTCTCTTTCTTCGGATGATAAAAAACAACTCTGCAAAACGGAAGCTTATCCGCCCAGGCTATATGGACTCCCGAAGGTACATAAAGCACAGGTACCGTTAAGACCGATTGTGAGTGCTATAGGATCTCCAACACAAGAGGTGGCCAGATATCTCGCCTGCTTGCTGCAACCATACATTGGCAGAACTGACAGTTATATTAAAAACTCGGCACATTTTATTGAAAAACTGAGGGAGATTAACGTTAGCTCAAGTGATATTCTTGTGAGCTTCGATGTAGTGTCATTGTTCACCATGGTGCCTGTAAACGAAGCTATTTCATATATAGCAGATATTTTCCCGACTGACTTAGTGGCTTTATTTAGACACTGCCTGACGACAACTTATTTCCAGTACAACAACGAGTTTTACGAACAGATCGACGGGGTGGCGATGGGAAGCCCTCTCAGCCCAGCAGTTGCCAATTTATTTATGGAGATCTTCGAACAGCGAGCGCTGCAGACTGCCAGTAAAAAGCCAGCTAAATGGTACCGCTATGTTGATGACACATTTGTAGTGTGGACTCATGGTGAAGAAGAGCTGGATGTCTTCTTGGTGCACCTGAACAGTATTAACCCGAAGATACAGTTTACGATGGAGAAAGAGAGCAACGGTCAACTCAATTTCCTGGATGTGTCGGTAATTAAACGGGTGGATGGGACGCTGGGCCACAAAGTATATAGAAAGAACACTCACACGGATCGATACCTCCACAAGGAATCAAACCATCATCCTAGGCAAAAGAGAGGTGTCATGAAAACCTTGGTGGACAGAGCCAACAAAATCTGCGAGCCGGCTTACTTGCAAGACGAATTATATCACTTACGTTCGGCCTTCATGAAAAACGGATATACCAGCAAGGAAATTGATCGAGCCCTCCATCAAAGAAGAAAAGAAGCCAGAATTCCAGAGCAACAACGGTCACCTACTGGAAAAGTTTTCTTACCGTTCATTAATAAAGTCACGGACCGCATCGGCAAAGTTTTGGCTAAACATGGGATCGAAACTATCTTCAGACCCACCAAGAAGATTAAGGAATATTTAAGAACTGCAAAAGACACTCGACACCCCCTAGCAACACCTGGGGTATACAAAATTCCATGCAGTTGTGGACAAGTATACATTGGAACAACAAAAAGAAGTGTAAACACCCGCTTAGCCGAACATAAGAGAAACTGTCGCTTAGGACACATCGAAAAATCGGCCGTAGCTGAGGATGTTTTTCGAGATGGGAACCACGAAATTAAATTTAATGAGACTAGCGTTCTAGTACGAACATCCCATTATCATGCACGCATGTATAGGGAAGCAATAGAGATCCACAAACACCACAACAATTTTAATAGAAAAGAGGAAGTTTTAAAATTGGACAAAATATGGATGTCGACGTTGCGCAAGAAGAATGACAATCGATTACTCTTAATCGAGAATAATGACGCCTCCAAAGATAGGCATACTGTCGGCATCACGTGACGAATGGTGGTGCCCTCTATGCGCTCTATAAATGCGAGAGTACCTGGAGCCTCAGTGGCAGTAGCCGGACGACCTCGGAAGATGTCTCCCGCAGCTGGAGACGAAACGTCAGGTGGAAATTTTATACATCGACCACGGCCTCTCAGCCCGGAAGTTTTAACCTAAGTGTCTACAGTTACTTCTGAATCACACTGAAGAGAAGAAATAGAAAATGGTCACCACAAAGAAGAACAAATACGAATGGCTTGAGACTCGTGGAATTCTGCAGAAACCGTGAAATGATCACGAAGTCAACATGCTTCAAGAGAAGCCGAATAAACTCAAAACTTGTTAAGATCCAGATTGGCAAACAGGATAATGGCAAGTGGATTATGGCGATACAGACAAAAATTTCCACAGCGAAGTCTACAGCGCGAAACTTCTTAGATGGACACAATGCATCAGATCATTAGATGTTGATAAAAATAAAAATTAAATTCACGTCGTTGACAAATAAAAAATCCCATCCCAAAATGAAGAAAATCGATGAAACTCATAAATTGGTAAGTCAGACGAAATACTATTTCAGGCAATGAATATAAAATTAACAGAAGTTCTAGAGGAAACAGTTACCCAGTCGCAACACATAGGTGAACAGATAGCTCCAATAAATCCAAGGAAAAGACACAACAGTGGAACGATGAGTGTGATAGACAGTGGTTGACAGACACCGAGGTATCAGAACGTAAAAAAGAAGAATCATACTTGGTACTCACAGAACAAAGAAAGATATAACAAAAAGTTATAAGAAGAGTAAAACGCCAATATGAAAACTTCTTATGGTAGAAACAAATAGCGAGAAACAAACTCAAGGGATTATTACATAATATTCAGCGGACAACTACAAAGATATGACTCTCCAACATTAATGTTAATGGATAAAAATAATAAGATGGCCCACAAAACAGTAGAAATTACAGAAATTATAGCAGAAACATATAGTAAATTACGAAACTGTGAAGGTCCTCGTCACTACCTCAGATACACACAGTACCCCTATTAAAACACCAGCAGGAAATATGAACCCACCTGCAACCCATGACGTCTACAAAGCTTTGAAAGAGCTAAAAAAAATTACAAAGCAAGTGGAGAAGATCAAACATTTGCATAACTTCGGAAATCTCCTGTAGAACCAGTGAAGATGACATTACATCAGTTCACAGTGAAAATCTGGAACAAAGAATAACTATCAGAATATTAGAATACAGCTACAATTGATCCATTACACAAAAAGTACAACCGTAGAGGAATTTCCCCTTTAGGTATTACATGTAAAGTCGTGTAAAGAATTCTATACAGTCGTTGTCAAGATCAGCTTGTGTAAGTAGGCTGTTTAGGTTTTGTTATTGGTAACGCCACATAGAGCTCTGTATGAAAAATCACTGGCTGTGCTGTGTGCAGTCAGTGGCTGGTTGGCATTGTTGTAATACTCGTCATTGTAGTGTTGGGCAGTTAGCTGTTAACAGCGCGTAGCGTTGCGCAGTTGGAGGTGAGCCGCCAGCAGTGGTGGACGTGGGGAGAGAGATGGCGGAGTTTTGAAATTTGTAAGACTGGATGTCATGAACTGCTATATATATTATGACTATTAAGGTAAATACATTGTTTGTTCTGTATTAAAATCTTTCATTTGCTAACTATGCCTATCAGTAGTTAGTGCCTTCAGTAGTTTCAATCTTTTATTTAGCTGGCAGTAGTGGCGCTCGCTGTATTGCAGTAGCTTGAGTAACGAAGATTTTTGTGAGGTAAGTGATTTGTGAAACGTATAGGTTAATGTTAGTCAGGGCAATTCTTTCGTAGGGATTTTTGGAATTCAGATTGCGTTGCGCCAAAAATATTGTGTTTCAGTTTAAGCACAGTCGTGTATAATTTTTCCAAGGGGACGTTTCACTTGACTTGGAAATAGGAAAATATCAAGGAGGATTAAGCTCCTGGAGAAACTGTCCAGAACAGACCATAACTGTGAAACTACTAATGCATTACTACTAAAGTAGTCCACCTTTGTGGACTTCAAAAAGGTAATAATTGTATCGACAGGTCTTCAACGATGAAGATATCAAGGGATTTCGGTCTTCGTCCTAAGTTAATAAAAAGGATAAATTTAACTCTAGCAAATACCAAATCTAAAATAAAGTTCAGAGGAGAAATATCTGAGGCAATGGTTCATCGCCATTACTTTCCAACTATGCTCTGGAGTATGTGATTAGGGGTGGTGCAAGGAGAAGGATTGGCACAAAGAAAGATTAAATAAAGTTAAATTGCTTGTGATTCGGGGGTAACTTAGCGGTACTAGTTAATAACATTCAAGAAGCCAGAAATCAAATAACAAGCCTACGACACATATCTCCAAAATGGGGTGTCATATATCATTCGAAAAGACTGAAGTGATGGTTGTAGATCCACTAGTAATCAACCACAGAATGGTAAATAATAAGAAACATAAAACAGGCTTGATATACCTTGGAGAAATAATAACACACAACTTGGACGGGAAACCAGCATGGCGAGAGAGAAATAATAAAATGATAGCTCAATAATTAACATGGTCTACTTACAATAAAAAATGTATATCAATCAAAACTAAATTAAAACACTACAAGACAGTGGTTCAACCAAGGGTGACACACGGAAGTGAAACTGTTTTCAGTCACCCAGAAGAACAGAATCGTCAAAATCCTTAACATGAAGCAACGAACAGGATGGATGAAGAAAATCAGAGATGATATAAGAGAGTTAGAATTAACCTTGGATAATTTGCAAAACAAAACGGAAAATTTAAAGAAACTGAAAAACATTAAACAGATTTAAACCAAAAAATACAAACTACAAACAATAAAAAGGGTATTCACAGATGAAGAAAGACAAAAAAGATCAGAACGAATGGAAAGATACTGGGAAATTCGGAAGGACAACCTTTTGAAGAAAATTATCATAAAATATTCAAGTGAAGTGGTCTAGTGAGGGGTCAAAGTTACCGTTCTTGCACTTCAGTATTTAGAGACGAACGCCTTGGTCCCTATTAGCACTATTAACTTCAGCAATAACCACAACGGTGTCTAACTTGTTGGGGGCCACCTCTTCTCTTTCCGTTTCCTTTGCGTGCAGTTTATTAGCATCTGGATCGTAGGGAGGCAACGTGCAGATCGAAAGAGTTCATTCGATTGAAATTTAAAGCACTGTTTATGTGTCCAGTTGCGTCTTGCACCAGATGAACTGATACAGCTGTGCTTCATGTTTGCTTTGTATCTATCTTAGCTATTATAATACTGTTCACAGAAGTCACCTGCATTCCCATTTTCTTATTCGATATTGGTCTTTCTCCCATCCTACAGTTAACTGATTTTGTTTATAACTCATCTGATAATAGATCCTATTCTTTCTGTCATTGCTCTTCAATAATTCCTACTACATGTGACTTCAGCTTACCGATTTCCCTTCTCAGGTTCCCTAACTTAGTTACCCGATTAAGTGACGTAAAGTTCCGCAATTCGACTTTAGGATAACAGATTCTTTTTTCCTGATCACAAATCCTCCTAAGCTGCCCCACATCGATCTCATAATGGAGTATTATTTTTCCTCTGGAATACTTCACCCAATAGGGTGCTATCATCAAATCACCCAGCAGACCTGCGTGTCGTCAGGAGGTATAACGCTGCATTCTCCTTTGCTTTCAGCTGCTCGCAGTACCCACATAGCAAGGCCATATCGGCGAATGTTGCAAGATCTGATCAGTCAACCATCCAAACTGTTATTCCTGTAACTTTTGATAAGGCTCCTGCCGCTCTTCAAGAGTCACGTGTTAAATTGGTGCAGTTACTTGTATCGCTGAAGCATGTAACCCATTGCAGCGAAGTCCATGTTTCTTGGGAACCGGGGTGGGGGGAGATACAAATCTGTGATGGAATCGTGACCCGAGGTGAGACAGTCCACTTGACAGATGCGTGAAGGTGGAGGGAGTGTTGAAAGATTTAGTACTGATGTAAGTCGTTGTTACTTGGATGGAAAGAACTCTGGAACGTACTTATTAGCTGTCTGACACGCACAAGATATTCAAGGTGGATAAATGCTTCTGTTCTTTACTGGACAAACTAATTCCACTTCCTGATTTGAGACCGCGTTCTCCGTGGATCAGGAATGAATCCACATCTCGTGCGAGAGCGATCTTGGCCATCCGTGCCCTGATCGCGGCCTTCCCGTCGGATGAACCCCACCTCCAGCTCCGACCAATCCCGGCCTCAGACTTCCCCCCTCCCCTGGCGCCTGCCACCTGCAGGCTTCCAGCGGCGCTGCAGCCACCAGTCGGCAAGCGGCGCTCGCACAGTGCGCTATACCCGTGTGCCTCTCGCCAGCGGCTCTTGTGTTTGTGTTGCGCGTTCTTCCTCGAGGCGGCTACATCTGTGCGGATATGCAGGAATGACGCGGGCTGCATTCGCCTGAGAAGATCTACCTCTCCGCTACTTTTTCTTCCACTGCTGTCAACACAAGAGCCGACAAACTGCCTACCTACAGGTAAGTAACTTCACGAGCTACGAAAAAAATGCGCGTTCGCCCTCTCCAGCACACGCAAGCTGATCTAGCATTTCCTTTTTATGTCCACAAGTAGCCGGATGCGAACGCCAAATAGTTAAGAACTTTGCGGCGTTGATGTTCCCATTAAAATAAAATTGCGAGACTGTTCTCACAGAACATGCTACTGTCAGTGTCAACCTACCCCTGTGAAATTTGACTTTTCGAAGAGATGCCACTGTAGGTATTAGGTAACGTTTCATCGTGAAAGACAATCCTTCGCATTCCCCTTGAGAAAATTCTAAAAACACCTTGGGGAAACAGTGGCCAAAGTAGCAAGCTTCCTCCGTTATATTCAGTGCATCCATGAACTCTGTGCTGAAGACATTGGCCTCTAATTCGAGAGATGTAAGTTTCATTTTTTGTACGTGATAGACAATCTCAATACACTTATTCGTCATTCAGACCACGAATGTTCAATCAAAGAGTGTGTCAGAATTGTTCCTCCAAGTTTCGATTATACTGGTGGGTGGAGTGTAGGAGCAAGGTTACTGAAAGGAAGTAGCAATAGTACTTGCAATTACACAAAACGTTTATTACAAATAGTAGGAGGTGAAACTCATTTAACGGTATAGCAGTCATTCGGTGGTTATTTAGGTTCATTGCACTGTCATCGATAACCCTTGCACCACTTAATGAAGTACAGGAGTTTCCTTTCTTTAATAGGTCTACTTCTTTCTTCCATATGTTAGTTGACTGCTGCTATATTTAAAAGGTAAAACAGAATTTTTTTAGTTAAAAAGTTAAGATGCAAAAAGATAATTTTCACTGGTGTTATTTGTTTGACGACAGGGGAGATAATGATACTGTTTCGTTTGTGGGTGTAGTTGCAGTGCGAGAAATTATGTATTATTTCTGGACTTGTGTGAGACGCAAGACTTTGTTTTTTTGAAGGAGAAATGAGAAATACGCGGGTGACGTCATTGTACGCGGTTCCGCTGACAGCAACGTTCGCAGAAGCTTTAAAATGCTGTCCTACTATCCACGAATTACGTGCTATTCGCACAATGTTACTAAGTTTCATCTCGTCTGTCCTTCAGGCGTTGAGAGTAAAATTCTGGGAAATCACCTGCGTCATATCCCAAGAGCCTGTGGAAATTATTTACCTGTACGCGTGGTCCAGCACTAGTCATGTATTATTCTGGGCCGCAATAGATTCAGAAAAGAATACCGAAAAGTTTTAAGGGTTTAGAATAGCTCATGGCGACGAGAGTTTGAATGCATCAATCTTTGTCTCAGAGCCTTGCGTGACGTGTGGAGTTTGCAAATTTAAAGGACAAATTTAGTTTCATATTCCATGGATCACATGTTCGATACATCGTAATTATGTGGATAGTCATTTTACATACAAGTCGCAACGTAATTTTTAAATTGGCTACATGCTGAACATTTAAGAAGTGTTTCAGGTTTTTGTGTTTCAGTTGCACAAGAGTTCTTTATAAGACTGTTTTACCGCAAGGAAATTCGATGTAAAATCCGCCTTTTCTTGGTCTACTCAGCGTAAATGAATTCGATAAATTTCATTTAACCTTTTTTCCACTGGCTGCATCATGGACGGCAGCTAGTGCTATCATTGCTTTTCCTATGCTGTAGACTTTTCTTCCATTTGTCAGCTCATCCTAGTTTAACAATAGATACTTTTTGATTATACCGCGAGGCTCAACGTTGTAGAACACCTTAGACATTGACAGCCTGCATTGTTTTTTCTCGACTATGGAGAGCAAGGTGCCTCCGTCTCACCGCTGATTACGTAACTGAAACAAGCCTCTGTTTACCCACACTTTGCATCTGTTGGCGGTAGATAAGACACGGGCAGAGTAGGTGCTTAGCAACTGGCGACGCTGTGTATTTAGGCTGGGCGTCGTCGATCTAAGTAGACCGCGAGTTTCCTGACTTCTGCCGTTTCATTCCCTGAACAGCGGAGAGGATGATGATGCTTACAGGCAGTTAAGTGGTGTGATCTTCATGCAAGGCGCCTCTTAGTAAAAGAGCCAACACTGTGGAGAATTCAAATAAAATGCATCCCAGCACGAGACCCATTATCATAATACTCCAGCGCGGTCCATGTGTATTACTATCTTCATCTCTTTTGTGGAGGTGCTAACGCAGTGGTAAAATTGATAACCCAGCCAAATATTTCAACAAAAACGCATTTTACTGTTGATCCAAATTTGTTGTCGGTCATACGATAGGGCGAAAATAGAGGCAGGTTTATCACATCAAAAGGTTTCCAAAAACGCTTAGTGACTGAAGGAACCATTTGTATGAGTATCTTTATAGAAGACAGTTTGCCGATATTTTCTTCCATTTTTAGTGCAGTGAAGTTCGTGATCACACTTTGAAAGCAATAGTAACATTAATAAACGTTATACTAGGAGAAACAATTTGTGCTATCTGTCACTGTGTCTACGTGGCATCGAAAGGAGTTAGGTGTTCAACAACAATGTTTTTACTACGTCTATGGTTTGCTTCCGGCCGTTCTGATGAGTTGTTTTCATTTTATGCAGCAGCTGAAGAAGGCGGCTGGGTTGTTCGCTGCAATAGTGTCCACAAAATGGAAACGACTACTCTGCAGAACACACGGATGTACACCATTTATCACCCAAGCCATTATATCTTGAGAGAACGTATTTTTACCATTCACCGAGTGTTACAGAATTTAAATTATCAACGCGTCATGAAAACCTAAGAAAGCTTTAAACAATATCTAGGAGTCTTTGAATGGTTGCGAAGATCGTTATCCTAAGAGTTCGTACACATACAGAAAAGAAGACATAAATATTCGTGATGAGTCGGTGGCGTTGTAAAAATTTGAGTTAGCAGTTAATGTGCCATTTTCTGCCGTTATCTCAATGCAAGAGGTTGAAACATTTCCTGGCATGTGCGTACAGGACCTCTTCCGGCCTAAACATTCTCTGCATTTCGTATGCATCCTGTAATACGCTTACTGTGAATGCTTTAAAATGAACGAGGAGTTAGTAAAACTGTCTCCCATTCCGACTCCTTATAGAGAAACAGCAAATTATCTGGGTGCTCAAGCTATTACTGTCATAGGTACGTCAATTTGTTTATTTACGGTAATCCTGGATGCTACGTATTTTGAACCGACGACTCAGAGTTTACGATCTGCCTCTTGAGCTCTTAGAATAGTTGTATATTCTGCAAGCTTTAGATTTAAGAAAAGAAAGGTGTTGGCTATTTAGAGAAACGTGTTATGTAAAGAGATTATTGTTGGGGTGTGTGTCATAAATGTAATACTCGCTTTCCGGGTTTCACTGTTTTAAAGCAATCTCTCTTTAGTTTACTAAGGCCTCGTAACGAAAAGAAATAACCTATGACACTTATTGTTAGCTAGTATGAGTTCTCAATATTTTGTGCAGATAGCCAGATACTTCCTAATATGTAAAGCTGAGAGATGAATAGGAAAGTGATCACGAAACGTAGATAGGATAACACAACTAGCTGAACCTTGACATGTTTCAGCACTGGTGTGTTAGGAAGACATCGATGGCATCGAAACACAGTCTAGAGCTGAAACAGAAAAATCTTTGTGTCAAGTCACACTTCTCTCAACTGAACGTGCATATTGTACAGTCGTCAGGAGTCACTGTTTCCGTGTTCACTGAGATAGGTTCATACGACATGGCTGATTTAAAATCGACTAAACTAGTGTAGAGCAATCGATAATTATTAAAGGTTCGTAATGAAGAATTTGAGAAGATTGTTTGAAGCTTTGGACAACTCGATTTCGTTACGAAAAACACTCTTTCAAGCCGTTACGTGAAGATGTCTTGTCATTGAAGCCGCTCAGGGCAAGTAAAGTGTTCTCTATAGTATAATAATTATCCGGAAGCGTAACAGAAAAAGCTGTATAGCATTCAGCAACTGTGTGATTATAAATAAATGTTGAAACGGGCAGTGTGTGATGTAATGGCTGCATAAATTGTTGCGTAAGCGAGTTGCCCTTGAAAAGGACTGGCTTCCTCGTTCGTCGCTGTTGTATTAAAGGCAAGGTAATCCATTTTATGTGATACCTATGTTCCTCCTTGTGGAGCGCTAGGCGAATACTGGCACACTTATCTACGCGGAAGCATGGGTCGACTTGCAAGTGTGGCGAATTACGTCGGTAACATGCATTGCCGCCGTGGAGCGCTGTGGCTGGTCAAAGTCGGAGAATAATGGCACCTGACTGAATAGAATTGTCCTGAAATTTTAGAATGTATGAAAACTTCCATTTAAAAACAAACAACAAAATGGTAATAGCTTAATGCAGACTAAGTAACTGCAGCAGTCGGGCTTAGAGACACCTGTCTTAACTTCCTTACGTAGTTATGCATACAGAACAATGTAAGACGATCACAGTGGGAACTAATTTTCTTTTTTACCTGTTACTAATCATCTTTCTAACCTACAAGTAATACAAAGACTCTTAATGAGATTCGAGTAGGACATTGTTTTCATTCTCCCCCACACCGTACCCAGAGATTTAGATTGCTGTGGCGGACTGATGTATAGCGTAGCCCAATGTCTGGTTAAATTGAAAGGCGAGAACATGTTTCGTACTATCGAATACAACTGTGAACGCGAATTAAGTTGCGGCGATACTGACCAATAACGTGGCTCGTCGTCTATATTCATCTTTGGCAACATTTGCTCGATACTTAATGCATGTCATTACGACTACGTGTTAACCCGTCTTTGATTGGTTCAGCCATTTACAATTTTGGAAAGAATCCTTAGCAAACTATCGTTCCGTACTTAACCCGCTTTATAAATAAATTGCAAGTTAAATTCAAAAAGTTGTATTTCATTACAGAGAAATATCCAACGAGTATTTTGGTGTTTATTCTATCACTTGTTAAACATCACTATAAAAATAAATGGTGCGGGACATTTCGTAATTCCTTTTTTCAATGTATTAAGGTGCAGAACTTTTGTGCCATTGCTCACTAAAAAAGACCAGTGTGTCACAATAGAATTTCACCTATGAAGTGACATAGAAACTAAGACATTAAATTAGCATCTGAAAACGGTAGTCATCTAGGTTTCGGTCCGTCTGGTTTGTCATGACACTTGCGGTGAATGCTGAAATGGTTCCTCTGCGATTACGATCGACAATTCCACCCTACCTTACCGTATATTACCTAGTGGTCCACCAACATTAACTTTCTTTACTTCCTTTCGTAGCCCTCCAGAGTGCGTAATTCCAACAAGCTAGTTGCTAAGTCTACGTCCATTGTACAATTACTAAGGCACTGTCCTGTCCCATTCAGGTATGGAGCGCTGAAAGAGTAACTGTTTAAAGGTCCCTCAGAGCTTTGTAATAAATCTTATCCTATCTGCGCGTTCCCTCTAGCAGCAATGTGTAGGGGTTCGTGCTATATTCTCCCAATAGTAGTAAGGAAAAAGCTCAACAACAGTCAGTTCCATTTTCTGGAAGTCGGAAGCAGTTTGTTCTCCAGTGTCAGCAAATTGGAGGTGATCTGAATCCACATGGGGACATGTAAAGTGGAAGGTGCCACAGGGCCTTGTTCTTCACCTGTTATTTATTTTATTGTATCGGTGATCTGCCACTAAACGTGATAGGTGACTCAAATTTTCTCTTGGTTATCGTGTAAGACGTGGAGTACAGTGTAAATGATCTAGATAACAGAGTAGCCTGTAACAACTGTACGTGGCTTTCAGAGAACGTACTAACAATTAGCTGCTGCAAAGCGCTATGTATGTAGTGTCTAACACGGACACTTGTAAAAGCGAAAGTGGTTAGTCAGTGAATTCTGTCATTTTAAATTCTTAGGACTGAAATTGTATGAAAAACTTTCCTGGAAACATGACGCTCAAGATATTATGCAGAAACTGAGTGGTGCTGTTTCGACTCTAAGAATAATCTCAACTGTCTGTGACACTGAAACGCGTAAGTCTATTTAAATTGCTTGCGTTCATTGCTTTTCTCCTATGGTACCATATTTTGGAGCAATTGTGTGCACGTACCTATAATATTCTCAGACCTCCAAAGCGAATGTTGAGCGTCATTTCCCGAACTTTGCCGTTTTTCAGGTTTCTGAGCTCTAGCTCTTCCATCTCTTTACATACTCTATCATGGAATTTGCTGTTGACAAGATGACTCATTCAGAAGAAACTGAAACATTCGTTCAGCGAACCCTAGACAGAAAGATGCACACTATTCATCAGCTTTTATTTTCAATAAACTTCCAGCAGAACTGAAGAAATTGATTGATAAGTTCCAGTTCTCCAAATGTAGTAAGTTGAAAGGTTTTCTCGCGCCACACTCCTATTCTGTACAAGAGTTCTTAACAGTAGTTGACAACTTTCCTCTGTAATGTATTATTCATTCGTATCATCTCATCTCTGACAACTGTTTCCGCGTTCTATTGACTCATTTGTTTATTAAGTTTGTAGTCAGCATCCTGTAAATTATGATGCTGTCTCCCTTCGTGACCGAGAATCTTTGGTTCCACAGTATCTGACGGATACAGAAAGTGATGGTCCTAAATTCAAAACCGAGCGAGGTGGCGTAGTGGTTAGACAGTGGACTCGCATTCGGTAGAACGACCGTTCAATCCCGCGTCCGGTCATCCTGATTTAGGTTTTCCGTGATTTCGCTAAATCACTCCAGGCAAATACTGGGATGGTTCCTCTGAAAGGGCACGGCCGACTTTCTTCCCCATCCTTCCCTAATCCGATGAGACCGATGATCTCGCTGTCTGGTCTCCTTCCCCAAACAACCCAACCCTAAATT
Source organism: Schistocerca gregaria (assembly GCF_023897955.1). Classification (NCBI taxonomy): domain Eukaryota; kingdom Metazoa; phylum Arthropoda; class Insecta; order Orthoptera; family Acrididae; genus Schistocerca; species Schistocerca gregaria. The sequence continues at coordinate 313,477,464 of NC_064924.1, read as the reverse complement.
CAATTGCGGAACTGCAGTTGAAATTAATAGTAACTAACGATAAATCCACAACCCGCGAATAAAATGGGGAGTGTGAAAAAGATAAATAACTGCACATTTAGTGTATGCTAGAGTTATTCACATGCGCTGTGCTAATGCAGTACTTGTTTTAGGCATATTTTGCAAATTTTCTCATTTCAGTAGTGTGGCTTCTAGTCCGTACGTGTCACAGGCGAGAGAAGATAAAAAAAATCACACAGCCGGCGATAGCACACATGCCTGATGATGACTGAGATGCGACTGCGTAATCGCTTCGTTCCGTCGCCTCTGTGTCGATGATCGCGTCATCGAAGACGAGCCAGTGCGGCCGTCCGTGCGATATCTGCAGCAGTCACTTCCGCGCTGACGGCTGGCGCGGCCGGTCGCTTATCTGAGCTGTCAGCGGCGCGTGACGGCTCGTTTTCCGCACAGCCTTATGTCGTCGTCGAGTTCTTAGCACTTTCAAGATTCCAGACCTGTCACGGGGGGACATTTAGTTCCCCGTGTAATTTGTTGTTACACTTTAGTGCACATTTATCTTGACATAAAGATAGAAATTTATCCCCCGGTGTTGGACAGGAAAAGAAACGCTTTACACAGGCGTCGTACCTCGTTAAATGTCTGTAACGTTACCAGAGTTCAAAAAAGTCTTTGATACCATTTAAAATTCCACGCTGATGTTAATTTATTCGTCCATGAACTCTTATCAGGAAATATGTAGCTGTAAGTCGGCCGCTCTCACGCTGTTTAGCTGACTCGCGTCTTACATTCCTGCACTATTCAAAATTTTAATGGTCATTTCGGAGCTACTATATGTTTCATTCTAATTTACAGTCGTCAAAAAAAGTATAGAAAAATGCTGCTGGTATAACAGGTTGCTCTTTTTCTTCAACAAATTTAGTCCACATCCATGGAGCACGACGACCCTTCTTAGGTATAAATTCATGTGTGGAAAATTAGTTTCTCAACAACAGTTTACAACTTCGCTTCATTTACAAGCAAAGCCCTGTTGAGGTTTCATCTTTTGCATACGTGGTGTTCAGAACAGGATGTCACATATTCCTACAGTATTGGACAAAACGGAATACGGTTCCTATAATTATACGTTCAGAAACCAATACCTTTTGAGATATGCCCTGTAATTCTTGTGACTAGTAATGTATTTAAAGGCGTAGGACTCACAAGACATATTACCACAATATGCAAGGGTGGGCAGATGCAAATCCTCGGCCAGTCGTGGAATCAGGACCGCTGCAGTACCAGTTTGGGAGCAGGAATTATCGTAACATTAATATAGCTATACACTTCATCAAACAGCACGACGAAGTACCATCGCTACTGGAGAATGCTACACTTCCAGAAACACGATACTACTTAATGCACGATGAGACGCAAACTCATTTTGTACGGATTCTCCAACAGCACGTCGCCCCCATTGTCTCATGGGCAATTGATTGGTAGAGGATGTTCAGCAGGATGGCCGCCCTGTACACTGGACTTGAATACGTTGTTTCTGGTTATAGGGACATCACTGCTGCATGGCCAGCTCATCAATGTGCAGAAGTTACAGAAGTGAGCGTCCAATGCAGCCAAGCGTGTTGGAAACACTGCGAAAAAGGAGGTGAAGGATTCGTCAGAATGCATGGTAACAACATGCAGTATTGCCAGTGGGGTTTGCTTCTACGAAATAGACAGGTGGGAATCAAAGGACACACAACTCAAAAGGGATTGGCTTCTGGACATGTGATTAGAGGAACTTTTATTCCAGATTTGACTAATACTACCACCTATTTTTTTAGAATCGTTTATATCTACATTGAAGAGCCAAAGAAACTGCTACAACTGCTTGATATTGTGTAAGTGCCCCACGAGCCCGGAGAAGTGCCGCAACACTAAGTGGCATCTACCGGACTAATGCCTGAAGTAGTATTGGAGGGAACCGACCCCTTGAATCCTGCAGGACTGTCCATAAATCCGTAAGAGTACAAGGGGATGGAGATCTCTCCTTAACATGCCAGTTAAGCTCAATAACATTGTCTGCGGAGTTCGGTGCCCAGCGGAGGTGTTTAAACTCAGAAGAATGTTCCTGGGGCCACTCTTCACCAGTTCTGTACATGTGGAGTGCTGCATTGTCCTGCTGGGATTGCCCGAGTCCGTCGGAATTCACGATGGACATGAATGGATTCAGGTGATCAGAGAGGATGCTTATGTACGTGTCACCTGTCACAGTCGTATCCATACATATCACTGTAACTGCACACGCCCCTCACCCTTACAGAGCCACCACCATCTTGACAGTTCCCTGCTGACATACAGGATAAAATAGATTCATGAGGCGGTCTCCATACCCGTATTCGTCCATCCGCTCGATACAATTTGAAAGGAGTCTCGTCCGATCTGGCAACATGTTTCCAGTCGTCAACAATCCAATGTCCGGTGTTGATGGGCCCAGGCGAGGCGTAAAGCTTTGTGTCGTGCAGTCATCAAGGGCTCCGAAAGACCATATTGATGATGTTTCGTTGAGTGGCTCGCACGCTGACACTCGCTGATGGCGTAGCATTGAAATCTACAGCAATTTGCTGGTGGGCTACACTTCTGTCACGTTGAACGATTCTCTTCAGTCGTCGTTGGTCCCGTTCTTGCAGGATCTTTCTGCGGCTGCGGTGATGTCGGAGGTTTGATGTTTTAGCGAATTCCTGATATCCACTCTACACTCGTGAAATGGCCGGACGGCAAAATTCTCACTTCATTGCCGCCTCGGAGGAGCTATGTCCCATCGCTCGTGCGCCGACTGTAATATGACGTTCAAACTCCCTTAAAAAAACCAATCTAACAACGGCGCCAGACACTTGTTGTCATATACAGGAGTTACCGACCGGAGCGCCATATTCTGGCTGTTTACATATCTCTGTATTCGAATACGCATGCTTGCCTATACCGGTTTCGTTGGCGCTTTATTGCATATTGCCGTCACAGATCAAAGGGAATAGAACCCAAGCTCTGGACTATATTTTTAAATTATGAATAGATCAAAGATAGTGACATGAAATTATTTCACCCATGACTTAGTACTCGCTACGTTTATCGTTCAGCATAAGTTGGCAGTTCTGTCCCGAGCATCTGCCTTTTACTGAAAGTATTGGGTAAGTGGCTAAGACTCTGGGCTTCGAGTTGGATTGAGAGGGGTTTAAAGTACCATCTCTTTCTGTAACAAACATTATCAGAGGTAATGGAGATAGGCGTTCAGCTTAGTAAACTCTCACACTAGTCAGAAGCAACCAGGCATTATATCTCAGTACAGAATTTAACTACACTGAATTTCTTAGAAAAAGATTCTGTCAAAGAATATGAATATCGCTCACGTGGTTCTAGAAGACCAAGTAAAACATTGTGAGTTGCATAAAACGACGTCGGTAGGGGCAGCTGCATCACCCTGTATATTTCTTTTATTGTCACCATATCTTTTATGTACAGGTTATACAAAAGGAACAAAAGACCTTGCCCCTGTCTTACACCCTGTTTAATCTGAGGACTTCGTTCTTGGGGTTCGATTCTTACTGTTCCTTATTGATTCTTGTACATATTGTATATTACCCTTTTAACCTATAGCTTACTGGTATTTTTTACAGAATTTCGATTTTGCATTATTTTAAAGTGTCGTTTTCAAATAGAAATATTTTAAAAAACGACTCTTGATTCTTATTAAACTTTGCTTCCATTACTTTTCTTGCTGTGGAAAGCAGGTGGCTACATGTGTGTTCTTTTATTATGAATCATAATAGGACGCTTGCTTGTTCTCAGATGTAATGGGTATGCTTTATGTACTTTAGTTCAGCTACATGTACGTCGTGGTTTTGCGGTTACATGCAGGTGTCAACGAGATGTAGATCTTAGAAAATATTTCTTGCGTGTCAACTATTTTTGGGGTTCCTGACTGGCTTTTTTAACCCTTGTACCCCGTCTGTCTGTTGCATCGTGATGCTAAGCAGTGTTGCAGACTGCTGTTTTGATGGCACGTCGCACACATAGGTAAATGTTGACGGATCTGAAAAGCTACATTACTTGTTTCTGTTCCATTAGTTTATTCACAGGCTACTAATAGACTAGTATATTCTTTTATTCGTACGAAGCATGAATCCTATCAATACCATCCTTGCGCTGGCATCACGCACTACACCTAACACGGAGCTTTGTCTATTACATGCTGGATTATTCTGTCTGTTACATTTAGACACGATGTGACTATGGTTTCCTAGCGGTTTATCATGCATGATTACTTTTGTAGCTTACTGCTTTTAATGATCCATTTTTTGGGGGTGATAATTTTATTTTTATACGAATCTTTTTTTTTAAGTATGATGCGAGCGATAAACGGCGCATGGAAAACCGAGATCTCATCCCAACTTTCAGTAATCTGTTCGCAACTGCAATGTCTGTCCGGATTCCAACTTTTGTCATTTGCCAATCTGCCAAACCCAATCGAAGAGTCCTATCGTCGTCTTGTCGTGTAGTCTTGGAACAACTAATGCACGTCATTCCACTAAAACTAACAGTCCGTGCGGTATGTCGGTATGGTGCTCCAATGTCCCTTATACCAATGATTCGTCCTTTACGGAAGTTCCAAAGTTGGCGGTAAGTTGCAAGTGCACATTCCCTGTGAGTGCTACGGTGTGATGTCCACATGCAACATCCAAGTAATTCATTAATTTCTGTTAATACATGAACACCGCATAGTGACTACTGATCGTATGTGTATGTCGAAACCCTAAACTTTCTCCTTTGTCAAGAGTCGGAAATGAAAGCGGTAAAAAGATTTATAGCAACAGTATCAATACTTAAATACAATTACATCACGTATTCTGTGTTCAATTTATGCAAAATTAATTTGAAGATCGTATTCTGTGTGGCCGAAACAAGACACAGCAAGGGTAAAACCACCAACGGCGCAAAGATGCGAGCTGGTGCCAGTGCCATATATGCTCGCCACTTGCGCGAGTTTCACTAACGTCACGGGCGGCGTTCAGGATGAAGATATCGACTTCGCCTCGACCGATTGCCGGCCAAGTACAATCGGCCAATGACTGGACGACAACCAATAGAAGCCTACTCGGGAGATAGAAGAGCAGCTCTCGCCTACTTGGTTACAGATCATCGTCCACGGATGCCTTGGTCAGGAAACGTAGTTTAGTGAAATCTTAGAAGTGAACAGACAGCTGTAAATTGCATTTGTTATGTACTGTGAAGTTAACGTATGATTACTTGCCCTTAGCCAGTGAGGGCCTTTCTTGTGATTTATTGCAAGCAGTATCGCAGACTACATTATTCAACAAGTCACAAAGATATGTAAACCTTTTGAAGCCATTTGTGTGACTTTGTTACTAATTTGTTGGAGTCTTATAGAATATTCTTTCTGCTGTCCTGTTACCTAACCCTGGGGCACAGCTATATAATAGTGGCAGCGAGCGTACTGCATCAGAAGGCGTTTCAAGAATGCACAAATTCGCCCTACCGTAACAGCAGTGGCAACTCGGCCTCCACAGCAGTAGCGACGAGGCCTTTACGAAACTGCCGACGAGGGTCTACAAAACTGTATACTTTATCTTAGGGTACCAGACGAGCCACATAGATTAAGCAGCAAAAATACCAGGAACATTGTGCTGAAATGTTCAAATGTGTGTGAAATCTTATGGGACTTAACTGATAAGGTCATAGGTCATCAGTCCCTAAGCTTACACACTAAATTATCCTACGGACACACACACACACACACACACACACACACACACACACACACACACACACACACACACACACACACACATGCCCGAGGGAGGACTCGAACCTCCTCCGGGACCAGCCGCACAGTCCATGACATTGTGTTTAAAACACTAGTTTGTGACAAGTCTAATACCATATTAGAAATATAGTCTCTGAATCGATCTTACATTAATTTCATGAAGTAGTCATACAGCTATACACAACAGTTGATGTTACTGGAATATATAGTAATAGAAATGTTGCTCTGGCGGGGTCAATACCCAGCCGCTCAATGGAACTGTTTTCGTTGCCACTAATCCTTACGAACACCTCTGGCTCAGTGCTTCAGCCAGTGTTCGAAGACAGTATCAACATACAAAACTTTGTTGCGTTTGTAACAGACTTAGGAAATTCGTTCTCATTCACAGGGAACAAAGGGCACGCTACCGCAGTAGGAGCAGAACTATTAAAGAACTATGTTGTAAAATCCAACCTTGTACAGTAGGACCGTTTTAATTTCAGTGTAAAGAAGTTGAAGCTGTTCTGATAACATGCCCTGTTAACGTAACCTGGTTACTGGGAAATGGTTCAAACCAGTAGTTACATAGACTTTAGGCTTAAGCGGGAAATAAAAAAGCGACAGAGAAAAGCCTCAGCAATCATAAAACGCAGATACGAACCCCAGATGACCGTCAGATAGCGCATGATGAACGTCGCAGGCTCTAACCGACTCGCAATCTCCAGTAGCCGCACGAGATCGAGAATACCAATCTCCGAGACCTTGTGTACGCCACTCATGAAGCACGCCGTTACGGCGCTCTCGCAGAGGCAGTAATCACGATTAATGGCATCGCGGCCCAGGCCCGAGCGCTGCGGTCTGCGCGGACGGTAACTAGGCCGCAGGGGTCGCGGAACTAGACGCAATGGAAGGCGAATTGCAGCTCTGCTCTCGTCGCCGCTTGTTGTTTATGCGTCATGCTCGAGAGGCTGCGGACTCCACGTCGACCGGCGTGGCCTGCCCGCCGGCCAGGACCGCACTGGCCAGCGTCCCGTCCCGCGCTGTGCTGCGATTTCTGGCCGTGTTCCGCTCACTGTTGCCAGAGGACTGTCCTGACCAGCTTGTCAACGCAGCCCTGATGCCTACACATTTACTGCCTCGATGAAGGCAACAGCACCGCTGATAACTAGAACTGCATCACTATAGAAGTGGCCAGCTGACAAACGTCGCACTGACACGTTTGAATAACCAAATGATTAGAGTCTCAGTGCAACCATACAAAGCCGGCAGCACTACATGCCTAACACAGGAAAGGATTGTGCAACGTTTTTCCAGCAAGGGAACCTCCCCATCTCACCCCCCTCAGATTTAGTTATAAGTTGGCAAAGTGGATAGGCCTTCAAAAACTGAACACAGATCAATCGAGAAAACAGGAAGAAGTTGTGTGGAACTATGAAAAAAATAATCAAAATATACAAACTGAGTAGTCCACGCGCAAGATAGGCAACATCAAGGATAGCCTAAGTTCAGGAGCGCCGTAGTCCTGTGGTTAGCGTGAGCAGCTATGGAACGAGAGATCCTTGGTTCAAGTCTTCTCTCAAGTGAAAAGTCTATTTTTTTTTTTATTTTCAGACAATTATTATCTGTCCGCCCGTCCGATGCGAGGTAACTGCGTCGTAGTAGTATGGGGACGCTACACCTAAACAAAGATCGAAACAAAACATGTTTCGACAGGGCACAGGGAAAACTCTGTGACTGTGAAATTGTTGCATTCATTTGTTGCAGTTTATGTGACAAACTCTTATGTTTTCATCACTTTTTTGGGAGTGATTATCACATCCACAAGAAAACCTAAATCGGGCAAGTTAGAAGAATCTTTTTACCCATTCGCCAAGTGTACAAGTTAGGTGGGTCGACAACATATTCCTGTCATGTGACGCACATGCCGTCACCAGTGTCGTATAGAATATATCAGAAGTGTTTTCCTGAGGAGGAATCGGTTGACCTATGACCTTGCGATCAAATTTTTTCGTTTCCGATTGGAGAGGCACGTCCTTTCGTCTACTAATCGCACTGTTTTGCGGTGCGGTCGCAAAACAGACACTAAACTTATTACAGTGAACAGAGACGTCAATGAACGAACGGACGGGTCATAACTTTGCGAAAATAAACTTTGGTCACTCCAGGGAAGACTTGAACCAAGGACCTATCGTTCTGCAGCTGCTCACGCTAACCACGGGACTACGGCGCTCCTCAGCTCACACTATCCTTGATGTTACCTATCTTGCTCATGGACTACTCAGTTTGTATGTTTTGCTTATTTTTTTCATAGTTCCACACAACTTCTTCCTCTTTCCTTGATTGATCTGTGGTCAGTTTTTCTAGGCCTATCCAATGTGCCAACTTATAACTAAATCTGAGGGTGTGATAGGGAGGTTGACTTATAAGGCATATCTCGTTCGTCATTTGAATATTATGCATCTTGTTTGTTAGTGAAACGCTCGTGTTCTACCTACGCATGTCCATAATTTAAGCTTGTTTCGAAACGCCGTAGAAACAGAACCACTGCTCAGAATAACGTCAACTTTGAGCAGCATATTGTCACAGGGTGAAACACCATGAAACAAAAAATTAGTGAAAATTTGACCAGTAGATGGGGCTGTAAGCGTCACAATAAGAACAGCAGAAGCGCGGCACGCGGTTGTACCTCAAATTACGCCCCAGGCCCCCAACATGACTGCTTCTGTGTAGGGATGCACGCTGCTGACAAAGCTCTTATAACAATGGTACGGACATTGCACGCAATGTGCAACGCATTCTCAACGTGATCCCTGAAACACTCAGATCTGTTGTGGGACATGTTTTCTGGACTTCAACTTGTGGCCGAAGACAGTAGATAGTATGTTCAACACGTCTTGGCCAGTTTCACTATTAGAAACCGATGTCATTTCACTTTTTACGCCGTCTTTCGCCACAGGACTATTAAAAACCGATGTCATGATGCTTCTGCGATTTTTCCTGTGCGGTACGACCTTGCCATAGTGGATGCACATACCTGACTGACAGTGCTACAGCTGTTGGCTGCCCACCTTGTACAGTCATGGACATTTAGCAATACGGTTGGTGTCATATGCACCGAGAACCACAGTCATCGTATTGAGATTCATCCTTAGCGGACCCTATTTACGTTAAGACGGTGTCACTGCGCAACCGCGGCTACATAACAGTGGATATGAAAACCATATGCAGAAGAATACATCAAGGCGTATAGAATCTAGTCGATATCGCCGAATGATGCGAAACTTTTGACAATATGATTTCAATCCGTAAACTATATACACTGTTGTGACAAGTCGTAGGATAGTGATATGCACATATACAGGTCGCAATAGTATCGCGAACACAAGACGTGAAAGGGCAGTGCATTGACTGAGCTATCATTTGTACTCAGTTTATTCACGTGAAAATTTTTCCAACATGATTATGGCTGCACGCCGGGAGTAACCAGACTCTGAACGCGAAATGATAGTTGGAGCTAGATGCATGGGACATTCCATTTTTAAAATCGTTAGGGAATTCAGTATTTCCGAGACCCAGTGTCAAGTGTTTTCGAAAATAACACGTTACAGGTATTACCTCTCATCACGTACAATGCAGTGGCCAATGGCCTTCAATTGACGATCGAGAGTAGCGGCGTTTGCGTAGAGTTATCAGTGCTAACAGACAAGTAGTGCCGCGTGAAATAACCGCAGAAATCAATGTGGGACTTACGACGAACGTATCCGATAGGACAGGGCGTCGAAATTTGGCGTTAATGGGCTGTACAAGCAGGTGGTGAAAGTGTGCCTTTGCTTACAGCACGACATCCCGACAGCGACGTTAATGGGATTGTGACCATATCTGTTGACCCTAGACGGCTGGTAACCGTAACCTGGTTAGATGAGTCACGGTTACAGTTGGGAAGAGCTGTTGGTACGGTTAGTGTGGCGCAGGTCCCAAGAAGCAATGGACCCTAGCTGTCAACAAGGCACCATGTAAGGTGATAAAATGTAAATGTCGTGTGACTAGGACCTCCCGTCGGGCAGAGCGTTCACCGGGTGCAAGTATTTCGATTTGACACCACTTCGGCGATTCGCGCGTTGATGGGGATGAAGTGATGATGTCCCTGAGCGGAGAAAATCTCTGACCCAGCCGGGTATCGAACCCGAGCTCTTAGGATGACATTCTGTCGCGCTGACCACTCAGCTACCGGGGGCGGGCATGTAAGGTGATGGCTGCCCCGTAAAGTTGATTGTCGGTAAAGCAGATGCCAGACTGAGATCCATTGGAAGAATCCTAAGGAAATGCAATCCGAAAACCAGGGAAGTAGGTTACAGTAAGCTTGTTCGCCCACTGCTTGAATACTGCTCAACAGTGTGGGATCCGTACCAGATAGGAATGATAGAAGAGAAAGAGAAGATCCAAAGGAGAGCAGCGCGCTTCTTTACAGGATCATTTAGTAGTTGCGAAAGCATTACAGATATGATAGATAAACTCCAGTGGAAGACTCTGCAGAAGAGACGCTCAGTAGCTCGGTACGGGCTTTTGTTACAGTTTCGAGATGATACCTTCACCGAAGTCAAGCAGTATATTGCCCCCTCCTACGTATATCTCGCGAAGGGACCATGAGGATAAAATCAGAGAGATTAGAGCCCACACAGAAGCATACAGACATTCCTTCTTTCTACGAACAATACGAGACTGAAATAAAAGGGAGAACCGATAGAGGTACTCAGGGTACCCTCCGCCATACACCTTCAGCTGGCTTGCGGAGTATGGATGTAGATGTAATGGCGTATCCTGTTTTTAAATGGAATGGACTGGGCCCTCTGGTCCAAATGAACAGATCACTGACAAGAAGTGGTTGCATTCCGCTACTTGGAGACCTTTCGCAGCTATTCATGGACTTCATGTTCCTGACGGACGATGTCATTTCACCGGGCTAAATTTGTTCACGATTAACCGTGTACAGTTGGAGCGTATGATTTGATCACCCGAGTTGATTCTCATCGGGAAGTCAGTTCGTGAGCATAATCCTGCACCGCCAACACTTCTGCAAATGTAGTAGGCTATAGGTACTTCGAACGGCTTGAGTCCATCCCACGCCCAACAAATGGGGGTACGATACGATATTAGGAGGTATCTCAAGCCTTCCGTCATCTCAGCGTATATCCCATACTAAAATGGAAAAATAAACTTTGCTTTGCGTAACTGTGGACGACCCAGTGAAAGGTCACGGGGATCAGCGACTTTAAACCTTTCCAACTCCCGGAATCATTATGTGGGGAGTATAATTTAATACGCATTGTGTGATGAACATGTGCACAAAGTTAGATAAATGTCTGACTAGTGCCTCGCTGGGTAACACTTTCCACCTCCGTCCGTGTATTGAGGACACTGTCGCCTTTGAAACATCGTTCGTGATCTACTGTCGTGGACAACCACTACCCAGCAAGTGAATTTATGACCTATGAATGTTGGAAGAATAATTTTCCAATTTTCTCCGGTAGAAGTTTATCTGCATCTGACCCACGCCGCTATAAGACAACGAGCTTCTGTTCAAAGTGGAGCGCTACCGTAATGATGTATGACTAAGAAAAGACAGTGTGGGCGGTGAGTGAAAGCTGTGCCGCTGCCGCTGCTAGTGCGACTGTGTTTGGGGGCGGCGGGGGCGACGGCGGGAGCAGGCTGACCGCCGCCTCGTTGCGTAAGCAGCCAGCCGCCCGCCAGCTCACCGACGCCTCCGCAGGGACGGGCAGGAGCGCTCCCATTGTCGATGCAGGCTCCTGTTGCTGAGCAACGACCAGAGTCTCGCTTCAACCGTAGGTTTACAGCGGCATTTCCTGAACTTCGTGAGACGACAGCTGTCATCGGAAAAAAGTAGCTCTGGAAATGTTTGGATGCTTCAAAGAGGGCGTAACTACCTACAGTGACAAGAGCAGTATCGCTTACATTGCGAGAGTGGCGCTTGGGAGACACCTCCTGTAACAGGTACACGTGTACGGCAAAGTTTTAACATGTAAGTAGCTGAAGTATCAGTGATTCTAAGGTCAAGGTAGCTGATAGCTGAAATATGAACACAGTTCGATGGAGAAATGATGTAAATGTTTACATTTCGAACACATTTGTACAAACACTTCGTCTAATCTCAATGTGACCGCCTGTCAGAATCCTCAATAACCAACTTTCGTAGCGTAGACCTCTGCGACATGTGCAGAAAGAGTCAGGGTTTCTGGAAGGTACCGGCAGGGTTGTTGAGCCAAGCTCCGCTTAGTTTCTCGATTGAGAATTCATGGTGCGAACAGCCCGGTCCAGGTGACCCCACAGATTCTCCAGATCCTGGGAGTTTGGAAATTAGGGCAGTACGGTTAACTTACCCTTGTTTTCTTCGAACCACGCAGGTACACTGGAAGCTGTGTCCCACGTTCCATTGTCCTGATGGTTGATGCCATGATGATGATGATGATGATGATGATGATGATACCACAAACACCCAGTCCCCGGGCAGGGGAAATCCCCAACCCGGCCGGGAATCGAACCCTGGACCCCGTGATCGAGAGGCAGCAACGCCATCCACTAGATCATGAGCTGCGGATCCACTTTGCCGTGGAAAGACAAAACTGCATGTAGGGGTGGGCATAGTCCACAACGATAAATGCATACTTGTGGTGATGCATCGTGCGTCCCAGAATGACGAGATTGTCCAGGGGATTATTTTCAGCCATAATGGCTATGTTTGTGAACCGTGACTGAGTGGGATAATTATTTATTTCAAGTTTCTGCTACTAGTCACTTTTCATTTTATGCTCAAAATAACATAATGCAATGCGTTTCGAACATGTCTGCTCATCTTCAAGCGTTTATACATACATACATACAGAAATGTTACTTAAAAATAAAGTGTCTTAAACTAGATTAATCTAGAACACTTTGTCCATTGTGATTCTTGAGTTTCTCCCGGCGTATTTGATAATCAAAATATCCAAAATGTCCAACGTGCCCGTTGGACACTATAGACCGGCAGTACACCCGTGGACATTTTGATTTTGTCCATTGTTTGCTACTGTAGCTGCTCGTGTGGCATTTGGGGGGAAGGAGGGGGCAGTGTATATATAGAAATAGAAATCAGTGGTGTCTTCTGCTGGTTTTCTTCTTTGTTTTTGACTATGTATATCGCAGCCTGTATCGGATGCAGATAGATTTGCATCAGTTATGTGTTACGAAAATAGTGTGAAAGTCTTTCATAAGGCAGTTGATCACTTACAATTTCATCACCTTGCTGCTTCATTTGCATCACTGGTGTAATGACGGAGCTGTTGATTGACATTACACTATTGCACATTATATTTTGTCACTGTTTATTTTTAAGTAACATTTCTCTATGTATGAATAAACGCTTAGATAAACACAACATGATCGAAACGCGTTGAATTATGTTAGATTAAGCATAAAATAAAAAGTGACTGGTAGCAGAAACATGAAATAATCACCCAGGGGATGCCACGAAAACATTCCCGCGACTATAACGCTCCGAGGATTTTTGAGGGGTGTTTGTTCTCAAATGTTTCATGCCGAACACGTCACCGACCATGTGTCCAATGGAAAACAAAGCCTGACATATCTGGAAAGGCTACCTGTCGCCACTCAGTGGACATCGAGTTGCGGCACAGGCGTGCAAATTCCAGCCTTCGTCGCTGGTGAGCAGCAGTCTGCATGGGTTTATAAATCAGGCGCCTCCTGTAGATGCCCATACGCAACAATGTTCGCAGAACGATCGTTGAGGAGCCACTGTTGGAAGCCCATGGGTTCATCTGGGCGGTCAATTGCTCAACAGTTGCACGTCGACTCGCCAATACACAGGTTCGCAGCCGCCGTTCACCCCCGTCATTTATGGACTGTGTTGCACCACAGTTGCCTTTGCGCCGGTTTTGGATGGTACCATTGTGCCGTGCACGGCTTATTTCAGCCACTTGGTGCGCGAACCGTTCACAGACTCAGCAGTTTCGGAAATGATTCCACGCCTAGCACGACAGCTAATAGTCAGACCTTTTCGGCGTCAGAAAAATCGCTGTTTCCCCATCCCATTACGATAACGAGTTCACGGATTTGCGTGTCTGCCCGACAAGCTTTATTTACCCCCCCCCCCCCCCCCCCCCCGCTCCTATGACTGCCACCTGCTCGTTGACGTCGATCATAGGCGGTGATCACATTAATGTGACTGGATCGTAAAGTACAAAATTTCGTCCAGATGTTAATGGCGGCTCGTAAGCAAATAATGACAAACGGCTCGGTAACGGATCCATGCTTACAAGAAATTTTGTGGCTTGTTTATAATTTCTTTCTCCCATGTCGGTTTCCTCTACTGTCTGTGATACGACCTGTCTAAAGTTTGTTTGTTTGATAGCTTCTGGAATGGATGTTCTTGGCAGATAGCAGTTCTTAGTGTTCTCTGATGAAAGCATGTAACATTTTTAGTTAGGCTTTTCACTATTTTAACATAATTATTGGTACAGATTTTATTTTGCTAAAGAGCAAAATTATAACAAAGGGTTTAGACGGAATAATCTGGCTGCGTGTACATCAATATATCCTTTAGATTTTAACTGACACCGAAAGCGAAGAAGATGGCAAACACACACTATTTTGCACGTTTTTGCTGCATCGCAACTTGTTCGGAGTGTTTACACCATCTACAGATGATATAAAAAAATCGTAATAATGGTTTGTGAAAGTGTCTTGTTGCTGCGACCGTATTCTCTCGGTCTGTCGTGTACACCAGCAGCAGAATGGTCGTAGGTTGTGTTCCAAAACTGAATAGCATAGAGACAGAAGTGATGACACTTTCTGCACGACCTGACCATTTTGCAGGAAAATGCTCTAGCACGTACAGTGCAAGCTGTTACTGATTTGACTGCTAAGTGCTATACCACCTACTGCACTCCCTTGACTTAAGCCCTCGTAAGTCCACTCGATTTCTAAACTGAAGGATACGCTTCACGGCATTCGCTTCAGAACTGCTACAAATTCGTCGGGCAATAGACAGCGCCGCTCGAACTGTCAACACAACTGGCACTGCTAAGAGTATCCTATGACTTCGTCATTGCTGGCAACGGGTTATATACAATGCTGGTGACTCCTTTGAAGGTCAGTAAAACTTTGAAACACGTATCTATTTTGTAAGAGCTGTAAATAAATAGTTGCCACTATTAAAGTTCCAACCCTCGTATCTGAGCGTAGTATCTTACAGTAAGTGATACTAATTCTGGAATCCCTCCTTGCATGCACCTGCAGTTTGCTTACATCATACTAACAATATGCGAGGACGAGCAATCTCTGAGAACCTGTGGCTGATGTAACATCGAGTTTGGCGAGCAATCCGTAGAGACGAGGGGCTTCTCTAACCTAAAAAAAAAAAAAGTGAACACCGCACGTATTCTGCTATCCTAGTAGCTACCTCGTGCGTGTAATGCACGCCTGACCTATTAAGGGGCACTCTACAATTCTCCACCCTATAACGGACGTCGAAAATTCGCATTCGATAATGTCGCCGGGCCGTCTGCTTTCCATTACGCGATGGTTTCAACGCCATCTGCATTGTACTGAGGTGATCGTCGTCGAGGTGGTAATGGGCGTTATCAGTAATTCGATTATACACGCTGCCGCAAATGTTCAAATCGTGCACCTAGATTGGCCTGTGATGAAGAGTCATGTGTTTCAAGATTATGATTCAATTCTGACGTTACTTGTTTCCTATAACCTCGTGTTTTTACAAAGTTTTCCACTTGTTCTCGTCAGATGAAGACGTCACCTGAAGGTGACTAAGAGGGAAACCAGTTGAAGCATTGTGTTGAAACTATGCTATTAGGCCAACACTGTTGACAGCCAGAGAAAATTGAATTAATGAAGTTTCCCAAAAATTGTAAATTGTCACAAATTTTCTCCGATCTACAAATAACGCAGTCACTAAGGATTAGTGTCCTCCTTTAGCATTATTTGCTGACTGAGTTTCTTATCCGGCTCATGTGAGCTGTCACAAAGCGTTTTTGCCCTTCTCTCAATGTGGTTAGTTAACTGACCTACCGTGGCCTTCGGTCCAGTCCAATGTGCGTCACCAGTGTGTCCCAGATCAAGCAAAAGATAAGAATATTAGAGTTCTGACCTAGGGGACCCGACTGCAGTAAGGGACGCAGACTTCGACTAAGGGGCAGAAATTTTTCAAGTACGAATGTAAGACACTAACACAGGCGAGATAAATTAACCTAAGTTTCAATATAAGGG
Source organism: Schistocerca gregaria (assembly GCF_023897955.1). Taxonomy (NCBI): domain Eukaryota; kingdom Metazoa; phylum Arthropoda; class Insecta; order Orthoptera; family Acrididae; genus Schistocerca; species Schistocerca gregaria. Next base: position 313,461,374 of record NC_064924.1, on the reverse strand, counting down.
GAGCATAATTCCACCACTTTTGCTTCGTTAAGCAACAAATAGCGGACGGAACAATTAAGAGTAATATTAATTGTCCCGTGAAAGAGTCAAATGATAGGTGTTACTTAAAGGTTCCAAATTGAGTGACTGATTTTTACTTCGTCTCCTAACTACAGCTCTTAAACAATAAGTGGATAAGTTCTCTCAGACGTCTGTGTTGATCTAAGAATCTGATTCTCTTTGGCTGAACACGCGGTAAGGAGTTGAACGTTCTACGAGCAACAATGTCGCGAAACAGCTCGTAAGATTCAAGAGTGATAATAACAAAGTAGTTCAGGGTAGAGTCTTTGACTAGTAATCAACACCTCCTGGGTTGTAGGTTCCATCCCAAACACTGCATGAATTTTGAATTAAAAGTCATCACTAATTGCGGACTAGACTTCAGTTTAAGGAGGCGTTCTGCCAATGGTCTTGTCAAATCAAAAAGAGGGAAGGGGGGAGAGAGAGAGAGAGAGAGAGAGAGAGAGAGAGAGAGAGAGAGAGAGAGAGAGAGATAGGGGCGAATTGTGTTTGATAGCTATCTTTTTCCATTGCAGTTGGAAAACTGACCTTAAAAAGCGGAAGCATCGACACTGATCGACGACAAGAGGATGCAGAAGGCAATGGAAACCACGGTATTAAGGACAAAAAGACACACAATGTGCTTCCACAGGACATGTGGCCTGTAATTTAAATACATAAGTACCCTTAGTCAGAACAAATTGTTGTAATGCTATAGAACAGTATACAGTGTTACAAAAAATTGTATACACAACCAATTTACCCATTTTTTTTAAATACCGTATACTGACCTGTAGCATAATTTGATCTGGCAAAGGGCACTCAGAAGTTTCGTGTTTCGATGTGGGACCCCCAAAATTATGAACAATGATAACGTAGTTTCGTTTCAGTACTGTATTGTAAACGCAGGGATTTGTGCACCACAGTTATTACAGTCAAGCTGCACATGAACAATGTACACGTTGTAGGCGGTAGCTTCTTGCCAGCATCCGAGGGAAAGCTAGCACCGCGAAGCGGAACGAGGCCGTTTGCACAAACTGTTGAAGAGCAGAGCACTAACCATTCTCCGGCACGCTCCAATTATTCTGCTCTAATAAATCAACAGCGACAGCTGCAGCAACAGGTCAACAGATCCAACATTTACATAATTCGAGTGGCGTGGCCTCTTACTCAAGAACCGTGCCGCATTACCCAGTTTGCATGTCTGTCCCAGCCCAGGCGTGAGTAACTTTCTGACGGGGAATGTCCCATGTAGACTGCGCACAGTATCCAGTGACGGCACAGAGAATAAGACGAGGAATATCCATCGTGCAAGCACTACAGAACGAAAGGTATCCCACACACTTTTCCAGTTTGAATGACCAATGGTCAAGGTTTGGTGGCATATCCGCAGCACTGTGAGTACTCTTCTATTGCCTGGTATGTACATAGAACTTTCCTCTGTATGAGATAAATGGTTCAAATGGCTCTGTGCACTATACGACTTAACTGCTGAGGTCATCAGTCCCCCTAGAACTTAGAGCTAATTAAACCTAACTAACCTAAGGACATCACACACATCCATGCCCGAGGCAGGACTCGAACCTGCGACCGTAGCGGTCGCTCGGCTCCAGACTGTAGCGCCTAGAACCGCACGGCCACTCCGGCCGTCTATATGAGATAGTGGACATTATTATTTTACGGTTTTGACAGATGTTCCACTAAGCTACACCTGAAGAGGAATGTTTAATTTAAATGTGAATCACACATGTACACCAATGTGATAACTACGCTAAAGACAAGAAATAATATCGGTAACGGTTCACAGCACCTAAGGAAATTTCGAAGATGATACCTCCTTATACTGACTCTGAGCCTCCACTTTCCCACAGTCAAGTATTTAGTTGTACCTAAAATTATCAATTCTTAGAATTCATTGACGATTTGGAGCGTATTTCCCATCGACAGGTAATGTACGTGTTATACAACTCCTTTTTGGAGCAAGCCTGCTTCAGTACGCGCCAAGCAAAATTTTACTGAGTTGTTTGACTGATGCGGCTGCTAAGTGCTATACCACCTACTGCACTCCCCTGACTTAAGTCCTCGTAAGTTCAACTCGATTTCTAAACTGAAGGAAATACTTAACGGCATTCGCTTCAGAACTGCTACATATTCGTCGGGCAATAGACCCCACCGCTCGAACTGTCAACACAACTGGTACTGCTAAGACTCATACAACTTCCACATCGCTGGCAACAAGTTATATACAATTCTGGTGACTACTTTGAAAGTCAGTAAAACTTTGAAATAAGTATCTATTTTGTACGAAATGTAAATAAATAGTTGCCAGTATTAAAGATCCAACTCTCGTAGTATTAGGAACAAAAAACTGGTTGAAACCGGAAGTGTATAGCAACGAAATCCCAGATTTAGATTGGAATATTTATCTTTAGGATAGATTGGTCGCCACTGGTGGCGGCGTGCTTACTGCATCAAACAACTTACCGCAATAGAGAGAGTTTATCATGGAAACCGAATGTGAAATAAACTGGGTGAAGTTAAGCGTCAAAGGCCGGTCAAAAGTGGTAAGCGCATGCTTTCATAGACCATCTGGGTCACAAGCCGTAGTGGTAGAGCGCCTCAGAGAGAATGTAAAGAATATCGTTTCTAATGTCACTGATCATGAATTTGTAATGGGGTGGGGGGCGGGGGGGGGGGGGCGGCGGGGGGGGGGGGGTGGTGACTTCAACATGACAGATAAAAATTAGGAGAGACATGCTATCTAAGCTGGTGCCAGAGACGGGGATTCGTGTGACATTCTGAATGTCGTCTGAAAATTGCTTTGAGCAGAAAGAGCACCAACTCGTGAAGCTAACGTCTTATACCACCTAGCAACAAGGAGACTTAAACTTATCAAATCATTAAACGTAGTGGAAGGTATTGGGTATCATGAGGCTGTGACAGCAACTATGACGACGCATTCTACAAGGAATATTAAGAAAGGTGGGAAGATTTTTTGCTTAGCAAGAGTGACAGGACACAAACTGCCGAATATCTAAATACTTAGTGATGAGGACGAAGATGTGGAGCACGAATGAAAAACATTCAAAGACATATTTAAATATGCCTTGGAAAAGTGTGTTCAGAGTAAAATCTTAAGGGATGGGAAAAAATGGTTCAAATGGCTCTGAGCACTATGGGACTCAACTGCTGTGGTCATCAGTCCCCTAGAACTTAGAACTACTTAAACCTAACTAACCTAATGACATCACACACATCCATGCCCGAGGCAGGATTCGAACCTGCGACCGTAGCAGTCACACGATTCCGGACTGCGCGCCTAGAACCGCGAGACCACCGCGGCCGGCGGGGGGATGGGAAATACGAACCGTGGTTTAATAGCAGCTTTAGAAAACTGCTCCGTAAATAATGAGAACTTCATCTCAGATTGGAGAGACGTCAAAACCGAGCTGACAGATAAGAGTTGATCGAAGTGAAGATGAGTGTAAGGAGAGCAAAGATAGCAGCGTTCAGTGACGTTGAAGAAGAGATTTTGGTCTTAGGCAAAATCAGTGACTCAGCACGTCGCTTGTAACGAAACAGAATCGACAGATACAAAGGAAACTTACAGAGTATTCAAAGGCAGCATGACAGAACCTTTATTGTTTAGTGTGTGTAAATGCTCAAGTAGAAAGTTTCGGATGCTCTTTAAGACTGTTCGCAAGTCATGCGGTTATCTACAACAAAGCAGCACTGCCAGAAGACAGTATCCATCTGAAAAAGATTGATGATTGGTGCAGCCTCTGGCAGTTGACCCTGAACCTAAATAAATGCAACCTATCGCGCATACATAGGAAAAGAAAGTCATTACTGTACAACTGCACTATTCATGATAAACTTCTGGAAACCTCTGCTATAAAGTTATTATGAGTAACTATTCAGAGTGACCGTAAGTGGTATGACAAATAGTAGGAAATACAAATGCCAGGAATTTTAAGAAAATGTAACTTGTGCAAGGCGCTTGTTTGACCGATTCTCACAGAAAAGAGAGAAGATTCAACGAGGAGCGGTGCCTTTCGTCCCGGGACCGTTTAGTCGATGCAAGAGCGTTACCGAGATGTTAAACAAATTCCATTGGAAGTCGTTACAAGGGAGACGTTGTGCTTCACGGAAAGGTTTACTGCTAAAATTTCGAGAGGACACTTCCCAGGTTGACTCGGACAACTTATTACTTCCTACCACATAATTCTCTCGTAATGACCACGACGAGAAAATTCGAGAAATTACACTTACCGACAATCGTTCTTGTTATGCTCCATTCGGGAATGAAACAGGAACACACACTGTCAAACACCATCAGGTGGCTCGCAGAGTACGACGTGGATGAATTTCGTCCGATGAGTCATATTTATTTTATTTTGCAACATTCGCGGCTAACATTAACCCGTATGGACTGTCAGCGTCCTGCCCTACAGCGACATGGCGTAGTATTCAAAGCAGGAGTCAAATCTCCGCTCGACAGCTATGAATTTGGTTCTATTACACACGTTAAAGAAGGGCCGATGTGATTTCTTGAAGACCACGGCACAATCCTTCGCCCATTCATGTACACTTTAATGACTCCGATATGGAGTAGTCACTATACACGCACACATTCGTTTCGGTTTATTAAGCATGCAAATGTGAAGATCTGCAGCGCAATCATGGTGCGCTATTAATCGTGTTGCCCAAAAACGAGTGACAGCGAAGGATTAGGTGAAATTTTGTCATTACGGCATATGTTGTGAGGTACACGTGATACATACTGGATCTAAGACACACGGCGCTGACATTACTTCGAGACAAACGAATGTGTCCCTGAATGCTGCCAACGATCCAACACTTCGCGCCAACAAGAGACAGGCTGACAAGCTGTATTTGCATACATCTGCTGACGAGTTGTCCGTGAGAACGCCACTCGCTGCGTGGGTTCACGACTGAGGTGCGTGTGTACGCAGAGAACACGGGGTAACGCAGGTGCGTAAAAGGAAGCAGCGTCCTTCCGCTGTTTTTCAGCCTTGACCCACCCGAGCAGGCACGCTTGTAGTTGGTATCATTATTATTTTGCTACCTCGCTATCGTGAAGTAACAGTAGAGTTACGACGATTGCGTTCAGACAACTGACTACCTCAGAAGCTGGCCATAGACAGGACACTGGAACCGTAAACAGCTTCCGTAAAAAGATACAACACTTCTTAATCAAGAGCACAGTTTCGTAAAATAAAATTCCTAAAGCGGTATCCAAGCATACTTCATGTAGTAGTAATAGTTATCTGTTCTGCATACATCTTCTGTGCAATGTAGAAATTAAAAATTATTATTCTGTAGAGAGTTCTTGTAGGGATGTTGTAACTGAAAGTTACTAAAAATTCAGCCCAAACATTCTCGAAAACAGAAATCGTATTTTTATTGTAGGTCAAAAATAAGTGGCACTATCCTCGCAAGTAATATCTAGATTGAATTTTGTCTTGAGATTTAAGAATGCGCGATTTGTTTTACTTGGTAAAAAACTTCCTAAAGCCAATATAGGATAAATATTTCTTTATTTTCAACTACCAATTTCGACAGTCAGGTCCGTACAATAGTGCACATACATGGATTACATCTTCTATCATGAGTTATGACTCAAATAAAGCTTTTTGTTTGACAATACAAAAAAAAAAAAAAAACAGAAAACTAAATTGAGCATTGAAATTTTTTGGAAGTATGTAAATGCATAGTTTTCATTTCCGTTTCTTGTAATGTCAAACAAAAAATCAAACAAAAACTCTATCACGTCGTAATTCATGATATGAGATAGATTCCTTGTATGTAAACTGTGTTACAGACCTGAGGACGACAGCAAAGTAAATATTTATGCTATTTTGATTTCAGAAAGATTTTTACCTAGTAATAGCTAATTACACGCCTTTTTGACAGGGCAGCACTAAAACAGGAAAATGTGGCAATATAATAAGAAATAATGAACATTTGTGAAGAATAAGCATACACAACTGTGTTTAACGTTGGTAACAATTAGATGTTTGGCACTTCATGTCCCATACCTAATACGATGAAACCTGAATAACCTGGCTTAGTCTTGCACGCTCTGGTTTAGTCACTGTGACTGAAAGTATTATGCAGACGCTTGTATTAACTTCTTATTTCTCCATAAATAATTATTACTAAGCCGGAAATGCTATCCGCTCAAAGCGACTACTGGAGCTGAACTTTCAGTCTCTTGTATTAGCGCAGAGTGCAGAGACAGTGGGTAACGCTACTCGTCTACTTGCTACAGTTCAGAGTAAACAAGTGGAAACACAAGGAAAATGTCAGCCGGTGACTTGGTCAACTATCTTCCGTTCAACGTTTGTGAGAGTACGACGTACACAAAGACGAGTTAAAAAGGCTACTCATCGAAGAAGAATGTAAGTTGGCAAGACATGAATTTCAAAATTTTTCTCTTATTTTCATACAGGTAGATATAGCACAGTAATTAGCACTTTGAAACATATGAAGTGCACAATAAAGGCAGTTCTAGATTAAAAACTACATAATCAATTCAGTTTCTCTCTCTTCGTTGATGGACAGTGTACTCACACAAACGTCCAACTCAAGACGGTTCACTGAATGACCACTGAGCATTTTGCTTGTGTTTACATTTGTTTACTGTCACCTCCAGCAGTTGGACGATTTGCGTCACTCTGGCTACCTGCAATTTTTTGTGGTACAGGAGGGCCATCTCATTTTCGTATTAAAGTTTTAATAAAAGCATGTTTAAGTGAATGAAGTGAAATTTTGTGAGCAGATGTTGAGGAGAGGAAGTGGACTACCGAAAACAGATGCAGAGCGCTGTTTGAAGAAAAAACGTTTTTCGTTTGGCATCTTCATAACGAACAAAGTTCAAAGAAAGGCAGTCGTTCTGCTTAACGACCGTCTGCTAACTAACAATGAGAGGCCACGACCTCGGATCACAGCTTTACTTCTAACTTCGTTCACCTTTAGTAGGCCATTAAAACAACATAATGAGCAAGTAGCTAGGTGCACTGCTCTGGCAATTCCGAGATAATCGCAAGAGAAGTTCTACGCTTGCAATATGTGCCTTGTATATCAGTGCTTAGGTGCCGGGCGTTACGGTTAATCGTGTTCAAGTGATTAGAGCTCATGCTTCGTAAGACGAACGTGTGGGACGGTTAGACTCCCACTCAAACCTATTAATCTATTTTTTTTATCACTGGTCATATTATTTAATTTACGACATTTGAGAGGCAATAAAATGAAAAAAGTAACCACGTATATTTGCATGAAGTTTCAATTTATGATTTCCACGTCTGTGTGACAAGTACCATCTTGCAACGCATTTGATGTCGAGAGAACATCCGACGAGCAATTTTACATTACTCTTGTGGTCTGCCACATTGCGACTTACTGTATTACTGATTGTAAATAACGTCATTCGCATCATTATTTATCGAGGTTCGACTTTGGGATTTCAAAGCCTCTCCTTCGTCCTTGAAAATTTAATTACAAATAGTAAATAGTCAAATAACACAAGAATTTCACAGAAACTTCAAGAAAATGCACATGGCGTTTTTTTTCACTATATTACCTCTCGAATGACGTATAAATTAAATAATTCGACCAGTAATGGAAAAAAATATAGGTCGCTTCGTGCACAACTCTCTTGCTAAGTCCAAACGCTAACCATCAGACCACAATGACTTCTTACTTCTGGCAGCTTTGCACAGATACGTCAGTTACATAATAGACGCGTAAAACTTCTGTTGCGGTTTTCTCAGATTTGTCGAAGTAGTGCACCTTATGCTTGAACATTTCATTGTTTTCATGACCTTCAAAAAGTGTACAAAGTTGGAAGTAAATCCGTGATCCCAAAGTCGTGGACTCACCTTGTAAGCAACGTTTGGTTGAGACATTGCGTTGTTTTAAAATACCGCTAAAAGTACGAGCACGGACTCGCGTAGGACGATGAACTGACAGTTGTTCGCAGAAGCTACGTGGCACTTATGAATACAGTATACTGAAAGGTCTGCGCTTGTTTGTCGTTAAGCAGGTAGACGGCGACTACCGTGGACAAAGGTCGACCGAAATGGTTTTGGTGGAAGAATGGATTCGAAACAACAAGATTCTCATGAATATTTAACACTGGTGTGTGGTCAAAAAAAGCACCTGCACAAAAGACGGTTTGCAGCTATATCGATGGGTTCGGTAGTGAAAGTGGAAGGGAACCTGCATGCAAAAATCTAGGTATTCGTCTTAGTTAAATGTCACAGATTGCAGGAAACAATGAGGTCGAGTCCTCGTGTCAAACACAGTGTGTACTGTTACTGCCTTACATGACTTAGACGTGAGTGTCAACAGAGGCGACAGGGCAATTGATCGAAAGTTCTACTCCAGCACAGCAATGCGCGACCCTACACCAGCAATGGCACGACTGCCAAGTTCACCTCATTAGCGTTCATTGTTGTGCCACACCCACCGCATCTCGCTGCATCTGATTCTGCTTTATTAAATAACACAAAGGATGCGCTACGATTTAAGAGGTTCGGCAACAACGAATAATTGTTGGCATCAGTCCATGGGTAAGTGGGTAGTACTCCCAAACAGTGGTTCTTAGACACAATAATGAAGTTGCCAGGAAGATGACACTGCTGTATTGAGGATAGTGGAGAGCATATTGAAAGATCCCGTGTACATTGACTGACGGTCGTTAATAAGGCACAAATAACTGCTCTCCTAAGTCATTTACGAACGCCTCTCCTATTTTGCTGCGGTCAACATATATACAAAGTGTTTCAAGTCATCGCATGAAACGCCGGTCGGTGTGGCCGAGCGGTTCTGGGCTCTTCAGTCTGGATCCGCGCGATCGCTACGGTCGCAGGTTCGAATTCTGCTTCGGGTATGGATGTCCTTAGGTTAGTAGGGTTTAAGTAGTTCTAAGTTACAGGGGACTGATGACCTCAGATGTTAAGTCCCATAGTGCTCAGAGCCATTTGAACCATTTAGACTACCGGCAACTCATGAGGCATATGTACACCATGAAGTGCCTATGCCCTGGTACCTCTCAGGGACATGATCAACACAAAAGGATGCCTAATGTCTCTGTGAAGCCTCAATGAACAGTATATATGTAACAGAATGTGTTCCTTATTGTTGTATACTACTTTGTAGATTTTGCAGCTCGTGGTCTTCCGGTAACGTTCTCGCTTCTCAATCACCGAGTCCCGGGTTCGATTCCCGGAGGGGTCACGGATTTTTCCCTGCCTCGAGATGGCTGGGTGTTGTCTTCATCACGACCATCATTCATCCCCATTACGCTCGGTGGAAGGCAATGGCAAACCACCTCCGCTAGGACCTTGCCTTGTCGGCAATGCGGGACTCCCGCATCGTTCCATACGCTCCTCGGAGTGTGCGACTTACATAAAATATACTACGTAGATAATGATAAGAAGCGGTGGGCTACAAAGTGGTGCAATAAATTTCGTCGTACAGAAGCTGGACAGGAGCAGAAATGATAAGCGAACAAGTAAATAAAATAAAAAGTTTTACTTAAGACATAGGTTTTTCTAAGCATTATGAAGAAACTTTACAAAAGAGCACACAGCAATAAAGTGCAGCTATTACAAGAAGCAAACTTAACAGCATTGTGCAGTGTAAGGCTCCTGCTACTAAGGCAGAACCAAACTGTTGGAAGCTAACTACAACTGTAGAAGACTGCGACTCAGCCTGAGGCGTGTAGGTGCTGACGCCCATCTTATATCGTGACGGCAGAGGGTGCTCGTAGTCGGAGCTGCCGAAGGTGTGGCTCAGCGGGCGTGCATCATTGGATCCGCCGAAGCTGTGGCTCAGCGGGCTTGTATCATTGGATGCGCCGTAGGTGTGGCTAAACGCAAGTGCGCTTTTTTTCTAAATGAAGCCCAATGATTTCTACGTACTGGATATAAATCGCGTCACAGCGTGCCAGTTGGGTTGCCAGTCGTCTATTACAATTAACAATAACTACGAAATCCACACACCTCAGTGCGCAGCTGCCACGCCTAACAGCTGACACCCCTCCAGCCACCGGGCGTACTTGTCCTCACGGTCAGGGACGAAAGCAGCGTCGCCGCGTCTGCAGCAGACGCTCACATTGATGCGAGATTTCATTAACACGTGTGCCCGCTCTTTGTTTTTGCGCTGTCTGCCATGCATATGAATGAATATGTCAAATTGATCCTCATCGCTAATTAAAACACACTGCAAAGGGACGTCTCATTTGTAATGTAAAACTGGTGCCGCAGCCTAGCCCACTGCGGCGGCCGTGGTGCCTGTTACCCCGTACAGCAGGGTCTTTGCGAAGAAGAAAAAAAGCCGGCGTTAAGTCAGAAATTAATGATCGCTGTCGTTCATATCTCTGGCCCGGCCTGTCGAAGCTCGTGAAGCATTCCAGAGCTAACGAGGCTCGTTAATCCTGGAAGAGCGGGCGGCAGCCTGCTGGAACGCTCGGCCGCGGACCAGTATTTCGCGCAGCAATTGAAACAAAACCGCGCTCTTTACAGCTGGGTGCTCCAGGCGTGGCTCGGCTGGTTCGTCCGGTCGCCGCCCAGATTCGTGTAGCGCTGCCGGCAGCCGAGCTTTCCGCTAGCCGACCCCCATAAATAAGCCGCGGATCCACAGATTATTTCGCCAGATTTGTTGTGCGCGCTCAGACTTTGTCGGCGAAAAGTCGCTGCTCCATTGTTCGGTAAAAATGTGCCTGCGATACGCGAATAAATCCTGCTGTTTCACAACGCAGTATAATGGGCCGATATTATTTACAGCGTACGTAAGCGGCAAAGGGGAAAACCAGTGGGAAGGCCTCCGTTTATTTAGCAACACACTGGAACTGCATTTTGTACTGCGGACCGTTTCGTCCTAGCGCACGCACACTCAAACAAGCGGGCGTTATAGCGGTAGAAATGGAAATGAAAGAGGGTAGTGTAGCTTGGAAGTGAGTATAGACGCAAGGTTTTATGGAGTTTCCAGTGAGCAAGAAGTTAAAATGAGCTATGTTCAAAGCATGCCAGTTTAGTATGTGTCCAGATCCTTACTACTACTACGCCTCATTAATTTTTCCTTCGCTTACCCTCCTCCATGCTACCACGAATAACATGTAAGTGTCTTCGTTTGGAAATCTAGGATACGCGAAGGGCCTAGCCGTGTTCTGCCCCTTCAAGCTAGAACACAGACTTCTTGACACATTTCATTAACGTGATACGCAGTACTAACGTCGTTGTCCCAGTTCACTTGTACTGCACGGGTTGTGAGTTTGTTGTCCTTAAAGTGAGGCTATAAAATAGCTGGCGAGGTGGCGGAGACACTCTATTCTACTAAAATATTGAAAAGTTCCAAATTTTGGATGCAAGTAGCTTTTTAGTAATCAGATGAAGCAGGTACAGCTATAAATTGTTGTAAGACGTTTTACTTCCGTCAGATGACAGTCACATATTTTAAATTAATGTTACACTGAAGAACCAAAGAAATTGGTACACCTGCATAATGTCATGTGGGGCTCCCGGGAGTACGCAGAAGTGCCATAAAACGACTAGGCATGGGGTAGACTACTGTGTGAAGTAGTGTTGGAGGGAACTGACACCATAAGTCCTGCAGGGATGTCCATAAATCCGTTAGAGTACGGGGGGTGGAGACTTCTTCCGAACAGCACGTTCCAGTGCATCGCAGATATGATCAATGATGATCATGTCTCGGGAATTCTTGGCGAGCGATTACGTACATGGCACCTGTCAGAGTCGTATCTAGACGTATCAGGGGTCCCATGTCACTCCAATTGCACACGTCCCTCACCGTTACAGAGCCTCCACCAGCTTGATCATTTCCCTGCTGACATGCAGGGTTCATGGATCCATGAGGTTGCCTCCATTCCCGTACACGTCCATCCGATCGATTCAACGACACTCCAGTGTAGGTGTTGAGGGACCCAGGCAAGGTGTAAAGCTTTGTGTCGTGCAGTCGTCAAGGGTACACGAGTGGGCCTTCGGCTCCGAAAACCCATATCGATGATGTTTCGTTGAATGGTTCGTACGCTGACACTTGTTGATGGCTCACCTTTGAAATATGCAGTAATTTGCGGAAGGTTTGCACGTCTGTCACGTTGAACGATTCTCTTCAGTCGTCATTGGTCCCGTTCTTGCAGGATCTTTTTCCGGTCGCAGCGATGTCGGAAATGTGATATTCGACCTGATTCCTGGTACGTTAAACACGTGAAATGGTCGTACGGAAAAATCCCCACTTAATCGTTACCTCGGAGATGCTGTGTCGCATCGCTCGTATGCCAACTATAATACCATGTTTACACTCACTTAAATCTTTATAGCCTGCCATTGTAGCAGCATAACGATCTGACAAGTGCACGAGACACTTGTCTTACATAGACTTTAACATCAGCGCCGTATGGTGCCTCTTTACATCTCTCTGTATTTGAATACGCAAGCCTATACCAGATTTTTGGCGCTTCAGTGTAGAATCTATCCCAGTCCTATTACATTAAGTGTTGCAGAAAACATGTTAACAAAAATTATATACACTGTTACTCTGTTCTATGCTCAGAATATTCCCACACCCGAGATCTTATTTATGTTGCTAGTAACCGGAACTGTACCGTTTAATCACTCGCTCCAGGGTTACCATACAGCCTGAATCACTGCTTTCCAGCGCAATTTTGGTGGGAGCCGAAGGTGCACGAAATGTTTCGCCTCTATACCGTTATTCTTACATTGATGAAAACTTTAATAAAAATGGGATATGAATTAAGAGGATCCGCTGTAGAGTGACAGTTTCGTTCTGGAAACATCGCCCAGGATGTGGCTAAGCAATGTCTTCGCAGTATCCTTTTTTCCAGGAGTGCTGGTTCCGCAAGTTTCGCAGGAGAAATTCTGTGAAGTTTGTAGTGCGGGAGACGAGGTGCTGTCGGAAGCAATACGGGTAGTTAGTCGTGCTTGAGTAGCTCAGTCGGTGGACGATAACAGGTATGTTAGGTGACACATTAACAAACAGCGTCAAACCTGCAACAGACTTAACTGATCGGCAGGATAACATCCGACCGACGGCAGTAAATCTCTTCTGAAGATGTATTCCATAGCACACTGTAACACATTATTTTGCAGCAGAGGACTGACAACGTGTGGCCTGCCTAATTTAATTCCATGGCTTGGACTCCGTATGCTGCGCTGATGAGATTTTCTAGAAGCGCAGTTGGGAAAATGCTGCAAACTGTTTGACAGTCGGTTGAACGTAGAGAGCTGTAATAAACGTCAACGTAGAGCCATGGTACTGCAGGGACTTTTAATTTGAATGTCGACGTAAAGGTAATTAAATCAGGGAAATAGGGGGTTACACCTACCAGTCTTTATCACTAATCGGCAAGTCACTAGGCAGCGCATGGCGGAGGTTACTGTGTATCACCGTAATCATTATGTCCCTTATTCCACTCGCTAATGGAGAAATGATTGCCTTTACACTTCTGTAGGAAATTAAAGTTGAAGCCAAATCTAGTTACTTACGACAGGCTGTTCGCCATATAATACTCATTTTTCTGAGAAAATATTTGCTTTCACTATTTAGTGTTTCCTATATATGAGCATTTCCCTTTATTGGTTACGGATGGTTTCAGATCTATCTACAGAAAGCAATCAGAAGTGCTGTTACTCACTGGCATCGTCTTTATTCTCTTCATAAATGCGGCTGCGGAACCATAAACAAAATGCATTGAAAACAGTCGTACACAAGCGATTTTAGTTATATTTCTGTCTTGTTATGCCTTTTTTTCATTCTTGTTCTCAAAGTCAGTTCTTCTGTGTTTACGTTCTCAAACATCATACCTTTGTTTACAAGCGGAAGCTTGTAACCCAATTCCACAACGTTGAGCAGCGAAGGCCACGGTCGGCGAATGGAGGTGCGCCCACACGTCCTCCGGCTGGTAAATTAAACGCACACGAAGTCGGCCTGCGGACAGCGATTTATGCGGTGAGGAAATTTGATTCCACAGCTTATTTGCAAGGATGAGACGCCACTTCGGCTAATCCCAGTTCTCTGTGTATTCGCCTTCCGTTGCATACGTCATCGTCCTTACCTGTACTGCTTGACAAAGAACCACGTTTAATTGCGGTTACACGACAGCTTCAATAGTGCCTATGTTTTGGTTGCAGGTGACAAAGCGAGTGATACGCTGAAGACCTTAGTCGTTTTACGCAAGAAGGAATCACTTTCTGAACAATGATATCTGCTTAGTCGCAAGTACCGCCCCATCTGGCCGTTAGTGCTAACATTTTCTTTGCTTAAAATTGGTTAAACATTACTATAAATGATGAACAAGAAGCTACAGACATGGCGCACAAGTGTGCTACAGATTAACATGAACGTGACACGTCAGTGTGCAAGATATGAATTCTCGTCTGGGTAACACAATTTAACACAATTCGAAAAAAGTATTATTGCTAAAGCAAAATCGAACTACGATGACGGAGGCTATTTACGTAATACGTACGTCTGCTCGAACAAAGCAAAATAAGAAACAGAAATTTTCTTTTGAGAAACTGGGAGATACCAAGCTAAGAGTTTATCAAAGCGTTTATGAATAACTTTTGACGTATCACGAGGAAAATGTTAAAGTATGTATTGCTGAAGACGGATTCCAAGTAGTGAAAAAATTTAACGACATCGGAAAACACGGAAAATGTTCAGTTTTTTGCATTAGTTAATAACTTGTTCGGTGAATGAAGTGTCACACACTCATATCTTGTTAAGTGAGCCAGTACCTCGACCATACATTTATATTCGAATCTGTGTACCATACTACGAAACGTGCCAATGAATTTGCCAATCTAGAATCTGTCATTGTGTGAAAATGTAACATGGGCAGTGCGAATACTGGAGAAAGAGAGTCATTTGAAGAGTGGTGCTACAAAAGGATATTAAAAAGTGACTAATTGATACAGAAAAATGAAAGCCTCTGTTACCGGTAGGCGGCGAAACATGTGGGAAAGATTACCAGAGGTTAGCATAACACCTGTGGATGTATCCATGTATAGACAGAAACAGTAGAGGAAATATTTTACAGCTAGACAAGTATCAGTATACGGGAAGCTGTTTACTGAGAACGTTGGCTATAGTACACACGCAAATATGGAAAGATTTGTTAGTGAATAGTAGTACAACAAAAACGTGCTTAAATGAATCGTCGACAATGAATTGATTTTGTTCCGTGCCACTGAAGTGTTCTCAACCTCTTTGACATAACCTACGTTGCAGCTGAAATATTTTTTATTGACGATGGAAGTATGCCCAAGAAATGTCGTGCGTAAGCATGAAATTCATTGTAAGCTAGTGTTGAGTTGTAAAATTCGCCTTCTGTGCAGTGGGTTTCAGCATCTTCCCTTTCTCACAATACTGCGACCGCTGTACCTCTCACGCATGACATGATACGCCACCAGCTTTTGCATACCACGTACTTTTCCCTTACCTAGGTGATCTATCACTGACACAAAGCGGGAAAGTTATTGCGCAATGTCTCACGTAAATATGTCCTAGCCCTCTACCAAGCGAGTACATTTATAAATCGTAGAGTGTGAGCTGTTCGCAAGAGCAAACTGTTTTCAGAACTAACTTACGCGATTTCAACAATGACAGCAATTTAGTGCCGTTGTTTCATAGTATGAAGGATACTTAATCTTGGCCACGAGCTCTCACGTAAAGGTCTTCATACAATTACGGTTCTTTACCATCAGACTATGACTTGAAAGTATGGCTTCTCCACGGCAATGCAAGACCCTGCATTCAGCCAAGTTGCACCTGCGTGATTCACGAGCACCGAGTGATCAGCTTTGCCCATCTCACGCGGAACGCTGGAACCGGTAGTTTCGCTGCGTAGCATTCAGGGAAGTGATGATTCATGCGGCGGGCAAATGTTCCTCGAAAAAGATTTTCAACATCCTCCTGTGGTGCAATCTTTGCAGTAAATTCAGAACGCACCTATATCAGTGTAAAGATATTTGGAATTTTCAATTGTTTTAAACTGAAGCCATAGACTTTCCATGGCCCTCCCGCATCACCGACCAACGCACAAAATTCTTCTTACGATAGCCATAAGAAAATTCATATTAAAGACAAAAGAATAAACTGTGAAAAATTCGCAAAAACTTCCGCAGCTACGGCATTCGCAACTGTATTGTATTTTGCGGGAACATGACATACACAATACTTGCAGCGTATCCAGCAAGCGACCGCAGTGGAGGTGATACTGGACTCGTATACAGAAGGCCAGATGGAACGTGGTTCAGGTCCCCGCCCGGCCATTAACAGTTACAGTTTTCGTGACTTCGCTAAATCACTTAACGTGAATGTCGAGAAGGTTCGTTTAGGAAGGTTACGCCTGATGTCAGTATCCAACCCTGTTTTATCCGAGCACGGGTCCGATAAGTAAGTTATCTGAACGAAACAAAGTGAAGAGCAGGATTAATTTAGCTGTATGACAAGGCAATCATTAAGAAAACTTTTTTTGAGTAATGCTGATCATTCGGGAAGCCTTGCTGAAGTACAGAAGTGATAAGTCAGAGAGAGAGAGAGAGAGAGAGAGAGAGAGAGAGAGAGAGAGAGAGAGAGAGAGGGAGGGAGGGGGCGTTAAAACGATAGTTAAAAATTTTAAACGTGATAGATTGCCGTTGTTTCCCTAAATCATTTCAAGTAATTGACAGTATATTTCCCATTTAAAGCGTACGACTGGAAGTACAACTCATCATTGTTCACTTCGAGCACGTGGTCTCTCACTGATGACCTTGGCATCGATGGGGAGTTAAATAACAATCTACCTTCAGATTAGACGGATAATATTCCGCGAAGATCTCCATGGTTAGTAAACAATTCGTTTAGCGCTAGCGTTTACAACAGAAAAAATGAGGGCATCCATCACATACAGCTGCAGTATTAAAGCTAAGAATGGACATTCTAGCCAAAATCTCCATTATCTACCGGCAGTGAGGCTCTAGCTTTCGGATGACACATATCTACAGAACATCAAGCTGTCTTTTCCTTGTAGTACCGGGTGATCAAAAAATCAGTATAAATTTGAAAACTTAATAAACCACGGAATAATGTAGATAAAGAGGTAAAAATTGACACACATGCTTGGAATGACATGGGGTTTTATTAGAACCCAAAAACAGTATTGCTAGATGCGTGAAAGATCTCTTGCGCGCGTCGTTTGGTGATCGTGTGCTCAGCCGCCACTTTCGTCGTACTTGGCCTCCCAGGTCCCCAGATCTCAGTCCGTGCGATTATTGGCTTTGGGGTTACCTGAAGTCGCAAGTGTATCGTGATCGGCAGACATCTCTAGTGATGCTGAAAGACAACATCCGACGCCAATGCCTCACAATAATTCCGGACATGCTTTACAGTGCTGTTCACAATATTATTCCTCGACTACAGCTATTGTTGAGGAATGATTGTAGACATATTGAGCATTTCCTGTAAAGAATATCATGTTTGTATCGTCTTACTTTGTTATGCTAATTATTGCTATTCTGATTAGATGAAGCGCCATGTGTCACACATTTTTTGAACTTTTGTATTTTTTTGGTTCTAATAAAACCCCATGCCATTCCAAGCATGTGTGTCAATTTGTACCTCTCTATCTACATTATTCCGTGATTTATTCAGTTTTCAAATTTATACTGACTTTTTGATCACTCGGTATATGTTTAAAATTTCGTGCGTGTTTCTGTTTAAGAGGTGTAAGCTCGCATTTTGTAAGTGTAAATTCCGGCAGTCTGCAGTGCAGTTTTCATTTCTTCTGAACAGCGAGCTACATATTCTTTGAGGCATCAGTGTCCGTTGGCGATACTTAAGGAGGGTAGCAAGTTACATCTTTAAGATTCTGTCTACTTTTATAGTTTACTTCTCAGGTAGTCTTGCTAGGATGGGTAGGATAAGTGCGTGCTATGTGTGGATGTACGAGGAGCTGGCCGCAGTTCGCGAACACCTGAATGCGCTTTCCGCTACGGTCAGTCACCTTCAGGCTGCCGTCTCGGGATGTAGCGGTAGTGGATGATTACCGAAGCACACAAAATGAACAACAGTGCAGCTCGCAAATTTCTTGACCGTTTTGAGACAGGCGATGAAACTTGGGCTTATCTCCATACTCCAGAGAGCAAACAGCAATCAGTGCTGTCGCGCCATACTCATTCTCCTTCAGCCAGAAAATTCAAAAATCAGGAAACAGTGAGGAAAATCGTAGTGTTTGGGACAGAAAATGGGTTCTTCTCATTGATTTTTTGGGAAGAGGTGAAACAATAAATGCTGCAAGATATTGAGAGACCATGAAGAAACCTCGCAGAGCCATACAAAGGAAGCGTTGCAGGCAGCTGACAACGGGAGTCTGTCTCCTTCGAAACAACAAGCGTCCACACACCGCTAATGCAACACAAGAGCTGTTGACTTCGTTTGGTTGGGATGCTTTAAGCCACCTCTCTCACAGCCCCGATCTCGCAGCTAGTGACTATCACCTGGTCACTAAACTAAGGAACACCTTCGTGAAAAACACTTTTCCAACGATGAAAATCGAAGTGAAGAACTGGTTGAAAAAGGCGCCGGGAGACATCTATGACAAGGGAATCAAAAAACTCATCCCTTGAATGACAAAATGTGTTAAGGTAAATGGCGATTATATGGGAAAATAGTGCAAATCCTATACCACAATGCATGTAAATTTTATTAAAATATTCATTTTGTGTACTTCAAAAAAAATTCTTGTAGTCTTACTCTCCGAACAAGTCTCGTAGGTTGATATTGGGCTGCGACGTAGCGTACTCGTTGCTGTGGAAACAAAAGTTGTGGTGGTGACCGTACAGGGGCTCTTGTCATTGTATTATACTGCGTTGTATGTCCTTTCCAAAAATGAGGATAACAGGGACCTTAATATGTTACACATAGCCTGAATGTGAATGTGTTAGGTTATTCATGATCACTGTGTATAAACACCTCCATGTGTATCTGCTTTCATCACGAGACACATGCACAAACACAGCTTCATCGGACTGTATGTTGCAACTTGACAAACCACTTGTATTTAACTGTTTACTAACAGGAAGCTCCTCAAAACACTGCCACCTGCTTGTAAAGTAGAGCACATCTTGCTTATAAAGTGGAACACAGCTGGGGCTGCGCTGCGGATATCTGCCGTAGCAAAATGGCACTCGGAACAGATGAAGGCGATGAAAAGAGACGATGATGACAGCCATGTCTGGCGTGATCAGGTTACGAATACAGATAGAGCTTCAAACCTTTTCATTTGGGTCATCAGTGCACGCTATTAGTAACTGTACATGAGCCTAGACGACTGCAAAGTTGCAGCCAGTATTTTCTGACTCGTTTGCTCTATGGTGTCGCGACAAACACTTAACAATATCGACATTGTGGTACAGGTCCGATTTGGGCTACGCATATAACTGCTAACAATAAAATATATTTTAGTCAAATGTTCACGTAAATTCTTCAATGGCTGAACAGGTTTCCACTGAGAAATCATTTTCAGTAGCCCAGAGATAATTCTTAGCCGATGAGTGCGTTAGATAAAGTGAGAATTCAACATTCAAGTAAACATTGCCTCTTCCGCGTGATACAATGTAGCCATTGTCAGGGAAGTACCTGCAGTTTATTGAAAAAGAAGTGCCAGTTGAAACCTGATTAGCCATTAAACAGTTTACGGCAACAATTGACTACAAAACAGTACACTGTGGTTGAAGATAGTGTACTCGCTGATGCTCTCTGCCAACACATGAGCAAATATGATCAAATTGCTTAAATTTGTCAGCTTTATTCTTCAGTCCTTCATATTCTTCGACATTTCAAAGATACTTAGGATTAGCCTATTCTCTGAATCGAACAGCAGAAACTTCGCCCACAGTTCCACTTCATAATTTTGAGAAAGCGTTCTTCGTCGCACAGCTCTGCCTGCCAATAGAGCTTACTGCCTGCCAAAAGAACGTCACTGTTTCGTCACGACATAGCAACTAATATGTTGTCTAGTTAGTAAATAGAGGGGTAAATAGACTGAGATATATAGATAGATAATACAGGATGGGCAACGGGAAATAGCAAATTTTTCAGTTGGCCGCTATGCTAAGACGTAGATGTGCTCGTGACGTCTACCGCATACCATTATAAGTAGGTTGTTTAGGTTTTTTTTATTTGTAACACCACCTCTGTATGAAAATCACAGGCTGTGCTGTGTGCAGTCTGTGGCTGGTTGGCATTGTTGTAATACTCGCCATTGTAGCGTTGGGCAGTTGGCTGTTGGCGCGTAGCGTTGCGCAGTTGGAGGTGAGCCGCCAGCAGTGGTGGACGTGGGGAGATTGATGGCGGAGTTTTGAAATTTGTAAGACTGGATATCATGAACTGCTGTATATATTATGACTATTAAGGCAAATACATTGTTTGTTCTCTATTAAAATCTTTCATTTGCTAACTATGCCTATCAGTAGTTAGTGCCTTCAATAGGTTGAATCTTTTATTTAGTTGGCAGTAGTGGCGCTCGCTGTATTGCAGTAGTTCGACTAACTAAGATTTTTGTGAGGTAAGTGATATGTGAAACGTATAGGTTAATGTTAGTCAGGGCCATTCTTTTGTAGGGATTTTTGAAAGTCAGATTGCGTTGCGCTAAAAATACTGTGTGTCAGTTTAAGCACAGTTATGTATGATTTTTCTAAGGGGATGTTTCACTATACCATACCATACCATGTCATTCAGTTCGGTATGGAACGTTAGCCAGTGCAAGTGCGTACTGAAGAAGTGGAGTAGTTCTGTCATGTGCAGAGCTCAAAACGTCGTGGAAGAGACCGAAATTTCCGTTTAGCAAACACAACAACAAAATCCAGATGAATAAAACAACCCGAAGCTCTTTCATGAGGTCCAGCATAGCCGAAAGGTTGTCGTCGGTTGTACTGCTGGACAGTGCGTTGGAATCGTTGGCCCATATTTCTTTGAAGACTGCAACGGTCCACCTGTGAGTGCCAGTTACGACCGTTATACAGTCCTGATTAACAAATTTTCCTTCCACAGCTGCAGGGACATTGTGGTCTACAGATAATACGATGTGAGTGAGAAGGGACTACAGCCGACACGGCCCCTAATTCAATGGCTACACTAAGGCGCCACCTCCTACATAGATTACTCTTACCATTCCGAGATAATCCATGGCCGGCGAGATCACCTGATATTTCAACTATTATTTCTTCTTTTGTGGAGTCATCTCAAGAATAAATTGTCTTCACGGCACTCCACAGTGATGATTTGAAGGCCGCAACCCAGGAGGAGTATAGAGGCCATTCCTCAATGAGTGAGATGGTAATAAAATTTTTCGTACCGTTTTAGGCAATGTACCACCAATGACGAAAGAAATTTGGGCGATGTACTTTTTAAGAAGTGAAAGTAATGGAAATGTGTGTAGAAGAGTTATCTGTATCTTAAATAGATGTAAATACAGCGTGTTCAGTAATTCCCGTTAAAAACTTCTACCACTACTATAGGGGTGTGAGTGCGTAACATTTTGAATAGGAATTCATCTCCGAAAACGTCATCCAGTAACGCTGCAGATCGTCAAAGTTACAGTCGTCGGCACCTTTAAATGTATGTTTTTGTGATGTTGAGAACTTCCTAATTTGATGAAGAAGGATAAATTTTGTCAATTTGAGGTAAAGCTCCCCGTACCTGGAATCTATAAGCGAAAAACCGTGCTGATACGTTTGACGGTAAAATACATGTACTGGTTCTGTTGTTACTACCATTGTACGATAGGCAGTTTTCAGAGGTGGTAGTATGGACCAAACCAAAAGTCCATTAAACATGGGCTTTAATGCATACCTCAAGAGCTATGAGCAGCACTACTGAGAAACATCTAATCAATCCCATAAGTGATCATAGCTCCTCTGGTGTGCATTTTAGAGCTCATGCATAGTAGATCTTTTCTCTTCTTTTGGTCCATACTATCACCTCTGAAAATTGCCTACCCTGCAACTCAGCAACGACACCAGTACAAGTGTTCCACTGTCAGAGATATCAGAACGGTCCCTGCTAGTAATTTTCGACTCGTTCGTTCCGGGACAGGGACCATTACCTCAAACTGATGCAGTTATCGTTCTCCCTCACCCTAGAAAGTTTGTAACATTATCACGGAATCACCCTTGTACATTCATTTACAGGTGCCGGTGCCTATAGTTTCGACGGTCTGTAGCGTCGTTGGATGACGTTTTCGGACATGGGTTCCTATTCAAACTATAATGTACTCTTTTTACCATAAAAGTCCTAGAAGTTTGCAACGGCAGTTTCCGAACACCTTGCATTGCTACAACCCACAAATTCAAATGAAAACGTAACTCTTTCCTTGAGCCACTCTGTAGGAAGGTATATAGATGGATAAAGTACTACTTCAAGTGGACAGCAAAGACTTCAGAAGAAAACTTTACCGTGGCTTTGAACAATTGCTTTACCAATATCGTCAACATTCCGTACTCAAAACACTGGATCTTTGAACATATGGTCCCCCTTAGTGTCATGAGAACTGTTATTTGTCTGGATTAGCTGCATTAACTGTGACACTTCGCAGAAAGGAATCAAAGGAGACAGCACAATGCTTCCGAACTGAAATGAGTAGTTCCCGCTGCTTAGAAGAAGGGAACTAGCCCGTCTGGCGAAGACTTCCGCGTATCCCACGCTCGCCTCACCTCGCCGCCGGCTTGTGAATCACGCCACCTCTGCATCAGGAAGGTCTGCAGAGAGGACACCGGTGAAACGTGGCGCGGCCTGACTCACGTAGAACAGCTCGGAAGCAGCGCCAAGACTCGCAGGATGTTGGGGAAATCGTTACAACAAGTGGAGCCCTGTTTCTAGATTGTCAATGTTAATTGAATATCTGTGCCCATCTACACCTACATACATAGTTCATAAGACACCTTACGGTGCGTGGCGGAAGGTACCCTATACCGTCAGTAGTCATTTCCGTTCCTGTTCCACTCGCGGACATTTGAGGAGAAAATGACTCCTGTGTGCCTCCGTATAAGCTCTAACTTCTCATACCTTACCTTCGTGGTCCTTATGCGAATGTATGTTGGTGGCAATGGAATCGTTCTGCAGTCAGCTTCAAATGCCGTTCTCGGAATTTTCTCAATAGCGCTCCTCGAAAATGTCGCCTCATCTTCAGGGATTCCCATCGGAGTTCCCGAAACATCTTCGTAATACTTGCGTGTTGTTCGATCCTACTCGTAACAAATTTGGCATCCCGACCCTGAAATGCTTCCAGGTCGTCCTTCAGTCCGACCTGGTGTGGTTCCCACACACTCTACCAGTACTAAAGAATAAGTCGCACTAGCGTCCTATACACGGTCTCCTTTACAGATGAACCACACTTTCACAAAATTCTCCCAATAAACAGATGTCGACCATGCGCCTTTCCTACCACAATCCTCACATGCTCGTCCCATTTCATATCGCTTCGTAATGTTACACCCAGATATTTAAACGACATAACTGTGTTAAGCAGGGCTCTACGTACGCTGTATTCGAACATTACCTGTTTGTTTTTCCCACTTATCCGCATTAACTTAACTTTTTCTACATTTAGAGGTAGCTGCCATTTATCACACGAATTAGACATTTTCTTTAAGTCATGTTGTATCCTCCTGCAGGCACCCAGCTTTGGCACTTCCCCCGTACATCACAGCACCATCAGAAACAACTGCAGACTGTTGCCAACCTTGTCCACCAGATCATCCATGTACACACGTCAATAAAAGTTTTGCATCACCCAGGTTACCAGAACTCCTGAAGAGAGACGTTGACTGCGGATATTGTATCACAGACAGTCTGACCATTCAGAGATGTCACTAAAACTGCCCAAAGACGTAAACAACGTGAATGAGCACCGCCTATTAGACTGAGGGGGTCCGACGGACGATCACTTCGTCATTCCACCAGGAAGGAGGTGCGTGGCTCGTGTTGTCTGAAGTTCAACCGTGCCTGCACGGTCAATACCGCGGTTCGATCACGTCCGCATTGTTACTTTGTGCCAGTAAGGTCTCTCAACAAGGGAAGTGTCCAGGCGTCTCGGAGTGAACCAAAGCGATGTATGTTGTTCGGACATGGAGCAGATAAGAGAGATAGGAACTGTCGATGACATGCCTAGCTTAGGTCGCCCAAGGGCTATTACTGCAATGGATAACCGCTACCTACGGATTATGGCTCGGAGGAACCCTGTCAGCAACGCCGCCATGTTGAATAATGCTTTTCGTGCAGCCATAGGAGATCGTGTTAAGACTCACCGTGCGCAATATGCTGCAAAATGCGCAACTTCACTCCCGACGTCCATGGCGAGGTCTAGCTTTGCAACCACGACACCACGCAGCGCGGTACAGATGGGCCCAATAACATGCCGAATGGACCGCTCAGGACTGGCATCACGTTCTCTTCAACGATGAGTGTCGCATATGCTTTCAACCAGACAATCGTCGGAGACGTGTTTGGAGGCAACCCGGTCAGGCTGAACGCCTTACACACACTGTCCAGCGAATGGAGCAAGATGGAGGTTTCCTGCTGTTTTAGAGTGGCATTATGTGGGTCCAACGTACGCCGCTGGTGGTCGTGGAAGACCCCGTAACGGCTCTACGATACGTGAATACCATCCTCCAACCGATAGTGCAACCATATCGGCAGCATATTGGTGAGACATTAGTCTTCATGAACGACAATTCACGCCCCCCATCGTGCACATTTTGCGAATGAGCTCCTTCGGGATAACATAATCTCTTGATCAGTGTGCCCAGCATATTCTCCAGACATGAACCCTATCAAAAATGCCTGGGACGGATTGAAAGGGCTATTTATGGACGAATTGATCCACCACCCACTTTGAGGGATCTACGCCGAATCGCCGTTGAGAAGTGGGACAATCTGTACCAACGATGTCTTGATGAACTTGTTGATAGTATGCTACAACGAAAACAGGCATGCATCAATGCAAGAGGACGTGCTACTGAGTATTAGAGGTACCGGTGTGTACAGAAATCTGGACCACCACCTCTGAAGGTCTCGCTGTATGGTGTTAAAACATGGAATGTGTGGTTTCCACGAGCAATAGAAAGGGCGTAAATAATGTTTATGTTGATCTCTATTCCAATTTTCTGTGCAGATTCCGGAACTCTAGGAACCGAACCGAGGCGATACAAAACTTTCTTTGATGTGTGTATACCATAAAAAAATAGTAACGGCTCTATCACACCCCTGGGGCACTGCTAGCAGTATCCTTGCCTCTGATGAACACATGCCGTCGAGAACAACATACTGGGTTCTGTCACTTAAGAAGTCTTCAAGACA
Organism: Schistocerca gregaria; assembly: GCF_023897955.1. Lineage (NCBI taxonomy): Eukaryota > Metazoa > Arthropoda > Insecta > Orthoptera > Acrididae > Schistocerca > Schistocerca gregaria. The sequence continues at coordinate 313,435,928 of NC_064924.1, read as the reverse complement.
CTCATAAACCTAAAAGTCCATTCCATATGCTCTTCGTTTACAATAAAAGGAATAAAATTTTTATTCCACTATAACAAACTTGTAGCTTAATCGTCCACCAAAGCTGTCTCTAGCTTGTTACCTGTCGTAGAAGTCGAGCGAGTTGGTGCAGGGAATTAGCGCAGTGGACTAGCATTCAGCAGGACGGGGTGAATCACCCACCAGGCGACCCTGATTTTGTTTTTAGTGTTGCTCTAAGTATACTAAGACGAATGACTAAGTAGTTCCCTTTAAAGAAACACCCTGTTTTCTTCCTCATCCTTGGCCTATCTTCCTCAATCTTGCTCCACCATCCGCCTCCGTAGCGTTACGGTCGACGCGTCAAGTTACTATGCAAAGCACCGTCGTTTAAATCCCTGTACTGCCAAGGATTGCCCCCCTTGGTGGGAGAACTGGAACAGTGCACACTCAGCTCCGAGGAGCTTCTGAGGAGCTACTTGAAAGATTAGTAGTAGCACCAAAGTTCGAGCAGCTGTGAAAGACTGGTGGGTGATAGATGTGGTGGACCCATCCCCTCCACACATCCACCAAATGACGCCACTGGTAGAGGATGACACGGCGACCGATCAGCATTGTGCAGCCCTCATGGTCTGTTGCGGACTTAGTTACCTTTGTCTGACAATGAGCTTGCATTATGAGAACCTAACCTTCGTTCCTTTTTTTTTACCCGTCTGTCTCACAGTCTGTACAAACGAAAACCTTTTAAAATCATTTTATTGGCTCTCTGTCTGTCCATATGTCAGTCTGTTAAGACCCCTTTATCTCAGGAACGGGTGAGGCATCAAATTGAAATCTGTCTACGTTTCATTGCCGGTGTAAAAAAAATTGAGCTATCTCACCGTAGTCGTAAGATACGTCAATTTGTGGCACTTATTTTGATACTCGCAAACTCTCATCAAAACCTGTTGATGAACTGTCTCTATATGTAATTAACTTTCTACGGAACCCTCAGGGCTCGAACCCTACTCACGCTTTTCCGGTTTGTTTAACTATGCAAGCTTTCTCAAGGCTGCCGTCGTATTGCAATACTCGCGCAGGATAAGTCACAGCACTGTCTTCGGAAATTCATATCTGACGAAAACTGTTACTTCAGGCGAATGTCATAGTAACCCACAAACCTACAACTGTCTTCAAAGCTTAGTAACCTACTAGCTGATTACGCGCTTCTAAACTACCTCCCGCAATTAGTTTAACATTCATACTTTCAGCCGCTTAGCAGTGACAGATACGCTTTTGTCGAGTTAACGAGTATTTCCCCTTTGTTAAATTCTTTGTTGTGGCGGAACCTCCCCTAGCTTTAATTTTCAGTCTAATACTCAAAGGTCTCCACTGACGCAGTGGAAAACCCACTTTTGTTTAGGACATCACTGAAACTGAGATAATTTGCGAGGGATTGCTCAACATACCCATATTGTAGGCTTCGCAAGCATGCTTGGCCGTATGCAACGTAATTTTGCGCGAGCATTCAGACTGTTAAGGCTGCTTGAGTCTCGATCGCTATTCCATCGTCTAAGTTTCTGAAATCACTTAATGCACATAATGCAATAAAATCTTCGCATTTATAGTCGTATAATAACGCAGTATGAGTGTTCCGTATGGGAAACGCTGTTCACTTTCTTTCCATCTTCTTTGCTAGGAGATGGAAAGGGAATAACATTTCCGAAACACATTGCGATCTTAAATGGCAAAAAAGGAAAGAAAATTCTTTCATTGATACGCTGCGAAAACCTATAAAGAACCATCATACCATGGTACTGAGAATAGTCAAGCTCGTATAAGCAAATTTCTGTTCTGTGGCAATCTTTGTAGCGGCACTGTACAGAACAAACTGCTGGAAAAGGTTATTAGAGTACAACCAGAAACAGAGCTTGCTTAAAGTGCATGCGCTTTAAATCGTATCACGATAAGGGAACGAGTGATATTCTTTGCGTTACACGTTTAATAGACTATAAAATGGTTAAACCTGCCATAGACATCTAGGTCGTTATTAAAGAGATATTTACTTACTTATTTTATTTATTTAGCATGTGGCTAATAGTCATATCATAAAATTACGTATATGTATGTACATATTTATACACAAGAAACTAAAGTTTGGCTTTACAACTAAATATCCAGTCCTTCAATCCAGCGCACTGCATCTGGAGTTGCTAGCAGGAAGTCGTCTTCGGCACCGTGTTAGGCTCGAATCCTGCATCCACTGACAATGTGGTAAACAGTCTGGTATGCAGACCCGCAGTCACAGGTCGGATTAGGCAGCGTCTTCCACTTAGAGAGCATCCCTGCATCGGCCATGGCCGGTGCGGATTCTGTTGAGGATAGTCCACTTGGAAGTTTAGCACCTGAGAAGATGTTATGCAGACGCATATCTGTCACTGCTTCCCACCGACCTTTCCATTATTCAAAGGGTTTTAAACCCTTAGCAACCATGTCAGCAGCATCGCACAGAGTTGGATCGCGTGATTTCAGTATCTTGCGATTTAAAAGTGGCATATCGCTGTGTACGGGTAAGTTAGAATTCCTGGAGATCTTGAAGTATTCCCTCATAAGGGCAGTACATCTGAGTAGATCAGGAGGCACTATACCGGTCAATAGTGGGTGCCAGTAGACTGGAGTAGATCTGATTGCGCCAGATATGTATTCAACGAGCCTTGTACGATGATTCTTCGTCCAAACAGGTGCACAATACTCAGCACTTCGGTACACCAAACTCACTGCTGAAGATCGCAGGGAGGTTGCTGAAGATCCATAGGGTCTCCTGGCAGTGACATATAAACTAAATAGTACAAACAGTTCTTTTCAGAGCTCATTAACAAGAAACATTTGGCCAACTGTCAGACTCCTTCAACTGAGTTAAAAAGATAAATTCTACCAGAACCAATTACAGGAGGTAAAAGTCGAAGGTATTTGTTAATTTGGGGAAGATTTGGGGCAGGTAAACAAACAATATCGTATTGCCGATATGTATAGAATCATATTTGAGTATTCGTTGTCCCTTGAGTTTGCAAAAAATCATAATACTACTCTGTCTTTGATATTGTTACAGTTTCTCCCTTGATTCTATTTTGCTTTTTAATCAGTGGTATTGTGAGTGATATGAGGTCGAAATGTTTTTCTCTATTGATACTGAAATAGCTGTGCCAATTATGTGGATAGACATTCAACTGTTGGAGTAACTTAATACGAGAATACGTATTTATGTTCTATGTTTTTGCACCACATACAGGGTTTGATGTTTCTTTCGCAAAGACGGCCAGAACTACAAAGTCGTTGCCGTCTTCGTTTTTGTTAGGGCGCCATGTATTATTAGGAGCAGAATCTATTGTTCGTAAAGGCATATGGGATTTTCCCACCCGTCCGCATATGGTTGCTAACAAATGATTCATCCCTACCCGTAAGTGGCAAAGCCACTGAACGGACGCTACGATATGCTAAGAGGGATTATTCTTATACTGTGACAGTATACACCGCCACAACTAAGGTTTGTAACATTATTTCCCACGTCTTTCTTACAAGGTAGGAAACGACATGATAAAGCTGCCATACTAAGTTCAGCGCAGCAAGCTCGCGAACACCTGGCAGTAGACCCCGTCAAAAAGTAGACGCCACAAGGAGGCGACAACGTAAGCAGTTGCAGGGGAGCCGTGCCTTTGTTTTAGGCCCGTGGCTGCAGGCGACACGCCGCCAAGCGCAGCCCACACTGCCGCGACCTTGGGCCTGCTGAATGAGAATTATTACCGGCGGAGGGGTAGGCAGGAAGGCTGCCGCCAGTTCCGGGTAACGTGAGCCAGACCAGCACCGTAATTTTGGAGGCGAACCCACCGACAGACGGACGCGAACAACCTGCCCGGGCCGAGCCACTGATTTAAACAGCTAACACCGCCTCTGACCGCTGATAGCATCAGCTGTCGGCAGCGCGTTCAGCGATCCGCTCAAACACGGCCGCACTTTGTGTACTCTGCCTCCCTCCCTCCAGTATCGGGTGCAGCGGCGTTTCGATGTTTGGAGATAACATTCTCTCGAAGGGGATCCGTGACTGACGTACCTGCATCTACGTACATATGTACAACTCTTGCAGTGATTCCCATATGAGTTCCATCCACAAATGGAGTGAAGGAAAAAGGACTGTCTATATATTTCCATATTAGTCGTGATTTTATTTTATTTTCAGGATCCTCACTCGAGACGTATATTAGTGGCAAGAAGGTCGTTTTTCAGTTTGTTGCAAATGATGATCCTCTTAAAGTTCCTCAGTAGCGAATAAAATATTTTTAGTTTCTAGACCGCATCACTTCGAATAATACTTCTAAGCTTTCTCAATAGCATTTCGCGAAGAGAACGTGTCCTGCTCCACAGGGATTCTTAATGGAGTTCACATAGCATTCCGCAATGTTTGTTGATAAAAAGCACCAGTAACAAATTAGCACTGTCTGTGATTTGCTTCGATATCTTCCTTCAATATGATGTGGTAGGGATCCCTCCAGTAGAATTAAAGAGTCTACAGTCTATTATATAGAAAAATGAATGTCTTGAGTATTGGCATTGTACGTTTATAACCATCAAGCTACAACAGGAGCAGAGATACAATCCCGGTATTTATTCATTTATTTATTTATTCGCCTTCTGGTGTATAGGCTGCCCAGTACGGCTTGCATGTTGTGCAGGGACAGTGTCGGTCTGCCAAACAGACCTGTTTTGCAGTGCAGCCTATATTCAGGAGCAAGGACTACATTTCTGGCCCTGATATAAAGGCTGTCTTGGATGACAGGCAAATTACGTTGGAACAATATCGACCTGCTTTGCATGGCAGTCTGTACTTCGTGGAAAAATAAATTTTCAAACACCCGGTGTTTACCCTGCCCTGCATGACAGATGTATTGGCTGTATTATTGAACTGCATAGCAGGGGCCTACAGGCCCTGATAAGCACAGCTAGGGGCAGGTTGAGAGAGGGACACAGTAAGGGGGATAGATAGAGCGAGGGGAAGAGGGGAGGTGCGTGAGGCATGTGGAAGTTGTAAAGGGGTAATGGGCAAGTGGAAGATTAGGAAGAGGAGGCAGAGACTGAAAGATAGAAGGGAATGAGGATAAGCTCCGATGGAGAGGAAGGAGGAGATGAAGAGAGTGGGGAGACGGAGATAGAGGTGGGAAGGAGCGGTGGACGCACAGGGAGACGAGGAGGTGTGTTCAATATATGTCAAACACATACTTCGGTAAAACCGTGGGGAAGCTGGCCAGTTGCCTCCTTTCTTGAGTAATCAATTTTCTGATTCGTTTGATATGGCCCGCCACAAATTCCTCTCCTTCCTCGTCATCTCAGAGTAGCGCAGCAACTTACGTCCTCAATTATTTGCTGGATGTATTCCAATTTCTATCTTCCTATACAGTTCTTGCGCTTACAGCTCCTTATAGTACCATGGAAGTCATTCCCTGATTTCTTAATAGATGTCCTATTATCCTGTACCTTCTCTTTGTCAGTGTTTTCCACAGATGCCTTTCCTCTCCGATTCTGTGCAGAAACTCATTCCTTGCCTTATCAGTCCGCCTACTGCTGCGATTCTCTTCCGTTCCGTTTTCCCACAGTCCACGTTTCTCTACCATACAGTGCTGAGCTCCAAACGACCTTAGATGCTCGTTTAATTTCATGTTACTTTGCGACACTGTGTGGCCGTACTTGTTCAGTGGATAGAACACTGGAGTCTGGCCCTGCCGATTCTGGTTTCATTCAAGCTTGGGGCGAGGATTGTTCCTCGTCCCAGTCCTTCCAGGATGGCCCTAGGTTAATTCAGATTTCTATCAAACGAGTACCGGCGATATTTCACTAGGATAAAAAGACAGCCACGGCGCTGGGCTCGCTACCCGCCGCCTCCTGGTATCTACCTACATTCACGCCAATATCCCATTCATGGGCTAGCGTCAGAGACTTCACTTACGTCCAACTTTACGTGTACATATTTAATAGCGCACTACTGATACTGTTTTCGAACATTAGGAACTGTTTCTCCTACTCAGGTGTGTTGACGTACATTTTTCTACATGTAGAGCAAGCTGGCACATACATCAAATATTAATTCTGCCCATCTCATCCTGTATCCTCCATCAATCACTGAACGACGATATAACCCGTACACTTAAGGGCCATCACCATACAGTCGCAAACTACTGTTCACGTATCGGGCAGAGCGTTTAGGCTTTTGTGTTCATGTATACAGAGATCAAGGACGGTCCTGTCGCACTTCCTGGGGCACCCCTGACTACACTATTGTCTTTGAACACTCACCGTCCAGGCAATGTAAGAGTACTAGGTCCTTTTACTTAAGAAGTCTTCGAACCAGTAGCAGATTTATTCCGTATGCTCGGATCTTCGTTAACAGTGTGCAGCATAGCACTGCCAAACGCTTTCCGGAAATCTTCCTTTTTTTCTGTACACGGTCGTATCTTTTGACAGAACTATAAGAAGATTCGCTCTACATTAGCCGTCTTCTGATGCAGTGCGTTCCACAAAGAACGCAGTTTTTGAAATGGCTGCCGTTTGTGTTTCAGTAAGCTGGCAGCACTAAACGTTGCACGACTTCCATCTGTTTCCACTTCGGTTAGTAACTGACCGCTTCACGACGGAACAGAAAGCTTATTTAAAATGTGCTGAATGTTGTGCCTAGACCGTAGAATGTTTAGTCAACGTGATTCATGAATAATTCGATTGTGAAGAGACTGACACATCTGTGAAAACCTGTTCCGTTGCCGTGCATTAAACCCTCCGGACATCCTATCGTTAGACGTTCTGCGGAAAACACCGCCATCATGAATATTAATGTTGCTGCAAATCCAGTGAAATCCATTCGCTGGCGTTTATGACTGGGTAATCCCAGAACCAGCAGGAAACGAAATCTGGAAGATCTCTACCTTCTGATCTATAAAATCCAGCTGGCGCAAGAACTGTAGCTAAATGTTCACTAAAATCTCCAAACATTTGTCACTAGGCGCTTGCGAAACAGTGGGAAAACTTTTCATCACGGAAATGTTCACTGATGGGGATGACTTAGTTGAATGGATTTATGAAAAAGCCAAATTGCAGGATTTCTTGTACAGAAGACCCTCGTGTAATAGTGGATCGAAGTCGTTACATCCGCAACGGGTGTGTGATTGCTCATGAAGTTGTAATTGACCCGTACTATTTCGAAGATAGCGTCAGAAACGCAATACTTGAATGACGATTGTTACCACAATATCAGGCTAGAGTTCCTGTGATCAGAACTAGATCATGTGAATGCTGAAGAGGTCACCCAGATCTTATGATCTGACACCATGTGATTTGTATCGTGTTATACCAACAAACCACAATAACTCCAGATCTCAAGGCTGAGACTCAGCATGTAATTTCGTCATAAGAGCTGCAAAATGCCCAAAAGTTACGGAAAATTTTATCGAAAGGACGAATGTGTAGCTGCAAAGTTGTGGAATGCTTTACTATTACACCCTTTACTGTTAGTTATGGACGGCATTTGGTGAACAATACGTTCATTACAGGCGTTCTCAAACATAGTTTTTTGCAGTTTAACAACGCATATGACGAACGTTTTGTTCACCAAACTCCACCCAGGACATACAGTATCTCAAGATGATCAATACACGCCGTAATCGGTTTTGCTTGTGTCATAGGACGTAATTGTGTCAGAAATAAGTGGTTCATACACTCCTGGAAATGGAAAAAAGAACACATTGACACCGGTGTGTCAGACCCACCATACTTTCTCCGGACACTGCGAGAGGACTGTACAAGGAATGATCACACGCACGGCACAGCGGACACACCAGGAACCGCGGTGTTAGCCGTCGAATGGCGCTAGCTGCGCAGAAGTTGTGCACCGCCGCCGTCAGTGTCAGCCAGTTTGCCGTGGCATACGGAGCTCCATCGCAGTCTATAACACTGGTAGCATGCCGCGACAGCGTGGACGTGAACCGTATATGCAGTTGACGGACTTTGAGCGAGGGCGTATAGTGGGCATGCGGGAGGCCGGGTGGACGTACCGCCGAATTGCTCAACACGTGGGGCGTGAGGTCTTCACAGTACATCGATGTTGTCGCCAGTGGTCGGCGGAAGGTGCACGTGCCCGTCGACCTGGGACCGGACCGCAGCGACGCACGGATGCACGCCAAGACCGTAGGATCCTACGCAGTGCCGTAGGGGACCGCACCGCCACTTCCCAGCAAATTAGGGACACTGTTGCTCCTGGGGTATCGGCGAGGACCATTCGCAACCGTCTTCATGAAGCTGGGCTACGGTCCCGCACACCGTTAGGCCGTCTTCCGCTCACGCCCCAACATCGTGCAGCCCGCCTCCAGTGTTGTCGTGACAGGCGTCAATGGAGAGACGAATGGAGACGTGTCGTCTTCAGCGATGAGAGTCGCTTCTGCCTTGGTGCCAATGATGGTCGTATGCGTGTTTGGCGCCGTGCAGGTGAGCGCCACAATCAGGACTGCATGCGACCGAGGCACATAGGGCCAACACCTGGCATCATGGTGTGGGGAGCGATCTCCTACACTGGCCGTACACCTCTGGTGATCGTCGAGGGGACACTGAATAGTGCACGGTACATCCAAACCGGAAAGGGAACTTGCTGTTCCAACAAGACAATGCACTTCCGCATGTATCCCGTGCCACCCAACGTGCTCTAGAAGGTGTAAGTCAACTACCCTGGCCAGCAAGATCTCCGGATCTGTCCCCCATTGAGCAGGTTTGGGACTGGATGAAGCGTCGTCTCACGCGGTCTCCGTCAGCACGAAAGCTGGTCCAACTGAGGCGCCAGGTGGAAATGGCATGGCAAGCCGTTCCACAGGACTACATCCAGCATCTCTACGATCGTCTCCATGGGAGAATAGCAGCCTGCATTGCTGCGAAAGGTGGATATACACTGTACTAGTGCCGACATTGTGCATGCTCTGTTGCTTGTGTCTATGTGCCTGTGGTTCTGTCAGTGTGATCATGTGATGTATCTGACCCCAGGAATGTGTCAATAAAGTTTCCCCTTCCTGGGACAATGAATTCACGGTGTTCTTATTTCAATTTCCAGGAGTGTATACTGCGGAGTGTCATGATTTCTGATTCAGACATAAGTAACAAAGATCACTTTCACGGCCCTTGTCGATGTTGAGAGTTCTTAAATTATGGTACACTTCATTCTTCCATAGTATTCTGATCAGATGTATCTGCCTTCTTGCTGAGGACTTACTTCTGAATCGGCTGCACTCTGTTCGCACAGGGAAACGGCGTCGGGAGGAGGAAAAAACGGTGGGTCCGCATATTCTGAAAAAATTGTGCATACTAAAATTAAAGAACTTTCAAAACCTCCAGTCATTATTGACATAGGGTACTGAAATGATTTACTTTGATTTTCTTCTTATGAATCCATCTTCAACGAAGTATAAACTATGTTCCTGTTACCCATACGTGTGTCACCATATCTGTGCTATCTTTTGTGGGACGGAGTTTTGTTTCTGTAAAACTGATTTAAATGGTTTCTGATTGTTTTTTTGTTATAAAACTGTTGCGTGTGCGTCTTTTTACTGTCTTACATTATTGTGTGTCAGTTGCCTCATAAAGTTGCAGGGTAGCGTTCTTTGGTAGGCTTTAAAGATTGGCATCAAGCTACTTGTAAAGCCGTGAAGACAAAGGCGGCTGATTTTGTTCGAAAAGCAAACATTTTTTCCGAAACTCCTGCGGGGGTGAAGATAGATGCCACCCTGAGATTCAAGGGAGACGCCACATTGATGCCAAAACATGTATGGGTAACACAAAAGAAGATAAATATTTATTTTCCGGAAAGTGAATTTCTAAAAATGAAATTTATTTCCAAAACACTAATTAAAAACAACTCTTCAATATTCAGAACATAATTATCGCATTCTACATGATTCTTTGTTTTGTTTTGTGTGTTTGTGGGGGGGAATTCAGGGTGAAGTGTCTATCGAAATGAATGAAAGTATGTAAGTGGAAAAGCAAGGGTAGAAATTTATAAACAAACGCAAATAAATCATTGGAGTAATCTCCATCTGATTTATGTTACATCCTAATCAGATAAATTCGCATTTCTTTCCACAGAGGATACGTACTTAAACATACAAGTTTACCAGTGGATATATTGCTGACGCTGCCTACAACTGCTACACTCCTTTTACTTTAACAGCAGAACTTTCATGAAAATAGTTTCTCATCGTGAAGATACTAGAGTCCTAGCTGACAATAACTGTGTCACTGAAATTCTCTCCCATATAAAATAGTTGCAAAAGAAAGCAGGGAATACCGGTTTCACTTCCCTGTCTGTCGCAGCATACCTCATTTGATGCAAACTAAGGTTGCCAGATACGTGATATCCTGTCCGCTGAGTGGTGCGTATTGGGATATTGTCAGTGTTCTGACGTGCCTGCACGAAGTGAAGGGGTACTATTACTCCTAACGGGAAGATGGGACGGAGCGATGAGGAAGACGAGACTAGAAAGGCATCATCTGTTAGTGTCAGACTTTCCCTTTGACATCATGGTATTACGCTCATCCATTGCGTCTCATTTTTCACTTTCTGCTGCGGTTTTACATCGTCCGTAAGTGGGTACTACTTGTATCTCATATTAACTGTACACATTCTGATTGAACAAGGTATTCGACAGAGGAATTAAATCATTCAAAATATCTCTTATCCTGGCGTTTTATTTAAGTTTTTACAACTACGTTTTACCACTCTTCAGGGATTCATTGTAAAGCGAAACCATTGTTACGATAACTACATAAGACTCATCCCTCTTCCCTCCACCCTGTAATCAACGCTGTTCCTTTAAATTTATACGCCAATTAGGCATACTAAAAGAAAAACATGAAGTCAAATAACTGCCTTTTGTTAGAGAATAAGGTTTTTCATTTGATTACTCTGCGCCTTGTAGTCTGGGGGATAAACGAGCTAGTCTGGCAATCAGCGTGCCTGCCGTCTCTCGTTTTGGCGTCGGGTTGGTCTTTCCCTAGCCAGCTTCTTACTGGCCGTTCCAAAGACATTAGCTCACCTGCGTAACGAGTTTCTTTCTGCTGACTCCGTAAAAAGCTGTCGGTGGCAAACGGAAGCCAGCTCTCTTGAAGGCATTTAATCAGTGGCGACTGCTGTGTAATAGCACGAGGGCATGTTAACACCCCAACTTTTGACACCTTGCGGATGTGTTACTTTTCTTTGAATGTTGTTAGATATAATGTAGATGCGGTAATCTGAAATACACGGCTCTAAATCTGCCGGGCTGTGCTACGTATTGCTCCTCTTGACTCTGTAAAACTTGGTATCAGAGTCACGAACATACCTTCACTGGTGCACTTTTTAAGAAGCTTCTGCGCATGTGCAACTGGTGTGCCGTAATCGTCTTATGGGCCAAATACATACGGATATGATAAACAATGTGCACTGTTCACAGCGTGCAGTGCTGGCCCTTACTATTCACCTCCAAGTTTACCTCAGTGTCGCCACGTGGTAATCACACTGCACCAGACTTATCTATGTTCGCTTCTCATAAATCTCGCTAGGTGGTAGCACACTCCACGGACACGCGAATTCACTCACTGTATAGCAAAATTAGATCGGACATCAGTATATGTTATACTAATTGAAAAACACATTTTGTGGGATTCTGAATGAGATGTAGTACATAAAGTTTTGGATTTTAACGTACGGTAATCGATTAGAGGCGTTGAGAGCAATAAAACACCTTGTCGATTGTGAGACTGTAGCATTTATTAATGCTTCTGACATCTGTTGAACTTATCAGCTTTATCTGTAACGTAGACCCACATTGTACAGATATCTGAACCCTCACGAAAAGCTGTCTCCCTGGGTCCTCTAATATTCATTAAATAAGGAGGGGCGAAGACGGAATGCTTTTGGCACTCAGCACCTCATTTGTATTCTAGTCAAGTGACCTTGTTGATAGATAGAACTACTTGAATTTAATCATTTCCGCAAACGGCAGTTTGCGTTTGGAGTTGGTTGTCTACTGTGCAAGAATTAGCTTTCCTCTGGAGTGTCAACACTGAGAAAGTGACGAATTCAAATTAGCGTGACTACAAGCGAACATGCAGCAAAGAACTGTATAATAAGCGCAAGCTGCTGTTGTGGGTGCACCATAAGAATCCCTGATTTTCAGTCCAGAATTTAATTCGTTAATTAATACATGAATTTAGGATCTTCTACATTTGTCAGAAAAAATGAAAAAAGCACGAGAACTCCCTCTTACACGAAAATGTCAAACGGAGAGTAGCGAAAGCGTAAACACTGTTTCGTTCTTGTCATAAATTGTACTTAATTATAAACAAAACAACAAAATTCCACAAAACAGTTCCTCATTTCTTCATACAATTTATGCATATTATTATTGTTATTATTATTGTTATTATTATTGTTATTATTATTGTTATTATTTGTTATTATTATTGTTATTATTATTGTTATTATTATTGTTATTATTTGTTATTATTATTGTTATTATTATTGTTATTATTGACAGCGACTGAAGTTGTATACATATGCTGATAAACGTAACTGTTGCATAGCAGTTGCTATTAATTTCACTCTCTCATATTTACGTGAATTTAAAAATTTCAGAACACCCAGAATGTATACATAAGAGCCACCGTTGCATTTAATAATTTATAAAAGGAGTGAAGCGTGCTGATGAAGACCGAAATTGAGAATTATAAGAAACGATTATTAAAGTAATTCGTTGGAGCGTAGAAGAAATTGTGACATTGAGCATCTTGTATAGAACAGGAAGAGAAAGCGTAAAAGCTCTGGGACTAATAAAAAGGGAAAAATGAAGAGTCAGACGAAAACTTCATAACAAAAGCACACGTTCGATATAGTTGTTGTGTAGCGAGATTAGTCTTAGTCTTATAGAATGAAATTTTCACTCTGCTGCGGAGTGTGCGCTGATATGAAACTTCCTGGCAGATTAAATGTGTGTGCCGGACCAAGAATCGAACTCGGGACCTATGTCTTTCGCAGACAAACGCTCTACCAACTGAGCTACCCTAGCACGACTCACGACCTGTCCTCACAGCTTTACTTCTGCCAGTGAGTTAGTCTCGGTCCGGCACACAGTTTTAATCTGCCAGAAAGTTTCATGTAGTCTTAGTCTTTTCAGATAAGCCATTCTTGTATTGGCCTTAATGTTTTTTTTAAGGGAACTGCGAAAGTCCCAAATGTAAATCAATGAACGGCGATCTGAAGCTCATTTCTCCTGAATGTGCCACCTGCAGCACTCCACCTGATGGCGAAAGTTCGAAGTGCAGCAAAAACTGAGAAAAAACAGACAGGAACAGACAGTTTGAATGGCTCGCAACGGAAGGTCAACAAATAACTGAAGCAAAACAACGTCGTCTTCTGGATTAGGCTCCGACTGGATGAATGAACAAACGTTTAGTTAGCAAGTGCGGAATGCAGACGTAGGTAGTCAGTGAGCGCATCGAAACCGTCCAATCTGTCTGTGAGCATACTGGCACCAGAAGGCCGAAATACTAAATTCTATCTTCTAAAACTGTTTCATCGCGAAAGATTGTACCAAAGCCGAAATATCAGATATTGAGATAAATGATAGCGGAATAGAAAATCAACTAAAAGCGCTCAATAGTGGAAAGGCGTAGGACGGTGTTAGAAACCTGCGAGACTGTAGAGAGAGATGTGGCAAAAATATTTTCTACCCCCCTCCCTCCCCCCCCCCCCCCCAGCAGCAGTTCATTGTAGTTTTCCCCACGCACCTTACTGCAATGGAACACGGAAGAGGAAACACGGCAGTGGTACCAGAAGTAAGGTGGTTTGCGCAGTAGGTGTAGGTGAAAAATCCAGAAATATATTTTTTAACGAAGAGAATATTTCCTGTGAGAAACACAGGGACACTGAAACAGGGCCGCTAAAATCAGAAAGATAGTCAGTTCCCAGGTTTTGCCGAATAATCTTCGTTAAGATATCAGTAACTTAAAAATAAATAGAAGAAACGCTGCCTTCTCTATCCTTCTACCACGACAGTTCATGTTACTAACAACGTAGGGTACTTGATAAGTTGAATTCATTTTTAGGGCTCCAGTCAGTAAAAGCTGAACTGTTATGGGATCACACTCTGGCCGTCTATTAATAAACTCTTTTTCTCAGGAACGGGAAGAGGTGTCAACTTGAAATCAGTGTCAGATACTCGAGTCCACGATCGTTTGGCGGCGTAAAAAAAAAAAGAAAAAAAATATCTCCGAAGCAATGCAGTCAAAACATACTGTCATTCCTTTTGATTGTCTTCCTTCAGCATCAGCGCAGGGTCGTTGCAGTTACTAACAGGCTTGGCAAGGGTAATTTAAGCGATAGCTTGGGATGCCCTTCTTGTCACCTCGTTACACACCCCGCTCTCCCACCACGGGACGGAATGTGTGTGCCTCAATTTTCTCCGTTTAACGTTATTCACATGAAAGTGAGCGGCAGTTTTTTTAAGTATTTGTGAATCTTGAAGTGAGAGGTGGCTTGGGTACCAGATCCGTATTCACATAGTAGGATGTGGGGAAACCGCCTATAAAACCACAGCCACGCTGGCCGGACATGGACTCTCGTCCAACTGATCGATCAGAGGGTTGGAGTACCTCCCCGTCCCTGAAATGACCTTTTAACACGCACAGCTATCCGGGAGGGTAAAAGGTACGGTCATGTACGTTACATACTTTGATACTCGCAAACTCGCTCTTCAAAACCTGCTGATGAACTGTCTGTATACATACCGAAGTTCGTACGGAACCCTCAGAATGCGAGCGCTACTTGCACCTGTCCGGCTTTTAAAGTCACTCTACGTGTTTATTTTTTACGGTCTGCTACTGTTTTCTGTGAATATTTTTTATGGAGACCAAAGTTGGTCATCTTCGTTCATCAGGATATTTACCGGCAGGGAACAATACTGTATACAACATAAACCCAATAACTTTGGCAACGTCTTAGCAATCATGCCTTACTGGACCTGCTCATACGGCACTTCAAGAGAACAAAAGACGCAAGTTGAAAAGGCAGCTTAGCTCTCCACAGCGTTTAATTAAAGCGCAGTCTGCTTTCGAGGAGCTTAGAGAGGCCTTGTCCTAAAGCTCATCTTATCTCGTGAATAAGCTTACCCTCTGTCCTTTGTTCCTCTGTTACCATGGAGAGTTGCTCTTCTTATAAATTCTGTACACACACACACACACACACACACACACACACACACACACACACACACACACACACACGAGGGGGGGGGAGAGAGAGAGAGGGGGGGGCCTCGAGGGAGGAAAGGAGATGGAGAGAAAGCGGGGAAGAGGAGGATAGTTATGGGAACAGAAGATTGGAAGTTTGTGTGTGGCTCACCAGGCTCGTCTGTCATTAATATCTGCCAAGTGAGAGGAGATCAATAGCCGCAGGGGAGGTGCAGCATCACTGCCACTGCCCGCCCCACTTTTCCCACGCCGATGCGTGCATCAAGAAGCCGGAGGACCAACTTCAGCTCGGCGTAATTACTGCGCAGCGTCGGTGGCGGTGGTCTCACTGTTCGTGTGGCGACTAGGGTTCGTCCATGTGGGGCAATTAGCTGCGCCCCATCTCCCGAGCCGGTTACCCGTCAGGAAGCTTTCGCGGGTCGCGTCCAGCGTTCCGCAGCACAAATAAGATACCCTCATTTTTTTCCGTTTGCGCTTTCTTCACTTGCTCGCTTCTAGACGGATAACTGTGCCCATCCCATTTTCTCCCTTGCCTCTCTCTTCCCTAGCAACTGGACCCGCTTTTTCAGGGTTGAGCAATATTTTTATTTTTTATTCTTATATAACTAGGATCGTCCTGACGCGACAGCCTGAGGGAGGAAAGTCGTGTGTTGTTTTATGTGGTGTGTCGGTTGTTGTAGAAGCATACCCCATAATGCACAATAACAGACTCTGGTGACCAGCGAAGTGAGGAATTATCACAAAAGATCGTCCAAATTAATTTAGAACAACTATACTGTCACACAACGGAAAATGTCTTATTTAAATGAATATCAAGAGGTAGCGCAATTAAGTATGAAATAAATTGGTACGATACCACTCACAAAGATACACCAGTGGCAGGAGGTTGCTCCTAGATATGAATTTAAGTAAATGGTCACTGTAACAATCAGATTTATTGCCTCGATATGAGATTGGACCACTAATATTTATTAACAACCACTGACAAGCAGAAAAGGAATTCTAGAATCAAATTTTCACTCTGCAGCGGAGTGTGCGCTGATATGAAACTTCCTGGAAGATTAGAACTGTGTGCCGGACCGAGGCTCGATCTCGGGACCTTTGCTGTTCTTTTGTGGTTTCGCAGGAGAGCTTCTGTGAAGTTTGGAAGGTAGGAGACGAGGTACTGGCGGAAGTAATGCTTAGAGGACGGGGCGCGAGTCGATCGATGGTAGAGTACTTGCCCGCGATAGCCAAAGTTCCCGATTTCGAGTCTCGGTCCGTCACACAGTTCTAATCTGCCATGAAGTTTCAGAAAAGAATAACCTTGGCGCAGCTGAGTAGGGAGGGTAAAACACAGACATGTTCATGATTCGTGAGAACGGTGTAAGGTACCCCTTATTTCCAGAACAGAACGCGTTTTACTTTATTTCCAGTTCTGCTATTATACGTGAAGTGGATGTATGTAGCGCTGCAGTACGTACGTTCTAAGGAGTGAGCGGTAGGTTCTCACGCTGGCTAGCAGAGGCGATTGGCCGTCAGGCGCTCTCAGAGCCAGTGTGATGAGGTGCCGATGCAGAAACCGCTTGTGGCTTCAGCAGAGACATGTGTAGGGAAAGTACATTTATTATGGTGTCAATCAAGTAATTGTTATTGATAAATACTTGATAAAAATGTTGACTTTAGCCACTCAGACGTTAGGAGTAGTCGATGGGTCATAAATACTGTCTTTCAGTAATGTTACACTGCCAGGGGCCATTGATATTAATAAATAAATGAATAACATTGGCGTAACCGAAGACGTACGATGTCATTTGAACTATACCGATCGTACGCTCAAGTTGGACTGTGCGCCATAGGCGACAGTCGTTGATAGCATGCCTTCGATCTAGTCATGCGGTAGACCATGCTCTCGTACCGTTAACAGTTAGCTTATAATCACTGTGAACAAGTTCATTTTACGGTGTTTCTTATTGAATAAACACACCATGATGGGATCCCGTGTAAACATTATTTGCACAAAAAGCTTCTTAACATTTCATTATATGAAATATAGATAGTAGTATTGCACTTTCAGAATCCGACGGTGCTGCTACGACTACGCAAGGGGACATAAAACTAAGAGAGCATCTCTACATAACAGGTAGGAATAATTCCTGCGCTGCAGCTCACTGTCAGTTCAAGGACGTACTGGCTTCATTATCGCAAAACTGGGGTGGGAAAGCGTATCCAATTATACTGTATGCCTCTTATACCACTATCTATGGACGCACTGGATAAACTGAGACATTCCTGGAGGTTTAGTACGAGTGTGTGTTGGCGGCGAGGGGGGGGGGGGGGGTCTTGCAACGGCCAATGACTGTTTAAGTTGTTGTTTAGACTTAGAAATTGCACAGGAAGGTGGGACCGAGCACCATAGAATTGCGAAAACGCATATTGGGAGCAACATGGTGTATACGGACTTTGACAATGCTTCCTCGGCTCCGGAAGGGAGTGAATTAACTTTGTCTGAATGACGTTGGAGGATGCGATGACGGCTCATCTTAGCAAATCACGCAGAGCCTGTATAAGGTAGGCGGCGGCAGTGGCTGCTGGAGAATGACTTCCGCCCTCTATTTGTACTTCGTGCTTCAGTAGACATCCTTCCAGCGGCAGCAAGGCTCATCAGTTCTCTCCTGTCATAACCTGAAGGCTTAACAAAAGCCTAAATCGAAGTGAGTTCTGAAAGATATGAATCACGGTTTTCTTGCTGCCAGAACTAGAAATCGCTCTGCAATGATCGAGAAAATAGTTGACGAAATAAATTTCGGGTGAACAGCCTGGTATGAGTGTGCATACGACACAATATTCGGCAATAGACCACGTTACCAGGCTGTTCACCCGAAATTTATTTCGTCATAAAATACGCCTGGAGAAATTGAAGAATGACTAGAAAATAGTTCCTTCGAATGAAAAATACGTAACAATATTAATCTCCTACTCCTTTCTGTCTCATTATTAGGGCCTAGGATTTCATGCAAATGCACATCCTTTTCTATTATTCGAGAAGTATGATATTTGGATAATACGTACCAATTATTTCGTTCCTTAAATTTTTTGCATGGATTTATGGTGCATATAAATGTGTATTTTGACTGTTTCGTGAATAAGCATAATATTTTCGAAAATCTCTAGTTGCGCTGAATATTTTTTTGGTTTTTGCGTGTTATTTTAATTAAAATACTTGTTCTTCAAAAAAATATGGACATTCTAAATTGTGTGTTAGCTTTTAGATGGTGTGAAAGCTTATTTTTGTGTGTTTACAATTTTCCTTTCTTCCCGATTCGCCGCTAGGAGTTACCCTTCGCGCTTGCTCGCGTAGTAAGTGGCTTCGTTTGCGGGACTTCCCCGGTCTCCCTGCAGAGTTGCACCAACAAGTTTATTAAGGGATTAGTCGGAATTGACTTTTGGAGCTGCTTACATTGTAACACCAAGCAAAAGTCTTAAAATTATTGTATATTTTTAATATGTTTTTAAATGCTTCATTTCATAACATACATAACATTTAAATTAATACAACCCTAAAGTGGCGAATGACTCATTTTCGTCGTCTCCCTCAGTTGGCCATCTTCAGTTGACTCCATGTCCTGTCTACGGAAATTCACCTAATATTTGTTGTGAGCTGTGAGTACTGGTTATTGCCGGGAGGGGCCACGCAATCCGTGACATGTCGCCTCAAACCGCGGGGTGTGTTTTAAGTTCTTCACAATTCAGTGCAATGCTAAAAGTGAAAACGAGTAGTAAGTCGAGAGTCCAACATTTTGAGCGAGAGTTCGAAGGTGAGATAACAGCGGATGTCAAAATACTTCATTGCCTTGCATGTGAGAAAGCAATTGGTAGTGAAAAACGTTTCAAAGTCGTTCAGCTTTTGTACACCAGTAATCAAAGAAAAAGTGAGACGTATATCCACGAAAAGTGCTCCCGTCTAGATGTTGTTAGGTGAATGTTCTAAAAGTACTTTTTTGCAGTTTTCTTTCGATTTGTGCCAAACATTTTGGCAGTACACATCCATTGTGGAAATTAACTAAATCTGTTTTGAGTACTTTAATTGAGAAACAAGAGTACAAAGTGCCACACAAATCCAATCATATGTAAAAATTACGTACAGCAGTGCTACGATCAAACTATTACTAAATTAGGGGATCAGGTTCAAAATACATGGAATTGTCAACCGACAAAGCACAGGTTTGTGAGAAACGGTTTGTTTAAAGTATTGTAGTGCAGTCATTTTAAAAAATGTACGGTCTGCGCCATTTATACTTGCAATAAAGCAGCTTCAAATGGCAAAATGCTCCGCAGTTCTGCCATCTTCTATTGATTCCATGAATTTACTACAGCCATCGGCATTCAGTACGAGCGTGTATTTCTGTTTGACTGATGCAGCAGGTTAAATGCTGGAAGTTAGTACCGCTCTGAAAGTTATATTTCCCAGTACGATACATTTGACGTGACTTGCCCAAGGACTACATTAAGTTGCTGAAACTATTCGTGCACATTTTCATCTTGTTAACAAGTTGGCGTCTGCTGTGGAGAAGGTGGTGTTAAATCACCTATAGAAAACAAGCCTTCAGAGCAGTCTCACCTGACATTCCCTCGCCACCAGAACCAATCATGCATGTGGTTGTCTGCAGTGATGTACTACACCGAATGTTTCTAAACTGTTAAGAGCGTCGTTTCTACATTTGATCCTAAAAGTGCACCCTCAATTGAAATTTCCCAAGATGTTCTGAACACCCCAAAAATAGGAGCCAACCTTGCGTACATACCTGCTCATTTTTCTCATCTTCCTGCTGCAATTTTTTTTACAGAGACAGGCAGTTCTGCACTTCGTGATTTATTAAGAGTTTTCGGAATCACTGTTATGAACTTGGTTCTGTCCCCGTAAGAGTTGGTGAAACAGTGAAGGAAAACGTTCAGAGCATACTTAAAAAAAAAAAAAACCAGTATATGAACAAATTTGTCAAATTTTAACTGGTAAGCGTACTGAACTTCAGAGCAACACGTCGGTAACAGCGCAGCAAGTAATTACTTTTGTACATGGACCCTTAAGTTCTCTGAGATAGAGAGAAGCTTCTCCCGCTACAAGCTCGTTGTACGAGACAGCTTACTTTCGAACACCTGAAACACATAGTGATTGTGAACTGTAACAGAAGTGAAGTGAAAAACTAATTGTGACCACAATAACTTTCCGTAAATTAATACAAAATATTAGTTTTTTGCATGTTTTGTTAACGTTTCTTCGTGAGTCATTCATAGACATTTACGTAAGCCCTTTTTGTACTGAAACGATGCCAGTTCAGTTTTTATGTCATTTTATGCGAGCAGTTTACGTGCGTATTTTAGATTTTTTCGTGCATAAATGCATACATATTTAATGGATTATTACGGCGTATAAATCCGGTCCCTGCCAAAATTTCAGCCAGTCGTTCAGACGGAGGCAACCAGAGCCAAGAGGCTTCTCCCACTCCGTGACATGATCCTCAATTGACGAATGGAGAACTGTGCACGTAGGCACAGTGTGAAAGTACGGGCTCTCTAGAAAATCCCAGTATGACCCAATGAAAAGGCGCTGTTCAGAGAGGTTTACCTAGAAATACTCAGAGGCATTGTAATGAAAATTCACATTCCCTCGAGGAATTCACACCCGCCTAGAAATTTCTTTTGTGGCTAAAAGGCTTCTGCGAGGAATTCCATGTTTGTTTGGACAGAAGAAAGCGTGTTCCACAATCCTCCTGGCGACCGAGCTGGTGGAACGAGAACGCCATCCGCGCTACATGCACTACATGCAACCGGGCCCTGCCCGGAGCACAACAGCTCTACAGTGGCAAATTCCTTTTAAAAGGACACTTAAATCGAACAGCCTTCCAAACTTCCAACTACACAGGAGAAGCAGGACAACAAACAGTGAAATCAAAAACAGTCTCTGGCCATATTAATCCAGACCTACAATTACATAGCATTGTAACTTGATCAAGGGAATTTATATATCATCCTCCAAAATTTGTTACTGTCCAATTTTAGGGAAAAACCGTCGCGTTAAACTGCCATCAGTTTGTGAGTCTTGTAAACTTCGTTCTGAGTCTTAGCATTTTTTAAAAGGGCCTGCCTGCACACACACATACACACACACACACACACACACACACACACACACACACACACACACACACACACACACAGCATATGTTGCCAATACTCGTTAGTCAAACCTTTAATATATTGGACGGAGTCAGCAATAATGTAGTTAATGATGTTATTTGGTTCAAAAATGGTTCAGATGGCTCTGAGCACTATGGGACTCAACTGCTGTGGCCATCAGTCCCCTAGAACTTAGAACTACTTAAACCTAACTAACCTAAGGACATCACACACATCCATGCCCGAGGCAGGATTCGAACCTGCGACCGTAGCAGTCGCACGGTTCCGGACTGCGCGCCTAGAACCACGGCCGGCAATGTTATTTGGCAACGCGATATAACAAAGTTAAGATGTGGAATACCCAGATGAAAGCATCTGCTGAAATTATATTAGCTACAGTTGCCAAGACACAGAAAACAAAAATGAGGAAATAGCTCCAAGAATGGGTGAAAAACTGGGAGCTACTTGTTATATGTTAGTTTACTGCCTGACATTAGGACCAGTGACAGGAAAATTTCATAAAATATTTTCGGGTGAGTCGTGTATTGTACAACATACAATAGAGAAGTAAAATAATCTACACGCAGGTCATTCGAATGTCTGAGGCTGAGTAGTGTAAAACCACCAAATAAAATCCGTAAAATTATTATGGTAACGTGTGAAACAATTGTCAGCCCTGAAATGATATTTAGTAATGAACATAAAGTAAAAAGTTTTGTGTGGTATTTCGGTAATACTAGAATACATTTCTTAGACCTCTAGTCGTTGTATACGCGTACGGTGTGTTGACCAATCTTTCAAAAACCTGGGACCATGAACTATGCACTTTATGCTGTGTGGTTGGTTCATGAAACTATCAACTTGTGGATGGTAATATTGTCAAACCGTCAATACTCGATCTTAAACATTCGGTACGTATCGGGAATGCTGAGAATGTTTTTGAGACTACCAGTACTGCTCGTAAACGTTTCTAAAATTTATGTTGTCAATATATTGCCGTTTGACAATATTATTTAACTTGTGAACACCGTTTGAATGTCTCTCTATCGTGTTGTCTAAGGCTGACTTTGGGGTTCAGCCTAGAATTTTCCTAAAAGAGCGTGGGAAACCTCCTAGAAACCTCACTATGCTGGCTGATGTACCAACAGCCCAAGGTTGCTATTCCGCTGAGAGGAATCGATCTGGGTCTGATGCACTTTTGTCTCGCACACACTATATGGGCAGATATTTTCTCTTGTCTATCTTCAATACGTACTTTGTTTTATAACACATTCTTCCATTAATTATAATTGATTTGTCATCCTCCTTGATAATTCCTCTGCTTGATGTAGCAAGAAACTGGTTTTAGTATTCTGTAGGAAACACTTATTTGTAGCCAGGCTAAATGTTTTACTAACTACTTAAGATGATTCCGTACTAAAATAAAAATTTAGTCCCCACCCATAATTTAATTTCCGAATCCAGGCCTTGAGTTCAGGCTTGAATCAAGAAAATTTTTGCTAAGCGAATTTCGTGTAGGCGTCTGAACAAGACTTACGTGTTAGTTCATAAACGTTCCTTTTCTCTTCAGTTTCGATGTGTTCTCTGTGTAGATGAACGTACTTACCGGTGCCACAAAAAATATAAAAAAAGGAAATATCCGTGTACGAACTCCGAAAACAGCCCAGTATCATATAACACAAAGTAGGAACCATGGGCACCACAGAACGATGAACTCTGAGAATCGCACCTGAGTTTCTGGCTCACATTTAGAAGTATTTTGTTAGGTGGCAGAGCCAGCCTTTTTAGCCCATGTTAATTTCAGCACTCGAGAGAACGTCTCATCTGACTTGGAGATGGATAGTGTGCCAGTCAGTCACTTGCCCCAACAATTAGGTGTCCGATAATGCCGCATGTAGAACCACTGACAACAGTGCTTTAACGCATTCGTAGACAACTGTGCTGTTAATCTAGAAGGTAAATAAGCTAAAAAGTTATTTATTGTGCTGCGAGAAGTTGAAACTGCTCTGACCTCTACGACTCTTTCTCCTGTGCGTGGTCTTGCAAGGGCAGTAGGAAATATTTGTCACAGCAAGTAAGAGTGGGAAATGGGCATAAGAGAGCTAGAACTACTGTATGCGCACTGCTTTTGGCCAATAGGTGGTGGAAACAACTTTCTTTTGCCTGATACTAAGGTTGCGTATAAAAATCACAGTCCGTCCGGAAAATTGCGTGACGCTAGTGTTCGTATCATCTAGAATCACTGGATAAATTCAGCCTTTGGATATTTGTTTTTTCCGTTCCTATAAAACTTACGATCGCACTCTCTACATGTGAGTCCCAGAACAAGTTAGTGAAGAGCACAGTTGCGAACTCGTGACAATGTGGTAGCAGCAGCTGGACTACCAAGCTAATTAAGGTGAAATGTTATTTATACGAATCATCACTGCAGATGTAGCATATGTTCATCAGTTCCACCCCAGACAAAATGACAGAGCATGTAACGAGTCCCCAGACACCTTTGGTGTCTCTTAACTTTCAGGATTTCTTCCCAATGCATTTCCTCTACAAATCCCGATTGATCGGAGTTAAAAACAAATTACTTACTGAACGATGGGATAAGTTTCTCTCATCTGCAAATTTTCGGGCCAATTTCGCAGTTTACTGAGCGTCGTAAAGTTGACGCTTTGTTTAAATTTCGTTATCTGTACGTCTTCCGATTCAGTAACACAGAAGTTATGCAACAATCAACTGCTTTCCTTGAAATCAACGTAATCTATGTCGCATGCAGTTTGATATGCATAACGTAGTAGGTACCATGCACATCCTGTAAATTGTATCGAGCATTCTTGCAACGCGCAAACATCCGTTTTTGTAAAAAGTCCGCCTTGTTGTCCCTTGAATATCCGTAGCTTGCCTTATACACTACACGATAATATTGCACGTGACTCACTCGAAATCTGTTCATAGTTGGTTGTTTTATTATTGTGCGGATGATTTTCCATGTAGTTAGTTAAGTTTAGTGTCCGTTTCTTGGACGACGCTGTCCTTGACTGCGTTTCACTGGAGACAGGATCTATGGCTCCACGTCCAACAAGGATGAATAATACATGGCTTGACACCTGTTTAAATATCACTTTCATTTGCTAAACACGTATCATCATCATCATGTACTGGGTGATCAAAAAGTCAGTATAAATTTGAAAACTGAATAAATCACGCAATAATGTAGATAGAGAGGTACAAATTGACACCCATACTTGGAATGACATGGGATTTTATTAGAACCAAAAAATACAAAAGTTCAAAAAATGTCCGACAGATGGCGCTTCAACTGATCAGAATAGCAATAATTTGCATAACAAAGTAAGGCAAAGCAAAGATGATGATCTTTACAGGAAATGCTCAATATGTCCACCATCATTCCTCAACAATAGCTGTAGTCGCGGAATAATGTTGTGAACAGCACTGTAAAGCATGTCCGGAGTTATGGTGAGGCATTGGCGTCGGATGTTGTCTATCAGCATCCCTAGAGATTTCGCTCAATCACGATACACTTGCGACTTCAGTTAACCTCAAAGCCAATAATCGCACGGACTGAGGTCTGGGAACCTGGAAGGCTAAGCATGACGAAAGTGGCGGCTGAGCACACAATCATCACCAAATGAAGGGCGCAAGAGATCAGTCGGACATTTCGTGGTTTTTTTTGTTCTAATAAAACCCCATGTCATTCCAAGCATGTGTGTCAATTTTTACCTCTCTATCTACATTATTTCGTGGCTCATTAAGTTTTCAAATTTATACTGACTTTTTGATCACCCGGTATATTGTCCGCACAGTTGAGCCTATATACAACACATTGCACTGACTCATCTTGTAGAAACGCTTTCTCACTCCGTGAAGTTCCTTGGGTTCCTTTCTGAGGAAATGGCAACTTCGACAGCTGTTGTTGTAGGTATAATGCAATGTTTGCTTTGTTTATCATTGCCATTGGTCTCTTTTGTAGAAACAACACTAGCACTGTAGCATTGTTGTGAATTACTCGTCGACCAAGCAGTTAAAGCACGCTCCTAGGCGTCATGCGGTCCTTACCAACGGATACATCCAGTTCCGCCTCCTTGTTGCCATTAGCAGCCAATATTGTGGTTGCAAGGTAGGCAATATATAAGGGTGTCGAATGCTGTCAACATGATTGGCTTTTGAGACCTCGCACTGAAGGGGTTCCTTGGGAGGCAAAGCACGCGGTTTTGCTAGTAGCTAGACTTGCGCCGACGATGTGGCTGTGTTCATCTAGTCCAGCGTGCCTCGTGCAGATGCGCCTTGTTACTCCAGCGCGGGGCTCTCGTGCCGCCACCTGCGCCGCCCTCCAGGACCCCGCTGGAGCTGGAGCACCTGTCGAGCCCTCAGCACGCCACGCCACCTGCCGCGCCCTCACAGCCCTCGCCCTTACGCCACGCATCCTGCCTGCCCCGCGGCTCTCGCTTGTTTCAAGGACTGCGTGTCCTCAAAGGCTGACCCCGCAACCAGCCGCCTCCACCGCGGGACTGCGCGGGTGAGCCTGCACGCTCAGAACCTCTGCCGCCTCCTGTCTCGAAACAAAATTCATTTTAGGGAGTATGTTTGTTCGGCCCATTAAAACGCTCTCATGTATTAATTCTAGTCTGCCTTGACCAATAATGATGTCATTCAGTTTGATCAGTTATGAAAGTAAGTCAACAAGCATCTGCACTTTCCTTCCACTCGTCTTTAGGTTGACAGTGGTGCTTTTAGAGTTAGCCAGCCAATGGAAGGCGCACTTCACTTCCAGCAGGTTTTAACGTTACCACATCAGATAGATTTGCGGCTCTTGCGACGTAAACGTGGCTTCACTGCCATGTTCGCATAAATGAAAACAGCGTTATGTAATACTTTTTTTTTGTGGTCTGTCGGTTTATGAGGAGCTGAAGTCCAAACAAGACTCAAAGCGAAATCTAAACCAGTGGACTGAACAAGTAAAAAGCGGTCGAACGAAGAAAGAGCTGGGCGTCCGGTTACATCCACTACTGATGCAAACACTGAAAAAGTCAATGACCTGACTTTAAATACCAGACAAGTGACTGTTGATTGTCATGTGAAATGCACACCAGTCACGTTCCGCATATATCTGTAACAGGCTCAACTTCCGTAAAGTATCTGAAAGGTGGGTCTCGGAACAAGTCAGTGAAGAGCGCAGTTGAAATCTCGTGACAATCTGCCAACAGCTGCTCGACTCCGTCGCTACATAACAAAAAGCGTACATGGAACATACGCCTCAGGTACTGCGGAGAGGTGGGTCCATTCTCAGTACGTCTTAACAGTTCATTCCACCAACCTCAGTAGGCTTCTTGTTGGCTCTTCCCTTGACTCTGCATTGGTAGATACTGGTTCAGCCGACAGAAGCAGCGTTGAAGAAAATTCGACTAAATACCTACCAAGCAAAGGCCGCCTAGCTTGATAAGGCTTGAAGCAGTGTTTGTAGGTCTGTTAAAGTATCGGGCGTTCGGAATTCTAAATAACTTACGTGAAAGGGTATAAAGTTCAAAGAATTGGGCTTTATCCAAAACACGCTGTAATTGGCTATCGAATCAGTATTGACTGTGATAACTATTACTGGTGCAAGTAAGCTAATGTTTTCACACGTAGGCAGCCAGAAGTTCACCAGTTGGCGCTGTATGTCTTGTGCAATTTTCAGTCACCGTGATGACGCTCCCCCTGTACGCGGCGAACCAAAATGCGACCATTATTTTAAAACAAACAAAACATGAATTCGTACCAAAACGCTGTCTGACGCCATTCCTGCCTCCAGTGACGTCCTTCCATACTCCACTGTCGTGCAGCATCTTCCTGCTCATCGTCAAAGGTAGGCGGAGAAGTGGACGACACGCACGTAACCCACGCCGTAATAAACGGAGATGGACAGTCACCCCTGAAATAGAATATCGTGTGGCAAGGGTCTCCCGGCGGGTAGACGGTTCGCCTTTTGAGGTGACGCCACTTCGGCGACTTGCGCGTCGATGAGGATGAAATGATAACCATGAAGACGACACAAACACCCTGTCCCTGAGCGGAGAAAATCTCCAACCCAGCCGGAAATCGAACCGGGCCCCCACGGCATGATAAGTCGGCGCGCTGTCCACTCACATTACGGTAACTGACACTGTCACCCCTGATAGTGTACGATGTGTTACCCCGTGCCACTGTTGCGCCAGAGCCAGTGAGGACACACATATCTCCCTCCTGTAATGCCATTCGGATGATGGTTCAAATGGCTCTGAGCACTGTGGGACTTAACATCTGAGGTCATCAGTCGGCTAGAATTTAGAACTATTTAAATCTAACTAACCTAAGGACATAACACACATCCATGTCAGAGGCAGGATTCGAACCTGCGACCGGAGCGGTTGCGCAGTTCCAGACTGCAGCGCCTAGAACCGCTCTGCCACATCGGCCGCCCATTCGGATGAGGTGTCGATCTTCTCGGGGGGAGGGGGGTGGGAGTGAGTCTGCTTGGTGCGACCTGACCCATCTCGTCGTTTTCTACGACCTTCCGTGAACCATTCCGCAACACCCGTTGCACTGCCAGAACACTTCGTCCCACACGAGGAGCAATTTTCCGAATGGGTCCATCACATTGCCTCATGCCAATAATCCGCTCTCTTTCAAACTCATTGATTTCATGGTATGGTTGACACATAAGTCTGCAAGTCATCCTGCACATCTGCTCAAGTCTCACTGATCCATCACCTTCGGTTTATAAGTGACAACGAGAACAGCAGGCACATTTTATGGTAGGTGGTGTTCCGCCGCGATATCAGTGTTGACCTTGAACCCGCGGACCGACATGTTTCAAATGCTAATCGTTTCTGCAGTACATTCCAGTGTACATGTTCTGTGAATATGAACATCCAATCTCTAGTCGTTCAAGGTATTCGGTTTTTCTGAACGTAAGTTTCTGTGTATGCTGTGATTACACATTGGCGGATATAGTAAGGCTGTTCTCAATCGACTCATAGAGACACAGAACTGTAACAAAAAGCCATATAGAAACTGCTGTAACTGCTTAAGCCCCACTGGCCAGTCTGAACAGCTCCAAGCTGAAATATTCGGGGAAATTCCAAAGTCATCCTACAGAATTACAAAGAACAGTTTATAAAAAAAAGCTCTGAATTTACGAAAATAAATTTAATTTAAATAAAACAAGTTTAAATTAAATAAAACAAAGAACGATTGATCCCTACAAAGGAGCTACTAATTGATTTAACGCGGTTATTCTCGAGCGGCTCTTACATAAAGCGTGCGTACTGGAAATACGTCCCATTTGTCACATGATTTGTGTTTGCACAAGAATTTTTCCGTGGATATCTTTTACATTGTTTTTAGCAAAAGAAAATATCGACACTTCACGTTTGTTCTCTCTCTCTCTCTCTCTCTCTCTCTCTCTCTCTCTCTCTCTCTCTCTCTCTCTACACGGCAAGACATACTCTTTATGATAGCGTACTTCACTGTAAAGTGTAGACTCGGAATAATTTTTCTACATTCCAGTACTCTAACGGCACTCATTGCTGATTACTTTAGTGATCGAAAGACGTAATGAATGAACAGTGTTATTGTAAAATAACGGACGTTTAATGCTCTGTACCAAGATATTTTACAGTTGTGCAGAGGTCACACGTCAAACGCAGAAATAACGAGAAACAACTACTGGCTCTAAGATAATTTGTGTTTCTAACCTCCAGTGTCAAACTTAAGAAAACACAGCCGCAAAATAATCTCTACCATTAGAGAACTTCATTGTGTTTGCAGAGCATTAAAGAATATTAGCTAGAAATTCCGACTGTTGATTGTATAGGCCAGAAGGACATTGCAGTAATAAAACAGTTCATTACCACCCAACTACCAATATTTCAAAGTTATTACTGCCAGGGATAGCAACTTTATTAGTATCTCTAATAATACCACCGCTAATTGGAGGTCGTTGACCCTTTCAGTATTCTAAAAATACGCTTCGGTGAGGTTCCGGTTGTCCTTCCCGATGTTACATCAAGATTTGTAAATCAGTCCTGCCCCAAACTACAAATTCAGAAAAACGGTCTTAAATTTCCTTTGTTGTCAGATTAAGCGCAGAGCTGGAATCACATAACACTTCCACTCCCTATCAACTAGTTGTCAGACCCACGCGGGTTACTGATCCACTTTCTCCGTTTCTTGTTCCTGTGCTGTCTCGAGGTGCGTCGTCAGTACAAAATTATTGCGGTTTTAAATTCGTATTTCTCCGCAAGGGGCCAGGCAGTAAAGTATCTTAATATCAATATCGCCCAGATACATTAATTGGGTTGTTGAATAGACAACGTATACCATACCAAAAAACAATAGCAGCCGTTGGTCCTCCCAGGTGTTTGTATGCTAAGCAGGCCAGGCGAGTTTCAAAACAGAAACTCGTTCGCGCCAGATTGTTTACAAACAACTGCTGTGCGTTGGCTCATCGAATGCCGTATATAATCTCGGCCCATTTGTCTGGCGCCGATGACAAACGTCAGTAAATATTTGCCGTTCTATGACATTTCGTAACCATTTGACGTAGAGAGTTTATAGCCCAGCAGCAGATACATTCTACATTGTCTGGCTAGTCGTGATAACGAGTCACAATCGGACTGCTGTTATTTGTGATAAAGAAGTCCCTGTGAACTTTTTCAGAACATAAAAGGAGCTGTGAAACTCTACTACCTACAAGATGGTTCCTAGCTTGTTAACAAAGTCGTAATCACTTCATTGGTAGTGAAGAAGGCGTTAAAGAATACGATCTACTGAAAAAAATGCAAAGCTTTTTGATCTTGAAGATGATGAGAGAACTGAAAAAAGTAGGATAATTTATAGAATATTGACCTCTTGAGTTGTGTGATGATGAATTAAGAGCTTTCAGCTTTTCAAGGGGTAGTTGCAGATTAGCATGTTATTAATTCATCCTTGTTAATAGTAATGGAGCTCGGTTGCAGAGAAATAAATTTTTGGACTCAGATAGATATGCAAGGCATGATTCTAATGAGCAGATTAAATGTATTTGTTGTATTCAGCCGCATGGGATGATCTTTGATCCCGAAACACGCTGGAAAAACTATTGGCTCCTTGCAGTGCTCATTGAGCGCAAATGAGACAGATTGAGATTCGCACTTCAAATGAAAAGTCAGCAAATTGCAGAAAATAAATACCAACATGTCATCTTCGAAGGTGTTTACACGTCACCCTTCTTAATGTCACCCCACACCCTCCGCGGTAGTAACGGTATTTTTGTACGAATATTGATGTATAAATCAAATTTTGTGGAAATTGCTCTAGGCGCTCCTGAGCAACTCTGGTATGTCACGCCTTTTCACCCCAAACGCTAAACTATAGGGATACTACGTGTTTGTTAATGTCACAGTAAATTCTTCCAGACAGCAGGTGTTACGTGTGCCAATTTTGGTAGAAATTTCTTCAAGCGTTACAGAGATGAGCTGATATCACTTTCTTTGCATCCCCATTCTCCATCTCTAGGGTGAACCGTCATCGTGACTTCCACTAATAAGTCAAGTTACCTTCGAAAGTGATAGAATTGATACTAGTGCTGGTTTATTTTTACATGTCACTTCTTCTCATCCCCACGTCATCCTCTAAGTGTGGTTCTGGTATATGACTACAAAATATTTTTGTACAAATAATTGTATAAATCATGTATATACAAAATGTGATTGAAATTGCTGCAGACTTTAAGCTTCTGTTTTTTCCCCCTTTTCACCCCCAACCTGATGGTTCTTACACCTACAGAAATCATTTCCGGGCGTGAGCACGAAACTCATCAGTTACAGCGTAAACGGAGAAATGATATAGGAGCCCACAGAAGACGAACAGACAAATACCATTCTTTTTTGTGTAATAGGTTTATGCCAAGCCGCGTTTTGTTTTTTCTCCCGTCCTCAGTTACAATAATATATTGTTTTTGTCGTCCACATGTAGAAAGCTTAAATATAAAAATTCCTTTATCTATCACTACACATAATATTTAATATATAGCATACCTACTGTAAACGCCGGCCGAGTGGTTCTAGGCGCTACAGTCTGGCACCGCGCGACCGCTACAGTCGCAGGTTCGAATCCTGCCTCGGGCATGGATGTGTGTGATGTCCTTAGGTTAGTTAGGTTTAATTAGTTCTAAGTTCTAGGCGACTGATGACCTTAGAAGTTAAGTCTCCTAGTACTCAGAGCCATTTTGAACATACTGTAAACTAAACGTAAATACACAAATCGCGAAGCGACTTAGCAAAAGAAATTGTTAGGTATCACCAAACAGTTTCAACGTTCAGAATGCTTACGACAAAACTTATTATTGTTGATATTATGATGATGATGATGATGATGATGATGATTAGTAAATGTAGAGAGGATCAGACCAACACTCCCCGGTAATTGGGTATTGTGCAGAGGTTGACGCAAACATTCCATCTCATTTAACCTGCGGAATGCGATGGAGTGCGCTTGGATTTACACATTCGTCTGTAATTGCTAAGAGTGCATTCACTTGCAGTCTGAGCCGCAACCCGTTGTTGAGTACACGAAGGTAATGGAGGAGGAGGAGGAGGAACAAGAAGGGCGCGAGGGTTGTGTGTGCGATATGGCTGGAGGGGTCTGCCGTCCGCTTACGCAAGGGGCTTCCCTTCCCTCGGCTCTCGTAATGCCATTAGCCGGATTAATAAAATCGACTGCCTCCCTTCTATTTACGCAAGACTTCCCCCAGCACGGCCAGAGTAATCTGCGAGCGACTCGATTCTGTCGAGTCCCCACTATCGCTGACGACTGAAGCGTAACCCTGAGTATACCTCTGAGCGGCTAAAATACACATTCCGATACGTCATGCTAATGCGTGATCTGTTTGCCGATGAGAAAAAGTGAGTGGTTCGCTTACTGCTGTAGGTTCTACAAAATCAAAACATTCCTCTCGCATGTTGAGTATCGCTTACGATTTGCTTCTATTTCGAAAGACTAAGTGCTGAGTCACTGCTTCAATCAAAAGTTTGTCGCCGGCGATCTCATTAATGAGGACGTTCTTCTTTCACTTTTTATGACGTGCAAATAATTTGTACCGGGTGAATCGTTCGAAAGTAATTCTCACTTCTTTCTTTACTGACGTCCCCAATAAGCTCAATACGGTTTACGTGACGTGCATCGGGAGGTAAAGTAGCACTCTTACGGCATTGTATTGTTCCTGTTTAACTAGACCGATGGCGTTTTGGAGGTACACATCCCTCCAGCACTCACGACACGGTGGCTTGCTGAGTGTAGCCGCAAATACCTGTAGATGATCGACTGTAAACTGCTGTAGACGAATAAAGGGATTCACGTGATAGCCCAGTATGTTTCCCATTTTATTCGCCAGTGAGAGACTGTTCAAAATGGCTCTGAGCACTATGGGATTTAACTTCTGAGGTCATCAGTCCCCTAGAACTTAGATCTACTTAAACCTAACTAACCCAAGGACAGCCGGCTGGGGTGGCCGAGCGGTTCTAGGTGCTGCAGTCTGGAATCGCGCGACCGCTGCGGTCGCAGGTTCGAATCCTGCCTCGGGCATGGATGTGTGTGATGTCCTTAAGTTAGTTAGGTTTAAGTAGTTCTAAGTTCTAGGGGACTGATGACCTCAGCAGTTAAGTCCCATAGGGAAAAAAAAAATAACCTAAGGACATCACTCACATCCACGCCCGAGGCAAGATTCTGAACCTGCGACCGTAGCGGTCGCACGGTTCCAGACTGTAGCGCCTAGAACCGCTCGGCCATTCCGGCCGGTGTGAGGCACTGTGTCAGATGTCAGTGGCCCAATTTTGTCCCATTCAGACATCCTCACACGAGAACACCTGGAACACCTGCCATGACGATGGGCAACTGGCAAATTGGGTGCATCACTCACTTGATGGTTGATACACTCTGTCGCTCAGCTGTCATCTTTTCAACTGGATGAACAAATACCGTCTGCATAACTATTTTTAATGCTAATGACAATTTGTTTCGATCTGCCCAGCAGGTGATCTTCAGATCTGACGCCGGAAAGTGCAGTTTAACAGTGGTATTAATTACATAAAAATTACTACTATTGACAAACAACACCTGAATCAAAGAAACAGTGATCCTCATGGTGTTCGTTCATTATTCATAATAACTGAGGCCACGCTTCGTAACATGTGGTGTCAATTACGAAACGTTCGAAAGAATCACGCGTTGATGCCAATCTCTATGATCTGAGCGGACGTACCCGTTGGTTTAATATACCGCTGACAAGGCCAAAAAAGGGAGCAGGTCCTCTTATTTTACGAGGATGACAAAGGAAAGAAGCAGTGTGCTCTACAAATGAATCAACAGACACTCCCCTACAGTGATTTTTGGCGAGGCACGAGGGGTATACTTATGGAGGTATCACCTTTCGAACGCTATAACGATGAGGTGGACCTAGATGGAACGACGTAAATAGTGTACGCGTGACTTGGCGCATCCGGCCCCGGTCCCCTCACCAACAAAATAAACAACAAACGCAAAATACGCCTTTCACAATTTCGATGCGCTGGTTCACTAGCGAAACATCACCAAGCTGGGTGACTTAAGAGAGTTGAAAAGTCACTGATAAATTTGCTATTCGCTTAATAACAATTTCGTGTATCTCAGTGACAAGGTGAAGTCTTCAAATTGGACGCAATTTCGGCGACTTGCTGTCCCTAACGTTCCCCCGTTATCTAGCCGGAGAAAGGGGTGCTACATTTTAACGTGGAATCCAAACCACGTGTCGTTTCTGGTGACTCCTCACGTCGTTGAGAAATGAAGGGTAGGTAAAACGCAGACTGAGAAAATCCGACTGTGATTCGATCCCGCGACCTTTCGGTTTTCAGACACGAGAGACCACCGGGTCTGATTGTTACTCAGGTGACAGCCAATGACTAGTCCACGTTCGAAGTCACTGGGCACTCTTGACCGACCCATAGTGCCTCTTCACTGTCAACACACTACCATACCCCCCCCCCTCCTCCACCCGTCTCCACCTCCTGTACTGGCGAGTCCTCCCCTCCCCTTGGCAAGTAAGTCATCTCGCATTAATAGAAGTGTCCAAATACTTTGGATCCGATAGCGTTGACGCTGCACTTCCCTCAGTAATTCTCAGCTTTTGTAGTTCCTCCAATAATCTCAAGGCTTGGCATAATGAACGGGGGTTGCAGAAAAACATGGAAAAATACCTGCAAATAGTAGCGATGTTGTATTTGACACGAACGGTTCAAAAAATGGTTCAAATGGTTCTGAGCACTATGGGACTTCTGAGGTCATCAGTCCCCTAGAACTTAGAACTACTTAAACCTAACTAACCTAAAGACATCACACACAACCACGCCCGAGGCAGGATTCGAACCTGCGACCGTAGCAGTCGCGTAGCTCCAGACTGTAGCGCCTAGAACCGCTCGGCCACTCAAGCCGGCTACACGAACTGCACTCGTGGAATTTCCTCAATACTTCGTATCAGTCGCGGTAAAAGCAGTGTTCTGTGTAATTGTCAGTGCCTTATGTCGGAAGTGAGTGAATGCGAATGTGGGCAAATTGTTGGAGTGCTCCCGTAAACAAAGTAGGCGAAGTGTTTCGTGTTTCATAGGGGCAGCAAACCGAAGATTCATTCCGCATACAGGGAACGCGGCAACACATCATCCGCTAAGTCATAAAGCGGACGAAAATGTGTTCTGAGTGACTGCGATGGACCGTCATTGAAGAGGATTTTAAAGAAAAATGAGAGGAGGAAAATTCATTGCAGTACTGTATGTCAGTCGTGAAACCTATATGCACCAAAACAACGCGAAGTGTGCTTCATAAGCGGGGAATAACGCAGAGATCTGCAATTTCAAAACTAGTCATCACTGGTGCAGATATCAGTAAATGGAAAACGTGGTGCCGAAGGAGAAAATCCACCAAGACCTTTCAGAAAGTAAGATCCGATCGGACACGAAATGGAAACTACAGTGAAACTCCTATTAAGCTTTGCACAGATACGTTGTGCAGTATCTCTACTACGCCCGTCGATCGCGCCACGTCGCTATTTTCACTTCTGAGCGCACAGTGAGCACGTAAAAATGCCTAGGAAATAGTTCCTACCGCTAAGTATGTGGGACAGCCGGGAGATTTCGCGTAATTCCGTGCAGCCCCCGCGACGTAACTGTCATGCAGTTCCTTCGTCACAATTCGCGGCCGCTCCCTGCAGGGACAATGAAAATGCTCCTGCAGTGTTTTCAGTTGGAAATGTTTTATCGTCCACAATACAGCACGTAACTGGCTCCCCTGAGTTTCATCTCCGCTCAAAAGAATCGCTGGCTATGAGGACAGCATTTTGGCACAGATAACGAACTGTATACCAACGTAGATGATTAGCGGAACGCCCAGGCGGCTACGTTCTATGACGAGGGTATTGGGAAGTTGGGACAACGCTGCGACAGAGGTCAAAGTTGGAGTGGCGACTGTGCAGAAAAGTAGCTGGAATATGTAGGTAACTGTTCCAAATGAAACATCTTTTACTTTGACAGTGGTTTCCGTTTCGTGACCAATCGGACCATACTTGCTGGACTGCCCACTTATAGCCGCACTTCGGCGGACTTTTAGAAGAGAGATTTGTTTACATAGTATAAATTTAAATGTTAGAATTTCTTTTCTGAAAATATTTGTCTGCAATGGAGTCTTATGTAGAAGTGAAAACGGAAAATAAACCGAACAGACAAGAAAAGAAGAGAAGTTGGGACGTTGTGCTATAGAATAATGCATCACATGAGTTTATTCTACCACATTCCATTGCCCTTGTTTTACTACTATTCATGTTGATCTTACAATCTCTCTCCAAAATGTTATCCAATACCTTCAACTGCTCTTCAAATTCATTAGTTTAATAGCTACCGCAAAGTTTTTATTTCTTCATGAATTTTAAATATCATTACAAATTTGGTTTCTTTCAAAGCAACTATGGCTTCCCTTCCGTGTGCTTGGAATTGTTAAGGCAGTCTAGTTTTGTGGAAGTCGTGTATAACTTTTTTGCCACCTGTATTCTATCTCTCGGAGAGTATGGTGCAAACTTAGGTTTGTCTCTGTTCAACCTATCTTCTAAGGTAAGTCGCAGCACCATACCTTCGGTGTTTGGCGACGATGCTTCAGCAGCAGCTTTATTTTTATTTTTTTGTTTTATCCGTGAGAGTGGGTTTTACACTTACATGTAGGTTTCAGCGTATATCCTTTGTCTCTGTGTTCTCCAGCCTAGAGCTATTAGAGTGGAAGTTTTAATGTGTTGCAGAGTGGCTGGTTTTTCCTTTTTATTCTCGTGGTCGGTTAGCCACTGTAATCTTTCTTGTTTTGCTCTCTTCTGTTTCTAACGTCTCTCTTGTCCTCTTTTGTTCCTTTTAGAGTTCGTTGTCTTTCGTTCGTTCTTGGGGTTTTTCCTTTCATTCCGTTTTGTGTTATATGTCTCGTCTATTTTATTCTCACACTTGTGGCATTTCTTTTATTAGGAACAAGGGGCCGATGACCGCGTAGTTTGGTCCCTTTCCCCCTTTTTTAAGCCAACCAATCAACCAACCAACCAACCAACCATTCTTCCCGAATAGTCCTCGTAGGTAGACTGCGGAGCAATGGGAGAAAATGATTTGGTCGGACGAGTCTTTTTCACACTGTGTCCAACTTCTGGCCGAGCTTACGTCCCAAGAGTGCAACTTGACTCGGGTTCGGTGACGATTGGGGCAGGTATGAGGTGGTATTCCGTTGGCCCTTTGACTTCTCTTCGAGGTCTCATTGGGATATTACAGCCATTTTAGTAGATAAGATCTGTCATATGGTGCAAAGCTTGTTTACCAATAGTGACGACGTGTTCCAAGACGATAGGGCCCCTGTTTATATAGCTCGCATTATCAAGGACTGGTTCTGCCAGCACAAGGATTAATTTTACCTACCTGGCCACCAGTCACTATGTATTACTCAGCCTGCGTCTACTTGTGAGAGAAGGACGTGTGATCGCTATCAACCTCCATCACAATTACCTGAAGGTGTCACTGTTTCTCTGGCAGAATGGTATAAGATTCCCTTGAAAACCATACAGGACTTGAAGTTATCCATTCCGTGACAACTGGAAGTTACTTTGAATGGAAACGATTTAGCTAGACCATATTAGGCATTTGATACATTTGGAAAGGTTGTTTCTGTAAATAAAACATTCAAGCCACTTTTCAGAGCGTATTCTATTATCCGGTATATTACTAATTATTGCTACGTCTCTCCCTGCAGAGTGCATTGCGCTTTTAATGTGGTTTTGCCAGCAACACTGTAACTTACGCAACGTTCTGCGCGTAAAAGTAACGTTATTAGACTAGTCGACATAATGCCAATGGACCTCGTAATGCACTTGTAACGTCAGGTGGTCTGTGTGCATCGATTAACGTGTTGCACATTGGCAGGTAGCCTGAAGCAGCCAAGCTTCATTAGTGTACTTGTGCTAACGAAACGACACGACTGCAACTATGTATCCTCTCAATGTACCACCTAGCATGCCCATAATTGCCCACTCAAACTGTCGGCACTTAAGCCAACGGGTGGAGAGGCGCAGCACAGCTCATCGATTCCGTGTTAAGCACAGTCAAATACGAAATTTAGACTCAGCTTCTTGTCGTATCCTGAGCTCTGCTAGAGGTACCAATTAAGACTCGGCGATAAATACCCTGTCACCCGTATGGCTGAACGGCATTGCGGATTAACCTCGTAAGGTGCAACTTGTCTGAATCACAATTATTTTTAACACGAGCGATATTTTGCTGTGTTGACACCAGATTTGTTGGCTGGTAATCACAATTATTTACTAAACGTGTTTAAGAAGCTACATCTGGTTAACCCAATATGAGTTTCTTAAAATACGATACGCAGTAATTCCTTCGCGTTCATGAGGAACATCTGCATAGTGCAATGAAATGTATAAATTCATAATTTTCAGTTTTAATTCGAACGGCTTAGCAAACATTACTTAGAAATTGATACGTATTTTGTCAGTCTCATCTTTGAGGTGCCTGTATTCTCTTTCCCCTGCTTTATTTACTGAACATTTATATTTTCTTCTTTCGTCAGTTAAATTCAATATCCCCAGAATTAACCAGGCCTTTCTTAGGTATGTGATCTTCTGCCATCCCTATTTCCTTTCTCAAAGCTATCCATTCGTCTTCTATTCAGTTTCTTCTCACTTGTTACAGTAGGAAGAACGTAACAGTTCCAAGCCAAAAAAAGCATCTGCTGTTAAGTATGAAAATCGAGGTTTCAAAATACTGATACGGATTACTGGCAAAACCATAGAGAAGGTGGTAGATTATCTTAAAGATCAGTTTGGGTTCCGTAGAAATGTAGAAACGCGCATGGCAGAAATGATCCTACGACTTACCTTAGAAAATAGCTTGACCAAATACGAACCTACGTTTGCGCTATACTCTTCGAAATATTTGAAGTCAGCGAAGATAGAATAAGGGAGCAAAAGGTTCTACACAACTTCCACAAAACCTAGACTGCCGTAACAAATCCAAGTACATGAAAGAGAAGACATAGTTGCTGTGAAAGAAACCAAGGAGAAACTTGGAAGGATAATTAATATTCATGGAGATGAAATAAAAACTTTGCGGTGGCTAATAACGTTATTCCGTCAGAGACGACTAAGGAGTTTAAAGAGCACTTGAACGTAATGGATAACATGTTGGAGAGAGATTGTAAGATCAACATAAGTCTGCATTTTACATATTCTCCGCACTGTCAACGATAGTACTTCTTACTGCCCAAATAACAAAACTTACTTACTTCTACTTTGTGTGTCAGTTGCTGGGCATCGCTTGATTTGATTAGACTGCATTGCATTATCGTATTTTTACATTTGTGCATAATGTTATAATAATATGAGTTAAAGACATTACCCATTCCGTTAAACTGGTCTTCAAAGCACATATCCGATTGTTGCATATTTTCCGTGTCATCGGCAAAGCTCAAAGTTTTTCTTTCTTCTCCCTAAACTTTACTTTTGTTCCCTAATTCCTCCGTGCTTTCCATCACAGCTTTATTAATGTACACATCGAATAATAACTGGAATAGCCTACAATCGTGTCTCACTTCCTTCTGAACCACTACTTCCCTGGTTTCCATACAACTAACAAACTTCACCTTCTCAAGTGTTACCAATTAACTTAGAGAATCATCTGTTAAACACAGCTGCCAAACTTAGAACTCGGATCATCATCTTGCGGACGCTTGCTGGCACTTCACGAGGCTCTTCAGGCACCACGTTACGTACTTCAGTTTTGGCTCTAGTATTTCGGGTAGTAGAAAACTGTGCACTGGTTTGGCTCAGCAGTACTCATACTAGACGCACCGCTGTCTAGCTTAAATTACGCACCTTATATTAGGCACAATGAATGCCAACAAATCCGCTAGCTGTACACACCAAGCAATACAGCCCCTCCCCATCTGCGACGAAAGAAATCACTCATCAGAATACTCAAAAAGATCGAGAGCAACCCCCTTCTACAAATCCATCAAAATGTCCCCGACAGCGAGAAACCCAGACTGCACTCTAGAAACCCATCCCTAATGAGTACAACAATTCTGGATGAAAATGGATTCTTCCTAAATGATCGCTGGAAAGAGGAGTGGACCAAACAGGCACCCCCTGCCTCTCATAAGATGCCTTGCCTCACCACCGCACCACCAGGATTCGACAAGCCTCGACAAACCCTGAGCTACACGCAATACAGTACGAACGAATTGTGGCAGGTGTACTGACTCCCTGTATAGAAGGGAAAAAAGTAGTTTCTGGAAAGCGCGACTGTGGCGCTGCTAGACAAACCGTGCAACATACGATGCAACTTATACTGACAGCCTTCACTGGCGACCATACAGAATTCTGGCACACTGCCTTAATGACGGTAGAATACATCAGCAAAATTATCTTTCTGCTGGAGTTGTGTTCCAGTATATTCTGTGGTTGTAGATATTCTATGTATTTGTGCAACAATTCTTTTATTTTTCTGTATAACCTGCGCGTTATACACTGAGGAGCCAAAGAAACTGGTACTTACCTAATGTCGCGTAGGGCCCACGCGAGTACGCAGAAGTGCCGCAACACGATGTTGCGTGGAATTGACTACTGTCTGAAGTAGTGCTGGAGGAAACTGACACCATGAATATTGCAGGGCTGTCCATAAATCCGTAAGAGTAAGAAAGGGTGGAGAGCTCTTGTGAACATCACGTTGCAAGGCATTCCAGATATAATCAATAATGTTTATGTCTGTGGAGTTTGGTAGCCAATGGAAGTGTTTAAACTCAGAAGTGTGTTCCTCGAGCCACTCTATAGAAATTCTGGACGTGTGGTGTGTCGCATTGTCCTGCTGGAATTGCCCAAGACCGTCGGAATGCGCTATGGACAAGAATGGATGCAGGTGGTCGGATCGGATGCTTACGTACGAGTCACCTGTCAGAGTGGTCTAGACTTACCAGGGGTCCCATATCCTTCAAACTGTACACGCCTCACACCATTACAGGTCCTCCATCAGCTTGAACAGTTCCTTGCTGACATCCAGGGTCCATGGGTTCATGAGGTTGTCTCCATACTCGTACACGTCCATCCGCTCGATACAATTTGAAACGAGACTCGTCCGACCAGGCAACATGTTTCCAGTCATCAACAGTCCAATGTCGTTGTTGACGGGCTCAGGTGAGGCGTAAAGCTTTGTATCGTGCAGTCATCAACGGTACACGAGTGGGCCTTCGGCTCCGAAAGCCCATATCGATGTTTCGTTCAATGGCTCTCACGCTGACACTTGTTGACCCAGCACTAAAATCTGCAGTAATTTATGAAATGGTTGCACTTCTGTCACGTTAAACGATTCTCTTCAGTCGTCGTTGCTCCCGTACCTTCTTGATCATTTTTCGGCCGCAGCGATGTCGGAGATTTGATGTTTTACCGGATTCCTGATATGCACGGTACACACGCGAATTGGTCGTATGGGGAAATCCCCACTTCATCACTACCTGGGAGAAGCTGTGTCCCATCGCTAGAGTGCCGACTATAGCACCACGTTCAAACTCAATTAAATCTAGATAACCCGCCATTGTAGCAGCAGTAACCAATCTAACGACTGCGCCAGGCCCTTTTTTTCTTATATAGACTTTGCCGACAGCAGCGCCGTATTATGCCTGTTTACATGTCTCTGTATTTGAATACCCATGCCTACAGCAGTTTCTTTGGCGCTTCAGTGTTCTTAATGACTGTATTGTCGACTACTTATATGTAATTGTGATGCACAATGCCATACGCTAAATAAATAAATCCCCGTTCAATTCAAAAGGTCAAAAAGAGCGTTGCCGTCAAAGGTGTTAAAACAGGTTTCTAAATCTAAATGTTCTATAAATGTTGGTTTTTGTTGTTGTTGATAAATAAATATAATACTGTAGAGTGATCGTCCGTCACAAAATAAACCCTTGCAGAATGATGGCGTAATGAACCGCATAGCTTAGTAACCAGTAACTAACATTTACGGTTGCCCTTCAGCTCGCCAGCCAGACAACAGTGAGCACTTTGCTTGCACCGATGAGGCGCGCGGCTGTGTGTTTGCACAGCGTCTGCAGGTGGTGCGCGTGACTCAGGCGGCGCTATGGCGTGGGTGTCAGGTGCCCGAGGCTGAGTCACCGGGAAACAGCCCCTCCCCAACAGCACACACAACGGTTTTCCACCCTTGTCACGAGCGGACTGCGCGTGGGGAGGAAGAGGAAATGTTGAAACATTAATACGCAAATATGGCCATAATATGACCTCTTCGTAGTCGGGGTTCCTAAGGCACGGTACAGCTGTGGTACTCCACACAGAGTAGGAGGCGGTAAGACACAGCATCAGTTGTCGAAGGGGTGGATCGTCACCAGTTTCGGCTCAACAAAGTGGAGACGATGGGGACAGTATGAGCTAATTAACCTGGGCTAAATGTTCAGTCTCTCGGCATGTATTTGGAAGACATATGATGCTGCAGATGATGGTACATCCATCGTCGTAGCGACTACGGCACTGCACTTGCATTCTGTGGGAGTGGCGATCAAGACTCTTACGAAAGGGATACGGGAATTTTCTTCACTAACCTACTCCATTCCGAAACTGTGCTGTCACTAATGGATTCGATGTCGATGTAATGTCAAACCCTAATATTTTTTTCTTCTCGTCTTTTTCTTTCTTCAACTGCCTCAAGATGACTGGATGTTTGTGTTGACCTCATCATTTCATCATCATTCATTAAAGGGGCGTGTTTGGACTGAGCAAAGGTTGGGAATTTGTACGGGCGCTGATAGCAGCGCAGTTGAGCGCCCTTAGTAACCCCATCATCATCATCTACCTTTCTTTCCTTTCTCTTTCTCTTTCCTACCTACCTACCTACCTTCCTTCCGTCCTTCGAATGGGGATATTAAATTTGTCGGGCTTTTTGGTGTTACTATGGACATTGTGATAGGACATAATATGGGGAAACTTACATGTGGTACTTATACCACGCTGTTACGTATTGTACGATACACATTTCACAGTATGGCAAATGTTAAAATATAACTTTTGGTGCTCTATATTATATCAAATACCATTGTACATGAGATAAATAAAATGTTGCACACCCATAGAATCAACTACTGTTCATTTAAATAAAATTGATTGGAATCTTTAATTGGCGGAAAAGCATCTTATTGTAATCGTCGATTTCACGAAATATCCAGAAAAACTAATTATTTTATTTGTGTAAGCATTAGACAGTAATCACGTAGAAGTGTTAGTGTTAAAATCAGTTCTGTCGTTAAATGGGAAATTGTTAAAATTCGATATTTCATAAAAAGGGAAAATTAGTGTCTTGGGAACATTTCTGGCTAACTGATGCACTGACAGTTTCGTTCATTCTCAAGACATTATGTTTCTATGAAAAATCATATCAGATTCACCGTAATTAATTTTGTAATTAAGAATTCTAGTACTTGTCATAAGCGAGCTATTATTTCGATCATTTGGTCAAAACGAGATTATTATGTAAAATTTGAACATCAAAATCTATTTCTACATTATGTAACCTACTCCAAAATATGTTAGCATCAACATTCGTATTGCAATTAACGAGAAATTATTTTGTATCAAGTACTGTTAGTCACATTTCTCAAGCAGAATTTTCGATACTAAATTTGAAAAGCAAATTTACAAATCACGTTTGTCATCAGTCATTTATTATCTTCAAAATTGTACCTTAATTTTTTATGAAGTATTTGATTGTAATTGTAACTCAATGTGACTTTGTTGAACAATAATTCAAAGACAATGTAAGCAATGATCCTAAGGGCTCAGTTACGCTGCAGGTCGCAGTTCTTACCTCCGACGTATTTACGTC
Organism: Schistocerca gregaria; assembly: GCF_023897955.1. Lineage (NCBI taxonomy): Eukaryota > Metazoa > Arthropoda > Insecta > Orthoptera > Acrididae > Schistocerca > Schistocerca gregaria. The sequence continues at coordinate 313,392,045 of NC_064924.1, read as the reverse complement.
AAGAGAAAGAAGAGGGTGAGATTTTGGTAAGGGGAAGTGTGACGACCTTCCCATTATGCAAAACCTCCACGGGGTGTTGGGTAAATCTGTGAAATTTCATTGCAATGTGACGCAATTAACCCGTCACATGAACGTTTGATCTTTGGCCAGTTACCTGCTTGTGTCGGCGCCTTGCTGTTTGAAGCTTCGCGGGTCCGACGGTGACGTCGCAGGTCGCCGTCCTTGTACACATTAGGGAAGAATGTTGTAAGCATCTAAGAGCCAAATTTCGAACTTCTGCGTCGCAATGGGAGACAGTTACGGGGTTCCTTTTGCGCAGTGCATGATCTAACTATTCCTGAGTAAATAGTCATATTAAAGCTTCTTGGCGACTGTAATCTCTCTTCCGAAATAGAAAAGGGTAAATGCGCAACACAATATTATGGTGTTCAGACCACTCTTTACGTCAATGATTGCTTTCTTACGATGGACTTCTTGAATGTAAGAATTTTTATTGATGTGGTCCTCAGCTGGAGGGCAGGTTTGATTCAACTCTCGGCGCCTGTTTGCCCACTGCAAGCATTTCTTCTCTGCAGCCTGCATCCATTTGAACGAGGTTACTGTGGTCAGGCTTTAGTCCCCCTCCCCCCCCCCCCCCCCCCCCTCCCGTAGCTTTTACCATCGCACACTTTCACACCTTTCGCAGACTGGGAATTCTTTGACGCCTCTGGATGTGTCTTACCAACAAATTCCTTCTTTGTATCTAGTCGTGCTATGAACTTCATTTTATCGTGACTCTATTCAGTATCTCTTATGTGAATCTACCTATGTGATCTTCAGCATTGCACTTAAAACACCGCATTTCACAAGCTTTCACTTTCTTCTTATCTGAACTGTTTATGCACTATCTGAGTCTGATATCTATTAGGTGATATTAATGTAAGTCGTGTCCATCCTTCGCCTTTGTGATGGCTTGAACTCTGCTTGAGACACTTTCAGTGAGGTTTCTTAGTGCCTAGAGATGGCAGCGTGGACATTCGGGTTTGGAACGAAGTCCGCATTCTGACACATTCTGAAGGACCGATACAGTTGTCGTCTCCTAACTTTCTCTCTACGGCTCGATCTGTACGATTTTGTGGAATAGGTTCATATCATCCTACATTTAGGGGTTCCCTTATCGAAATAAAAGGACCATACCGTAAGCTCGAGAAACACACCCATATCGTGTAAGAAGGCTGTTTCGGTTTTTATGTTGGTAACGCCACGTATCGCTATGTATGAAAATCACTGACTGTGCTGTGTGCAGTCTGTGGCTGGTTGGACACATTGTTGGACTATTCGCTTGTGTAGTGTTGGGCAGTTGGATATGAACAGCGCGTAGCGTTTCGCAGTTGGTGAGCCGCCAGCAGTGGTGGATGTAGAGAGAGATTCCAGCGTTTTGAGCGGACTATCTGGACGTGTGTCCGTCAGAAAAAGGAAATTTGTTCAGTTGGATGTCACAAAATTATATATATAATAACTTTTGAACGCTATTAAGGTAAATACATTGTTTCTTCTCTATCAAAATCTTTCTTTTACATACTATGCCTATCAGTAGTTAGTGCCTTCAGTAGTTAGAATCTTTTTAGCTGGCAGTATTGGCGCTCGCTGTGTTGCAGTATTTCGAGTAACGAAGATTTTTGTGAGGTAAGTGATTTGTGATAGGTATAGCTTATTGTTAGTCAGGGTCATTCATTTGTAGGATTATTGAAAGTCAGATTGCGTTGCGCTAAAAATATTCAAAAATGGCTCAAACGGCTCTGAGCACTATGCGATTTAACTCTTGAGGTCATCAGTCGCCTAGAACTTAGAACTAATTAAACCTAACGAACCTAAGGTCATCACACACATCCATGCCCGAGGCAGGATTCGAACGTGCGACCGTAGCGCTAAAAATATTGTGTGTCGGTTTAGTGTTGATCAGAATAATCAAAGAGAGTATTGTCTGAGTACGTTCAGTTCTGCTCAGCTGTCTTTGTATCAAATTACGTAATTAACCAGCACACTAATTCATAATTTTCTAAGGGGACGTTGCAATCACACAACCACCTCCTCCGAACTTAGTTGTGGGCGCTACAAATAATATAACAGTTATCTCCAGGCATTCGCAAAACCCAAACTCTTCAAATTCCTACAGCGTGAATAGTGATTTATCAACCTTTCCACTCATTCACTGGGCAGGGGCGTCGCCCTTTACACCACCTCATGTGTCGCTTAGCCACGACTAAAGAAATGTGCGGCTTAAGAGGAGCTGCTCGACCATTGACTTCATTCTTTTCAATTCCCTAAGCATGGTGATTGTGGTAGCTGGACTGCAGGTAGCTCTCTGGAACTTCAGCTGATTTCAGGTGATATTTTGCAATCACCCCTTCCGCAATGCTCGACAGTCCGATCTGTCAGTACACGGGGCCTGCCTTGTCTTCATTTAAATGTGGTTGTTCGTGTTTCCAGTTCACTAGCAGTCGACTTGGCAGCCTTAGAAGGGTTGAAGCCTCTTTAACGCATTTGTTACTCAGGTGACATCCAATGACAAGTCCACGTTCGTGGGCACTGAGCTCTCTTAACCGAACCACTGTTTTGTTGGTTCTCTAGTAATAAAAAAAATGCTCAAATGTGTGTGAAATCTTATGGGACTTAACTGCTAAGGTCATCAGACCCTAAGCTTACACACTACTTAACCTAAATTATCATAAGGACAAACACACACACCCACGCCCGAGGGAGGACTCGAACCTCCGCCAGGACCAGCCGCACAGTACATGACTGCAGCGCCTTAGACCGCTCGGCTAATCCTGCGCGGCTCTCTAGTTATAACACAATACCCGTCGCCTCCTTTTACGCTCACGAGTCTGCCTCTCGTGACATCTAATGGCCAATTCTGCATTACATTAGGGTGACGGGATAACTTTAGTCAGATGGTCTGAACGACTTTAATTTTTGGTAATTTTATTTTCAAGCTAAATTGTTCCGCGACGATTTCTTGAAGAAAGTGTACGGAGCGAGCAACAAGTGGCGGGGAAGCCCCTGAGGGCGGAAGCGGCTGCAGCGAGTCTCGAGTTGCTGGCGGAGCGGCGGGCCGGCTTCCGCCACCCACGTGGGGCCGTGGCCGGGGTGGAGGCTCAGCCGCCATATGGCCCTGCCTGCTCTGCGGTCGCACGCCTCTGCCTCCAGTCAGGGCGACACTGGGACGCGCCGGCGTTGCGAGACGCGCTCCTCACTGGCGCCACGCGGCCTTTCGAAATAAAATGAGAGAGACCAGACTATTAGTCCAGTTTCGCGCTTGCGTGAAGCGGGTCTACCCACTGGATGAGACGCCCCCGTGGGTCGAATACGTTGGATACAATGGGACAGGCTCACGATATTTCTCCTCAGCAACAGCTTTTCCGCGAAACTGAAGTGAATGTATTCTGCCTATTTACATATCTCTGTATTTGAACAGGCATACCTATACCGTCTTCTTGGCACTTGAGTGTATATGGATAGTCCCAAATGAACTATTCATATCAAAAGCTGAGCTCAATATATATAAGTGGTTGAAATTTTTTAACTTTCACTGCACTGATGATGACCACACAAAGACCAAAATCTGATTTGCAATAAATATCATTTGGGACTGTTTGCTTTTCTCTTTACCACTTGATCCATAAGGCCTATTAGACAGCATTTCTAGATGCAGCGATTCACTTTCTCTTTCCCCCCAGGGGGCTCGCGGTCCTTTCGTGAGTACGTGCGTGGCGAGCACGGGGCCCCGAGCTATTGCAGCCTTCCTTCTTTTTCCGGGCTGCATTTCCTTTACCTTCCCCTCCTTTCCTGTCCTTCATCCTTCCCTCCGACCTCTCCTCTCCCTCTCTTGGTGTCCCTACTTATGGTGTCCTTCCTTATGTTGGCCCTGCTATTCTCCTGGTTCTGTTGACCTTGCAATTCGGCCTTGTTCTGTAATTCCTTCATCCTTTTGGTATTCTCTGGTCCCCTCTGGGGTTTGACCTCCATCACTAAATTTTCTTCCGTAGTGTGAGCCATTTGGGGAAGAGCACCTTACCTAGTGTCTCCGGCGTGTGCCATCATCATTGATTCCATCGTTTCCTTTACGTCGTTGTTTGACGCTAGGGTCCATAGCCAGCACGGTAGCCAGCCCGTGTGGTGGGGTCGCTATGTACCCTTTTGGTTGAGCCCCCTGAAAACACAGGGATCACACGTCTGATACCTGAGCTGTGACCTCCTCATGTAAGCCTAGGAGTGGTTGCTTGTCGTCCTGGAGCATCGGAACTCCCAGCAATGGCCGCCGTGCCAGACGGCCCTTGCTGTGGCTGGGTGGCGCCCATGAGGAGAGCCCCTGATCGGAGTGGGTGGTATCAGGGCGGACACTATGCTCATGAAACGCATAAGAGTCCACAACTCTGGCCGTTCTCCGGCCGTCTCTTTGACTGGAAAAGATTCTTCACGTGCTGCTTCCTCTGCCCCTTCCGCCTTCCCTTCCGTGGCTACCCCCTGGGAGGAGGGCCAGGCTCGTCGGCTGGGGGCGAAACCTTTCCCTCGCTATCTGGTTTGCGCCAGAACTGATGGGGATACTTTTACTCATACGAAACCTATGTTTTTTGTTGAACACATCGAAGACAAGTTTGGCGAGGTGGACTCTATCAGCAAGATGCGGTCTGGGTCGCTGTTGATTAAAACCGCTTCAGCTACCCAGTCTGCAGCTCTCCGTGCCTGTACCCATCTTGGTACGATTCCTGTGTCAATTACCCCACACCAGTCCTTGAACATGGTGCAAGGTGTAATTTTCCATAGAGACCTCCTCCTTCAATCTGATGAGGAACTTCGGGACAATCTAAGCCGGCGGGGGGTTCACTTTGTTCGGCGGGTTCAGAGGGGTCCGAAGGACAACCGCGTTGACACTGGTGCCTTTATCTTGGCCTTTGAAGGGGACACCCTCCCTGAGAAGGTCAAGATTATGGTCTATCGGTGTGACGTGAAGCCATACATCCCACCACCTATGCGATGTTTCAAGTGTTTGCGTTTTGGCCACATGTCTTCGCGCTGTTCGCAGGCCCCCCTCTGTGGTGACTGTGGACATCCGTTCCATGAGGGAAGTTCCTGTGTTCCCCCTCCTGTGTGCGTAAATTGTCGTGGAAATCATTCTTCACGGTCACTGGATTGCCCAGTGTATCAGAAAGAGAAAAAGATACAGGAGTATAAGACTCTTGATCGTCTCACCTATACCGAGGCCCGTAAAAAGTATACACGCCTTCATCCAGTGACCCTGACAACTAGTTATGCTTCAGCAGTATCTTCACCCCCTCCTCCTCATTCCTTACCCCAGTCCCAAACCCCTTTCCTCCCCCCTCCCCCTGCGGTTCCCACACCATCCCCCCCGGGCACCGCTTCCTCTCCCCGGCTGGAGAAGTGTCCTGCTTCTTCGGCGTCTGCCGGTCATGGGCGCCCCTCGCGGGATCCCCCTTCCCGGCACCTTCCAGGCCAAAGGTCTGCTGCCACGCGGCCACCACGAGAACCACGGTCTGCGGGCCCTCAGATCGCCCGCTCTCTTTCTGTTCCCGATCTTGCTGTGGCTGGCTCCATTTTGTTGCACAGCCCTCCACGATCCCAAACAGAAAGAAAGAAGAAGCACAAGTCCCGGGACAAGGAGTCTCGGGTATCGCCAGAGGTCTCGTCCCCATCTTCACAACCTAACTCTGACCTGTTATTCATGGATGTCGCCCCCTCCTTGTCGGTGACGGGTGGTGACCCACCGGCATGACTGACATTAGCCTGTTCACCCCCCAATTGACTCATCGTTCTTTGGCTATCCAATGGAACTGTAATGGCTATTACCGTCACCTACCGGAGTTGCAATCCCTTCTTTCGTTTTACTCTGCGGCTTGTGTGGTTCTACAAGAAACTCATTTTACTGGTGGTCACTCACCAACCCTCCGTGGCTTCCGTGCTTTCTGTCGAAATCGGGTCGGCCCCCTACGGGCGTCTGGCGGAGTTTGCACGTTGGTCCGAACGGACATTGCCAGCACGTGGATTCCTCTCCAAACTACATTGGAAGCAGTTGCTGTTAGGATCCACCTGGACTCTGGAGTCACAATTTGCAATCTGTATCTCCCTCCTGACAGAACTCCTACACCTGCCTCCTTAAGTGCCCTCCTTCAGCAACTTCCTCCTCCCTTCCTTATACTTGGCGATTTTAATGCACATCATCCCTTGTGGGGCAGTGCATTTCCATCTAGTCGGGGTCATCTCATTGACCAGTTTATTACCGACCACGACTTGTGCCTTCTTAACGATGGCTCCCCTACCCATTTCAGTGCCGGTCATGGTAGCTTTTCTGCCATTGATCTTTCTCTCTCTTCTCCCTCCCTCCTCCCTTCCCTAAAATGGTCACCGCACGACGACCTTTGCGATAGTGACCACTTCCCGTTGATTCTCTCGCTCCCTTCCCGCTCCCCCATGGACAGATCACCTCGTTGGTCCTTCCAACGTGCCAATTGGCCTCTGTATACTGCACAGGTCGTTTTTTCTCCCTCATTGTCGGATGGTATTGATGATGTCATACGTGACATGTCTGACGCGATTGTTCACGCTGCTAGCCTTGCTATCCCGCGCTCATCTGGACCATTTCGCCGCCGGCAGGTCCCTTGGTGGAGTTCGGACATTGCCGTTGCCATCCGTGATCGCCGTCGAGCTTTGCAACACCTTAAGAGGCATCCATCCGTTGCCAATCTTATTACCTTTAAACGCCTTCGCGCAAGGGCCCGTTACTTAATCAAACGGAGCAAACGGATGTGTTGGGAACGCTTTGTTTCTTCCCTCGGTTCTGCTGTCCCTCTGTCGCGGGTATGGGCTACGCTTCGCTCCCTCCAAGGTTGCCATCGGCAGTCTACCCTCCCGGGTCTTCACCTCCCGGATGGCCTTTGCACGGACCCGTTGATTCTCGCGGAACACCTTGCGACCCATTTTGCAACAGCGTCGGCATCAGCCTCCTATCCGGCTGCTTTCCTTCCCCAGAAACAGCGGGCCGAAGCTTCCGCCTTATGTTTTACCCCCAGCCAGTCAGAATCATACAACGACGCTTTTACTGAATGGGAACTTCTTTCCGCACTCTCCTCTTCTCATGATACGGCCCCTGGCCCAGACTTCATTCATAACCAACTGCTTCAACATCTCAGTGCTCCACAACAGCGACATCTTCTCCGGGTATTTAACCGTATTTGGCTCCAGGGTGACTTCCCTTCTCAATGGAGGGATAGCATCGTGGTTCCCGTCATTAAGCCCGGTAAGAACCCCCTGTTCGTCGACAGCTATCGGCCAATTAGTCTGACGAACGTTGTTTGTAAGTTACTTGAACGGATGGTAGCCCGTCGGCTCACTTGGGTCCTCGAATCTCGGCGTCTGTTGTCCCCTTACCAGTGTGGCTTCCGAGAGGGACGGTCTCCGATCGATCATTTACTTCGCTTGGAATCCGCAGTTCGGCAGGCCTTTTCCCAGCGCCGCCATTTGGTTGCTGTATTTTTCGACCTTCGCAAGGCCTATGATACGGCTTGGCGCCATCATATCTTACTTACACTTCATGAGTGGGGTCTTCGGGGCCCACTCCCGATTTTTATCCGCCAGTTCTTGTTTCATCGTTCGTTTAGGGTTAGGGTTGGTACAGTTTTAAGTTCTCCGCGAACCCAGGAGAATGGCATCCCTCAGGGTTCCGTATTGAGTGTACTTCTGTTCCTCATTGCTATAGATGGACTTGTGGCCTCCGTCGGTCCTTTGGTCACTCCTGCTCTGTATGTGGATGATTTCTGCATTTGGGTTAGTTCCTCTTCGATGGCCGCTGCAGAGCGTCAGCTCCAGGGTGCTATACGGCGTGCCTCTGCATGGACCATCTCACACGGATTTCAGTTTTCTCCTTTAAAATCGCGAGTGGTCCACTTTTGTCGCCGTGTGACAGTCCACCCCAATCCAGAGCTCTATCTCAATGCACAACGATTACCTGTGGTCCCACAGTTTCGTTTCCTTGGCCTTCTTTTCGACAACAAGCTCACTTGGCTGCCTCATATCAGACGCCTGAAGATAGGATGTTTCCGTAAACTAAATGTCCTTCGCGTCCTTGCCCACACCTCTTGGGGTGCTGACCGTTCCACTCTCCTCCACCTTTATCGGGCCTTAGTGTTGTCTCGCTTGGACTATGGTTGTCAAGTTTACGGTTCAGCTGCCCCTTCTACATTGCACCTCTTGGATCCGGTCCACCATCGTGGTATCCGTTTGGCCATCGGTGCCTTCCCGACTAGCCCTGTAGATAGTCTCCTGGTTGAGGCTGGGATCCCCCCCCTTTCCGTTCGGCGCTCCCAGCTTCTGGTTTCGTATGCAATCGCTGTCCGTTCCTCTCCCACTCATCCTTCCTATTCTATCCTTTTCCCTGCCCAAGGAAGTCGCCCACCTGACTCCCGCCCTCGGGCGGGTTTACCGGTTGGGCTCCGCCTAGCGTCTCTTCGCCGTGATTTTCAGCTTCCTTCCTTTTCCTGTATCTCACGTTCCCTCCCCAACACACCTCCTTGGTTAGTTCCTCGGCCCCGAGTTCGGATGGATCTCTGCCGAGGTCCGAAAGATTCCGTTCCCCCGATGGTGTTCCGTTGTTTTTTCCGCCGCATTTTATCTGAGTTTCGAGATGCTGTTGTGTTTTACACTGATGGCTCTAAATCTGCTGATCGTGTGGGCTATGCCTTCACCTCCTCTGTAGGCATGGAAAATCATCTCCTGCCAAATGCATGTGGGGTGTTCACTGCGGAATTGATGGCGGTCTCCCGGGCCCTGGCCTTTATTAAACAGTCCAAGCTCAATCGCGTTTTGTTATGTACAGACTCAATGAGTGGCCTTCAGGCACTTGACCAGTGTTTCTCCCGTCATCCCTTGGTCTCCTCCATCCATGACCATCTCGCTGATCTCCACCATGCTGCTTGTTCTGTTAGCTTCCTTTGGGTCCCTGGCCATGTGGGCATCCAAGGAAATGAGCTTGCTGATCGTTTGGCTGGGGGAGCAGTCACTTACCCCCCATTCCCTGTCACCCCTCCTGTGGCGGATTTACGGCTTCATCTCAAATCCCACTTTGCGCAATCATGGGCCACATCCTGGGAGGCTACCTCCTTGTCTAATAAACTTCGTGCGATTAAGGTGACACCTGTCCCATGGCGTTCTTCCTTACGCCTCTCGCGAAAGGACTCAACCACCCTCTGTCGTCTTCGCATCGGCCATACCAGGCTGACCCATGGTTTTCTTTTGCGTGGTGAGCCACCCCCACTTTGTGGTTGTGGAGTTTTCCAGTCAGTGGCCCACATTTTGGTGGAATGCCCCCTTCTTTTAGCTCTGCGTACTAAGTACAGACTTCCCTGCACTTTACCCTTAATATTAGCAGACGATTCCCGGATGGTTGAACTGGTTCTCAGTTTCCTCCGTGAAAGTGGTTTTTATTCTCAGTTTTAAGGATTTTCATCTCGCTCTGGAGTAGGGGCAGGGCGGTGAGGGTTGGGATGTCTCCCACTGTAGGCTGTGCTTGGAGATTCCTGACTCCCCTCCCTGGCCATGTTCTATCTTTTTTCCCTTTTACTGTTTTTATCGCCTTTTAGGTTTGTTTAATCCCTTTTACAATCCGCCCTTTTACACTCTGGCGGTTGAACGCTTTTAAATAGCATGTGGTCTTGCTTGTACTGCTTCACAGGTGGGATATTTCCTCTCTTGAGTTTGCCCATTTACTGACTTCCCTCCTTGTGTTTTTATCATTGACGACACAACTGCATTTTTTTTTTAGACTTTTACTTTTTACCTTTATCGTTTTTGACTCTTCTGAGCTGTCCCTCTGTCGGAACTGACCGTCTTTGTAACAAGGGACTGATGACCTTGCTGTTTGGTCCCTTCAACCCCAATCAACCAACCAACCAACCACTTTCTCTTTGTTGTTGTGGTATTCAGTCCTGAGACTGGTTTGATGCAGCTCTACATGCTAATCTATAATATGCTAGCTTCTTCATCTCCCAGTACCTACTGCAGCCTACATCCTTCTGAATGCGCTTAGTGTATTCATCTCTTGGTCTTCCTCTTCGATTTTTACTCTCCACGCTGCCCTCCAATACTAAATTGGTGATCCCTTGATGCCTATAAACACGTCCTACCAACCGGTCCCTTCGTCTTGTCAAGTTGTGCCACAAGCTCCTCTTCTCCCCGATTCTATTCAATACCTCCTCATTAGTTATGTCATCTACCCACCTAATCTTCAGCACTCCTCTGTAGCACCACATTTCGATAGCTTCTGTTCTCTTCTTGTCCAAACTATTTATCGTCCACGTTTCACTTCCATGCATGGCTACACTCCAAAAAAAATACTTTCAGAAACGACTTCCTGACATTTAAATCTATGCTCGGTGTTAACAAATTTTTCTTCTTCAGAAACGCTTTCCTTCCCATTGCCAGTGCAAATTTTATATCCTCTCTACATCAATCATCATCAGTTATTTTGTTCCCCAAATAGCAAAACTCCTTTACTACGTTAAGTGTGTCATTTCCTAATCTAATTCCCTCAGCATCACCCGATTTAATTCGACTACATTCCATTATCCTCGTTTTGCTTTTGTTGATGTTAATCTTATACCCTCCTTTCAAGACACTATCCATTTCTCTTCAGGCTATGCAAACTCTAATGCTATTTTCATATTAAGCTATACGGAGAGAGAATCAATGAACTCTGTTTAAAAGAGTGGTAAACAACAACAAGAAATTTAATAATAAGTACGAGTATTTACATTTGCGGAACCGTACCCTGCATAAAGCTAGCATTGTGGGTCTCAGGCGAGGTTCTACGCGCTGTTGCACATTGAGAACACAATTACTTTCACATGGCGTTCTGCCCGGGTCTGAGCGGTAGATGCGGCGATAGGTCAGCAGACAACACGGTCTCGTTCTCTTACGTAAGTCGGTAAGCTTCCGCGAGCGTTGTCAATCAGAGTTGAACCTTTTGAACTGTGTAGCAGCATCATTTCATGTCAACGCGCTCCTCCGCTTCAGTCCTATTGCTGGGATCTTAAAGAGTAACTGTTCTTCAGATTACATAACATAGAGCAACTGACCCGTTTAACCCGGTGTGTTGCCTTGCAGAAAAGAAACGAAGTTCATTATTATCCTAGCAGTAATTCCAATTTAGGTAAAAGGGGACTCCTAGGAAAAGTGTGGCGAATAGTGGATGAGATTCCCTGGGCCGTGCGAACACGTCAACGAAAACGACTATTCTCGGTGGAGGTCTCAGCTTTGATATGGTCAATAAATTAACGGTGTGCGCTGACCGCAAGATTGCAGCAAGCATCAGGGGTATGCAAGGGGTATGCGACTTTCCCAAGTCGATCAAACTGAGAATTTTTGTGCAGTGTTAAAGGGAAATGAAAATGAGTTACTTCAGCACATTACCTCGACTGATAAAATGTGGGTATACTCAAACACAAGGTTTTTAACAAGCTAATTTGTGTGTAGAGCTGTGCTTCAAACGAATTTGAAAACTTGCTAACGTTTCAGAAATACATGAAACTGTTAGAAAAGCCTTTAGAGAACACTAAGAACGACATAATTTTATAAAATGAGAACATAGGCTATATTTACATAAGAAAATAAGACAAAAGCAAATTTTTTTAGATTTCCGTTCACTGCCAAAGAGAGTAAAGCGTTGTAGGATTCTCGGCTTTTCCCAAGCAATCCTAGGCAGTGACATAGCAATTCCCACTTAGGTATATATATGGGAGCAGATTTAGACTTTCGGGCCGGCCGTGGTGGCCGTGCGGTTCTAGGCACTTCAGTTCGGAACCACGTGACTGCTATGGTCGCAGGTTCCAATCCTGCCTTGGGCATGGATGTGTGTGATGTCCTTAGGTTACTTAGGTTTAAGTCGTTCTAAGTTCTAGGGGACTGATGACCTCAGATGTTGAGTCCCATAGTGCTCAGAGCCATTTGAACCATTTATACTTTCGGAATTAGCTTGCTGACGTAGGAAAGGTTTGTTTGTTCAGTTGGCCATTGCGCCTATCGTCATATCTCGCAAGAACGACGATGTGTACGGTGTTGGGGGCCTTATTACCGATATCGCCATGGATCCATATTGTGGCACTGCACAAATGAACTTCGCCTCGTGCCGAAATGCGAACACGAGGTCCCGCAAGATCAAACGGCGGAGGAAGAAACCCGAATTAATCAAGTTCAGATGTAGGTACCTACAGAGCATTGATCCCTCCGTTAAAACAACACTTTGAGGTACTGATTTTTTAATACTTTATTTCGATGTACGTACAACTTGACACACAGAATTTCCTCTCAAAGATAAATCGGACTGTAAACCAGCTTGACATACAGCATAACAATATGTAAATTGATCAGTGACTGGTCAGTTGTATGATACCCATGAGATGACTTGGTAGTTTCTCCAAAATAGCGAAAACTCGAAGAAGTCGCTGAAAATTTGAACAGCTCTTAGTTCTTGAGAGATAAACTGGCAAAGGAAACTTCCTCCTTCCCCTCGCATGGTGCCTAAGCAGGGTGGGAAGCCTCTGAAAAGCGAAGGCATTATGTGCTTTGAGTGTCTTAACAGGCAGAACATGGCCGTAACCTTTCTCAGAAATTGTCAGAAACACGCTTCCTTTCTAAGTCAGAAGCTTAGTGAGTGCCGATCACCCTGAGGCCAAACTTCGCGAAGAAGCCGTCTCAGCCCCCATTCTGCTTGTTCTCTGACATCTTCAGTTACACGTTCCGAGGAAACCAACGGTTATCGCATTCGACTCCAGAGAGGCACAAGGAGTCTAGTTAAAGTTTTGCTGTTCATCGCAATGGACGTGTAATGACACTAGCAATAAAGCGCCATTTGTCGTTTCGTCAAAACTTCCACGACTCCAATGATTCTCTGTTTATATCGAAAGCTTTCCGCCAACTGTATCTGCAGTTTAGAAGTCAAAAATAAATTCTAGATTAAATGCTCGTTGTTCACTTCTCGGTAACCAAAACTTGATTATTAATACATTAACAATGATGGTTTCCCTTTGAAGTATCATAGTTTTGTTGTCTGAAGTGAATTCTTGGCTTCAACCATACTTTTGTGGAGGCTGTTCGAGGCACTATGAAAGCTCTTCGTTTTCTACACGAATATTTTAATGGTAACCTTTCCCACTGCGTTGTAACTCCGTTGACCTTCTCAGCTTCTGAACTTATCAGCTGATAACAACTGCAGGTGGTGACACATTTGATTGCCTTACGCGGTCAGTACTTAGTCTGGAAATGATATTTGACTCTTCCATGTACTGGGTACAAGGTGGAGATACTTTCCACCCCACTTCCCTTTCATCACTTCGACGGTATGAGTTTCCCCGTCCAACCCAGTTTCAAAATCAGCATTAATTAGTAAACCGGCAAGGTATCTGCGGCATATTAAGATGCAGACAGTATAGGAAGATTTAAAGACCCATCTTCGTTGGGGCAAAGAATAAAGACGACGACGACGACGAGGAAACATTAGAAAAGAGTTCTGTGCCTCCTACGTACATAAACAAAAGAAAAAAAATCTTTTGGACGTGGATCATCGTTAAATGATTCACACACGGTAATGAGACTTTGCAGGGTGGAGATGTGAACTGATGCACAATGCAGTGGAACAACTGAAGACAGTACTTGCCTTGCTGTCCTGCTTTTGGGGCTGCCCTCTGAAAGACATCCGCCTCCTTCGCCGTTTTAGAATAACAGTTACAATTAATATTGCATTCCTACATTGAAAATAAAGTACACAGAATATTTACAATTTTTAGGATTGAAAACGAGTAGTAATATCCGTTACTAATCATTAAGCGATACTACATAAAAACTTAATTCTGCTGCCGTGAACATAAATCGTTTTGTTACTCAGGAATATCTTTGTAGCCTGTTTTCGTTTGCATTCTGAACTACACGTGTTTCTGCCGAACAGTTTGTGAACCTCGCCAAAATCAGAATTGCTTTAATTCCAGCACGTACGCTGTCATAGTCAATTACTCTTAAGAAGAAATAGGTTGCAGCGTTTAAAATCTTTACACAAGACATGAAACGGATACTCCTCCAGAGATTTTTTGAACTCTTTATGAAATCTACAGTGTTATTTTTAGTAGACGTCAAACAGAATCATAAACATAAGCAATAGCATAAGATTCTTTCACAAGTCATGTTTGCATATTTGCTGTTTCTGTGTTGTCAAGCAGTAACTGTATGTGGTTTAGTTATGCCAGTAACAATATAATTTTATTATATTTTCTTACTTTGTTTGTTTTGTATAACTTTCTTCAATATGCAATCTTGTATTCATTCACGTATTTCAAAGCATTGCAGTTGGCGTGCACGAACTTATTAGAACATCAAATTCTCGAATTCATAAATTACATCCTTTCACTGACATTAGATGTTCTTTTTGTATTTTGTTGCAGGTACGATCAGCACAAATACTCCCCTTAACACACCAGTCGCACATTCCTTCTCAGCCCTGTGCTTTAAAGGTAATTTCTTTACTATCACCAACAAGCAAAGTGTGTGTGTGTGTGTGTGTGGGTGTGTGGGTGTGTGGGTGTGTGTGTGGGTGTGTGTGTATGTGTGTGTGTGTGTGTGTGTGTGAGAGAGAGAGAGATTAGTTTAGTGCGGAGCTTCAACGGTTTAAATGGGACCGTTAAGGTGTAAATCGTTATTATGGTAATTAATAAAAATTAGTTCAGTGGTAGCCTCGTCGGCAAGTCGTGAGTTCACTTCCGCTCACTGTCAAGGCTTTTAATCAAAGTCATAAGCTGCTATGGTGGTCGAAAACTTCGGCTGCTAAGAGTCTATCTTTTCTTAACAGGGTGAAACGCAGAAAGGTTGTCAAGAATACTATTGTCCTTAAGATGAGAAACTGCCGTTTGAAATGAAAGAATGTACAATGATCAGTGCCTTGGGAATCCATAGTAATTGAAACCGCTGCATGGAAGCCACTGTAACTGACGTCGCAGAAAATTTAATTTTCACATGCGCGCCAAATTTAAAAGCATGCTTGGGTTAGTGGCACCTAAGATAAACATTCAAAAGAATGTAACTTAGCAGTGGAAGAAGTTTTAGAATTGAAGAACTGCCGATTAGAATATGTAACATTAATGATCGATGTTGTGTGTATTAGATACCCATAAATGGGGGATAGCGCGAAACGAAATGAAAATGGGTAGAAGGGTGCTAAGTAAACGTGAAATAGGTAGTTCATAAAGTACTCAAACGACCTTTTCATGTCAATCGGCCTGCTGTTCTAACTAGACAGGCTTAACACAGTCCTAACAGCTGAGTTGTATGTATTCCACGATAAGTTATCAGAGAACTAGTTGGAATTGGCTGCATGTTATTGTTAGGTATCAGTGTCCTACTGGTAAGGGGACGACACCTAATGGTTTGCAGGATCCTTCTTATTATATATGCACCTGCAGATAGTGCTATATTAAAGTTCAGTTGTCAACCCTCTGCTACATACTGTTACATCGAATTACGATAGCGTGCTGGAAATTGATGCTCCTGAACTTTTTTATTGTCTTCTTAATATCGGTCGAGGTTTTAAATGTCATGTAAATTACTCGGTCGACTTTCTCGCTTCACTTACGCAATCCTCTGGCGAGAGGACCATAAATAGTGGCGTGTAACATGCGGTTTAAAACGCAACTACGATGGTGCGTGAGAAACAGCGTTCTGTAATCGGGTTTCTAACCGTAGGAAACATGTCTCTAATTGAAATTCTGAAGGTAGCTGGGGTCAAATGCAGGGAGCGAAAGGCTGTCTGCAATTTGTATAGAAACCAGATAGTTATGAATCGAGGGGCAAGGAAGGGAAGCAGTGGTCGCGAAGGGAATGAGATAGGGTTGTAGCCTATCCCCGATGTTATTCAATCTGTATATCGAGCAAACAGTAAAGGAAACAAGGAAAATTTGGAGTAGGAATTACAAACCACGGAGAATAAATAAAAACTTACGGTTTGACGATAATACTGTAATTCTGAAAGAGACAAAGGACCTGGAAGAGCAGTGGAACGGGATGGACAGTATCTTGAAAGGAGGATTTCAGATGAAAATCAACAAAAACAAAACGAGGTTTCTGGAATATAGTCGAATTAAATCAGGTGACGCTGAGGGAATTAGTTTAGGAAGTGAAACACTTAAAGTAGTAAATTACTTCTGCTACTTGGGGAGCAAAATAAACTGATGTGGTCGAAGTAGAGAGGATAGAAAATGTAGGCTGGCTATGCCAAGGAAAGCATTTCTGAAGAAATTTGTTAACATCAAGAATAGATTTAACAGTCAGCAAGGCTCTTCTGAAAGTATTTGTATGGAGTGTAGCCATGTGTGGAAGTGAAACGTGGACGATAAATAGTTTAGACAAGAAGGGAATAGAAGCTTTCGAAATGTGGTGCTACAGAAGAATGCTGAAGATTAGATGGGTAGATAAAGTAACTAATGAGGAGGTAATGAAAAGAATTGGGGGAGGACAGAAATTTGGGGCACAACTTGACTAGAAGAAGGGATCGGTTCGTGTGACACGTTGCGAGGCGTCAATGGATCACCAGTTTAGTATTGGAGTGCAGCTTGGAGGGTAAAAATCGTAGAGGGAGACAAAGAGATGAATACACTAAGCACATTCAGAAGGATGTAGGTTGCAGTAGTTAGTTGCAGATGAAGGGGCTTGCACAGCATAGAGTAGCATGGAGAGCTGCAGCAAACCAGTCTCTGGACTGAAGGCACACAGTTTTCTGTACCGCAGCTCTGCAGTCATGTCCTGTACACGCTATTCAGATATGCCACACTTAAATGAGAGCTGTGACTGTGTTGTTTGGAGGTTTTCTCTCACGAGTTCATAAAACCTATTTTGACGAGTCCCGTCGGTTGGCGTACACGGTTGTCCACTGCGAGCTTGTCCACAGCTAGTTCTAGCGTTGCTGCGTCTGGATCACTGAGTCCCAGGTTCTATTCCCGGCCGGGTTGGGAATTTTCTCTGTCCGGGGACTGGGTGTTTGTGTTGTCCTCATCGTTTCATTATTATTATTATTATTATTATTATTATTATTATTATTATTATTTTCATGATTATTTCTTTTCTCAGACGTTGTGTGGTCTAAAATGGAAAGTGACGCGGGCCTTGATCAAGCGTGATTTCCTTTTAACTGTATATGTTACATTACATTTAGGAACTTTCGGGTAATTGAACTTGTCAATAATTACAGATTTCTGTAGTTTTGTGTATAATATATTGCGTTGATGTACTGGTGGATATTGTGTGGTATGACTCCTGTAGTTGATAGTATAATTGGTACAATGTCAACTTTATCGTGATGCTACATGTCCTTGACTTCTTCACCCAGTTGGATATATTTTTCAATTTTTTCTCCTGTTTTCATCTGTATATTTGTTGTATTGGGTATAGATATTTCGATTAGTTGTGTTAATTTCTTCTTTTTATTGGTGAGTATGATGCCAGGTTTGATATGTGGTGTTGTTTTATCTGTTACAATGGTTCTGTTCCAGTATAATTTGGATTCATCATTCTCCAGTACATTTTGTGCTGCATACTTGTAGGTGGGAATGTGTTGTTTTATTAGTTTATGTTGTATGGCAAGTTGTTGATGTATTTTTGCTACATGTCATGTCTTATGGTGTATTCTGTATTTGCTAGTATTGTACATCCGCTTGTGATGTGATCTACTATTTATATTTGTTGTTTGCAAAGTCTGCATTTATCTGTTGTGGTATTGGGATCTTTAATAATATGATTGCTGTAATATCTGGTGTTTGTTTGATCCTGTATTGCAATCATGAATCCTTCCGTCTCACTGTATATATTGCCTTTCCTTAGCCATGTGTTGAATGTGTCTTGATCAATGTGTGGCTGTGTTAGATGATATGGGTGCTTGCCATGTAGTGTTTTCTTTTTCCAATTTACTTTCTTTGTATCTATTGATGTTATAAGATCTAAAGGGTTGTAGAAGTGGTTATGAAATTGCAGTGGTGTAGCCGATGTATTTATATGAGTGATAGCTTTATGTATTTTGCTAGTTTCTGCTCGTTCTAGAAAGAATTTTCTTAAATTCTCTACCTGTCCATAATGTAGGTTTTTTATGTCGATAAATCCCCTTCCTCCTTCCTTTCTGCTTAATGTGAATCTTTCTGTTGATGTGATGTGTTCTATATTTGTGGCATTGTGATCGTGTAAGTGTATTGAGTGCTTCTAGGTCTGTGTTACTCCATATCACTACTCCAAATGAGTAGGTCAATATTGGTATAGCATAAGTATTTATAGCTTTTGTCTTGTTTCTTGCTGTCAATTCTGTTTTCAGTATTTTTGTTAGTCTTTGTCTATCTTCTTCTTTTAGGTCTTCTTTAATATTTGTATTATCTATCCCTATTTTTTGTCTGTATCCTAGATATTTATAGGCATCTGTTTTTTTTCCATCGCTTCTACGCAGTTGCTGTGGTTATCCAATAAGTAATCTTCATGTTTAGTGTGTTTTCCCTTGACTATGCTATTTTTCTTACATTTGTCTGTTCCAAAAGCCATATTTATATCATTAATGAATACTTTTGTTATCTTTAGTAATTGGTTGAGTTGTTGATTTGTTGCTGCCAGTGGTTTTAGATCACCCATGTATAGCAAATGTGATTTTGTGTTGGTATTTTCCAGTAATATTGTATCCATAATTTGTATTATTTAGCATGTTGGATAGTGGGTTCAAAACAAGGCAGAACCAGAAAGGACTTGATGAATCTCCTTGGTATATTTCTCGCTTAATCTGTATTGGCTGTGATGTGACATTATTTGAATTTGTTTGGATATTAAGTGTAGTTTTCCAATTTTTTATTACTATTGTTTATAAACTGTATCAATTTAGGATCTACTTTTTATATTTCCAATATTTGTGGTAACCATGAGTGGGGTACACTATCAACAGCTTTTTGGTAATCAATGTATGCGTAGTGTAGCCACCTTTGTTTAGTTTTAGCTTGATATGTCACCTCTGTATCTATTATCAGTTGCTCTTTACATCCTCGTGCTCCTTTGCAACAGCCTTTTTGTTCTTCATTTATAATTTTGTTCTGTGTTGTATGTGTCATCAATTTTTGTGTAATGACTGAGGTTAATATTTTGTATATTGTTGGTAGGCATGTTGTGGGGGCTATATTTAGCTGGGTTTGTTGTGTCTGCTTGATCTTTGGGTTTCAGATAAGTAATTCCATGTGTAAGTGTATCAGGGAATGTGTATGGGTCTGCAATGTAACTGTTAAATAATTTAGTTAGATGTGAATGTGTTGAGGTAAACTTTATCCAGAATTTTGCTATTTTACCTTTTCCAGGGGTTTCCAACTGTGAGTAGAATTAATTGCTCGGGTGACTTCATGTTGCAAAATTATCACTTCAGGCATTTGTGGGATCATCTTGTATGTGTCTGTTTCTGCTTGTATCCACCGTGCATGCCTGTTATGTTGTACCGGGTTTGACAATATGTTGCTCCAGAAGTGTTCCATATCTGTTACGTTTGGTGGATAGTCTATTTTAATGTGTGTGTTATCTAATGTTGAATGTTTGGTTTTGTTTCCTTCTATTTTCACTTTTCTTGTATGTTCTAAGTCGTTTGGCCAATGCTTGTAATTTCTGCTTCTTTTCATCTAATTGCTCTATCGCTTCTTGTTGTGAGATGTTATCTAACCTTTTTCCGTTTTTTGTCTGATTTTTCATTTCTTATAAATTGTGTTAGCTGTCCGATGTATTTTCTCAGTTTTTCTATTCTGATCTGTAGCCTGTGTTGCCATGCTGGTTTTGCGGGTTTCTTCTGCGTGTTGGTTGGTTCTGATCTCTGCCTAATGTATATATTTAGAGTAGTGAGTGCTCCTATATAAACCAGTAGTTGTAACTCTTCCACAGTTGTGTTTTCATTTTTTTTGTTGTGTATGATTGTGTTGATAGTTTTTATTGTTGTTTCTTCTTGTGGGTTATTTGGCGGTCTATGCAAAAATGGTCTAATGTCTGTATTTGTGTCTTTGTATTCAGTATATGTCAGCTGAAATTTTTCTTCTATATCTAACGTGTGTCACTTCGTGTTCTATTTGTACTTGTTCTGGTGGCTGTCTTAAGATTTCGTTTTCCTCTGGTTGTTTAATTGATGCGTGTTGTTCGTTGTTTGTTTGCTCTGGGATGTCTGAGTCCATTACTGTATTTTCTTCTTCTTCTTCTTCTTCTTCTTCTTCTTCTTCTTCTTATGATTGCACATTATTTTGTTCCAGTATTTGTTGTACTTGGTGTTTGGTGTTTTCTAAATCTGATGGGGGGGTATCCTGCTACTTTCGATTATTACATGGATCTGATCAGCTAGTCGTTGTTCTGTTAAAAACTTTAAATCTGAGTATCTGGTAATAAATGTTGTGTATACTTGTGATCTGTATCCAGTTGTGTTGGTTCCTAAGTTGGTTGCTTGGTAATAACAGAACATGAGGTGTCAGTTAACTTCATCTGACCATCTCATCCTCTGTCTTTGTTTTCCTTCTAGTGTGGTTGCAGGAAGCATATCCTGCAAAACACCTCTATATGGATTTAAATCATTTTCCGTGTGGCCAGCAGTGTCGTTACCATTGTGGACGGGCATAGGGTTCAAGCGTCGTCCCCGACCATGACAGCGCTTGTCTGAAGCTTCATTAGTTCTGTCGTGACCCAACTAAGCACACTAAAAGTGGTTTGTTCTTTTCGTCGCCTTTTACGACTGACAAAACATACTGGAGGCCTATAATTATTATTATTATTATTATTATTATTATTATTATTATTATTATTATTCGTGGCAGTGGCTACATGGGGTTGTGTAAAAATTGGGACTTCGTACAAGCGCCGATGACCGCGCAGTTGAGCGTCCCACAAACCAAACATCACTACGAGCTATGTCACACTCGTTGAGATTAGCACCTCTGTTTCCATCATTACGAGCAGAAACAACGCAACATCGCCCATAAGTGATTTAGATACAATCACCACAGTAAACAGCCTCCATTCTCCTAAGGATTTTTAAGTTGGAGGCACGTTGTCTGTGGTCAGAAACGCTGAGACACTTCCACGCTACAATTTGGAGCCCTCTAGCGGCAGAGGGTTGCAGCTCGAAACAGCGAAACGAGAAAGTCGATAGTTATATGTGAGCCCTCTAATAACTTAACAGATACTAAGAACAGAATAAAAAGATTCGGAGGCGTTACTTTCGGGCCGCCCGCTGTGGCCTAGCGGTTCTAAGCGCTTCTGTCGTGAACCGCGCGACTGCTACGGTCGCAGGTTCGAATCCTGCATCTTGCATGGATGTGTGTGATGTCCTTAGGTTAGTTAGGTTTAAGTAGTTCTAAGTTCTAGGGAAATGATGACCTCAGATGTTAAGTTTCATAGTGCTCAGAGCCACCTGAACAATTTGGCATTCCGTTCCGACACGTTCTCGTAGTTCACACCTGCAGATAGGCAACCCTCTGAATAACTTGCAAAGCGGGCTGCTCTCGCGCCTTCCGGGACACCTCGTGTCAAGGAATTTCATGGACGTATTGACGTCTGCTGCTTAACAAGCGGAGCTCGTAATGAGCATCAGGCATCTAGGTTAAAAACTTGGAGAGATGCCCTGTCTGCTGATGTGTGTTTCCTGTAACTCTTTGTTTTCATCTCAAACGCTGGCTGCACTTAACGAATAACCCTGTATGTTCCACAGCTGCACGCTTTCGAAAACAAGGCGGCGAAAGTACTTTATTTCATATTCTTACTTCTAAGTACGACGTCAATTGAAATAACCGAACATTCCAGAATGAGATTTTCACTCTACAGCGGAGTGTGCACCGATATGAAACTTCATGGCAGATTAAAACTGTGTGCGGGACCGAGACTCGGACTCGGGACCTTCGCCTTTCGCGGGCAAGTGCTCTACCAACTGAGCTACCCAAGCACAACTCATGCCCCGTCCTCACAGCTTTACTTCTGCCAGTATCTCCTCTCCTACCTTCCAAACTGCACAGAAGCTCTTCTGTGAAGCATATTAGCGCACACTCCGCTGCAGAGTGAAATTCTCATTCTGAAAACATCCCCCAGGCTGTGGCTAAGCCATGTCTCCCCAGTATCCTTTCTTCCAGGAGTGCTAGTTCTGCAAGGTTCGCAGAAGAGCTTCTGTGAAGTTTGGAAGGTAGGAGACGAGATACTGGCAGAAGTAAAGCTGTGAAGAATGGGCGTGAATGTGCTTGGGTAGCTCAGATGGTAGAGCACTTGCTCGCGAAAGGCAAAGGTCCCGAGTTCAGGTCTCGGTCCGGCACACAGTTCTAATCTGGCAGGAAGTTTCATAACCGAACATTGTCCTTCGCTCCGAAAATAACGGGCAGGGAAAAGGTTAATGTGGCAGATGGAAAGGCTCCAAGGAAGAGCGACATGGTTCGTCGCGCGTTAGGTTAGCAAGCTCCGAAGTGTCATCAACATGTTTGTCTAACTCTAGTGGCAGACACTACGAGAAAGGCGGTGAGCGTCGTGGAGTGGTTTGCTGTTTAGCTTTCCGAGAGCGCACGTTCCAAGAAGAGTCAATATATTACTTCCTCCTACATACCTCTCGAGAAATAACCCTGCCGGTAAAATAGAAATTAAAGCTCATCCGCTGGTTGACTATTCGCGAAAGAGTGGAAATTACAATTCTACCAAAGGGCCCTCCGCCACACACACCATAACGTGGCTCACTGAG
Organism: Schistocerca gregaria; assembly: GCF_023897955.1. Classification (NCBI taxonomy): domain Eukaryota; kingdom Metazoa; phylum Arthropoda; class Insecta; order Orthoptera; family Acrididae; genus Schistocerca; species Schistocerca gregaria. The sequence goes on along the minus strand of NC_064924.1, from coordinate 313,369,262 downwards.
TATGAATGTAAAAGGAACAGTGGGAAGATAAATCCCAAGAAGTATTGCTCACCGATTTGGAACACGTTAGTGACCAGTAACGGCAGTGCGTGTGGAGCAGGCGCTGGTCAGCGACCGCCAAATACAGCGGTGCCCCGCGCCCCGCCTTGCAGAGCCAGCGCCGGGCCGCGTGCTTCTCGGGCGGCTGCGGTGCCGCTGAGTCACGCAGAGATGCCGGTTCTTCGCCGCCGGTGAGCGAGATGAGCTATCGCCTAGTCCACTCTCCGGCCAGCTGGGGACCGGTCGTGGGACCAACTCGCGGACCTGGTCTCCAGTACAGGCAGCGCTTCAGTCTTCAATTAAGACCGACGTCAATTTACAGCTCTGAACCGGACCAGTGGTAAAGAACTTCACTTGTGTTGGAATCGACATGCAACCGGTCTGAATCACGTTTAATGAACACAGTGCAAAAAGTTGCGCTAAATGATTCAAACGAAGTTAGATTCAGCTGAAATTTTTAGCGGCTGCTAAGAAATCGTGAAAACAGTCCCACAGGATCAATTTTGGGTCTATTATTAATCCTCACATATGTGAACAGCCCTCGGCTTAACATTCAGCAAGCAGAACCGATGCATTTTTCAGACGATGCTAGTGTTACAATAAGTCATATTAGTGGGAAAGCAACAAAGAAAATTGCTAATTCTTTTCAAAGAATTGTTACGTGGTTTTTGGAAACAGAATTTCCCTAAAATAAAAAAAAACGCTATATTCATGTTTCTTACAACAAACAGTCATACCAACTATTGCTGTAGTACTTGAACAGTCAGTAAACAGGATAGAACGCTCCAAATTTTTAGGCTTATATATTCATGAAAACTTGAATTCGCAAAAGACTGTTAGTGAACTTTTCAAACAGTTGAGACTAGCTTCTTTTAATCTTTCTATAATTTCTAGACTTTGAAACAAACGGATGAACCTTCTGACACATTTTACATATTTCCGCTGAATAATGTCTTATGGAATAGTTTTCTAGGGTAAGGGAGAGGGAGAGAGAGGGAGGGGGAGAGGGAGAGGGAGAGGGAGAATGTGAATATAACGAGAATATAATATGTTGTCACCAGTAGTGATCATGCTGGTATGTTATCAATGAATTATTATTTATTTAGCTTATGGCATGAAACACGACATTGGAAACAGCATAAAAGAGAAAGTACACTGTTAAAATATAGGACACAGTCATAATAAAATAACGTGAATTAAACATTGGCACATAACAATAAATGTATAACTACATTACAAAACAATAAGATTGCTGAAAATACTGGAATATGAACTTTATGCAGTCATAATTCCACACTTAAATTCTGTAGCCACTACACAGCTTGCTGTGTTGCCCTCAGGAAGTCATCAGTGTCGGTGAACGCCCTCGGTGGGCACTCGGTGACGGCGTGGTGGATGGTTCGTTCTTTGGCACCACAGTTATTATCAATGAATTAGAATGCCTGACTGTAGCATCACAGTACATACACTCACTAATGAAATTTGTCATAATAACCCATCACAGTTGAGATGATGTCCATAGCGACAACACTAAAGGAAAAATAACCTTATTACCCATTATTAAAGCTATCACTGTCTCAGAAAGGCATTAAATATACAGCAACATAAATTGTAAATAATTTTCCCCATAACATGAATGAATGTTAAACAGCAAAGCAAGTTTTAAATCTGATCTAAACTCGTTTCTGCCGGACAGCTCATTTATGCGATATACGAATTGGAATTTAAAAAGTGGTAGCCTATAAAAAAAGCCTAGTTCGTAAGTGTAGTAGCATGCAAACAACTACAAAATGTGTTTGTTAGCGTTAACTGTCTCATTTAACGTTTCGATAAAAAAAAGTCTTCAAATGATCTATGGAACTCGTAATTGTCTTGTGAAATACCCCATCATAGCTCATTTTAAAACTTGAAAAAGTTGGTTACTAAAGACCAATGTTTGTGAAACAACTACAATAATATTCTATGTGCTCCATTAGGCAGAATTTGGTAAACACTGTTGTGATGATGGTTTTATTATACCATTTAGCTTTCAGAACTACTACACATTAATTACTTTTTTTTTTATAAATGCTACACTTCCGGTTAACATTACATTCAGACTAATTTACGCAGTTAACTAGTATGTGGCATTTAGAGTTACAAAAAATAATCCTAAACGTGCTAACTGCAGGAATGTCTGGTCCACTGCGATTTTTACATTTTGAACCAGAGCTTAATTGACAGTACCCGAAGATTTCAGAAAGTACCAGTAAATTACCTGAGTGATCGCACGTGAAGACCACTGCGCAGCAAGAACGACTATTGTCACTAGAGTGTACGTCATGTTTTGGGTTTTCCTGCATTCACAGTTGTGCTGGCATATGAACGACAGGTGCATTACATTGAGGGAGTGAAGCGGCGCGGCAGCTGGAAACGCATTGCAAAAATGAAGTGGGACAGTACGGTTCTTGTGGGTGAAACGTCAACATTACATACAGATTAGCTGTGAAATTATGGCGGTTTATGGACTAAACGGAATGTCGAGTCTGGTGGCCGTGCGGTTCTAGGCACTTCAGTCCGGAACCGCGTGACTGCTACGCTCGCAGGTTCGAATCCTACCTGGGGCATGGTTGTGTGTGATGTCCTTAGGTTAGTTAGGTTTAAGTAGTTCTAAGTTCTAGGGGACTGATGTTGAGTGCCATAGTGCTCAGAGCCATTTTGAACCATTTTTTGAATGTCGAGTCCCGTCTTAGAGAAAAGATATCAACAATTTGACAAAGGCGGTGCAGTTGCGGGTGATGTTGGCCGGGAAGGAAGGCCGGAGTCATCGACCACCGACGCTAATGTCCAGGCAGTGGAGCAAATGATCAGTAGCTGTTGCAGATTTTCCGACGATGAGGACATAAACACAGTGGTGCTCCAATAGCTCCGTGAGCAAGGACCTGGTTCCTTTCGTCAAGGAACTGACAGAACCGTTGTTAATAGGAACTCATTGACTATGTGGAAAAATAGTATCTTGCACCTGTGTCACTTTGAAGTGTAGTGCAGCACTTAGTAAAAATTACGTGGCCTGACATATGTAACACGCTTCTTGACTTCCTCTAGCAATTGTCCGTTATAAGGAAGCGAGGAACATTGGGTTATAGCGTCCCGTCGACGTCAACGTCGTTACAGACACAGCACCAGATAGGATTGCGTCAATGATAAGAAGGAAATCGGCCATGGCCTTTCAAAGGAACCATCCCGGAATTTACCTGCAATGATTTAGGGAAATCACGGTAAACATAAATGTGGATGGCCGGTAGCGGATTTGAACCGCAGTCTTCCAAAATGCATGTCTAGTGTGCTAACCACTGACCGCCTCGTTTTTCTAACGTGCTTAAACTTAAGCACTTTCCACCACAAACAATGTGCCTATTTATCAATGACAAACGTAGGGTTACTTTTCTGGGTGTTAGCTGTTAACGAATTTGAAGAAAAGTAAACATTTTCATACGGATGTGTACTGATTTCCAGTTGTGAAGATATTTATGAGGCGGAGATTAGTGCGTTGGCCTCAAGTGTGTGGCGGTGTTGACATGAGTGACAGTAGCATAGACTAGAATGGACCAGCCGTCTTCCAATGACTCAAGATGATTTTCATCGCTTAAACTCGAGGCCTAAATATGGAAAGACATCTACAGAAGTTGTATTTCCAAAACCAGACGTAGAAGCAAAGTGTCTCTCCCCACAAGAGTGCAGTTTTTTCTGCCGTCACACAGCCAAAGTTTGCGCTGGGCGTATCCTTGCTTTTATTGGTCAGTTTGTTTCTCTCACGCCAGTCAAGTGGATTTTACCCCCACACTAAAAACATATTCCCTAAAAGTATTCCCCCTTGAAAGGATCCCAGAATCCGTAGTGCCTGTAACGTCATAAAGTTACCTGCCGTCCGGTCACAGCTCTGGCGCGTCCGTTCTGAACTACTGGTGACGTGCAGATAAACATGAAGCCGGTCCCACCCGAAACTAAAATAACAATTGGATTAATCGCCTGTGTTATTATCCGGAGAGCTGCAATATCTTTCTGTTGGCAGGTCCTCCCTTCTGAATACCACACTGCAATCTCCTTAACATAACTACGTAGGCTTCAGCAGCCGGCATCTAGATTTTATACATAGGAGAGACAGAGAGACCAGTCAACACCAGTGTGTCAGAACATGAACGTTACGTGCGATTTCAACAACACAATAAATCGGCAATAGCAGAACATCACTGGATAGTAGGTTACCTGTCATGTTCCTAGAGAACCGTGTACTGGCAAATGTCGTGGATGCGCCAACGAAAGATACGAGAAGAATCTGAAATTATTTAGCGGCCTGACTACACTAATAGAGATGATGGCTGCAAACTACTGGCGTCCTGGCTGAACGCTGTCCCATTCCGACGCGCCGCCAGCGGTTTCTGAGCAGAGGCTTAACGGGCACAGACGAGACAGCTTAAATATATATATGCACCGTCAGCGCATTTCCGCGCACACCAGGAATAAAATATTCCCTCTAGAAGCCAAGCATAGGTCTGCGAACAGCCACCAATCATCGACAAGCCGGTAGTCGTCCAATAGTCTCCTTCCTACATTCTCTTTCGCCATGATTAGCCTACTATATTGTATGGCCAAAAAAGATCCAGTAAATAGGGACACCTTTTCTTCAACAGAACACAGAGGAAGGCAGGTGAAATACGTCTGAAATGTCGGTTTTACGGTTCATATATCTAAAAATACTTTATATTTTATATAGCGGCGCGGTACAACACCCAGAAGAATTTGGATTCTGCAATTTCCTTGTTAGGCAAAGTGTAATGTTTCACTTCATAACCGCATGCCCAGCAACGAGGCTACAGAAATCATCCAGAAAAACTGGCCAGTGACGCAGAGGCTAGCACACAGGACTCGCATTCTTGATGATCACAATTCCAACCCGCGTCCGGCCATCCTGATTTAAGTTTTCCGTGATCCCCTAAAACACTTTAGGCAAATTCCGGGATGGTTCATTTGAAAGGGCACGGCCAATTTCCTTCCCCATCCTTCGCTAATCCGATGGGACGAAAGTTAATTCCGGCCGCTCTGCGGCGGACTTTCAACCTTCCCAGCGCTCTACCTACAGTGTTGGGCGACAGTGCCTCAAGAGCAAATTTAGTTTTACGTTTTTTTCCGTGAGAGGGATTTTCATCGTACCCTCTAAGGGTGGGCATCCGGTCTTCTCTCCGAGGGATCCACCCTCCCTCCATTTTAACTGTCTGTCACCCTTTCTCTGCATTTGTTTATTTTGGTGTTCGTCTTTTCACTACGTGTGTTCATCTCGTCCTGTCCTTTTGGGATGGACATTTTAGTGTCTTGCAGGGTGGTTGGCTCATCCTCTTTTATTCTTGTGATCATTCAGCCCATACCATCCGCTTTACGGTTTCAATACCTTCCTCTACTTTTCCTCGAAGTGTTTGTTTCCCCCGTTTTTTGTTCGTTTCTCTCGTTTTCTCTTTTTTTTTTTGTTTCCCATTCCTTCCCCCCCCCCCTCCCTCTTACTTTCCCAAATTTATTTTGGGTGTTTTACCTTGAGCCTTGTTTGTGTAAAAAAAAAGGGACTGATGACCATGTAGTTTGATCCCTTCATACCGCAAACCAACCAACCTACAGTGGAGGCAGTAACCGGACAGCCCAATAAAAAACGATCACAAAACTCACTTAATACTTAGACATATACATATGAGTTCTAGGAAACTGTTTTCCTTTACAGTGGACCACACACTCCAAAGGCCTCCAGAGCTATGTCTGTAGGTTAACTAATGGCCGTGCTCACAAAGCACTGTGCAAACCTTAAGAGCATGAGACATCGGTTGCGCTGGCCGGGGTCGCCGAGCGGTTCTAAGCGCTACAGTCTGGAACCTCACGACCGCTGCGGTCGCACATTCGAATCCTGCCTCGGGCATGGGTGTGTGTGATGTCCATAGGTTACTTAGGTTTAAGTAGTTCTAAGTTCTAGGGGACTTATGACCTCAGAAGTTAAGACCCATAGTGCTCAGACCCATTTGACCCATTTTGACACCGGTTTCTGTTGCACGTCCTATTCCGTGAAACATCACGAAAAGTCTCCAAATGGAGGCATTCAGACTATTTTTATCATAGCTTCCAGAAGCTCGAAACGTAAAATAACCAACGAAATCTGAAACTTCACCTACATTTTATTAAATCAACTCGCGTATTTTTGGCCGTTTGGATTTTAGCAGGCAAACGGAATTGATGGCTACTGCTTGGAGGGCAAAATTACAACTGAGGTATACATGGTAGTTCGAGGAAATTCTTAATCACACCTGCTGACACATGCCGTATCTGAAACTCCAGTAAATCTCATCTTAAGTCCCACCAAAAAATACTATGATTATGATGGTTGTAAAATAACACTAATTTGACTGTACTAGATTTTTTGTATTTAAAACACAAGCAAGATTATTCCTAATCACGCTCCCCCGGTTTCCATATTCATTCACCTAACATCGTTTGAATCTAATTAGCCATTGTTGCAAAATTCTCTATGGTCAGCTTTCATTTAAGAGTCGTTCTCTGAATTTGTAAATAACCTCAGTTCTACAAATTAATAGTTTTTAATACCTGATCGCTCACAACGCTCACTCTTGCCACCGTTAAGGAGGCTCAGGCTAGAGTTCCTCATTTACGTACCAAACTTCACGGCGGGCGCTAAGCCGCCCCCCTCCAGTATAATGGGGCTTCCAGTCAGAGGCGCTAACTCGCTGGAGCAAAAACGCGTAATGGTAGATTCGATCTGTTCGGGACAGAAACATACAATATGTAAACGGAATGCCGAACATTTTATAACGAAAAATTGCGAGGAGACGATGACAAACTGTCTTGTTTCAACGACAAAGGAACAGAATTTCAAAGCGGAAAAGAGCACTCGACATTCGCACGGAGCGGCAAAATCCCTGAACTTTGTGCTCCAAAATACTTCTACCTGTGCCAGCATTGTACTCTGGCGACAGACCTCACACATATCGCCACCTATCCTGCTTTATAGAACAGCGAACCACTGCCCAAAACGCTCTGTGATCAGGCATGACTGTCCAACGCATTTTCATCCACTCTCGATTTCAACGCTCTTCGACAATTTCCCACAGATGCGCATGACAGGAACTCACGAAGAGCCGACCGGCTTCGCTGGCCCATAACAAGCTGCCCTTTGTCAGTCGCTCACGTCAGTGGATTTCCACGTTGTGGCGCGTATCGTCGCTGGAAAGCTTTCCCTTTCGTCTCTACTCCGCTTATCTACTTCACCGCGTCAAGTGTCCGATTCGCCACAAGGCGGCAGTTTATTTCACAGTGGGCAGTGGTCTTATTGTTTTTACTTACCAGTGCATTAAAAAATATAGGAATTATTTTGTGTGCAAAGGAGCAGTAGAAGGAAAAGCCCCAGGAACAAGCAAGCAAAGATTACAATTCGCAATACAAATTTAGAAAAAGTCAAGTTATGCAATATATATATATATATATATAATGTTTGACCATCAGCTGTTCTTATTTTAAACCCAAATACCAACCTGTTTCAGTCATGGACCATTTTAAAGGATAAGGGTTAAAATAGTTTAAGCCGTCATGCTACATTTGTCATTACTGAAGTAATGTGCAAAGCATGTCATGATGTCATGAGTATCAATAGACGACACAGGTCTCCTAGGAGCGAACATACTAAGTGCGCACAGAGCTCTGTGTGCACTTAGTACGTCCGCTTCTAATAGTGCAGTGTAGTAAATTAATGTTCATGGCATGCTCCACATGTTGTTTTCATTTTAACCTTACCTGTGAACTTAGTCCACCACTGAAACCGGTTGATACTTGGATTTAAAATAAAAGCAACTGATGATCAACGTACATTTTTATACACAAATTTAGAAGGTTGCTGGGTGTCGTAATGACGGGGACGGAAGAAGTAAGAGAAATTGGGGGCTACAGACACAGTTTTGTGGTGCTCGCCATACGTGAATGGAACAGAAAGAAAGAGGAAAGCGGGTCGGGGGGGGGGGGGGGGGGGGGGAGGGGGGCAGTATATGAACCCTCCATCATGCTGCATACAATAACACGCATACACGTTGAAATTCAGCAGCCGAAAATGAATGAATGACTGAATGATAGTATGGCTTCGTTGGCCGGAAGTTCCCATCTGGGGAAGTTCGGACACCGAGTTGAGTCTTCCCAGTTGACGCCACATTGGGCGTCTTGGGTGTCGATGATGATGATGATGATGATGATGATGATGATGATGATGATGATGATGATGATGATGATGATGATGATGATGATGAATAAATGATACCACAACACCCAGTCCCCGAGTGGACAAATCTCCATATCATCCAGGAATCTAACCCGAGCCCGCTGCATAGCAGTCACAGACGCTGACCACTCAGCATACGGGGGCGGACGCCTGTAACATCTACAGCGCCTCTCGGTGTTGAAAAGACAAAAATAGCTCCAAAATTATCTCCCATGTACTTAAAATATCAATTCACAAAATGACCCAAGTCCCTCCACAATAGTAATTACGAAAAATAAATAAAACACAAACAGAGGGAAATATCTAGTATAGAAAGGAAAAGAAAAGGAGAATTTAATCATAAATCTTACAACCATGGGAAGGGGGGAAAACAGTGGAAAATATTAAAATATTAGTTATTCCAATACGTAAGAAAATCTATAACACAGTCATAGAACGTAGGTCTGGGACACCAAAGATAGTGTTTCTAAAGTATAAATAGTCATACGTTGTAATTACGATACTCCAGTCTGTAGTCTGTTCTAGTTCGGAAGTCATTTAGGACATACAGCTTTAGAGAACAACAATTGGGACTTAATTAAACTGGGATCAAGAATAGATCGTGACGAGATTGCTTTTGAGGATTGTCAATTCAAGACTATAATTTGGACATTCATCAGATTAGATAAACGGGAAGGTGAATAGTAATCTCTTTGGCTGTAATGTCAATTCGTGTGAATATTTAAACGCTTTTACTGAATTGAGAATTTTAACCGGATTCGGACTTTCAATTGTGATAGTGGGAAACTTTAACTTCACGCGGCTAATGATAATGGTTAATGACAGTTTGCGGATATTAAATAGAAATAATTCATTTACCGAAAGTGACAGGATATTATCTAACGTCCCTGATGCTAGCGGGAATCCTACTTAAACATCTAATTAAAGAACTTCTTTGAATGAGATCGAATGAGTGAACCTATTTATTAATAATTCTTGTCAATAAACTGACGTTGTTAATTTGAAACATAATACAGGTCTTGAACATTAATTTAATTTAGATTAATAAACGTTAAGGTTAAGTGATCTATGCCAAGAACAAACTAGCGATTCGTAACTAAAACAACTGAACGAAAAGTTAAAGTATCGTCGTCTGTAAACATTGGTAGTAAAGCTACTAAAGATTTTTTCTCTCAGAGTTGGGAAGACTATATGTGTAGTGACCCACGTTTAACATCGGGTTTTAAAAGTAATCAAACTGATACTTAGCAGGAACAATATTAAATAAAAGTAAAACCCTTCAATGGCAGTCAATGTGTAAATAAGTAAAATCAAACTTTCACCTATTAGACGGAAAAGCGAAAACAGAAAAAGGGCTCCAACATGCAAAAAAAAAAAAAAAGCGCGGGTACCAGACAAGGCATCTGCAACTTGTCTGAATTATACATGTCAGAAGAATTTCTTCTCGAATGAACTCAGCCGGATACTAGATGCGGCCATTTAAACCTGTTAGCATCTGACATAATTGTGGTGGACGGCGGAATGTGACGCTCTGCAGCGGACAACGCATTCCTCGGGGCGGCATCCAGGCCCGGCGCGGCGCGGCGAAACCTGGCGGGTGACCTTTAGCGGGCCAGCGACCGCTCGCCGCAGCCGCTGCTGCTGGCGCTCGGGTCGGCTCGGATGTTTCTTGGGTGAAAGCTTGAAGTTAACAGCGCACCCACCTCACACACACTTGCTACCGTGCGGGCGGCCCGATTGTCTGTCCAGACTGGTCTGTGCAGGAATGTGGTCATTCTGTGTTACGCCGTCTCCCGCTTTCCCCAGGGGGCGGACAACGCGGCGACACATGGCTAACAAACACTCCGCTTAAACACAAATCGTATAATGGCTAATTCTTTAGGGGTGGCAAACTCTTACGGCACATCAGAATTAGGTTAATTAGACATTAAGGATCCCTTGAGTCTAGAAATGATATAAATTAATTTGGAGTACAATTTTATTTGTGAGCTTATGCTTGTTGCAAGAGCGAAGGAAAAATACCAAATAGTAATGATGGCCCAGTATAGAGATGATGTTTTTGTTCCAAGGAAGCATTTTGTGTTAAGTTAGCATGTACCTTCACACATGCATCAGAGAAGTGGTTATGGCGGTTATGAGAAGCTAGTGTCTGGCAACGTAACAGAACTAAGCATCTTTACCAAGACTGTGCAAGTAAACAGAGTTCGGTTGGCTATGAGACGTAGAGCCCCCTATGAACGACAAGCGCCAAGCACGGACTTCACCGTGCTGTGACGTAGGTTTGCAAAATGTCACCAGACAGATACTTCGGGGCTTGCCACTGTACTACACACAAGTCTGAGTATTGTATCTGCTAACTCCAAGCAATGAAGGTGATAGATAGTTCTTGCTACTCGGCGCAAGTCGGCGCTGTAGAAACTCGACTGAAGTCTGAGCACTGTAATGACACCATTCAGAATAGAATTTTGATATGACGCTCCAAAGTGAGCTCTGCTAGTCTAATACAGCTCCCAGCGGATATCCGCAAAAAGGTCTTACACTGAAACTTCCTGAAAGATTAAAACTGTGTACCGGACCGAGACTCGAACACGGGACCTTTGCGTTTCGCGGGCAAGTGCTGGCGGAAGTAAAGCAGTGAGGACTGGGCTTGAGTCGTGCATGGGTAGCTCAGTTGGTAGAGCACTTGCCCGCGAAAGGCAAAGGTCCCGAGTTCGAGTCTCGGTCCGGCACACAGTTCTAATCTGCAAGGAAGTTTCATATCAGCGTACACTCCGCTGCAGAGTGACAATCTCATTCAGGTCTTAAACTATTGTAAACTAAACAGCACCTGACATTGAGCCCCTAGAGAGCAAACATTTGCATCCATTTCTCCACCAATCATAAACAACGTTCTAAGGTAAGTCGCTAGAGCTAGTGTTCTCCGTATGCACTATTTCGTCATCTGGTATTGGGTGCAGCATTTGAAATTCCGTACAGTTCTTTCTAGGAAAGAAAGCTATTCGCGACTCACTTGCTTAAATCGCACATTTATCGCAATTACCGCTCTGTTCCTTGATATTCATCGGACGTAATGCAGTGAGACGTAATTGAACCGGTTGTTACCTAGCCCATTTCGAATGGAATGCTTGTTATGTGTGAGTAGCTAGCTTCGTCAGGCTCATCCATCCAACTTAATTTACCTGCGGAGACGCTGTCTTGTCACGTGAAAGGTCTTGTAACTAACACGACGGGCTTCGGCTGTTACCAATGCCATGACTCTCCATTAAAGTATTGAAGAACGAAGCTGAACGCTGCGTAAGGGAAACGTCAGTCACAGTAGCTAGTCATTATATTAGACCACAGAAATAATTGATACAAATGTAATGATGGCATTCGACATAGAAAAAAAGATTGAAATTTCTGATCTATGTACAGCAGCATATGACATATATATTGTGTGCCTGTCAGCTACTTCCTTTATAATTTTTCTTATTCGTTACTTTATTACTAATGTTTATTAGCACGGCGCGTTTAGGCAGCATGTTCCATCATAAGTTGCTTATAGTCACATATACATTAAATTCTGTTTTAGGTTCTTTTGGACTATGGTGAGGTCTATTTGCTGGGTGTGCCAGTGAGGTTATGTACCTAAATTTATTCCTGTACAGAAAGATCTACTTCAGTGTTTGTGTTACGTGAGCTCGATGTAATATAAGTAAACACAATGAGATGTTTTAAACAAGCAACTGATGTGAGGTACACAGCGAAATAAATTAATCTCTCTCTCTTTACAAGGCTAAATTTCCTTACATAACCTAATTGGAACACCCAGTAAATAAACGTCGTCACACTCCAAAAGAATCTGTAGTTGACAGTTAGTGGAAACCCTTAAAAACTTGACAACGGCAGTATGTTTCACAAAAATGTCGTAATATTAAATATTATTATAAAAAAATGTGACTGAAGCGGATCGGTCGTTGAACAAAACTGCATTTTGTTCCAGCTACTGACTGACGAACCACCTGTCTTAAAAGTGGTGGTGGTGTCCCATACTCAAAGGAGCGTAGGGGACGACGCGGGAGACCGACCCGCATCGGTGTACTAAGCAATGTCTTTAATGGAGGTGGTTTGCCATTGCCTTCCTCAGAGTCTTATAGGCAGCCAAAATTTACCAGAGGTCGATAAGCGGGCTAGTATGAAGTAACGCACCCACATCACATATTCAACGATTCTGTTAATCCTTTTGTCTCACGACTAATGTGATTCCGTTTCTCTAACAACGCTTGAAAAAAACAATATAAATGTGCTAATAGTGTTTTTTTCTTACTCTCACGAAATTACGCTTACAGATAACGAGGAAATAAGCTTGTGACTTGAATGTATTTTTGCAATATGAAGTTCTCTGGAACATACATAGCCACTTATGACTCCTTACTCGTGGCTCTCTTTTGGAACAGATGAACCTAAACCAAGCAAGCCCTGTATGTGCTAGGCACCGTCACGAGTCTACAAAACAAATATAAGGCTTCTATGATCTGTTCGCTGTACAGGCTGTACGAGAGCTATCAAATAATATTGCGTATCTCGGTGATGTGATTCATGAAGTAGCTGTAAATATAACGTGCGTGGTGGAATTATTTTCTCAGTGTGACTAACAAATACTTCCATATTAATGGATTAAATCCAAATGCCCAAAAAGAGTTATTGCCACCTCATAAGAATGTCTGCATTGCGCTGGTAATATTGACAGTAAATAGCAATTAATCAGAATACAGTGGCATGTATTTTGCGAGAGATGCTTATTTTCTTCGGTGAATAATTTAGAAGTGGGGAAGTGCAGTCCACGAACACCATTAAGCTACACTTTAGTGACATTACTGGTCAGGCAGCAATAAGCATGTAGGTATTTATCCTAACGTACATCCAATCACCATACTTAATCAAGTGCACTGTCGTATAACGACTCTTTCGACATCGTAGCCTTTACGACATATTTTGATTTTACGAAAGTAATTCACGTTACATAGGCGGAATTATAAAAAAGTCACACTTTCATCATATGGCGTTCCTCGTTTGAAGCTGTCCGCTATACGTGAGATGATACATAAGCACACGAGACAAATCAATTATTCACGTTTAAGGGACAAGTCACGAATACTTTGTAACACTCCTTCCAGCCTTTTTAATAGGTTAAAATCGGCGAGAAAGTGCGTCCGCAAGTATACGAGATGCATTCAAGTTCAAAGGCCTCCGATTTTTTTTCTCCGGACTGGAAAGAGATAGAAACATGTGCATTGTTTTAAAATGAGGCCGCGTTCATTGTCAATACGTTCCAGAGATGGCAGCATCGTACGGCAGATGGAATTTTACCGCCAGCGGCGAGAATGAGAACTGTTTTAAATACTTAAAATGGCAACGTTTACCTTGCTTGAACAGCGTGTAATCACTCGTTTTCTGAATTTGCGTGGTGTGAAACCAATTGAAATTCATCGACAGTTGAAGGAGACATGTGGTGATGGAGTTATGTATGTGTCGAAAGTGCGTTCGTGGGCTCGACAGTTTAATGAAGGCAGAACATCGTGTGACAACAAACCGAAACAACCTCGGGCTCGCACAAGCCGGTCAGACGACATGATCGAGAAAGTGGAGAGAATTGTTTTGGGGGATCGCCGAATGACTGTTGAACAGATCGCCTCCAAAGTTGGCATTTCTGTGGGTTCTGTGCACAAAATCCTGCATGACGACCTGAAAATGCGAAAAGTGTCATCCAGGTGGGTGCTACGAATGCTGACGGACATTACTAAGCAATGTTGATGCGCAACGACAGCAGGACTTTCTTTTCGTCGGTTGTGACAATGGATGAGACGTGGATGCCATTTTTCAATCCAGAAACAAAGCGCCAGTCAGTTCAATGGAAGCACACAGATTCACCGCAAGCAAAAAAGTTCGGGTAACCGCCAGTGCTGAAAAAATGATGGTGTCCATGTTCTGGGACAGCGAGGGCGTAATCCTTACCCATTGCGTTCCAAAGGGCACTACGGTAAGAGGTGCATCCTACGAAAATGTTTTGAAGAACAAATTCCTTCCTGCACTGCAACAAAAACGTTCGGGAAGGGCTGCGCGTGTGCTGTTTCACCAAGACAACACACCCGCACATCGAGCTAACGTTACGCAACAGTTTCTTTGTGATAACAATTTTGAAGTGATTCCTCATGCTCCCTACTCACCTGACCTGGCTCCTAGTGACTTTTCGCTTTTTCCAATAATGAGACACTCTCCGTGGCCGTATATCCACCAGCCGTGCTGCTATTGCCTCAGCGATTTTCCAGTGGTCAAGACAGACTCCTAAAGAAGCCTTCGCCGCTGCCATAGAATCATGGAGTCAGCGTTGTGAAAAATGTGTACGTCTGCAGGACGATTACGTCAAAAAGTAACGCCAGTTTCATCGATTTCGGGTGAGTAGTTAATTAGAAAAAAAAATCGGAGGCCTTAGAACTTAAATGCACCTCGTATCTAGGTACTGACCGTTATGATCAAACTTCATCACATTATTCGCAGTTGTGCAAAGGCGTTCTGAAAAGTAATGCCTCCGAATTTTTTGCGTGAAAGGTCTTTTTTTAAATAAAATGAACGTTATTAATACACTACTGGCCATTAACATTGCTACAAGAGGAAATGCAGATGACCAACGGGTATTCATTGGACAAATATATCTTACTAGAACTGACATGTGATTACATTTTCACGCAGTTTGGGTGCATAGATCCTGAGCAATCAGTACCCAGAACAACCACCTCTGGCCGTACTAACGCCTGGGCATTGAGTCAAACAGAGCTTGGATGGCGTGTACAGGTACAGCTGCCCATGCAGCTTCAACACGATACCACAGTTTATCAAGAGTAGTGATTGGCGTATTGTGACGAGCCAGTTGCTCGGCCACCATCGACCAGACGATTTCAATTGGTGAGAGATCTGCAGAATGTGCTGGCCAGGGCAACAGTCGAACATTTTCTGTATCCAGAAAGGCACGTACAGGACCTGCAACATGCGGTCGTGCATTATCCTGCTGAAATTTATGGTTTCGCATGGATCGAATGAAGGGTAGAGACACGGGTCGTAACACATCTGAAATGTAACGTCCACTGTTCAAAGTGCCTTCAATGCGAACAAGAGGTGACAGAGACTTGTAACCAATGGCACCCCATACCATCACGCCGGGTGATACGCCAGTATGGCGATGACGAATATCCGCTTCCAATGTGCGTTCACCGCGATGTCGCCAAACACGGATGCGACCTTAATGATGCTGTAAACAGAACCCGGATTCATCCGAAGAAATGACGTTTTGACATTCGTGCACCCAGCTTCGTCGTTGAGTACACCATCGCAGGCGCTCCTGTCTGATGGAGCGTCAACGTCGTCGAACTGTTCGTGCAGATGGTAGTTATCTCGCAAACGTCCCCATCTGTTGACTCACAGATAGAGACGTGGCTGCACGATACGTTACAGCCATGCGAATAAGATGCCTCTCATCTGGACTGCTAGTCATACGAGGCCGTTGTGATCCAGCACGGCGTTCCGTATTACCCTCCTGAACCGACCGATTCCATATTCTGCTAACAGTAATTGGATCTCGACCAACGCGAGCAGCAATGTCGCGATACGATAAACCGCAATCGCGATAGGCTACAATTCGACCTTTATCAAAGTCGGAAACGTGATGGTACTCATTTCTCCTCCCTACACGAGGCAGCACAACAACGTTTCACCAGGCAACGCCGGTCAACTGCTGTTCGTATGTGAAAAATCGGTTGGAAACTTTCCTCATGTCAGCACCTTTTAGATGTCGCCACCGGCGCCGACCTTGTGTGAATGCTCTGAAGAGCTAATCATTTGCATATCACAGCATCGTCCTCCTGTCGGTTAAATTTCGCGTCTATAGCACGGCATCCTCGTGGTGTAGCAATGTTAATGGCCATTAGTGCATTCTAAATCTTTATTCTTTGTGTCTGCATATTTACAAGCCTCTGTCCCTAGGGGACTCCGAATTATAACGTGTAACGTTGCTGTGTGTAACGTAACCATATTGGTGCATGAGGAACAGTGTACTGTAATCGAGTTTCGAATCCGAAGAATTCGTCCACACATGGAACACCCTCTCACGAGCCCTGGAACATCTGCAACAACCTGACGCTTGGGTTCAATGTCTTAGATTATCCTCCATCCAATTTCCCTCTGTTCCTAGAACTTACGAACAATCTTCGAGGGCTTCACTTCGATAGGGATGAAACCTTGAAAGTAGAGGAGAGGTTGTGACTCCACCAACAAGTTCAGTCTTTCTACGGTGACGGTATCAAAAAACTGGTCTCTTTTCGTAAGAACTTTGTTCGTCACCGGGTGATGATTAGAAATAAATATTCAGACATGAAGAATAAAGATGCACAATGCTAATAATGTTTATTTTATCTGAGGAGCTATGAGTTAACACACAAAGCCGGAGGCATTACTTTACGGCACGCTCTCGTAACTCGCATTGTTCTTCAGGAATTCCACATCCGGCTTCAACCACTCACTGATGATTAGATCCCGTGTAACTGTCTGCGGTGATGTAGATTGCTACTTTTCATCCAATATTCCAAATATGGCCACACATTTCCTATGGGGTTAAGATCGGGTGATTTAGCAGACCAGCCTTGGCGAGATATGGTGCCTTAATAAGTGTTCTTCAATGCAGAAATGTATGCAATGAGCGCTGTGTACACGGCTGTTGTCCTACTGGAAGTTGGCAGTGTTCATCATGATGATGTAGAAGAAAGGGCAGCGTTTGGTAGCCGAGAATGTTTAAATAAACATACTGTTGCACACTGATAGCGTCCCGAACGCCTGGACCAAAGTCGTGCTACTAACAACACTCAAACTTCAAAGAACCACCTACAACCTGAACTACACCCACCGTACAGTGCAGATTAAGTGCCTCATTGGGCTGTCGGTGACTCGCATGATTTGAAAGGAGGAAGCAAGATTACGACTCATCGGTCGGTACTATAGCCTCCTTATCAGTTACTGTAAAGTCCGTGTCGTTCAGCGCGTTTAAGATCTGCAGCTTATGCGCCCTCTCAGAAACCACTTTGTGCGCGGTGCCAGACTGTAAATGTTCAATCGCAATATTCCGTCGGACACGGTTGAATCAGATATTGTTATGACTTGACGAAAATGCAAACTCCCGGTCATAATTTTGTTCCAGATTGCTCAGCTAGACGGATGGTTCGATCTCCAACATACGCAATTTTATTTCACTTCATTAGAAGAATTATAAAAACGTTCACTTAACTTTCTATAGTCGTTAGCCACATTAATGTGCCGAATATTTACAACCGACTTTTAATATTAAAGCCTCACTAGGTGTACACATTTACTAAACAATTCTCTCGGAGCACAAAGTTCTCAGTGTTCAAAAGTACATTTCCATCTAAGGCATGAGCAACTCATCAGCCCCAAGTAGTCGATGTTGTCCTCTTGATCGGAGGTCACGAACTAGAGCGAGCGATTCCATGCTGGGCCGTATATCGGCCTCTGTGCTGTGGCGTTGTGGCACTGGGAGCGAGGCTATGGCACCGCCAGCACCTCCCATTCGTCGTTGCGGATTGCAGAGAGACATCGATAACTTTTCTGATACTGATGCGGGTTTCCGGCTTCGTTAGGTACCGCTATCTTTGGACGACACCGTAGATAGGCATTCATTGTCAGCAGCAGTTACTGTCGGGTCTGAAACAGTTTGACAAGGCGTGACACTCGTATCTGGTCTTTGTCGGTTGGGAGGTTCTACGATCACTATACTTATACTGCGTTATGTGAGTGCGAGAAGACATTTCAACAATCCGCACTGATAAATCAACTAGTGGGTCAATTACGGTGTGATCATGGGAACATCCAAACATGGTAGGTCCTTTCTGTACAACTCCCCTCCCTCCCTCCCTCCCTCCCTCCCCACCCCCTTCTCCCCGCTGGCATGGTGTCCAACGTTTAGGAGTGAATGATACTTTGACTGGTGGTTCGGGCACGCTGCGTCGAGTTGCCAACCAACACCCCTCCTACCTCCAACTGTTAAACCCTTCCCCCCCTCCACCGACTGCAGTTCCCAGTTCACTATGTGCCCTTGCGGGGTACATGTCTGACGCTGCAGATAAATCGTTTACGACAATCATCATCATCATCATCATCATCATCATCATCATCATCATCATTAGAGACCGGATAATATGCATTTGCATGTTGTATATGCATATGCATATTTGGCTCCTTTTCACCTGTTATTGCATATTGTAACTAAAAACTAGTGACGATGCATATTTTAGCTCTACATTTACTACATTTTAAAAATTTAGACGGAAGGTCTCTAGTTCGATCCTATTCTCATCTGTAATATCCTATCGGCTGTTACGTGGTTATCGAAAAGGGTTTCCATTTTACATGGCTACCCGTACCTAAATGTAGTAACTTAAAGCGCACAGTTATAGAAAGTTTTTCGTAGAAAAAAATATAAAGAAATCGATTTAGCTGAATCAATGTGCCGTTAGTAATAGGTGCTCAGTCATTAAGTGGCCTGTAATGTAGTCAGACGTGCTGAAAAAGCGGATCCCTTCCATTATATTTAAAGCCTTCTTGTCACGCTCCTAATGATCAATTACTTAACGGCTGCGCTGCTCTGGCTACATCGCATGTCACCCTGAGCTGAGACACATGAATAGACGATCATTGTGCATAGTATATGTAAATGAACGTGTGGATGAAGTCGGAAGCTAAAAGAAGCTGTTGGTAGCTGATGCAGTTGTGACGTCGCAACTCCAGATATCTGTAACAAAAGGCAAGAACAGGTGCAGCATGTCAATCCGAAACCGATACCTCCTATTCTTTTTCATTTCGCGTGTCCGAACCATACTACACTCCTGGAAATTGAAATAAGAACACCGTGAATTCATTGTCCCAGGAAGGGAAAACTTTATTGACACATTCCTGGGGTCAGATACATCACATGATCACACTGACAGAACCACAGGCACATAGACACAGGCAACAGAGCATGCACAATGTCGGCACTAGTACAGTGTATATCCACCTTTCGCAGCAATGCAGGCTGCTACTCTCCCATGGAGACGATCGTAGAGATGCTGGATGTAGTCCTGTGGAACGGCTTGCCATGCCATTTCCACCTGGCGCCTCAGTTGGACCAGCGTTCGTGCTGGACGTGCAGACCGCGTGAGACGACGCTTCATCCAGTCCCAAACATGCTCAATGGGGGACAGATCCGGAGATCTTGCTGGCCAGGGTAGTTGACTTACACCTTCTAGAGCACGTTGGGTGGCACGGGATACAAGCGGACGTGCATAGTCCTGTTGGAACAGCAAGTTCCCTTGCCGGTCTAGGAATGGTAGAACGATGGGTTCGATGACGGTTTGGATGTACCGTGCACTATTCAGTGTCCCCTCGACGATCACCAGAGTGTAGGAGATCGCTCCCCACACCATGATGCCGGGTGTTGGCTCTGTGTGCCTCGGTCGTATGCAGTCCTGATTGTGGCGCTCACCTGCACGGCGCCAAACACGCATACGACCATCATTGGCACCAAGGCAGAAGCGACTCTCATCGCTGAAGACGACACGTCTCCATTCGTCCCTCCATTCACGCCTGTCGCGACACCACTGGAGGCGGGCTGCACGATATTGGGGCGTGAGCGGAAGACGGCCTAACGGTGTGCGGGACCGTAGCCCAGCTTCATGGAGACGGTTGCGAATGGTCCTCGCCGATACCCCAGGAGCAACAGTGTCCCTAATTTGCTGGGAAGTGGCGGTGCGGTCCCCTACGGCACTGCGTAGGATCCTACGGTCTTGGCGTGCATCCGTGCGTCGTTGCGGTCCGGTCCCAGGTCGACGGGCACGTGCACCTTCCGCCGACCACTGGCGACAACATCGATGTACTATGGAGACCTCACGCCCCACGTGTTGAGCAATTCGGCGGTACGTCCACCCGGCCTCCCGTATGCCCACTATACGCCCTCGCTCAAAGTCCGTCAACTGCACATACGGTTCACGTCCACGCTGTCGCGGCATGCTACCAGTGTTAAAGACTGCGATGGAGCTCCGTATGCCACGGCAAACTGGCTGACACTGACGGCGGCGGTGCACAAATGCTGCGCAGCTAGCGCCAACACTGCGGTTCCTGGTGTGTCCGCTGTGTGGTGCGTGTGATCATTGCTTGTACAGCCCTCTCGCAGTGTCCGGAGCAAGTATGGTGGGTCTGACTCACCGGTGTCAATGTGTTCTTTTTTCCATTTCCAGGAGTGTATGTTAATGTAGAACAATTTTTTTAAAACATCGATAATATCCTGTTGGTTTTGTTGGTCTACGACAGACAGCAACAGCAGTAGTGCGGGAAATTTCAAAAATAACATCTGGCAGAGTTGTGTATAAAACTGGGATGTCATTGAATTCCACACTGCTGAACAAATTTCGTCAGTTGAAATCCATCGAAGCGTACCAATACTGTACGGAGGCGGTACTGTATATGTGAGTAATAAGACGTGGTGGGTCCTGCCTTTCGGTAGTGTTCAAAATGATGTACGCAAGCTGCAAACAATGGTTAAAACAGTGGGTTCACTCTCGGATGGGCGGAGGTTCAGATTCCCGTCCGGTAATACAGATACATGTTTTCAGTAAGTACACTTAGTATGTTTGCTTCTACAAGTCCAGTGTAGTAAATTCATATTCAAAAATGGTTCAAACTGTTCTAAGCACAACGGGACATAACATCTGAGCCCATCAGTCCCCTAGACTTAGAACCATTTAAACCTAACTAACCTAAGGGCACCACACACATCCATGCCCGAGGCAGGATTCGAACCTGCGGCCGTAGCAGCAGCGCGGTTCCGGACTGAAGCTCCTAGAACCGCTCGGCCGCAGCGGCCGGTATTGAACTAAGGAAAAAAATTAGTGCGACCTTTCTTGTAGGAAATTTAATAAAGTGTGTTTTGCACTGCGATACAGATTTGCTAGAGACCGCGGTTTTAGAGATACTCAAACATAGAAAAGTGGTCTTTAAACGCTTACCCATCGCCACACTCACCCCCCCCCCCCCACCTCTTTCCCTTCGGTCAATCGGTCAAGGTTTTTAGTATGTTGTTCATAGCATTCCGTCCTACCATTGTACAAAACTTAGCGGCTGCACGAATTATTTCCCATAGTCGATATTTATGGTCTTCTTTAGTTATATTAATAACGCCACCGGCTTAGTCGGCTGTTAAGTTATATTACCAGTTTAAACGTTCCGCGAAATAAGACGTCTGTGAACATCACACAGAAACTAGGTTCACAATTCTATCTAAGCTTAACCCTTAAAGGCACAGTAGTTTCGTAGTAAGGAGACCAGACGAGCAAAACGATTCATTTATTTTGGGAATTAATAATTGATTATATTTGCATTTTGTACTTACCAGCTTCATGGCATTAAGAGCAACAGTGTATGGTAAACACTGCACAACAATCAATCAAGAAGGAATAAATAACCCTGGGACATGTACTGACATATATCCTAAAATTGCATTAAGATATTGAAGTCCTTAAACTATTAAAAACTTTGAGATGGTGATCCCAAAAAATTTTCATAACCAAAACATAAGAGCTAAAAGGATTGAAACTTCGTACCCAACATTCGTAGTCTGTCAGAATAAAACACCCCTAAAAGGCGGTATAACATTCAATAAAACACCCGGATGCATGGATTCCGATCCAGTATGGTGGATGTGACCACAACAAATTGGTAAGGTGAAAATATACGAAAACGACTAAGGCCTAATTTGCAGCTATTGTGAAAAAAGTGGTTGCAGAAAAATGGAGAGATATTCTGAGTAACTAAGACATAAGCGTCAAGTAACTGGCTGTCGATGGAAAAGTAGAACCTGAAAACAGTTTCTCCGGTCTAGACCTAGTCGCGGAGTAGGGGACACGACAACGTGCTCTCTCATACTGGTGGCTTGGCTATAGACGGCTGGCGCATGCGTTATAGAATATTCACTAAATAAAGCTGAAGGGCTTTGTTAATACCCACGATGAATACTCATGGCTGTTCTTGTCCTATCTGCAAGATTGCCCGATGATTTGTTAATTTTATGCTTTTAAAATTCTCGTAATTGCGAGATAGACAAACGTCAGTTTTACAATTCGTAAGCGCACAACTAAGTCGGTAGCGTAATATCCCACTCAATGAAGACCAAAACTGGCCGGATGTATGAAATAATTCGTGTAGTAATAATTATCACATCCAAACAAAGTAAAGTTTTGTAAGTTTTGGATGTTGTGGCTCTTTCAAAATATGAATGCACCTTCTGATACACAGTTCACTGAAATCTGACTCATATAGGCTTACATTTACATGCAAATTATCCCACCACACTTCTCAGACGATGAATGTCCTCATAACTCTGGCTTTTGGGGCACGATGCATTGCCAACGAGAACATTGTGCAGGATGAGTTACTGCACTTAAGCGGAGTTTTCGAAACAACCGAATATTCTCCGGAACAGATACATAAAGCACAACGAATGAAACCTAAGATGGGCTTATGGAGCGAGGAAGACGTAATAGGGACATTTAAATCCATGGCGTATACTTGTATACGGGGGAAGCCTGTCGTCAAAAATTGGTATGCTTCCCACCAAGCACAAAGTGATTTCTCGCCCTCCACCTAAGACAGTAGCACTTTCGGGTTCCATCAGATATACTCCGCAAGGGTTAACAAGAGCCCCAGCGAGTGTGGCCTTCCATACACCCAGCAACCGACTGGCACAGTCTATGGAAGATGCACGTTACGCAGCAGGTTATTAGAGCCCAATAAATCTGCTGTGACGGAGCACTGCATCGACACCTGTCACTCGGCTGGGTATGAAAATAGCAACATTCTAGTGCTGACATCTTTTTGCGATTTAGTGGTGAAAGAAGCCACTGAAATTAGTTTGGCGAAGAATTCAGTTAACAGTTATAGTGATTCAGTCTGGACAAACTATGGAATCGGGCGGCTCCGTTAACTCGCAATCACGTCCTTACAGTATAGCGCATAATGATACATCGATGTCCCTGCTCTGATAGACCACGTAGACGCATATTCAATTTAAGCTTGCTTTTTTGCAACCGCCGAACGATGTGGCGCAGTAATTAGCATACTGAGCTCGCATTCGGGAAGACGACGGTTCAAATCCGCGTCCGGCCAGCCTCGTTAATGTTTTCCGTGATTTTCTTGAGTAGCTCCAGCAAATGCCGTGATGGTACCTATAAATGGGTAAGGCCAGTTTCCTTCTCCATGTTTGAAACATTCCGAACTTGTGGTCCGTCTCTAATGACCCCGATGTCGACGAGTCTTCAAACCCTAATCTTCCTTCCCTTCTTCCTTCTTAGGCGCCTAACATTAACCTACACGTTTCACAAATCGCTTACCTCACAAAAATCTTGGTTATTCGAACTACTGCAATACAGCGAGCGCCACTACTGCCAGCTAAATAAAAGATTCAAACTACTGAAGGCACTAACTATTGACAGGCATGGTTAGCAAATGAGATTTTGATAGAGAACAATCAATGTATTTACCTTAATAGTGTTCAAAAGTCATAATATATATATATATATATATATATATATATATATCAGTTCATGACATCCAGTCTTACAAATTTCAAAACTCCGCCATTTCTCTCCTCACATCCACCACTGCTGGCGGCTCACCTCCAACTGCGCAACGCTGCGCGCTGTTAACATCCATCTGCCCAACACTACAATGGCAGACAACAATGCAAACTAGCCACAGACTGCACACAGCACAGCCAGTGATTTTCATACAGAGCGCTACGTGGCGGCGGCTTTACCAATATAAGAACCTAAACAGCCTACTTACAAAAGGTATGCAGCTGAATTATTAGAAGAGGAAATATTGTTTATGCGGCTGCACGTCCGAAACTTATCGCATTATTTATTGGGACGACAAAACAAGAAGGTGCCCAGTTACTTTTTTGTTTTCAGTTGCTTGTCTGTAGTCCTGTTACACACTACAGTCTCCTCCCCACAGCACCGTAGCACCCTACTAGGGGCCAAAACAAAATGGTGCAGCCCATCTCGACCCCTCCCGCCGGAGGTTCGAGTCCTCCCTCGGGCATGGGCGTGTGTGTTGTTCTTAGCATAAGTTAAAGTAGTGTATAAGTCTAGGGACTAATGATCTCAGCAGTTCGGTCCCTTAGGAATTGACACACATTTGAACATTTGCAGCTCATCTACACTTGATCAATAGCTCCTCTAGCTGAGTGGTACGGTGTTTCAGGGTATTCCGATGTGTACCAGAACTGTACATATCTCCCTGGAAACAAATTAATTTCATAACATTAGTTTTGGATGTGCTAATTAAAACTTTCACTACGCCTGGAACATATTGGCTATAACTGAAGGAGAATAGCCGGCCGCGGTGGTCTAGCGGTTCTAGGCGTGCAGTCTGGAACCGCGCGACTGCTACGGTCGCAGGTTCGAATCTGCCTCGGGCATGGATGTGTGTGATGTCCTTAGGTTAGTAAGGTTTAAGTAGTTCTGAGTTCTAGGGGACTGATGACCACAGTAGTTAAGTCCCATAGTGCTCAGAGCCATTTGAACCATTTTGAAGGAGAATATCAGAAATCACATGACAAGGTAAGCCGTTTGGGACTGGGTCAATCTAACCCCGGTGCTTGTGCCCACGAAACCACCCACTGCGCGGCTGCCGCACTTGGTTACAGCGGTTGCCTAGCGACTGCTAGAGGGGCCTGTGTCTGCTGTTACAGCTCACCGAGGGTCGCGCGTCACGCCCCGCTCATTAGCCAAGCTCCTCGTCTCGTTTTCCATCGTCCTATCTTGAAGCCAGCCTGTCGCTTCAATTGCTGCTCCGTCGAGTTCTGCGAGAATTGTGCGTCGCATCTGCCGTCTTAACTGCTCAACAAGAAGCTGCTCTGTACACGTTTGTGAGAGGAAGCGGCATTCTGCTTACCTACCGGGTGGTTGTAGTCTAAGTGCAGTTGCTCACAGTGGGCCTGTGTGGGCTGTGATTGTCGTATGGCAGCGGCACTTCGTTGGTATTGTAAATCGTTAATACGAAACTGATTTACGCTAGAAAAAAAAAATAGTTCCAATTCTGGCTACCAGGGGCAAATCTGGCGCTGTGAATGCAAGAAAGACGTACAGAAATTATTTCATATGTCGAGGATTAGGAACGGGACGTGGGTAGAAAAGATCAAAAAAGTAAGAAAGGCATAATGTTTATTTCATCATTAACCATTTTGTATGAAAACAGCGGTTTACACACGGTTGCGCTCTTTCCGTTGCAGGATTCACAAGCTGTACTCGGGGGTGTGGAAACCTGCAGACGTCACGGTACACATGACAAGCCCCTTGGCTTCTTTCTCTTCAGAGAAATACGGACCGAGAATAAAGGTGCTTACGAATCTACATCCCACTGTGACAAATCGTGAGTGCAATGGCTGTTTGTACAGAGAACGCCGTTCAACAGTACCACAAATTCGGTAGTTGTGTGTATTCACTGTTGCCTGGAGCGTAAAATGTGCCTCCTCACTCCACTGAATATTGCATGGCCATATGTCATCAGCTTCGATCCGTACCAGAAATCGAACAGCAAATTCAGAATGTTGCTCTGGAACACGAGGTTCTAGTTGCTGCACCTTCTGGATATTGCACGGGCACCGGTGTAAAATAGAGCACAGAACTTTGCGTACTGCTGCCCATGGGATGGACAATTCTCGTGACATTGCACGAGAACTAGCACCACAGCGGGCACGCGCTGCTGGATCAGTTACATCGACTGCATGCTCGCTAATAACTTCCACTGGGATAGGATGCCTTTCTCCTCCAGGTGCCTCACCAGGCTCACCCGTTTTTTCGAATTTCATAATGTTCTGCAAACCATGTAATGACACTCAAGCTCTCGTCATACTTTTCGGACGGCGATACTCTCTCGGGCAGCACTGTAATTGCTGCCATTCCCGTAAAACAATTTCGCTAAGGTATCTCTTCGCGACAGCCATACTGTTCATTCACGTAGAAGTAGTGTAGTAGTAGTAGTAGTAGTAGTAGTAGTAGTAGTAGTAGTGGTGGTGGTGGTGGTGGTGGTGGTGGTGGTGGTCTTCAGTCCATAGACTGGTTTGATGCACCTCTCCATGTTACTCTATCCTGTGCAAGCTTCTTCAGTCCCCAGTACCTAGTGCACCATACATCCTTCTGAATCTGTTCAGTGTATTCATCTCTCGGTCTCCCTCTATGATTCTTACCCTCTACGCTGCCCTCCAGTGCCAAATTGGTGATCCCTTGACGCCTCAGAATATGCCCTACCAACCGATCCCTTCATCTACTCAAGTTGTGCCACAAATTTCTCTTCTCCCCAATTCTATTCAATACCTCCTCATTAGTTACGTGATCTACCCATCTAATCTTCAGCATTTTCTGTAGCATCACATTTCGAAATCTTCTGTTGTCTTCTTGTCTAAACTATTTATCGTCCACGTTTCACTTCCATACATGGTTACACTTCATACAAATACTTTCAGAAACGAACTTCCTGACACTTAAATCTATACTCGATTTTAACAAATTGCCCGTCTACATTTTATATCCTCTCTACTTGGACCTTCATCAGTTATTTTGCTCCCCAAATAGCAAAACTCATTTACTACTTTAAGTGTCTCATTTCCTAATCTAATTTCTGCAGCTTCACCCGATTTAATTAGAGTGCATTCCATTATCCTCGTTTTGCTTTTGTTGATGTTCATCTTATATCCTCCTTTAAAGACACTTTCCATTCCGTTCAGCTGCTCTTCCAGGTCCTTTGCAGTCTCTGACAGAATTAAAATGTCATAGGCGAACCTCGAAGTTTTTATTTCTTCTCCATGGATTTTAATTCCTACTCAGATTTTTTCTTTTATTTCCTTTACTGCTTGCTCAATGTACAGATTGAATAACATCGGGGAGAGGCTACAACCCTGTCTCACTCCCTTCCCAACCACTCCTTCCCTTTCATGCCCTTGACACTTAAAACTGTGATCTGGTTTCTGTACAAATTGTAAATAGCCTTTCGCTCCCTGTATTTTACCCCAGCCACTTTCAGAATTTGAAAGAAAGTATTCCAGTCAACTTCTCTAAGTCTACAAATGCTAGGAACGTAGGTTTGCCTTTCCTTAATCTATTTTCTAAGATAAGTCGTAGGGTTAGTATTGCCTCACGTGTTCCAACATTTCTACTGTATGAGAACCATCCCATAATCAAATGTTTTAGTGAGCCGTCATTCCCGCGTCCGCGTTCGCTGCGGTACAGGGAGATACCATCCCGACACCCTGCAACATACATCATTCTGAGAGCGAAGGTGGCCAAATCTTTTGCCAGAGTAGCAGTCAGCGTAACCATGACTTCACTACACGGCGGTGCACAGCGCCTCTGCCACTGCAGTTGGATGCGCCCGCCTTCATTTGGATCCTCGTCGGAGGGTGGCCTGCAGTGATCTGGCGCGTGCTTCGTCCTCTCCATTTGGGCTACGCTCGCCGCGCGCCGTGGTGCGGGCGGCCTGTCCGGCTGTCGTGGAAGGGGACCGCCCCGCCGGCCCGGTCCCACGCAGCGCACTGCTTCTCCTTATGGCGGCGGCGGGCAGGTGGGGGCCAGGCCGTTGACTCGGCGTCAATCTCGCTCCTGGCCACTTGCTGCGCCACACCCTCGCGACAGTAATCATCGTCCGCTGAAATAATGAAACCTTGTACAGCATTTCCGCTTCTTCGTACTGGCACACATTTATGCAGCGAGACACAAGTTGATGACTTGTTACTTGACTTCCGCAATGTCGTACACGCACTTCCTAGTTGCCTCCAAGTTTGACATGTCAAACACGGTATGCGACTGGACAGAGACATTCTCAGCAGTGCAAGTAGTGTACAGGTTGTCATGTGAGCGGGAGTTCATGACACGACGCTGCGCTTTTGCCATCAGATTGAAAAGTAATGCTACACAATACGCATAGATGTTTCCAATTCAATTACTGGAATTACATGTGAGAGAAAACCAAGACAAAGACTAATGAAAATTAGGTAAACAGTATTGCAAACTATGCAGGGACAAAGAGAATGCGCATTGCAGAAAATCATAATTAAAGATCTAGAGGAAACGTTTCTCCAACCGTGGAATGATGATGTTACATAATCGTGTCAGCCATCCTTTCCTGTAAACGTGATTTAAATGTGAACTGAACAGTGGCAGTAGTAGATCTATTCAGAGCGTTAATAAGCCACCTTTGCGTAACAAAGGGGAATGGGGGAGAGGGAGGGAGAGAGAGAGAGAGAGAGAGAGAGAGAGAGAGAGAGAGAGAGAGAGAGCGAGAGACACGCAGAAACATTTCTTTTGTTAACATACCTTCTTCGAACGAAGTAAATGCCTGTCCTCCAAATACGGGGACTGGAACTTAAATAGTGGCAACTATTTATTCATAACCGATACAAAAGAGATACATGTTTCCACCTGTTACTGTCCTTCAAAGTAGTCACCAGCGTTGTGCAGAACGCGTTGTCAGCTATGTGGAAGGCTTAGTACACCGTTAGCAGAGCCTGTTCTGTTGATGGTGCGAATGAAGCGGTCTATTGCCTGTCGAATCTCGGCAACAGTTCTGAAGCGCATGCCACAAAGTGGTTCCTTCATCTTCGGAATCAAATAAGTCACAAGGACTTAAGTCCGTATAGTACGGTGGATGGTGCAGTACTTCTCAGTATCATCGACCGAACGAATGGTTCAAACGGCTCTGAGCACTATGGGACTTAACAGCTGTGGTCATCAGTCCCCTAGAACTTAGAACTACTTAAACCTAACTAACCTGATATCACACACATCCATGGCCGAGGCAGGATTCCAACCTGCGACCGTAGCGGTCGCGCGGTTCCAGACTGTAGCATCTAGAAACGCTCGGCCACTTCTGCCGGCCATCGACGGAACAGAGCAGCCACAGTTTGCACTGTATGCGCCCGCGCATTGTCGTGCAAAATGATGGGTGGGTTGCGCGGAAAGTGTCGCCGCGTCTTTCGCAAACCTGGTCGCAGGTGATGCTCCAGAAACGGACAGTAATACTGTACATTGGCGGTCTGCCGTGAGCCATAACTTTCGACCGCTCCATTCGCACCATCAACATAACAGGTTCTGCTAACGGTATACTATGCCCTCCACATCGCTGGCAATGAGTTCTACAAAACGCTGGTGACTACTTTGAAGGACTGCAACAGGTGCAAACATGTAACTCTTTTGTATCGGTTGCGAATAAATAGTTGCCACTATTTAAGTTCCAACTCTGGTAAATAAATCAAAGACCTGAAGAGGGAAGTTTAGGGATGAATGTTAAGAAAGATTTCCACCTCACATTACCAATGAAGCCGTTCGAACCTCACGACTAGTCACCAGCAACATGCAAATGCTGAAGGAATTAGGTCGATCTACACAGCGTGAACATCTTCTCAAAAACAGTGTCGTTAAAGTCTGGACGCAAACAGAGTTTGACAAAGATGGGGAAGAGACCATTCCTGAAATATGCAACCTCAAACATATCTCACGTGACACAGAAAAACGTAGAATGGCCAGGTAGGTATTTGATCTCGGCCTTTTTCGGATAAGTGTTCTGAATCTCGACCACTGCGTCACATCTGTTGTGTTTCTCCAGTTAATCTCTGTCACCGCTGACAACTGCTCGTGTAGTTTAAGCTTTTACAATTTATACAGTCACCGACTGCCCATAAATCTGTTGGCACCTGCTGTGTTCCTAAACATTTCGATTCTTCCACATCAGATTTCAAACAGACTTTTTTCAGTAAAGAGTGTAAGGGACTTAATAGACTCTTTTTTGTCTAAAGATGTAAAACAAACCCTAGTAATATCTTTTAGTTTTGACGATTCTATGTAAGCAATATGAGGAATTTGCTCTTGCAAAAAATTCATAGTTACTATTTAAGAGATGACTTTAATTCAGTGAGGACATTGTGTAAGTTGGGAGGTATTTGATAGTAACGTTTCACTTAAACACACTAAATGTTTTCCTCTGCTCGCATATTGGAGGACGATGGTCGAAATCCGTGCCGGCCATCCAGGGTTAGGTTTTCCGAGATTTCCCAGATCACTCCAGACAAATTTCGGAATGGTTCTTTTGAAGGGACACGGCAGATTTCCTTTCCCATACTTAAACCAAAAAATCCATCTGCAGTGACGTCGTTGGCGAGGAGGCGTTAATCCGTGAGTTTCATTCCTTCCTTCTTGTTTTCCACTATGAAGACTTTCAGATAGTTTGTTGTGATTCTTGAGTTTCTCCCGGCGTATTTGATAATAAGAGATAGTGCGCGCCCTATGTACTAGAGTTTTAAGTACCCCATTCCTCTGTGAACATCAAATTCACTATGGAGACTGAAACGGAGGGTAAATTACCTTTCCTTGACGTCTTGGTCAGGAGAAGGGCTGACGGCACCCTAGGTCATGGGGTGTATCGAGAGACAACGCACGCTGATCTGTATTTGCACGCAGACAGCTGCCACCACCCTTCACAGAGGAATGGGGGTACTTAAAACTCTAGTACATAGGGCGCGCACTATCTCTGACACAGAGTGTCTACCCCAGGAATTGGAACATCTGAGAACTGTATTTCGAAAAAATGGGTACTCAGAGTGGCAGATCCAACGTGGTACCCGCCCAACCATTGCATCACAACCTGTTGAGATGGATGAAGTCACGAGGGAGGAGGTAGGCACTGCATTTATTCCATACACAGGCGCACTCTCGGGGAAAATCGCCCGCATTCTGAACAAACACCGGGTCGGAACTGTGTTTTGTTCTCCGAATAAAACGCGTGCACTGGTGGGGAGCGCCAAAGATGACCTCGGTTTGAGGAAGGCCGGCGTGTACCAGATTCCGTGTCAATGTGGCAAGTCGTATATTGGTCAGACGATGCGTACCGTCGAGGATCGATGCCGTGAACACCAGAGGCACACTCGACTGATGTATCCGAGCAAGTCGGCGGTCGCTGAACATTGTTTGTCGGAAAATCACGCTATGGAGTATGACCGCACGAGGATTCTGGTACAGACGTCGAGATACTGGGACAGCGTTGTTAGAGAGGCCATCGAAATTCGCACCAATGACGACCTCATAAACCGTGATTGTGGCTATAATCTTAGCAAGGCTTGGGAACCAGCGATTGGGTTAATCAAGAGTAAATCGAGCAAACGCATAGTTGTGACGACCACGGCGGACAGAGCCATCACATCGACGTCATCTCAGACGCAGTCGCAATCTGTTCCACCGCGAGACCGTGGCACGGGGCGCGGACGGCGGAGGGAGCGCGCCGCGGGCGGAGGGTATTTAAATCTGCCGCCGCCGCGACCGAACCCAGTTCCCCCTGAGCAGCCATAGCGTACGGATCTCCGTGCCGGCACGTTCACAGTGTAACGTTCCCTCTTTCTGTTTATTTAGGTTTGATTTGTTTGATTGTTATTCTTTATTTCTATTATTCGAAATCTTTTTTTTTTTTTTAAATTGAGCCTGAAACTTACGTAATAAATACTTCGCGTGAAGTACGATTTGCAGCATAAACAAAAATTAATTTCAGAAATGTAATCCACTGAATATTAAAAGTAAAGCTTTTGAACAACGCGCGTGACTGACTAGATACATTCAGAGGGTACGTACATTCGCGTGCGAGTGGTTGCGGTCTGATGAGAAATTTTCATTGTGAAATAATTTCGTCGTAACACACTCGGAGATTGCGAACGTACATTCAGAGTAGAGGCACGTACGTTCTATCATTCCCGTGGCCTGGGTAAAAGAATGATAATTATTTAAATCTAAGAGTATTTCTTTTGCATCGGACTAGTATTTTTATAAGAAAAAGAAGATTGCAGGTTCTGAATGTCTCGGCAAAACGAATCGGAAGTAATTTTAGCGGCCACGAAAGGAAAGTAGAGAGCACAATCACGTACCTCTATTGTTGAGCAGCGCCGTTTTGAAGATCTTCGGTTCCATCTAAAACTCGCCTTCTCTGCTTAACATAAATACTCAATAGGCATGGGAATAAGGCTTGTTGTGCGATGAAAATAATATAAAACACATCTTGCGTCTTTTAACTCATTCATTTACCACACACACACACACACACACACACACACACACACACACACACACACACACACACACACACACTAGTAATTAGACAGTACGACATCCCACCAGCCCATCAGAACAAAAAGGTAGTCGTTCATACAAGAAAAAAAAAACGAAGGGCGAAATTGTTCCTATGTCTCTCAAAGATAAAAAGTTTACCAGATATTTCTCTGGTGTGTCACTGGAACAATTTTTCAGCACCTCTGCGATTAAATCACAATGTTTTCAGTTCCTTTACAACAGGAGCTCAGTCCGTCAGTTCACCTGATGATGGCCACATGTTTGATCGCCGAAATATTGTGCCCGTTGGACACTATAGACCGGCAGTACACCCGTGGATATTTTGATTTCAGATAGTTTGATTCGGGACTGTAAGTTAATCAGTGATTTTTCCATAAAAACCGCTGAAGTCTCAGATATTTTTTCGCCCACTAACTCTTCCTGTTTTACATTTTACTGAATACAGTGGTACATGAGGAGACATTTCTGTACTCCCTACTAATATTGACATGATGCGGTACTAAGGGACTACGTCTTGTAATATTGTTAGCTTTACTGCCATCATATTCAGCTACAGGAAGCTCTTCTTAGACCGGCTGAGAAGGCAGCAGTGGGAAGATAACATAATGTGGTGTGAAGTACCTGTAACAGGTGATTTATTCGATACATGTATCTTGGCAAAGACTACCTAAATTGTGATCCTTCTCCGCGATTGGCTGCCGTGTGTTCGGAAGTAACGCACAAGAATGATAAACCTTTGCTACTAACACCAGAAAAATTAAACAGCGAATTTGCATGCGTTTCCTATGAAAGCATCTCTCAATAGCAGGCTAACATTCCGTTACTTCAGAAGTGTTAATAACCAGCCAAATAATAAGCAATTGCTAAACGGAAAGGTAGACGAAGCACTTCTGAGACCTTTGGGTCGCGCCTATCTTGGATGGCGGGCGAGGTGATTTGGCATCTAGTCAGAACTCGATCGGTAGTCTCTGAGAACATACATGTTGTCTGCAGCGGTCGCTATGGGTTAACAGCTTAATCAGCAATCTCTGTTTTTTGGACGTGTAATTGAGAACTAGTTCGATAGTAATAAGGCAAACATGTAGTTCTTTATTTTGTTTGTGAAAAGTGGGAAGTAGGAAATTTTATGGTTCATAAAGTGGATTAAAATTGTGCAGTTTCTCTTATCATGCTAGTACAAAGCGAGAGGCTTCTCGTTTAAACGAGAAAAATCGAAATTTAATTATTCATACAATAATAGTTCCTCGCTGATAGTTCATTGCAACCTCGAGATAACGGATTTACTACATATGTGTTGTTCCCTGCTTAGGGGACAACTACTGTAGGAGAGTGGAGGTTGGTATGCATTATTCAGAACTTACGCATTCCACTCAGGACGGTGCAAGCAGCTAGTCCCCTCCCGTGTGCTGTAGTCTGAGTGCAAATGAGATCAGTGATATGTCATATATGGTAACATGGAGGCAGTACGAAGGAAAGATATTTTCGAACGAAGGGATTTATCACACACAAATCTCTCTCTCTCTCTGTCTCTCTCTCTCTCTCTCTCTCTCTCTCTCTCTCTCTCTCTCTCTCTCTCTCTCTCTTTCCCAGTTGCCGCAGTCTATCGCCCGTCGTCAATTGGAATACCGACAAAATTTTATTGCTTTAATTATAGTCTCAATTACAATGTTTTTTTGAACTTAAGCACTTATTACAATAAAGCGCAAGAGAAATCTTGGTAATGCGCATTCCACCATTCCACATCCCACCTTCTCGTGGTCGCTGGGCGTCGGCTAAACATAGTGGAGATCGGCAGTGCAAAACTTGGCGTCAGTAGTAGTAGTAGCCAAAGTTGTTACCACTCGTTAACTCCACGAGAAGCAGAAAACAGAGAAGATCGTGTGTATGTAATGAAATAAAACTAATGTAAATACTCTGAAAAGCAAATGCATAAATGTTTACCTGACGTCACCTGGGAGCGGAAGACATCGGTTTTCTCGCCAATGCTCGTTGCATCGATGCAACGGAAAGCAAATATAAAGTACTTCCATACAGACCAAAGAATTACGCTGTCTTCAGAACTTAATGATTCAAAAGAAAGGCTTGACTATTCTCTGGGTACGGTTTCACCTGGCTTTCAGAAGCAACCCGTCGAGAAACTACATGCCGTATAGCAGCTTACGCTTGAGAAGTTGTTTTTGGGGACAGTAAGGTCCTGTGTACTGGATGCCAAGAGGTGATGGGAAAGTGGAAAGTTCGTTGGAGGGACAGAGAGAAGCGAGCGATGATGGTGTGGAGACTTAGACGACTGTGTGTATAATAGAGAACAGTCTGGTTTACATTGTGGAAGTGGGTGATCGTGTCGTAGCTTAGGGACTGGAGCCGTTGATCCTGTAACTTGAGAGGACGGCTGCGACGCGGTATAACGCCACGTTGTCTGCCTGGCCGGCTACTATGCAGCAGTAACGCCCTGACAACGGGCGGGCGCACTCGTAAAGACGCGTTTTAAGGCCCAATAAAAGCACGCCAGGCGGCGGATAGCACCTCAGCGGCTCGCACAGTGCCTAAGCTGCGAGCGTTGGCTTCTGTTGCGTCCTCTCCTCCACAGATTGGCGAGCGCGTTTTTTTAATTGTTTCGAGTGCGGGATCGGGCCCATCGTTGGTAGTCGTAACTCTGATCCACTGTGAAGGCCGGCTCCTGTGTCAAGCGGCATTTATCGCGCGTGCGCGGAATTAAATTTACTCCTGTGGCTCGCTTTATACGGCCGGGGCAATGGACTATTAACGCCGAGCGCGAGCTTACGCGCGCGATAATTCACAGTGGTCACGGCAGTAAGTCATCGGTACGGCCGCTGCCATCCCTGCCCCCCACCGAGCACTGCGCAACTCTGCCTTACTGGCTGCCTGTAAAGCACACGAATAAGTATGGAAGACAATGACTGGAAACGCGGAATTAATGTACACTCCTGGAAATTGAAATAAGAACACCGTGAATTCATTGTCCCAGGAAGAGGAAGCTTTGACACATTCCTGGGGTCAGATACATCACATGATCATACTGACAGAACCACATGCACATAGACACAGGCAACAGAGCATGCACAATGTCGGCACTAGTACAGTGTATATCCACCTTTCGCAGCAATGCAGGCTGCTATTCTCCCATGGAGACGATAGTAGAGATGCTGGATGTAGTCTTGTGGAACGGCTTGCCATGCTATTTCCACCTGGCGCCTCAGTTGGACCAGCGTTCGTGCTGGACGTGCAGACCGCGTGAGACGACGCTTCATCCAGTCCCAAACATGCTCAATGGGGGACAGATCCGGAGATCTTGCTGGCCAGGGTAGTCGACTTACACCTTCTAGAGCACGTTGGGTGGCACGGGATACATGCGGACGTGCATTGTCCTGTTGGAACAGCAAGTTCCCTTGCCGGTCTAGGAATCGTAGAACGATGGGTTAGATGACGGTTTCGATGTACTGTGCACTATTCAGTGTCCCTCGACGATCACCAGAGGTGTACGGCCAGTGTAGGAGATCGCTCCCCACACCATGATGTCGGGTGTTGGCCCTGTGTGCCTCGGTCGTATGCAGTCCTGATTGTGGCGCTCACCTGCACGGCGCCAAACACGCATACGACCATCACTGGCACCAAGGCAGAAGCGACTCTCATCGCTGAAGACGACACGTCTCCATTCGTCCCTCCAGTCACGCCTGTCGCGACACCACTGGAGGCGGGCTGCACGATGTTGGGGCGTGAGCGGAAGACGGCCTAACGGTGTGCGGGACCGTAGCCCAGCTTCATGGAGACGGTTGCGAATGGTCCTCGCCGATACCCCAGGAGCAACAGTGTCCCTAATTTGCTGGGAAGTGGCGGTGCGGTCCCCTACGGCACTGCGTAGGATCCTACGGTATTGGCGTGCATCCGTGCGTCGCTGCGGTCCGGTCCCAGGTCGACGGGCACGTGCACCTTCCGCCGACCACTGGCGACAACATCGATGTACTGTGGAGACCTCACGCCCCACGTGTTGAGCAATTCGGCGGTACTTCCACCCGGCCTCCCGCATGCCCACTATACGCCCTCGCTCAAAGTCCGTCAACTGCACATACGGTTCACGTCCACGCTGTCGCGGCATGCTACCAGTGTTAAAGACTGCGATGGAGCTCCGTATGCCACGGCAAACTGGCTGACACTGACGGCGGCGGTGCACAAATGCTGCGAAGCTAGCGCCATTCGACGGCCAACACCGCGGTTCCTGGTGTGTCCGCTGTGCCGTGCGTGTGATCATTGCTTGTACAGCCCTCTCGCAGTGTCCGGAGCAAGTATGGTGGGTCTGACACACCGGTGTCAATGTGTTCTTTTTTCCATTTCCAGGAGTGTAGAAAGCGCTTCTCCGCGGAGTTAAATCGTTCCCTGGCTGAGCTTGCCGAGCTCCACTTGGACAGCGAATACTCCTGTGTGACTGAAAAAAAGTGTCCCTATCACTGCAGCTTACGAAAAAGATAAATTTTCTAATGCACAGAATTACAGATCAGTATCACTGTCGTCCTTCCGTTAAAGACCCTAAAGACCACAAAGAATCGTAGAGGTTCAGGAAGAAACACGTATGTGAACAAAGCTTTCTTCATTCGTATACGTCTTGCAAGCATGTGCAGGCGTTAGATACTGCACTACATAGCCGAATACGTAGCAAGATACGATCATGTAAAGTCTGTATCAAAATGTGACTCGCTCCTTTTACACTCTGAAACAAAAAGAAAACGACGCACTACGAAGGAATTATCCGAATCGGCCGGAAGTCGGTAGCTAAGATATGTACGGAAAAATAAATGATTACAATCTCAGAAAAATTGGATGTTTCATTCAAGAAGGAACAGCTTGACAAATTGAGCTAGTCAATAGCTCGTTGGTCCACATCTGGCCCTTATTCGCAGTTATTCGGCTTGGCATCGATTGACAGAGTTGTTTGATGTCCTCCTGAGGGTTACCGTGCCCAATTCTGTCCAAATGGCGCGTTAGTTTCTCAAAATCCCGAGCTGATTGGAGGACCCGGCCAATAATGCTCCAAACGACATCTATTGGGAAAAGACCCGGCGACCTTGCTGTCCGAGACAGGGTTTGGCAAGCACAAAGACAAGCAGCAGAAACTCCAGTAGTGTGCGGGCGGGTATTATCTTGCTGAAATGTAAGTGCAGGATGGCTTGCGATGAATGGCAACAAAATGGGGCGTAGAATGTCGTTGATGCACCACTGTACTGTAAAGTTGCCGCAGATGACAATCAAAGGGGTCCTGCTATAAAAATTAATGGCATTCCAGACCGTCACTCCAGTTTGCCGGGCCGTATGGCGCGCGAAAGTGAGGTTAGTGTCCCACCACTGTCTGGGGCGTCTCCAGACAGGTTTTCACTGGTCATCAGTGCTCAGTTCTAAGCAGGACTCACCAGTGAA
The DNA here is from genome assembly GCF_023897955.1 of Schistocerca gregaria. Lineage (NCBI taxonomy): Eukaryota > Metazoa > Arthropoda > Insecta > Orthoptera > Acrididae > Schistocerca > Schistocerca gregaria. The sequence goes on along the minus strand of NC_064924.1, from coordinate 313,331,264 downwards.
GACAGTTGTACTCCAGTCAACGACAGTCGAGGCCGAATGTCATCCACACCACTGCACACAAGTTTGTCGGTGTACTGAGGTTAATGGTACTCGGTCCAAGAGGCGCCGTGAGGTGTGTCCCCTTTCTGTGAGCCGCCTATTGATAGTCCTCGTGACCACTAAAGTACCAGTTGCACGTCAGATCGGTGGTGGTGGCACAGGGGCTCTGAGTCTCTCTCTCTCTCTCTCTCTCTCTCTCTCTCTCTCTCTCTCTCTCTCGGTCCTCATGTTCCGTCGTTTCACTAGGTAAACCGCTTCTGTTCGGCCATGGTTCAACAGTTGCTGCCGTCATCGTCGAACAGTGACATCGCCCATGTGTATATGTTGAGCGATTCACTGGTTCCTCCAAATGGGTTCTTTGAGCTCAGCCTAAAAATCCTTTCTCAAGTATCGGTTCAAATGGCTCTAAGCACTATGGGACTTAACATCTGAGGTCATCAGTCCCCTAGACGTAGAACTACTTAAACACAACTAACCTAAGGATATCACACACATCCATGCCCGAGGCATGATTGAACCTGCGGCGGCGGCGGCGGCGGCGGCAGCAGCAGCAGCAGCAGCAGCAGCAGCGCGGTTCCGGACTGAAGCGCCTGGAACCACTGGACCAGCATCGGTTCATGTTTTTCGTGTGCCTGTCGGCGGGACGGTTAATGTCCAACTGAGTACACGGAATGAAATTCGCGAAGGATTCCTGCACTGGTATCGACGTGTCCCCTGGTCACTATGCATGCCAGCTGCGCGGTAAACAGAGGTAGCGACTGGACCACATGGTGCGAATCTGAATAAAGAGGATGGAGAGAGGAACTCGAGGCTTGAGTACAGTTCTTACTCAACGTAGATACGTAGGAGACATTCGTTTTCTGGTGCAGAACACTGATTTTACTTTATTAAATGTGAAGGATAAGTCATCCACTGGCATAACTGTTACTACGATAATACTAAGGATCGTCATAACTTCAGTATAAGTACAACACAGTGCAACAAACCAGTCAATTAAGTTGCCGAAAAGGGCTACGAAGTTTCACGATACAAGCAAGATATTTTGGCTCCGCGCCAATATTGCTAATCAGGATAGCATGTCGGATACCTGATAGTCAACTTTACCATGCTCTCGGATTTTGTTAACTTCTTGAGAAAAATCTTTTCAAGATACTAAACTCTATTATTTTACGGTGTTTACAAATATACGCAACTTAGAATAACAGGTTGTCTGCCTGAATCTTCTGAAATATCCAGTGGATTAAAATAGCTGCTTTGAGGGACAGCATCAGCGATGGATTCACAATGAAAGGATCATTTTAAACATTGCAGTATGCAGTAGGAAAATTTGACATGAACACTGTACGTCACATACACTAACACTTACGAAATCGCGGCTGAACTGAGAAACTTAAATGGCTGTTGTGGACCACGAGGGGAGTCTGCAAGTCTCTGATCAGTTCCGTTAACTCTCGCAAGCCGCTCATACATTTTCGTCGAACTGGCGGTTGAAGAGCGGCCGCTGAAGAAGGGTGAAAAAGACAATCTTGGTGACATTTCTCACTTCTAACTGTTAGTAACAAGTCGACGCAGAAAGATGCATAAACTCAGGCTATCAGGAAATGGTCTTACATCGTCTGACCAATTTAGATACCATGAACTCGCAGGACAATCGACATAGCAGTTAAGAAAATCCTCATCTGTTACGTGAAGAGGTTCTGCTCGGCGTAATAGAAGGTATGTGGTACGCAGGTAATGCAACAGGAAGATTGACCCAGACTGTTTTTGTACCAAACCATTACTTCTGATAGGTACGTCAACAACATACGACAACCTTTTTTCAGAGTACTAACAACAAATAAAAAGACCTTCCCTTATCTCATGCAGGACAGTGCAAGAACTGACCGCCAGTGTGTCTATGAACTATCATTAGTCTTTTCTGATGATAGTTTATTTATTTGTTTGTATGCAACACTGTTGTCATATGGTTCTGACACCAGTCTCAAGTGCTAAATAGTGCAACAACTTTCTCGGTCGTATAGTTCGGCTAAAACAAATACGCCACCTGTCAGGGAAATAGATATCGCTGGTAAACGGGCTCTGCTTCGAGGGAAAAAGCGCTTGCGTCATACCTGAAATATGCAGTATACTTCAGGATTGTAAACCCCCTAGCAGCTGTGTAGTATTTATTTATCAACAAATATTTTCACGTGAACGCTACAAACAAATTCTGTAATCGTTTTGGTCAACTTTCCAATTTAATGAAGGGCGAGCGCATGCCCGTGTGTGTGTGTGTGTGTGTGTGTGTGTGTGTGTGTGTGTGTGTGTGTGTGTGTGTGTGTGTGTCACTCTCCCTGCTTACTTAATTAGCCAACTACTTATTCAGCCTCACGAAGCTAAGCGGATCAGATTACGGACTTTGTTATTCCAGAAACATCAGAGGTATCGCCAAAAACCGAACGGCGGGCGCTGCGTCCATATTATGTGGCCAAAAGACGACAGCGGCAGTCTTCCGCCACACTAGTAACTGGTGCCACGTGAGAGCGCACATACCAGGAGCTGGCTGCAGCGGGACCAGGGCTACAGCTCACAGCGTTAGCGGCTGTTAAGCGCGGCGTCAGCCTCCAGGCGTCGTGACGCGTCACATCGCCCGGTAATGGAATGCAAATTGGTGCCACGGGCTTCCGCTAATGGTAGTGTCGGCACGCCGTACTTCGCAGGCGATCAGTCGTGGCGGTGGAGACGGTGGGGACGCTGGCTGTGGACTGAAGCTACGTAAACTAAAGTATCTGCGCCAGCAGAACAGAAATGAAGAAAACAAGTCCGAAAACAGTTTATTGGACTCAACAAAACGAAACAATAATTCAGTCTTCAAAAGAACAACAGACTTGATCCCAACTGCGGATCGATTACTAATATAATAATAATAATAGGAAATACACGTCTCTTTACGGGGAGAGATCACAATAAAACAATCCTACAATGTCAAGAAGTTTTTCTACTATACCGAGTCCGTCTTCAAGACATCGACCAGCTAGAAGAGGTGTCCGTCCGTAAGTGCCGGGGAGGCAGCTCTGTATACTTCCAAGAGGTGCGACGAATTGCCCTTTGCCTTTTTTTTTCCTTTATTGGTTTTTGATTCCTCCCCACCTGGGGAAGGGCTAGCAGACAGCAGCTTAATACACTGCTCTACAGCCGAGAGAAAAGTTAAACAAACAATGGTGAGAGAACAAACAATATATAAAAAGGCGATAAAACGGTGACTTCGTTAAAAACAGTAAAATGGCGGAAAGTGGCGTAACGTAAAATACAAAAATACGGTGTTGACGATGGGGATGGAGACAAACAGGAAGGAGAAATGCACAATTAAAAAAACACGGCGACAGTCTGGTTTCTTTTCGCATGAGATAAAAACACAGCCAGCGACAGTATAGTCGCTGTTTGCAACACTGACAGAGGATGCACAACACTGAACACTCACTTAACCCAGCACTGTAGAGGTGACACGGTGGCAGATAGGGAGGGGGGGAGGGGCTGGTCTGATTAAGGGGAAAAAGGGGGGAGAGGAAAGGAAAAAAGGGGAGCCGACGGAGGGAGGGGAAACAGAAAAAAGTTTGGCTGGGCGGACACGAGGAGGAGTGGAAAAGGCAGTGGAGGGAGAGCAAAATGACTTGGGGGAGAGAAGGGAGGCAGAAAGAGGGTAGCTGGGAAAAAAACAGGGTGGAAGAGGGGGGGATAGGGAGCCCGGGAAAAGGATAGAGGAAGGGATAGTCAGATGAGGATCAGAGTTGATAGGAGGGATAAATAGAGGGAGTAAGGGCATCATCCGCGAGGGGGAGTTGACGGAAGCCACCTTGGGAAAGGAGACGAAGGGTGTAGAGCTGAAGGGTAGGAGGGACTCAACGGTGAAGGAGCGGCAGATGGCGGGGGTTGGAGATGGGAGGAGCAACCAGGGGATGAGGTGTATCAAGGTGCCGGAGGGTGTAGAGGACGCGGATATGTTAGAGGAATAGGAGCAGATAGGGGAAAGGAATGAGGTCGTAGAGGATCCGTGTGGGGACGGGAGGTGTATACTGCCCTTTGCCGGCAGTGCACGGCTCTATAAAGCTCGTTTGGAGGATGTATTTGCAGGAACTATTTGCGATCACGTACCTAACGTATCAAATTACTTCCTGGGGTAGTTGTGACCTTTGGTGAAGCTGTTCTGCAGGATCCGTGAACGGGTAGCGATCCCTGGCGGCCGTTGGAGAGCTGGTGTTATGATGTGTTGTGTCTGCAAATTTTTGTGTTCACAACACAGACTTAGTAGGATTTCCTGGTGAAAATACTCTCTGTGATGCAGGCATCACGTGTTGGCTGGATGTGAAGTTGGTGCCGATGCAGTAGACGCTACAATGTATGAAGTGGGCGGCTACAGCATAAAAAGTGCGTGCTTAGCCTCTACAAGTAATCTGTAGCCAACAGAGAGGAGAACTACTGGAACAGAGGTGGAACCCAGATTGGCGGGGTCCCGCCTTGCAAGTGTTCAAAGTGTTTTGCACCATGCATGTTGGGTTCAAAACTACATGTATCTGTATCGTTTCGTAGTCCTGTAGTAAAGTGGGAGGTTGGTGACGAAGGTCGCGGGGTCGAATTCCGGTCATGCAACGGAATTTTTCAGTCTGTCTTGACGCAAGCCATCGCCTCCCAGTGATGTGTTGTTGTTGTTGTGGTGGTCTTCAGTCCTGAGACTAGTTTGATGCAGCTCTCCATGCTACTCTATCCTGTGCAAGCTTCTTCATCCCCCAGTACGTACTGCAACTTACATCCTTCTGAATCTGCTTAGTGTATTCATCTCTTGGTCTCCCTCTACGAATTTTACCCTCCACGCTGCCCTCCAATACTAATTCTATTCAATACCCCCTCATTAGTTATGTAATCTACCCATCTAATCTTCTGCATTCTTCTGTAGCATCACATTTCGAAACCTTCTATTCTCTTCTCGTCCGAACTATTTATTGTCCATATTTCACTTCCATACATGGCTACACTCCATACAAAGACTTTCAGAAACGACTTCCTGACACATAAATCAGTACTCGATGTCAACAAATTTCTCTTCTTCAGAAACGCTTTCCTTACCATTCGGTGATACAAGATATAACAATAACGACACATTAAACTGGAAGACATCTTTCCGCATTAGGATTTCTGGTGTAGGTTAAGGACTTAAAGGTCGTCGAAGTGGCGTCAGATTGAAAGAGCTTGAGGGATTCGCAGCCAATCATGCCATAGGAATTTAGTTTACTGGGTGTGGTGCTAGCGTACCGTTGGTTCCCAGGCATGCTATTTTTGGAAGTCCGACTCGGAGAAGGTACTTCACGTACTCAAATTCGTTAATCGCACTTCAGGAAGCTATTTATGTCGTCGTGAACTTACTGCATAATCCAGTATGAGTACTCAGTTTATGTTAATTATGGAGGTAATTCAATAAGTAATGCAACACTTCTTTTCTGAAAGCAGGTTGGTTTTATTCACGATTACAATAAACCATATTACTGCCAGCTCGTTTGGCTAAAAAATAGTATTTTTTTCAAATAATCTCCGTTCAATGCGGAGGCCTTACGTCACGTTGCTGAGAGGGCCCGTGTGCCCGCAAATTACCAACCCACTGGTCGACTGTCTCTCATGACTTCGATGTCGACGGGACGTCAAATCTTAAAGTCCCTATACTGGTCAGCGTTGGAGTCGAAGTCTTGCAGCATGGATAACCTCCCCATCAACCATGTACCACTTACTGCGGAGTGCATCATTCATTGCGGAAAACAGATGGAAGTCGGAAGGTGCGAGATCCCGACTGTAGGGAGGATGAAGAACAGTGTAGTAAAGTTTTGTGATCTCTTCGCGAGTACGGAGATCTAAGTGAGGCCTTTAGTTGTCATGGAGAACGAGAAGTTCTCTCTACCTTAGGAGACAACACAAACAGTTAAATAATACAAATAGGCTATTCCAGCTTGTTTGACCACCAGCGGGCAGATGGGTGCCCGAACACAAGTGGGCCGAGTTGGTAAAATGGATGTATGGGCAGTAAGACCGCCGGGTCGTTGCGTACACGACATTTATGCCCTAGGCAGACCCACGCAAACAGGGAAGTGCAGGACGCGTGTTGTAGAACTGTCTGGTGGGTTGCCTATACCTAGCTGCGCCTATCCGCTAGCAACCTCAAGAGAGCCTGGCAGTATCCATGCATGCCCTGTGAGGGCGCTATTCGAACATAATACACTCTGATGAGCTAAAAAATTATGACGATCTGATTGTCAGCTTGTTTGTACGTCTTTGGTACGAATTAAATCACGGATTCTGAATAGCATGGATCAGACAGTCTGTTGGTAGGTCTGTGAAGGTATGTGGCGTTAGATGTCGGCGCGCAGGTCATTTAATTCGCATAAATAACGGGCCGATGATTTGCGCACGCAGTGATGGCGCTCGATAGCGACCCAGATGGATTCCATAGTATTTACGTCAGCCGAATTTGGTCCGTGAGACATCGTCAGTTCACAGTACTCCTCCTCAAACCAATGAAGCAGGGCTCTGGCTCAGAGACACGGACGATTACACTGCTGAAAGATGATATCGCCATGGGGGAAGATGTCGAACGTCAGGGGATGCACGTGGTTCGCTGCTTCAGTGTGTCTTCGCTAACTACCACAGGTCCCATGCAAGCCCAGGGGAATGTCTCCCATAGGATAATACAGCTCCCACCAGCCTGCGTCTGTGGCATATTGCACGTTTCGAGTTGCGATTCACATCGATGTCGTTCATGGAGACGGCAGTCGACTTACTGTAACGAAAATGTCATTCACCCGAAGAGCCTACACGTTTCTATAGATCGACTGTCGAATCCCGATGGTCCCATGTGTACTGCAGTCGTAATTCACGAAATCGTTAGGTCAACGTATGAGCACGTAGGGGTGATCTGCTGCGGAGTTCCATGTTCAGAAATGTACTATGAACGGTGTGCTCCGAAACACTTACGCGCATGAACGAGCATTGTATTGCTTCGGCAGTGGTGCCACAGGTCACCACTCTTACTACTTTGCAGAGTTGACAAGCCTCTGAACCCTACGTTCTATGAAGAGCTGTGGACGTCCAACCGTTTAGCGCCTAGTGGTAATTTCACTGTCCTACCCCTTTCCGTAGATGCTCAAGGCAGTAGCACGTCAACATTCTACCAACTTCACCGTTTTAGACACACTAATTAGCAGGCTCTAGTAATAATAATGTACCCTTTCTCAAAGTCGCTTATTTCAATGCTTTTCCCCAATTGCAGCCCATATCTCCACATGGGTCATCCCTCGTCTGTGTCTGCTCCACGTACTGTACACACTTCAGTTACCGCGTCACGTTCCCGCAACACAGCCAGGAGGCATCCAACGTCGCCGTGGGTAGTTTCCATAATGTTTTGGCTTATCAATGTACGTATAATGACAAGATTCACAGACAGGTATCACGCATACGAATGCATACGACTTCCCTCCCTCAGTATACGACTTGCATGATAGCTGTGACTACTGGAAGGGCATCCGGACAACAAGTTAAAATGGAAATATTGTTTAATATTTTATCCATCTTCAGCAGTTGTTTTTCTGTTTGTTGAAGTAACCATCAACCAGTAATATTACTTCCATTACCGGTTCCAGGCGTCTAGTGCCTTTGTTCAGAAGATTATAACCATAGCATTGCTTGCCAGTGTGAAAAACAAGACGCATGCAGCATACTGCGATAATGCGGTTCATAATAGCTGTACAAAAATGTTAGAATTCCTTACACCATATTTGTACAGCTCCTCCGAACCACATGACCACAACAGTATGTTGCATGCGTCTTACTTTCCACACTGGCAAATAATGCAATAATCATAACTTTCTGAAGAAGGAGACTAGGTGCCTGAAAATGGTATAAGATATAAAATTTCTTTTGTGCAACTTGCTGCTTATTATTTCGACAAAAGTAATATGTATTAGGTCATGAAAACTTCTATGAAAATATCACCACATGAAATCAAAAGATAGGATTCACTAATACTTCACACTCCATCTACCAGGATCGTTTTTTGCTCCGAAGTACGTTGGGAAAACACCATGCTTCTACGGCATTGATTAGCTTGAAAAATTTAGGTAATGATACAGTCTGTTCACTAAAAAGTTGTTAGTCACCACAACAAATCGGGATTTTCAGAATTGGACAGAAAAAGAAGCGGATCTTTAATATATTAATTTTTTAGTAGGCCTAATATATGTTAACAAAATTATTTTTGTTCTAATTGCTATGAGAACTAATCGATACTGATGACAAAATAGATGTCACGTTTAAATGCGATTCCGTGCGCAGGAATTCGAGATGAGAGAATTCAGTACCAGCCGGCCTTTGTGGCCGAGCGGTTCTAGGCGCTTCAGTCCTGAACCGCGCTGCTGTTACGGTCGCAAGTTAAAATCCTGCTTCTGGCATGGATGTGTGTGCTGTCCTTAGGTTAGTTAGATTTAAGCAGTTCTACGTCTAGGGGACTGATGAACTCAGATGTTAAGTCCCGTAGTGCTCAGACACCTCAGAACTCAGTGCCGGATGTAAGACTGTCGCTAAGAACTATAGAACCACTTGCCAATTTTTCTTCTTTTGACGCCTTGCGGAGAATTAAATTCTTTGGAACACTTCAATTACGAAAATACTGGCAGCCATTTAAAGGGGAACTAACTCTTGCCGACAGCAAGTTATTTGGTTTGCACAAGATACACCGTTTGAACACTATGTAGATTTATACATGGACCATGGGAGTGACAACATTAAAATTCGATTAAAGAAAAACGAAACAAAAAATTTTGCGAGCAGTACAGCTTATGTGAACGAAGATTTAAGAAACTCAAACATGCTGTTCCTACATAACTTCTGCAGTGATCTCTCTTCGTGACTTTTATTAAGTCTTACGCAGTTAACGGAAAATATGCACAGTCGAACCTTGGATTGTGACATGGGGTTTTCGAAGACCGTAGCCCCAGCTACGTCACGGCTTCCTACTGCAGCTTCAGAGGAGAAGCGGCCGTTGCAGTGGGCTGAGAGAGGCTTAAAACAGAGTCTGCATTTGGGACAGGCCACCCACAAGTGGCGGCTTGGTTTTGTGGAGCACCGGAAGATGTGGAGCGTGAATGCGTGTGCGCCATGGTGGCTGCCGTAACGAACCGTTCTCCTTAACTCGGCAAGCCTGACGCTCGCTTCCGATACAGTCTCAGCAGTTCATGTACTAGTTTTGAAATACATCCGCTTTGCCGTGTGAGAAAGAGCTATCGTCCTTCAAGGGTGTGTCAGCAATTCCGGTAATATGGGTAATATTAACGTCCGGAATACAGTAGATGATATACAGTCTCAATTGTACGTTAAAATACAGGCTGCTCGGAAATTCCAGTTACAATCCTCTACGACTTGTAGAGGAGAGTGTGTACATAAAATTCTGAATATTAACTCATTTCCAGTAAAGTCATCTAACGAAGCTACGGATCGTCAACATTATAGGAGTCGTCGCTTGGAAACGTATGCATAGAAACGGTGATTCCTTAATGATAGTATAAATTTTAAAGGATGTAGGTCGCATTTCGTAGTAATAGACGGCAAATCATCGAGTAAAACTGAAGTGATATCAGGTGTTCCCAGGGAAGCGTCCTGGGACCTCTGCTGTTCCTGATCTATGTAAATGACCGGAGTGACAATCTGAGCAGTTATCTTAGATAATGCTGTAACTTTCCGTCTAGTAAGGTCATACGAAGACCAGTATCAGTTGCAAAGCGATTTAGAAGAGATTGCTGTATGGTGTGGCAGGTGGCAGTTGTCGCTAAATAACGAAAAGTGTGAGGTGATCCACATGAGTACCAAAAGAAATCCATTGTAATTCAATTACTCGATAAATAGTACAATTCTCAAGGCTGTTAATTCAACTAAGTACCTGGGTGTTAAAATTACGAACAACTTCAGTTGGAAGGACCACATAGATAATATTGTCGGGAAGGCGAGCCAAAGGTTGCGTTTCATTGGCAGGACACTTAGAAGATGCAACAAGTCCACTAAAGAGACAGCTTACACTACACTCGTTCGTCCTCTGTTAGAATATTGCTGCGCGGTGTGGGATCCTTACCAGGTGGGATTGACGGAGGACATCGAAAGGGTGCAAAAAAAGGGCAGCTCGTTTTGTATTATCACGTATTAGGGAAGAGAGTGTGCCAGATACGATACGCGAGTTGGGATGGAAGTCATTACAGCAAAGACGTTTTTCGTGGCGGCGAGATCTATTTACGAAATTTCAGTCACCAACTTTCTCTTCCGAATGCGAAAATATTTCGTTGAGCCCAGTCTACATAGGTAGGAATGATCATCAAAATAAAATAAATCAGAGCTCGAACAGAAAGGTTTAGGTGTTCGTTTTTCTAGCGCGCTGTTCGGGAGTGGAATGGTAGAGAGATAGTATGATGGTGGTTCGATGAACCCTCTGCCAAGCACTTAAATGTGAATTGCAGAGTAATCATGTAGATGTAGACTGATAAATGCATCAATTTCGGGTAAGGATCCGTGGTTTGGAAACGAACGAGTCGAAAGTTTCAAGCGACAGTTATTCTGCTATGTCTGACAGTGGAATACATGTGCCGGTACTGTTGTTAAGAACGTGGGCAACTTTTCGGAGGTTCTAGTATGGATCAAAACAAGAGAACATTTTAGTAAACAAGGGCTCTAAAATGAAGACCTGAGGAACTATGAGCACCAGCTCATTTTCGCTACTGTGAAACACATCTCCGTTATTGAAGTGGTACTCACAGCTCTTAAGCTATGCATGTTAGAGCCCATGTTTACTAGATATATTTTTGTTTTGGTCCATGATACCCCCTCTGAAAGTTGCCTATCCTACAATCTTAGCAATAACACTACCGGTACATGTATTCCACCTGCAGAGATATGAGAATGGTTTGAAATCCGTTTCCGGTACAGGGAATCTTGCCTAAAATTGATAAAGTTATCCTTCTCCATCACCCTTAAAAGTTTATGATATCACCAAGGAATCAGTGTTTATAGTTGTTGAGGGCTTCAGTCCGAAGATTGGTTCGATGTAACTCTCCACTCTACTCTATCTTGTGCGACCCTTTTCATATTCCAATAAATACTGCAATCTGCATCCTTTTGAATTTGCTTACTGTGTTCGTCTCGGTCTCCCTCTACGATTTTTATCTCTCACACTTCTCTCCAATACTAAATTCATAATCTCTTGACAACTCAGAATGTGTCCTATCAACTAATCCTTCTTTTATTCAAGTTATGGCAAAAATTTATTCTCCCCCCCCCCCCCCCCCTCCCCCAAATCTGTCCAGTACCACCTCAATAGTTGCGTGTTCCACGCATCTAATCTTCAGCATTCTTCTGTAATACCACATTTCAAAAGTTTCTATTCTCTTCCTGTCTAAATCGTTTATTGTTCATTTTTCGCTTCCATACATGCTTACACTCCAGAGAAATACCTTCAGAAGAGACCTCCTACCACCTAAGTCTATATTCGATATTAACAAATTTATCTTCTACAGAAAGTATTCCTTGTCATTGACAGTCTACATTTTATATTCTCTCCACCTCGGCCATCATGAGTTATTTTGCTGCCCAAATAGCAGAATCTATCTACTATTTTAAGTGTCTCATTTCCTAATCCAATTCCGTTAATACCACTGATCTAATTTGACTGTATTTCATTACCCTTATTTTGTGTTTGTTGATGTTCATTTTGTACCACTCATTATATATAGAGGCGCTGGCACCTACAACTTCGACCTTCCGTAGCGTTGTTGGATGATGATTCAGGAAACGTGGTATTATTCAAAAATTATGTATTCACTCCCCACAAAAAATCCTAGAAGATTCTAAAGGGAATTCTTATAGACCTATTTACGACCGGTTTTACATGGCAAACACCCAATATCAAGTTTCAGACATTAATGAGACTGTCACTTTGTCACATACATCTGAAATTTGATCATAGACATCACTATTCACCCAACTGAAGAGTGGAAGTGAAAAGCTTTCTAAGTGTCCAATGTGACATCTGAGAATGAAAAAACAATGTAATTTTCTACAGCTGATTTTATCTTTTTTTATAACTGATTTACATCCACAAAATTGAAAAGGTATTCTGATGTCGTAGACTTACGCTACTTGCACCATCACAGCAAAAAATGACACAAATTAGATAATAAATATTTAATTAATAAGGCTATAGGAAGTTAAAAGTGCCATACCAGATAACTGGCTGGTTCTATGTGCCAGTAAGATAGTTTTTTCAAGACGGTTCTTGTAAAGAAGGAAACAGCAAAAAGCCACTGCCAATAAAGCTATTTTTCACAAGTATCGCCGCTCCAAGTTTCCAATAGACAGGTTCGTCTTTAGATGGCTGTTCACGTTTATATTACATTTGTTATTATTTGCATTAGTTGTGTGTTTTTTGCCCAACACCAACAAATATAAGCACGAACAGCTGTCTGAAGATGAACGTGTAGATTGCAAACAGGTAACGTCGCTATTTGTGCAAAATAAATAGCATTATTAACAATGGCTGGTAGCTGTGGTTTCTGTTTTGAGAGAATAAATTTGTCTACTGCACAGTCACAGTCTCAACAATGACCATTTTCGACAAAATAGCGGGAAAAAACTTTCTTCATCTGCCATTAATACTGAAGCAGTAAGTGTTGTGATGATATAGGTACAGAAAAGCAGTATTATGTTTTTAACTTGCAGAACTATTTCCAAGGAAAACCATTTCACGTATATTTTAAATTTGAGAAATCCAGTTTCGAATCCTGCCTCGGGCATGGATGTGTGTGATGTCCTTAGGTTATTTAGGTTTAATTAGTTCTAGGGGACTAATGACCTCAGATGTTAAGTCCCATATAGCTCAGAGCCATTTGAACAATTTTTTTGAGAAATCCAGAGGGTAACCATGCGCCATCTACTAACGCCTATTTGAAAGACTTTCTCCATAGGTTGGCACCTGGAACAAATCAAGGGACATGCAACAGACTAGCGAGAACACAATACCACTGAAAACGCGTTTTCTGAAGAAATTATATTTAGAAGATTTCTCGTTTGCGTACAGTTATCCGCGTGTTACGTGAAAATGTTAAAAGTTTCATGGTGTAAGGAAGTAAAATTTTATTCGGTTTGTATTCCTCTATTTTTGTGTTTTAAACGAACATGTGAAAATGTGGAGAGGAAGAAATGGGAACTACAGTGAATTCACCCACAGCTAATCATTTCCAGAAATCAGCGCACATTTCCCACGTAATGCGTTGTAGTCGTTTCCTTGACCATTCATGTTTGGTTTCGAGAATCGTGCCTTACCACGAGGTAACATTTCACCGCTTGTATTATTCCTTGTATGACAACGTTCTGCGAAGAGTATAGCATTTCCAGTCTCCCATACTCGTAGGTAACGGGCGTGAAATTCCTTGAATATTCTGAGAGGATGAGTTCGTGAAGAGGCATCTCGTACGAAGTCGGCCCTGGCTTTGGTGAATACCGCAGTTCGACTAATATGCAAAACGCACCAACCAACTCGTTTCTCAGAGCTCCTTTCAAATCCCGTTCTCTTTTTGCATGGCCAGTGGGTTTTGAGAAAGTTTTAGGCAAAGATCAAATCTACGGATCACGCCAGCTGATCAGACTACCTGAGGGGTACAGGAGCCACAGTGTGGTCACTCAGTGATATTTTTGAACAGTCGCACTGCCATGTGTAAAACAGATTGAAAGGTCTGATTAAATCGTAAGTAAGTGTTAAATATTTGTCTTCAAACATTTCCTGCACTGTGTGTTGTACAGTGATAAAATTTTGCAGGTTTAGTCAGTGGTATATGCGGATACTGTCTGCGATATGTGTAGCAAATAGAATTAGTAGTAAAGAACTAATAAATTAAAACGTCATACGTCATACGTAATGCTTAAGTTTCCCTGAGTGAACAGCGAAAATGTAGTAAGCCATAAAGCTTTTTTCTTTTCCTCATTTTGTGGGAGGTGTCAGCGATGTAAAGTTCGGTGAAGATTTGAAATTACGTGTAAAGTTTGTTGGAAGTTGCTAAGTACTCCTATTCTCAAATAATGAATGAAAGTAGTCTGGGAAATTGTGGCACCGTCAGTTAAGCACACTCAAGACATACACTTAATACACGTTCCTGAATGTAATACTGGACTTAGTGTTACAGCTTTAACATGATCGAAGCCCGTAATGAATAGATTATAAAAGCCATTTTAAATTTTGATTTCGGTCACTAACTGTATGAAATAGTGGAAATAAAATTTTCTTGCCTCTAAAAGCCATTAGATAGGCAATCTGCAACTGATCCAAGTCCCGGGCTACCTGTTTAGTAATACGGATAAATACATCCTTGTGCGTGTGCGTCCCATTCATTATGCTTATTTGTGTATCCTGTGCATTATTGTCTGGTAATCGTTGACGAGCGTGTATAAGGCTACTCTTATCCTGATGTCCAGGTACTGACTAGTTAAATGCATTGCTAGGTGAAATTAAGAGAGCAAATACATCTCAAACCCTTACGAATTCTGAGGCTAGCTTCGCAAGCAGCAGTAGATACTGGTGGACCCTTAACATTAAGGCCACATGGTTAATAGTGTGTTGCATCGCTTTTGGAACCCAGTGCAGCTGCTATTTTTGGTGGCACTTGTCCGACGAGTCGTAGGTTTCCGGTGGTGTGTGGCACCAGAACTCTACTCACATGTGATGCAATTCCCGTAAGTTACGTGTCGTTAGTGTGTGTAGCTGGCGCCCGGCAACGTCCCACATGAATTACACTGGGTTCAGATCAGGTGACTACGCTCTCCATGCTTTTCAGATTAATGTGTCGCGAGTCTGGCCTTGTGATACAGTTAAGCTATTGGAAGATTTTACTGCCGTCGAGGAAGAAGTCAAGCGTGAATGGATGCAGGTGGTCCGAAATAATGCTGCCGCTGTCAAAATTTGTCACTGTGCCTTCAATTACTACCATAGGTCACCAAGGAAGCCCAGATAAATGTCCCTGTTCTTGTGGATCTCCTTGGCAAGCAGAAGTCTTCGCCTGATTTTATTTACACTCGGCTGCTTGATGGAGGGGGAAATCCAAGGTCACCACCTCTGGTCAGGACGCCACTGTTGTCCATCGGATAATGAAAAAGATTGATACACATGTAGTCCCTACTCATACTTTTCTCACATTTGATCGAGTAGTGCTCCCATCGGAGATTAAGGCAGGCTATAAAGTCATCAGAGTTTGACCATACTTTCCGAACACAATGTGTCGTTACCATATTAACGTTATGACAACTATAGCGTGTCCTGTCAAAACACGACCAAATATGTTACTTGTGGTAAAGACGCTCGTGAGACCGATTGCCGGGCTCCTCCTCCTTTTATGTAGTTGTCGTGATAGTACCGGTTTCTTATGCAGAGCTAATTAGCGTGTAGCATTACTTAAGCGTAATTAAATCACGCAAGCGTGACGGTACGACAATACAAGCAAGTTAGTCTCGTTCGAAATAACAAAACGCGGTGTTGACTTCGGCCTCCTGGTGATATATGTGGAGCTAACATAGCTCTCCAAATCTTCCAAAATCAAAACTTTTGAGGGTCGTCTTACGTGCCGATCTTTGTTAACATTTACCTAGGCGCATTACCAGTTCTTACACAGCACGGAAAGTGGTTCTCGCTGTCCTGCGCAGTACAAGTTAAAGCTGATCACGGGAGATAACAGAAAGAGCGAATGGTACGACGGTCAGAAGTACTTACATGGTATGCATTTTAGATATGGTTCCAATTCGGGTTCAGTTTTCCCACTCTCAGCTGTCAGGGAGTAGTCAGATTCAACTGAGAATTCTACGATGCGTCACCCTGCGCAGTTGCGCAGATCTAGAAGAAAAGAGAAAAATACAGAGATTTGAGATCGATATGCTCGGGAAAGACACAATGTGAATTTTTCTTTCTGCATGTGCAGCCTAATTAAAGCACTCGTATAGAGATTTTGATGTAGTTTTCATTGATAGACTGGCTCACGAGGAAGGTTTGTGTATTGTTATTATTATTACTACTCCGAAATGCAAGTTGTCCGATCATAAATATTTTGTGCTACCTGTGCGAATTCGCAGTGGGTCGCTGTTCTAATATACAAAAATGAATCATGTATGTATGTATGTATGTATGTATGTATGTGTGTATGTATGTGTGTATGTATGTTCGTATGTTTGTTTGCCGTCCGTTCGTCTTCTATGCATTCCTTTACTGCTCATCAGATTACAATAAAACTTAACTGAGCTGGGAGCGGACCCAAAAAGGTTTCTGCGGGGATAAGAACCACCTACTACCCATAGGAATGGGAGTAAAAAGGCGGTGATACAGAAGTATAACTCAAGACTACCTTGAGCAGTTTAAATCAGATTTGTTACATACATGCCTCATTATCTGTATAAAAATACTGTGGATGTAAGAAACCTCTTACAGTGCTAGTGAGTGCGGAGTGGGTTACGGGAATGATGGGTGAAATGTAGAGTCGTCCAGTGACGAACTATTGCTAATTATCTCCTGTAAATCGTTGGCTCGGAACATTTTACAAGCATTCTATTTGCATAGCTCAGTGCATCAACCACATCGTGAAAACGAGCACTGCAACAGCCAATAATTTTGCGAACGTCATTCCGCGCCATAGATCATACCACTCTGCTCGATACCACAGATGCATATAGCGTCGTCTGTGAAGATGCATAGTGAATAAGTCAGAGAATCATCCATTTTTCCGCCACAGGCCTTTTTCTCCAGAGACACAAAACTAAAAGTTTCCTCAGTTTGGATGAAATTCCATGTCGAAATGAGCTAGAGGTGCGGATGAAATGTGTGTACAAATATGTTTGAAGTATGTTATGTGACAAAGGCAAAAACGTAGTACACTACTGACCATTAAAATTGCTACACCAAGAAGAAATGCAGATGACAAACGTGTATTCATTGGATAAATGTATTATACTGCAACTGACATGTGATTAGATTTTCACGCAATTTGGGTGCATAGATCCTTAGAAATCAGTACCCACAACAACCAGCTCAGGCCGTAATAACGGCCTTGATGCGCCTGGGCATTGAGACAAACAGAGCTTGGATGGAGTGTACAGGTGCAGCTGCTCATGCAGCTTCAACACGATACCACAGTTCATCAAGAGTAGTGACTGGCGTATTGTGACGAGCCAGTTGCTCGGCCACCATCGACCAGACGATTTCAATTGGTGAGAGATCTGCAGAATGTGCTGGCCAGGGCAACAGTCGAACATTTGTATCCAGAAAGGCCCGTACAGGACCTGCAGCATGCCGTCGTGCATTATCCTGCAGAAATATAGGGTTTCGCAGGGATCGAATGAACGGTAGAGCCACGGGTCGTAGCACTTCTGAAATGTAACGTCCACTGTTCAAAGTGCCTTCAATGCGAACAAGAGGTGACAGAGACTTGTAACCAATGGCACCCCATACCATCACGCCGGGTGATACGCCAGTATGGCGATGACGAATACCCGCTTCCAATGTGCGTTCACCGCGATGTCGCCAAACACGGATGCGACCTTCATGATGCTGTAAACAGAACCCGGATTCATCCGAAGAAATGACGTTTTGCCATTCGTGCACCCAGCTTCGTCGTTGAGTACACCATCGCAGGCGCTCCTGTCTGTAATGCAGCGTCAAGGGTAACCGCAGCCATTGTCTCCGAGCTGATAGTCCATGCTGCTGCAAACGTCGTCCAACTGTTCGTGCAGATGGTTGTTGTCTTGCAAACGTCCCCATTTGTTGAATCAGGGATTGAGACGTGGCTGCACGATCCGTTACAGCCATGAGGATGAGATGCCTTTCATCTCGACTGCTAGTGATACGAGACCGTTGGGATCCAGCACGGCGTTCCGTATTACCCTACTGAACCCACCGATTCCATATTCTGCTAACAGTCATTGGATCTCGACCAACGCGAGCAGCAATATCGCGATACTACACTCCTGGAAATGGAAAAAAGAACACATTGACACCGGTGTGTCAGACCCACCATACTTGCTCCGGACACTGCGAGAGGGCTGTACAAGCAATGATCACACGCACGGCACAGCGGACACACCAGGAACCGCGGTGTTGGCCGTCGAATGGCGCTAGCTGCACAGCATTTGTGCACCGCCGCCGTCAGTGTCAGCCAGTTTGCCGTGGCATACGGAGCTCCATCGCAGTCTTTAACACTGGTGGCATGCCGCGACAGCGTGGACGTGAACCGTATGTGCAGTTGACGGACTTTAAGCGAGGGCGTATAGTGGGCATGCGGGAGGCCGGGTGGACGTACCGCCGAATTGCTCAACACGTGGGGCGTCAGGTCTCCACAGTACATCGATGTTGTCGCCAGTGGTCGGCGGAAGGTGCACGTGCCCGTCGACCTGGGACCGGACCGCAGCGACCCACGGATGCACGCCAAGACCGTAGGATCCTACGCAGTGCCGTAGGGAACCTCACCGCCACTTCCCAGCAAATTAGGGACACTGTTGCTCCTGGGGTATCGGCGAGGACCATTCGCAACCGTCTCCATGAAGCTGGGCTACGGTCCCGCACACCGTTAGGCCGTCTTCTGCTGACGCCCCAACATCGTGCAGCCCGCCTCCAGTGGTGTCGCGACAGGCGTGAATGGAGGGACGAATGGAGACGTGTCGTCTTCAGCGATGAGAGTCGCTTCTGCTTTGGTGCCAATGATGGTCGTATGCGTGTTTGGCGCCGTGCAGGTGAGCGCCACAATCAGGACTGCATACGACCGAGGCACACAGGGCCAACACCCGGCATCATGGTGTGGGGAGCGATCTCCTACACTGGCCGTACACCTCTGGTGATCGTCGAGGGGACACTGAATAGTGCACGGTACATCCAAACCGTCATCGAACCCATCGTTCTACCCTGGCCAGCAAGATCTCCGGATCTGTCCCCCATTGAGCATGTTTGGGACTGGATGAAGCGTCGTCTCACGCGGCCTGCACGTCCAGCACGAACGCTGGTCCAACTGAGGCGCCAGGTGGAAATGGCATGGCAAGCCGTTCCACAGGACTACATCCAGCATCTCTACGATCGTCTCCATGGGAGAATAGCAGCCTGCATTGCTGCGAAAGGTGGATATACACTGTACTAGTGCCGACATTGTGCATGCTCTGTTGCCTGTGGTTCTGTCAGTGTGATCATGTGATGTATCTGACCCCAGGAATGTGTCAATAAAGTTTTCCCTTCCTGGGACAATGAATTCACGGTGTTCTTATTTCAATTTCCAGGAGTGTATAAACAGCAATCGCGATAGGGGTGGCCAAGCGGTTCTAGGCGCTACTGTCTGGAACCGCGCGACCGCTACGGTCGCAGGTTCAAATCCTGCCTCGGGCATGGATGTGTGTGGTGTCTTTAGTTTAGTTGGGTTTAAGTAGTCCTAAGTTCTAGGGGACTGATGACCTGAGAAGTTAAGTCCCATAGTGCTCAGAGCCATTTGAACAACGTTTCACCAGGCAACGCCAGTCAACTGCTGCTTGTATATGAGAAATCGGTTGGAAACTTTCCTCATGTCAGCACGTTGTAGGTGTCGCCTTGTGTGAATGCTCTGAAAAGCTAATCATTTACATATCACAGTATCTTCTTCCCATCCGTTAAATTTCGCTTCTGTAGCACGTCATCTTCGTGGTGTAGAAATTTTAATGGCCAGTATTGTATGTGTAAAATGGCAGCATTAGCTTGGCTCCAAACTTGTAAATCCAGATATTGGCCTCGCTACCTCCCTTAACTCGATAAAGCACTCGCACACATAGGTGTAAACTTACGTGAAGGCCGGAAATGAAGCGACTGGAAATTTAGCACTCCTGCCTTCTGCATAGTTTTCCGAAAGAGAGTCTCCTCAGAACGCAGCAGCTGTCAGTGTCCCGGCCACGCCTTTCCATTGAGCGCACAGAAGAATTGCTGAGCTGGATAATCCATTACGGCGGCCCACGCCGGCCGTGGATAGACGCGGCTGTTTAACGACGACGATGGGCGGCCGGCCTACAGCCCTTCCCTTCCCTTCCCTTCCCTTCCCTTCCGGCTGGAGACCCGCGATCCCGGCCGCCCAGGTGCGAAGCGCAGTGGCGTGTTTCTTGA
Organism: Schistocerca gregaria; assembly: GCF_023897955.1. Taxonomy (NCBI): domain Eukaryota; kingdom Metazoa; phylum Arthropoda; class Insecta; order Orthoptera; family Acrididae; genus Schistocerca; species Schistocerca gregaria. Next base: position 313,311,034 of record NC_064924.1, on the reverse strand, counting down.
GGGGCAGCCAGCGACGGGGTGCGCAGTAAATCCCCGCCTCCGTGGTGCATAATTAGCGCGCTCCCGATAAATCAGGGCGCCGCTTCCGGAGTAGATACGGCCGCGCCTCCGACACGGGGAGGCGTTACGCCAGAGAGCCCTCTTCGCGCCCAGTTTCGCTCGCAGCGGGGCGCTTCCACTGTCGAGTGACGCCCACGTTGAGTCGGCGCTGAGAGGTGGAGTAATGCGAAAACCAGATGGAATACACAGGTGGCCTGCGGGATCAGTGTAGGAGAAAGGTTCACAGGGGGTGTGGCCATTGGAAAACAAAGTGATGAAGCTATGGCATGCGATGCTTCGTGTAGTCGTTTTTAGGCTATTCGTGCAATAAAGTACTGGGAGATGAAGAAGCTTGCACAGGATAGAGTAGAATGGAGAGCTGCATCAAACCAGTCTCAGGACGGAAGACGACGACTACAACAACATGCAATTAATTACGAGACGAATCGGAACCATCGTTCTATGAATTTTCCATTGGGTGCGTAATTTTTTGTATATTTGGATTCATTATTGTAAGTTCTTTGTACATGTTCAGTGGGAATACTATTGCAGTGTTTAATGGTTTTGCATACGTTAGCTGCAAATCTGTTGGTTGGTTTGTGAGGAAATTCTGTCATATTATTAGAGTCAAAGGAGGACATCCCCCTGTTTATACAGGGTGGTCCATTGATCGTGACCGGGCCAAACATCTCACGAAATAAGCGTCAAACGAAAAAACTACAAAGATCGAAACTTGTCTAGTTGGAGGGGGAAACTAGATGGCGCTTTGGTTGGCATGCTAGATGGCGCTGCCATAGGTCAAACAGGTATGGTGAATGATGCTTCGTCGCTAAACAGAACGCGTGCAAAAATCTGTCATTGTCACGTAATTTCTTTTGTGCCCAGTGGCAGAACTGTACACGACGTTCAAAGTCGTCGCCATGCAATTCCTGGTGCATAAAAATATGGTACGGGTGCAATCGATGTTGATGTAGCATTCTCAACACCGACGTTTTTGAGATTCCCGATTCTCGCGCAATTTGTCTCCTACTGATGTGCGGACTAGCCGCGACAGCAGCTAAAACACCTACTTGGGCATCATCATTTGTTGCAGGCCGTGGTTGACGTTTTGCATGGAGCTGAACACGTCCTGTTTCTTTAAATAACGTAACTATCCGGCGAACGGTCAGGACACTAGGTTGATGTCGTCCAGGATACCGAGCAGCATACATAGCACACGCGCGTTGTGCATTTGAATCACAATAGCCATACACCAACACGATATCGACCTTTCCCGCAGTTGGTAAACGGTTCATTTTAACACAGGTAATGTATCACGAAGCAAATACCGTCCGCACTGGCGGAATGTTATGTAAGAACCTTCAACATTGCAGCCCGTCAGCAATCGTTTGTTAATATATTAATGGACTGAGATCCGCCTCGATTGCGAAAAAACACCTAGTGTTTACCTAGGTTTCGGTGTAGATAACTACACCTTCTTCAGAACAATATACTCAAAAGTGTCTATAAAGACCTTTGTCAATAATTAAAAGCTCAGCATAGCTATATATTTATAAAAGAAAAAGATGACACATAAAAGTACATGTGAACAAAGTCAAAAGAATAATGTTATGTGATCCCACGTACTTACACGTTTGTGACTATTACAGCGCCATCCATCACAAAGCGAAAAAAGTGGTCCAACTAAAACATTCATATCTCTACGTACTACACGAATATGTAATAAAAAATGGGGGTTCCTATTTTTTAAAAATGCACTTGATATCCGTTTGACCTATGGCAGCGCCTTGTAGCGGATCAACCATACCGCCATCTGGTTTCCCCTTCAAGCTAGACGAGTTTCCTTTCTTGTAGTTTTTTTCGTTTGATGCTTATTTCGTGAGATATTTGGCCCGGTCACTATCAATGGACCACCCTGTATATTCGTTTTTGTTTAGTGTGACGATGCTACGTTCCTTTATCAGCTTTTAATGCTACAGCTTCAATTAATAGTAGTATATATTTTATTATACTTAGAATTTTTTGTTCGTTTCTTACGTTAACTATAATGTCAGTCTCTTTCTGTATGAACCAATTCATTATGTCCAGTGCAACATTAGTAGTGGCTGTCCAGTATTTTATTGCATTTTTTCTGTAATTTTTGGTGCTTTGTTGTATTTCAGACCTTTCCTGATGTGATTTGTTATCTGTGAATTCTATATTTGTATAACTTAGTAGACGTGAATGAAATTGGAAATGAGATTCATATTAACGTGTAGGTTGTCATATGTGATGCTGAATTTACAAAAGTATTGTGAATTTCTTATTATGGATATGTTGAATATATCTTCTTTTGTTCTATAACAAGACGTAAAAATCATAAAAAGAATTTTTTTACTTTAAATTTTGCTTGTATCTTTACTTTTCAGGAAAACAACAATTATGCACAATTTATATATTACGGTTACATAGGTATCACATCCTGTTTCAGATGTTACCAGGTGAAAAGATACTGAAATAAACCTGAAATTTAAAACATGTCTTTCTTATAATCCCATTAATACGTTTAAAATCTAATGATAAACTCACATTCATAGGGCTCAAAAGCAGACAAATAAAATGTACGTAGAAATAAATCTTCAATACCCCACTGTTTCGAATCGGAATAGAAAGTCTTAAATAATTTCTTCTAGCCCTATACAGATTCCTAATTTATGATTGTGAATTTTTAATAGCTTTGAAAACAATTGTAAGATTTAATACGAAAAAAGGGGCGCATATAATACATAATTGATGCATGAATAGTGCATCTCCTTACTATTACCTTTTGCAAGTGCCCCATATTTTTCGTTTTAAATCTTACTAGTATTTTAGTAGCTATTAGAAATTAACAAATTTTAGTGACCGAGTGGGTCACAAACCGGTAAGGGGTTAGGAATCTGTGGGTTGAGGAATCTGTGGGTTGAGGAATCTGTGGGTTGAGGAATCTGTGGAGAGATAAGAGAAGTTATCTTGCACTTTTTACTCCAATTTAAAAATGCCTATAAAAATTTATTTAAATAATTACTTCTGAAGCATACCACTCTAACATTTCATTTTTTTGGAAGTTGGCGAAAATGATACCTTCAGAACAGGGCTGATACACTTTCCAAAATTTGGTAGAGGCAGTATTAACGAAAGTTAAACGGTGTATCTACCAAATGTATTCTGACGTTATTTTAGAATATATATATATAGTATTAACTACAAACTCAACAGAGGGGTAAACATGAGAGCTGACAGACCGTGTGTGTGTGTGTGTGTGTGTGTGTGTGTGTGTGTGTGTGTCGCTGCGTTACATGAAAGGACTTTCCGCTTGATGAATTTCCATTTATTATTTCGTTTCAACTGCTGCCATCATCACATCGAAGCACAGAACTATTAAAACAGACTCAATACTCCCAAAAGCATAGGTTTAATTGCAGCTAACACAGAACACTATTCTATGAGTTCTAAATTTTTGTGTACTAGAAGCAGCCGAAACTAAGTAAAAATTAAAAATACATTAAGTGATCCATAAATATTCACGAATATCCATAATCATTGCAGATTAATTTAGGAAAATTAATTCATTCATTGATAACTGAATATGACAACCCTATTTTCGGTCGTTTTTCCACTGGCTGCCACTTTTCTGTTTCAAGGACATTAATAGTGTTTGACTCTTTCCCTGATTTAATGTTCTCAGTCCTCATGTGTAGTTGAACATTAGATACGAATCTACGCATGCAGACTAATCACGTCATTTACTTCTTGACTTTTTACTGTCTTGCTAATGTTACCACTAGTTTTACAAATGCACTAAATTAGTTCATTACAAACGAGTAAAGAGTATACAGGCCAAGCATGTGTCTAAACTAACGCCGTATTCACTACAGATTGTGGTTTGCCGTTCCATGTGCCCGCATCTCGTGGTCGTGCGGTAGCGTTCTCGCTTCCCGCGCCCGGGTTCGATTCCCGGCGGGGTCAGGGATTTTCTCTGCCTCGTGATTGCTGGGTGTTGTGTGTTGGCCTTAGGTTAGTTAGGTTTAGGTAGTTCTAAGTTCTAGGGGACTGATGACTATAGATGTTAAGTCCCATAGCGCTCAGAGCCATTTAGCCCGTTCCAGGTACTGACATATCTACATCTTTCTTCTACCGACGATTTACAAAATTTAGTTCGTTCGCTGGTCGGTTTATTTATCTCACCTAATTGTTCTTCATTACGATCAACTTTGTTTTATCTCACGCGACGTGGCGTGTTGCCGGCATGGCAATCTTTTTAAATGATTCGCTGGTTTATCGTTCTACGTTAACACTGGTTCGCTGCTGTGCTCTTTATTCACCTACCTTACGGGGTAGATTTGCAGAGCATACGAAATGTGTTCAGCTCTCCCCGCCTGCAGTCAAGTCTGTCTCACACCGCCCCTCTCCTGCAGTGCTTCTTCAAATATCTTCTCCTCTGCCTTTCTAGGCCACTTTTATCATTTCTTACCATTTACCCCTACATTCTTCAACAACGCTGAAAAAATCGAAACCAGTGCAGCTGCTGCTCTTGGATAGTCATCTGCATATACCTTACATAAAAATTTTCTACATTTATATCTGCATCACTCCTGTACTGTTAACACAAGTGCCTGGTAGAGGATTCTTCGAACCACCTTCAAACTATTTCTCTACCGTTCCACTCTCTAACAGTGCGTGGAAACATTTGAATCCTGTACGAGTTCTGATTTCTCTTGTTTTATGATGATTATGATTATTTCTCCCTATGTAGGTTGGCAAGAATAAAATATTTCGAGGATAAAATAAATGATGGAAATTTCGTGAAAAAATTTCGCCTCCACGAAAAACGCCGTTGTCTTAATGATTGCCATTCCTTCAATAGAATAGTAAGTACTGCGGAGAATGTGAAAAGATTTACTTTATCCAGTAACACCAAACTTCGTATACAACAGGTTAATACAACCATTAGCAGAAAGCTGCTGAAAATCTGTCTTGGGTTATTCATGTACATCGCCAGTGATACTAGATTCTGCGAGCTCAAGACTTATACACTCCTGGAAATTGAAATAAGAACACCGTGAACTCATTGTCCCACGAAGGGGAAACTTTATTGACACATTCCTGGGATCAGATACATCACATGATCACACTGACAGAACCACAGGCACATAGACACAGGCAACAGAGCATGCACAATGTCGGCACTAGTACAGTGTATATCCACCTTTCGCAGCAATGCAGGCTGCTATTCTCCCATGGAGACGATCGTAGAGATGCTGGATGTAGTCCTGTGGAACGGCTTGCCATGCCATTTCCACCTGGCGCCTCAGTTGGACCAGCGTTCGTGCTGGACGTGCAGACCGCGTGAGACGACGCTTCATCCAGTCCCAAACATCCTCAATGGGGGACAGATTCGGAGATCTTGCTGGCCAGGGCAGTTGACTTACACCTTCTAGAGCACGTTGGGTGGCACGGGATACATGCGGAGGTGCATTGTCCTGTTGGAACAGCAAGTTCCCTTGCCGGTCTAGGAATGGTAGAACGATGGGTTCGATGACGGTTTGGATGTACCGTGCACTATTCAGTGTCCCCTCGACGATCACCAGAGGTGTACGGCCAGTGTAGGAGATCGCTCCCCACACCATGATGCCGGGTGTTGGCCCTGTGTGCCTCGGTCGTATGCAGTCCTGATTGTGGTGCTCACCTGCACGGCGCCAAACACGCATACGACCATCATTGGCACCAAGGCAGAAGCGACTCTCATCTCTGAAGACGACACGTCTCCATTCGTCCCTCCATTCACGCCTGTCGCGACACCACTGGAGGCGGGCTGCACGATGTTGGGGCGTGAGCGGTAGACGGCCTAACGGTGTGCGGGACCGAAGCCCAGCTTCATGGAGACGGTTGCGAATGGTCCTCGCCGATACCCCAGGAGCAACAGTGTCCCTAATTTGCTGGGAAGTGGCGGTGCGGTCCCCTACGGCACTGCGTAGGATCCTACGGTCTTGGCGTGCATCCGTGCGTCGCTGCGGTCCGGTCCCAGGTCGATGGGTACGTGCACCTTCCGCCGACCACTGGCGACAACATCGATGTACTGTGGAGACCTGACGCCCCACGTGTTGAGCAATTCGGCGGTACGTCCACCCGGCCTCCGGCATGCCCACTATACGCCCTAGCTTAAAGTCCGTCAACTGCACATACGGTTCACGTCCACGCTGTCGCGGCATGCTATCAGTGATAAAGACTGCGATGGAGCTCCGTATGCCACGGCAAACTGGCTTACACTGACAGCGGCGGTGCACAAATGCTGCGCAGCTAGCGCCATTCGACGGCCAACACCGCGGTTTGTGGTGTGTCCGCTGTGCCGTGCGTGTGATCATTGCTTATACAGTCCTCTCGCAGTGTCCGGAGCAAGTATGGTGGGTCTGACACACCGGTGTCAATGTGTTCTTTTTTCCATTTCCAGGAGTGTATTTACATCTTGCGGGTTCTTTCCAGCCGCATCTCTCGTCACCCACGCAGGCGTGTGTGTCGTTTACTGAGACAGCGAGAAGTAGTGTTTAGATGTTGTTAGTTTGAAATGTTTTAACTTCTAGATCTGGTCCAGGTTATTAGTTAGCATTCGAACATTTTGAGTCATTTTAACGGGTGTTGATCGAAATATTTAGAAAGCTAAAGCGGTCCCTCCTTGCACCCCCCCTCCCCCCCTCCTCACCCTTTTTCTTTTCTGAGTAGCATGTGTCAAGGGCTTGCTTGCATCGAGTCGATCTTTTGATCGAAACTCTTATTCTGTATTGTGTTTTAGGCAGACAATATGCACATTAATAGGAAGACAGAAAGCGTCGCGATACAGCGTTAAAAAAAGACCACTTTCTCGGATACCACAACGTTTCCCCGAGCTTAACTTACCCTATCCGACGTACTACTCAGTTCAGTGTCACGTGAGCTCGTTCTATGAGGCAGTGAGGACAGTTTTGAGCTTTCACACGCGACACTAAAACACAGTTCGATGACCAGGAATGGCACTACACCACCTTGACAGAAATATTTCGGGAAAGAAAATTTTTCCAACTTTAGAATTCCAATCGGTGACTTCTGTATTCTGACAAAGAGATCAAGGTTCTTGGCGTTTAATATAAGCAATGTAAAAGGTGTCCACTGAACTGAATAGCACTAATCGACCTAAGCCTTGTTTATCTCTTCTTAATCAATTTGGGAAGTGAGCTTACAAACCTCTTATCGATGTACTCTGATTTTATACACACATCGAAGAAGTTTTGCATCACCCCAGTTCCCAGAACTCCTGAAGACAGACGTTGACTGTGGATATTGTATCACAGACACTGTCCCTTTGACTTCTGAGATGTCACTACACCCGCTCAAAGACGTAAACAACCATGCGTGAGCAGCGCCTATCAGACGGAGGGGGTCCAACAGCCAATGAGTTCCTGTCATTCCACCAGGAAGGAGGTAGACGGCTCGTATTGTCTGTAGTTCAACCATGCTTAGAAGGTCGATACCGCGGTTCGATCGCGTCCGCATTGTTACCTTGTGCGAGGAACGGCTCTCAAGAAGCGAAGTGTCCAGGCGTTTTGGAGTGAACCAAAGCGATGTTGTTCGGACATGGAGGAGATACAGAAAGACAGGAACTGTCGATGACATGCCTCGCTCGGGACGCCCAAGGGCTGCTACTGCCGTGGATGACAGCTCCCTACGAATTATGGCTGGAGGAACCCTAACAGCGCCGCCACCATGTTGAATAATGCTTTTCGTGCAGTCACAGTACATTGTGTTACGACTAAAACTGTGCGCAATAGGCTGCACGATCCGCAGCTTCACTCCCGAAATCCATGGCGACGTCCATCTTTGCAACCACGACACCATGCAGATGGGCCCAGCAACATGCTGAATGGACCACTCAGGATTGGCATCGCGTTCTCTTCACCGATGAGTGTCGCATATGCCTTCAACCAGACAATCGTTGGAGTCATGTTTGAAGGCAACCTGGTCTGGCTGAACACCTTAGACACACCGTCCAGCGAATGCAGCAAGGTGAAGGTTCCCGCCTGTTTTGAGGTTGTATTAAGTGGGGCCGACGTTCGCCACCGGTGGTCATGGAAGGCGCCATAGTGGTTGTACGATATGTGAATGTCATCCTCCGACCAATAGGGCAACCACGTCGGCAGCATATTGGCGAGGCTTTCTTCTATATGGATGACAATTTGCGCCCCCGTCGGGCACATTTTGTGAATGACTTCCTTCAGGATAACGACATCGCCCGACTAGAGTGGCCAGCATGTTCTCGAGACAAGAACCTTATCGAAATGCCTGGGATAGATTGAAAAGGGCTGTTTATGGACGACGTGACCTACCACCCACTCTGAGGGATCTGCGCCGAATCGCCGTTGAGGCGTTGGACAATCTGGACCAACAAGGCCTTGCCGGCACGGTAGCTCAGAGTGCTCGGTCAGAGGGTTAGCGACTCTCTGTAATAAGAAAAACTGAGTGAACGGATCAACAAAGAACCAACAAGGCCTTGATGAACTTGTGGATAGTATGCCACGACAATTACAGGCATGCATCAGCGCAAGAGGACGTGCTACTGGGTATTAGAGGTGCCGGTGTGTACAGCAATCTCGACCACCACCTCTGAAGGTCTCGCTGTATGGTGGTACGGCATGCAATGTGTGGTTTTCATGAGCAATAAGAAGGGCGGAAACGATGTTTGTGTTGATCTGTATTCCAATTTTCTTTACATGTTTCCGAACTGTCGGAACCGAGGGGATGCAAAACTTTTTTGGTCTGTGTCTCTTATGTATAATAGGTATGAGACACTAAAGAATTAATTGTTTAAATTTTTATGTTTCAGGTATGTGGCGTACGCTTCTCCAAGTTGTCTGTTTCTTATTTCGGGGTCTTTAAATGTACGTTAAGATTCTTTTAACACTACTTTTTCTTTATAGTTACACTATATTGTTCTGAACAATGAATTTATTAAGATGTCGTGAAGAATATATTGTGCCATGTGCAACAGGATAACAATTAAGAAAATTGTAACACCATCGTATGAAACTTCCCTGTCTGCCAAATGAAAAGATGTATAAACGGGTTCGAATGAAGCTGTGTTACCGTGACTCTTTTTTGAGGCCCCAGATAGAGCTGCTGTAAGACTTTCTTCCGGTTTCTTAGTCAGAGAGACCTTAGGTGCACTATTGATATATCGATTCAGTCACGTGATTCCTTTGCATCAACATCTATTAATTTTTACGTTAAGCTTATATATAAAAAGACTCGCCGACGTTTGGAAATACGACAATAATTAACAACTAGATCAAAAACATATGAGACGGGCGTTATTCAGTCACCTATCGTCCTATACATGTCCTAGTACTTGACATTAACATCAGTTGCATGAAATAATATCCACACCTATTATAAAAATGTATGTGTGTATGCACATTCCACATCTCCTCCTACACTACTGGACCGACTCCAACGAAACTTTGTACATATTTCGCTTACTGTCCGGGAATCATAACTAGGGGGCAAGAAGAAACTACATATAAAACGAGTTAGCATAGGCGTGAAAAATCAGTGTAGCCAGCGATGCACGAAACTCGGAACATGTACTCACTCCTGAAAATGCGCCACTGTTCTTGCGCAGTGGTCTTAACGTGAGACAATGTGTGTGACATACTTTCTGAGGTCCCTACGTACGTCCACATGCATATATCTTTAATTGTTTACTATACAGACAACATTAATCTGACAAGTACGAAAATCATACGAACCAGAAGGAAGGGGGTGTTGCCATTTTCAATTTCGAGGTCAGGTCTAAAACATGTTAAGATTAAAGACATGCTCTCGCATCTTCCCACGCATAGCAGTTACAGCCGCACACTCGTGCGTTTCGCTATAGCCGCGCCACACCGCGTCTCAACGTCTTCCATTCGTATGTCATTTATGCTGTCACAATTGCGTCAAAAGTAAGAACAGTTGAGATACACAAAGACACATAATAGATGTTCTTTCGGCAGGTGACCGATTTCGGTCTTGTACCCCTTTTACAACCAAATAACGCTGAATGAACATCTATTTTATTCGCAACTCCGTCTGTCTTTTCATAATAAATCAATAGAAGTCAAGTGTCATGTAACATCCAGCATGATGGATGCATGTGTGTGTTAGCATCGGTGGCTGTGCTAGCGCCCCATCGCACATACGGTTTCTGGGGCACCCCTGCTCTCCCCAATTCCACCCTCCCTCCTCCCCTCTCCCCACACTCCTGTTCGTTCCTCTTGCTGCTGCCCAGACTTCCCTTTCCGCTTCTTGTTTGCACGTTATCCCTTCCCCCTGGGCCGGCCAGAGTGGCCGAGCAGTTCTAGGCGCTACAGTCTAGAACCGCGCGACCGCTACGATCGCAGGTTCGAATCCTGCCTCGGGCATGGATGTGTGTGATGTCCTTAGGTTAGTTACGTTTAAGTAGTTCTAAGTTCTAGGGTACTGATGGCCTCAGATGTCCATAGTGCTCAGAGCCATTTGAACCATTATGAACCTTCCCCCTGACTGGTTAGTGCTGTTAGTCTTGTTGCTCCCTTGATTGCTGCCATCCTCCATCATGGGACCTCGCTGTTTGGTCCCCTCCCCGAAACTAACCAATCAACCAAAATTCTACCACGAATATTTGTTTCTAACACGTCAGAGATTTGCTCCTACACCGAAGTCCTAAACAAACTCGTATAGGCATGTCTATTAAAATACAGAGACATGTAAACAGGCAGAAAATGGCGCTGCGGTCGGCAACGTCTATACAAGACAACAAATGTCTCGTGCAGTTGTTAGATAGGTTACTGCTGCTACAGTGGCAGGTTATCAAGATTTAAGTGGATTTCAACGCAATGTTACAGTCTGCGCACGAGCGATGGGACACAGCATCTCCGAGATAGCGATTAAGTCGGGATTTTCCCGTACGACCATTTCACGAGTGCACTGCGAATATCAGGAATCCAGTAAAACATCAAATCTCAGAGATCACGGCTGCCGGAAAAAGATCCCTCGAGAACGGGACGAACGACGATTGAAGAGAATTGTTCAACATGACAGAGGTGCAATCCTACGGCAAATTGCTGTAGATTTCAGTGCTGAGCCATCAACAAGTGTCAGCGTGTGAACCATTCAACGAAACATCATTGATACGGGCTTTCAGAGCCGAAGCCCTTTCGTGTACCCTTGATGGCTGCACGACACAAAGCTTTACGCCGCACTTGGGCTGTTGATGGCTGGAAATATCTTGCCTAGTCGGACGAGTCTGGTTTCAAATTGTATTGAGCGGATAGACGTGTACGGGTGTGGAGACAACCTCAGCAATCCATGGACACTGCACGTCAGCAGGGAACCGTTCAAGCTGGTGGAGGCTCTGTAATGGTGTGTGGCGTGCGCAGTTGGAGTGACATGGACTCAAGATACGTTTAGATACGACTCTGACAGGTGACGCGTATGTAAGCATCCTATCTGATCACCTGCATCCGTTTATGCCAATTGTGCATTCCGACGGGCTTGGGCAATTCCAGCAGGACAATACGACACCCCACACGTACAGAATTGCTACGTAGTTGTTCCAGGAACACTCCTCTGAGTTGAAACACTTCCGCTGCCACAAAACTCCCCAGACATAAACATTATTGAGCATAAAACTTCCTGGCAGATCAAAACTGTGTGCCGGACCGAGACTCGAACTCGGGACCTTTGCCTTTCGCGGGCAAGTGTTCTATCAACTGAGCTACTCAAGCACGACTCACGCCCCGTCCTCACAGCTTTCCTTCTGCCAGTACCTCGTCTCCTACCTTCCAAGCTTTACAGAAGCTCTCCTGCGAACCTTGCAGAAGTAGCACTCCTGAAAGAAAGGATACTGCGGAGACATGGCTTAGCCACAGCCTGGGGGATGTTTCCAGAATGAGATTTTCACTCTGCGGCGGAGTGTGCTCTGATCGAGCATATCTGGGATGGCTTGCAACGTGCTGTTCAGAAGAGATCTCCACCCGCTCGTACTCTTACGGATTTATGGACAGCCGTGCGTGATTTGTGATGTCAATTCCCTCCAGAACTGCTTCAAATATTAGTCGAGTCCACGCCATGCCATGTCGTGTTGCGGCACTTCTTTATGCTCACGGGGGCCCTACACGATATTAAGCAGGTATACCAGTTTCTTTGGTTCTTCAGTGTAATTTCTTCGAATGAAGAACGGTTCTTACGCAGTGAAGCACATTTAAACTGTACCTGAAGGAACGGTACAAGCAGTGCACCGCAGTTCCTACTCTGCGGTTGGTTTTCAGATATTTGGGAACTAACGTATTAATTTCTGCAATGCAGCGTCAAGTCACTCAGCTGCTGCATTAGATGCCGCATACGGGTGTTGCGGCACCAAAAGACACGAATACGACCTGGTTCGTTCTGGGCTCGGTGGAGCATCGGAAGACGGCTTCCGCTTCCGAGGACGCAGCTTCCGCTCTTGATAGCAAACCCGCTGCTGCAGCATATGCGCTGCTCCGCAGCAACTTTAGTTCCTGTTTTCCATATAAAGCAACGCGTAGAGACTTCCAGACGCGCACTTAAAGTTAATTACAGTAACAAATCTGATCCTTAGAGACACCTGTTCACCAGTGCGCCCCGCTACCTACAGATGCGGCAGTACTGCTTTCGGCCCCAGGCTTCAGTATTTAATATAGTAGACTACTTTGTTGTTGTTTCTTGGTGTTAAGTAGGGGAGTTGAAGGTAGAAATATTTTGCTTTAGTGCAGCGACAGTGTACGAAGACTAAAGCTCGAATTATGCCACACTTCTGTAATGTGTTTATGTTCAGTGCTTCATCTCATTGTACCACAAAGTTTCTTCGATGAAGGTATGTTCTCGAAACTTTAACAAAAGCCCGTACCGAGCTACTGAGCGTCTCTCCTGCAGAGTCTTCCACTGGAGTTTATCTATCATCTCCGTAACGCTTTCGCAATTACTAAATGATCCTGTAACGAAGCGCGCTGCTCTCCGTTGGATCTTCTCTATCTCTTCTATCAACCCTACCTGGTGCGGATCCCACATTGCTGAGCAGTATACAAGCATTGGGCGAACAAGCGTACTGTAACCTACTTCCTTTGTTGTCGTATTGCATTTCCTTAGGATTCTTCCAATGAATCTCAGTCTGGCATCTGCTTTACCGACGATCAACTTTATATGATCATTCCATTTTAAATCACTCCTAATGCGTACTCCCAGATAATTTATGGAATTAACTGCTTCCAGTTGCTGACCTGCTATTTTGTAGCTAAATGATAAGGGACCTATCTTTCTATGTATTCGCATCACATTACACTTGTCTACATTAAGATTCAATTGCCATTCCGTGCACCATGCGTCAATTCGCTGCAGATCCTCCTGCATTTCAGTACAATTTTCCATTGTTGCAACCTCTCGATACACCACAGCATCATCTGCAAAAAGCCTCAGTGAACTTCCGATGTCATCCACCAGGTCATTTATGTATATTGTGAATAGCAACGGTCTTATGACACTCCCCTGCGGCACACTTGAAATCACTCTTACTTCGGAAGACTTCTCTCCATTGAGAATGACATGCTGCGTTCTGTTATCTAGGAACTCCTCAATCCAATCACACAATTGATCTGATAGTCCGTATGCTCTTACTTTGTTCATTAAACGACTGTGGGGAACTGTGTCAAACGCCTTGCGGAGTCAAGAAACACGGCATCTACCTGTGAACCCGTGTCTAAGGCCCTCTGAGTCTCGTGGACGAATAGCGCGAGCTGGGTTTCACACGACCGTCTTTTTCGAAACCCATGCTGATTCCTACAGAGTAGATTTCTAGTCTCCAGAAAAGACATTATACTCGAACATAATACGTGTTCCAAAATTCTACAACTGATCGACGTTAGTGATATAGGTCTATAGTTCTGCACATCTGTTGGACGTCCCTTCTTGAAAACGGGGATGACCTGTGCCCTTTTCCAATCCTTTGGAACGCTTCGCTCTTCTAGAGACCTACGGTACACCGCTGCAAGAAGGGGGGCAAGTTTCTTTGCGTACTCTGTGTAAAATCGAACTGGTATCCCATCAGGACCAGCGGCCTTTCCTCTTTTGAGCGATTTTAATTGTTTCTCTATCCCTCTGTCGTCTACTTCGATATCTACCATTTTGTCAACTGTGCAACAATCTAGAGAAGGAAGCACAGTGCAGTCTTCCTCTGTGAAACAGATTTGGAAGAAGACATTTAGTAATTCGGCCTTTAGTCTGTCATCCTCTGTTTCAATACCATTTTGGTCACAGAGTGTCTGGACATTTTGTTTTGATCCACCTACCGCTTTGACATAGGACCAAAATTTCTTAGGATTTTCTGCCAAGTCAGTACATAGAACTTTACTTTCGAATTCATTGAAAGCCTCTCGCATAGCCCTCCTCACACTGCATTTCGCTTCGCGTTATTTTTGTTTATCTGCAAGGCTTTCGCTATGTTTATGTTTGCTGTGAAGTTTCCTTTGCTTCCGCAGCAGTTTTCTAACTCGGTTGTTGTACCACTGTGGCTCTTTTCCATCTCTTACGATCTTGCTTGGCACATACTCATCTAACATTATTATTATTATTATTATTATTATTATTGTTGTTGTTGTTGTTGTTGTTTGTGTTCGGAAAAGCATGATTATGACCACCATTGCGGAGAAGGAATAAGTTTTGAATCGCGCAAAACGACCTGCCTCTCGGAGCCGTGAATTCCTTGAATCTCTTGAGGTGTGTGTGTGTGTGTGTGTGTGTGTGTGTGTGTGTGTGTGTGTGTGTGTCTAGACTTGCAGAGGCATATTGACAGAAAGAGGTCTCTTGTTCGTGACTTCTTCCTTGAGTCGCGCTATACAGAGAGCTCGTAGGCCGACCAATACTACACAGTTTCGCAAGGAAGGCTGAAGTGTCACCTTGAGAGAGAAATGAACGTCACGTTATCCTAGAATGAGTGAAGGCAGCGGATATCTGACTCAGGAGCAGCAGACAGGCATGTGAGTCGTCCTTCCGCTCATGAGTCCGTAACTCACTGCCTCATTTGATATCGTTTCAATACGTCATGCCTCTGACATTTGAAACTAGCTTGTTTTAGGAAATATAACTGAGTAATCAGCATCTCATCTTGATCGGTATTCTGATTAGCTCAGTTAAAGGAAGTTATCTCCATAGAAGTTACTTGAATATCACTGTCGGATATACTTTCGCGAAAATGAACTGTTTACCGTAGATGGTGCACCTGTCAAGATACAAACGATTACACCCAAAAAACTGTGCATGATCTCTGACTTGGAGAATTCAAAATGGTGTGAAGCCATCACGTGCTGCTATCGAAAAGGTCCTGACATGGCGTCGAACATAGTCTGCGTATGTATCTGTGGAATATCCCTACACGCATTTCGTATGTTGGTGAACGAACTATCAACAGCAAAGCAGATACAGAACCGTGCAGAGTTGCCGACCAACTGCATGACGCAGTTGTAAGACAGCGACATTTCAGATGAAAATACATACCTGGGAAGCAGTGGCGTACGTCGTTCTCTGTAGAAGATACATTTCTCAGCTCATGTGGCGGTGCATAGTCCTCCTGAAATCAAGAGCACTTGGCCGAGGGCAAGACAGTAACTCAGCCTCGAAAACATCCTCATACAGTTGTTGGTGTTAGTCTTGTCCTCTGTATGAAGGAGTGGAGATTGTGTGTTGCGTCCAGGGAAACCCTATACCATCTTATTTAGCTTTACGTAGCTACGCCAGCTAAAAATGCAAGCAACCAGGCAGCAGTCAGCACAGTAAACATGGTAGGAGAGACTGAAACAGCCAGAACTCACGCAAAACAATACCTTTTACCACACAGCCTGTCAGCGGCGACTTTTGCGTGCTTTTTCCAATCCGAAACGTTTGCGTTATTTGGACAATGTGTTCATGCTGTAACATTTGTGATACCCACCCAGCCAATAGCAGGAGATGTCCCTCTCTTCAAGTATGACAAAGTTTTACAGTTTCTTATTTGCTTCGTCTGTTTCTGCGACATGTATGTAATTCCTGCAATATATCTGACCACCTTTCAATCAGTCTGAAGAGAACCCAGTTGCCTAAGTGTCCACACCTGCTACCCTGCTCCACCGCCGAACAACACAGCTGAGGGATCTGTATTGTTTTCTATACTCATTCCAACAAGAGAGCAGTCACTCCGTACCGTAGCCACATCACACAGTCCAGTTTCTGCCTGTACCTGTTTACAGTCTCCTGTCCAAACCGATCCAAATGGAAAAGAAGTAGGACACTAGACATGCATTCGGAGTGCAGCAGATCAAATCTCAGTCCAGCTATACAGATTTAGATTTTACGTTGTTTTCCTAAATCGCCTAGGGGAAATCCCGAGACAATTTCTTGAAAAGGACACGGTTGGTTCCCTTTCCTACCCATCCTCGGTCCAAGCTTGTAGTCGGTATTCATTGATCTCGTTGTCAACGGAACGATAAATCTTAACCTTCCTTCTACATCTACACATACACACTCCACAAGCCATCGTACGGTGCTTGGCGGAGGGTACCAAATACCAGTATTAGTCATTTCCTCTCGTGTTCCACCCGCAAAAAGAGCAAAGGGCAACGACTGTCAATAAGCCTGTGTACGAACCCTAATACCTCGCATCTTATCTTCGTGGTCGTTACGCGAAATGTATGGCGGCAGTAGACTGAATCAGCAATCGGCCTCCGGTCTCTAAATTTCCTCAATAGTGACTCGCGAAAAGAGTGTCGCCTTCCCTCCAGGGGTTCTCATTTGAGTTCACGAAGCATTTCCGTAATAGTTGCGTGCTGGTCGAACCTACCGGTAATAACTCTAGCAGCACATTTCTGAACTGCTTCGGTGTCTTAATTCGGCCTGGTGGGAATCCCAAACAGTAGAGCAGCACTCAAGAGTGTCTCGCACTAGCGTTCTATGCAACGTCTCTTTTCATATAATATATGAGCTACGTTTGCCGAAAATTCTCCCCGTAAAACGAAGTGAGCATTCTCTTTCCCGACTGTCAACCTGACGTGCTCATTCCATTTCGTGTCCCTTTGCAGTTTTGCGCCTAGATATTCCTTCTTTCCTGCCTTCCCTGTCCAACGATCCCACTCATGAAACTTCGTCGTAGTAGGATGTCCGGGACAATAGAAAAGGCACAATGACAAGGGTATTTCTTGGTAGCGGATTACTCTGCCGCACTCAAATTTAGTGTCAGATTTTGACGTCGTGGAAGAATAGTTAGTAATTCAACATAATCGCCGAACAAAGTCTGAAGCCCGCATCTCGTGGTCGTGCGGTAGCGTTCTCGCTTCCCACGCCCAGGTTCCCGGGTTCGATTCCCGGCGGGGTCAGGGATTTTCTCTGCCTCGTGATGGCTGGGTGTTGTGTGATGTCCTTAGGTTAGTTAGCTTTAAGTAGTTCTACGTTCTAGGGGACTGATGACCATAGATATTAAGTCCCATAGTGCTCAGAGACATTTGAAAGTCTGAACTGTCGCATTAACCGTGTATTGGTGTTCCCCTGCACTCCTTCGAATTAGCATTCATTCGGACTATCCTCTCTGTGTGCATTGGAATTATCCAGACATTACTGTGTTACTCGCGCTGATAAATTCTCGGCTTACGGCTGTAACTCCATGGAGAAAGAAGCATGCCTGGAACCGTCTGTCCCCAGCCTCGCACGTAAGTGGAATGCGTTGTAGGGACACGAAGTGAGGCTGCCATAACTCGGGACGGGTTCGTTACGGGCGGGATTTAATGAGCTACACCTCGGCTCTGCTCACGTCACCTCAGCACCACGCTAATTCCAAGAACTGTGCAGAGGAGCGGAACAAGACCGCCCCCTGTAGGCTGCATATCTTGGGGATTCCCCTCGGCCACTTGGCGCCGTTTCTTAGCGCTCTCGCCAAGTTGTCAGAGGGTGCTCATTAGACGCGGCCACAGAATCCTCGTATTATTCTTAAGCTTAAGCTTCAGCTTCTTGGTGCCTCTCTTCTTTTGGATACAGTACAACTAGAGACTCATTCCTCAGCTGTTCTCTTCAACATGATACTCTTCTTTATAGATAAAATAGTACTGAAAACTTAAATCCTAGAAAGTTATCTGCTCCATAAATTCGGAAATGTTCATGTAGAATGTACAAAACACAAATGGCTCATAAAAGGCTCATCGCTAGTAGACATGCCATTGGATACGAATATGATAAGGTCACGATAACAAATGGTAAAACTGGACTTGGTCGTAATATTAACGATAAAGTGCCAACATTCAATAATTCGTTGAAGTGCATAGATATATTGCTTTCATTTGTTCCAGTAAAACTCCTCAAACAGTATAACTATACACAGGCGCTTGTTATAGACACGTAATCAAAATTCGGAAAACTAAGGCCTATGATTGCAGTTTTCCAATCCAAATAGATTTGGCTATTGTTTCTCTCTCCAGACAGGTACAATAGTTGATATTAACCTGTGTAGACTAAACTCCTTGTATCCGCCAACAACATGGTGGACGCTGCCGGTACATGTTAGGTCACACCTAGTGAGAGCCACTACCAGCAAAAAACAGTTATGATAAGACTAAAAACACCTCTCGATAAAACATACTTGATTCCAGTCGTTGAAAAGGAAAGGATACGTATACTTAATTTCTTTCAACCGCCTAACCCAGCAAGCAAACTAACAATAAACACAGAATTTGTAAAATCCCTCAAAATTAAGAAATAAACTAACGTTTGATAAAACTGTAACACCGGAAAGATTGAGGTGAATCCATGCAAACTCACAGAGTAAGCGTAGAACACGGAAACAGCAGTCAGTCATCATGGTACCAATCTTTTAGTTCGCAATTTCTAGTCAATACTACGAAATTCTGTGTTTTCGCTGCGTCAGATCTGAGCAAGAACTCAAGCTTCAAAAGATTAACATCATTTCCGTCGTCGGGAAACTACACAGTGCTGAAATAGGATGTGCGCATCTAACGTAGTTTCGTCCCACGCTACTTTCGTTCTGCGTTACTATAGATAGTGTTGTCACCTGAAAATAGGCGGCGATTGTGATTAGAATGCACAAATGTAGGAAATTAGCACTGAAGTAGGCACAGCCTTCACCATCAACATTCTCTGGGGCGGAAATACGGAACGGAAGAGAAATAGACACCTCACACCTAGCATTTTACGGAACTTCATATTAACGGCCCTAGTGATGATACTTATCCACTAAGATACAAAAGAGGTAGTAGTAGAAATTCTCAGGTTAAGCACAACATTTAACAGAGGCAATGGGTGCAATCATCCTGACGCCTCGGACGAGGACCTAGAGTTGAAATTGTCACAAAGAGCGAAAATTTCAGTACCTTTCAGTTACACTCAGACTAAGTTTGCTTTGTGAGTGGCGTTTCAGCGAGTCGAGTGGTAGGTGCCAATTGTAGTCCGTACTGAGCGCCACGCGTTCGCTATGTTGCCTGTTTAATAGGTTTGTGAGGTGCCTTTGGAAGCGTGACAGACAGCAAGCCGGCAACACTGGCCCTCGTCACTACGGTCTTTCAGCCACATCGTAATTTGAATATTTGAGTACGATGTCAAAGGGGTAGGCGATGTTCGGAGCTTTCTCTTTTGCCCCTCCCAGTTCACAATGCTGATATGTTTCTTTGTGTGCCGATTTCCCGCATTTCCACATGCGGATTTCGTCTCCCCTTCCCCATATTACGTCACTCCACCTCCAGCAGGCAGAACGTCACTGCATAAATGGTACACCTTGATTGCGGCAGCAAAAATTGGATGCTGTCCGTACCACATTTTGAGAAAGTCATCGACTGTGTGTACAAATAAATTACACATACTCCTGGCTTTCAAAGTCTCTTTCGAGATGCAATATCTCATAATTAAAATTAAAATAGTCTCCATCTCTGATACTAATGTAAGTTTCCGGGTGTTTTCCCTAGGTTTTAAGGCAAATGCCAAAATTGGAAATCCGCTGCCTCTGCCTCACTGCCAGCTCTCAGGGACTCGAACCTGGAACTTGAGCGGACTCTGCTAGCAAACCACAACGGAGGACTCGCATTCATAGCCCCATTTCCCTCTATATCTCTCTCCTACGTTCCAAACTTCATAAGCCTGCCTTGCGGAGCTAGAACTACCGGAAGAAAATAGTAGTCGGGTGCAAATTTTTGTTCTGCCTAGAAGTTTCAAATCAGTCAACACACTCCTCTGCAGCTTCAAAATTCATTCTGGACCAATCCGCTAAGCTGTCACTAAGTTATTTTTCCGTAATAGCGTCTCTGTCAGGAGTGCTAGTCCCACAAAGTCTGCAGAAAAACTTCTGTGGACTTTATAGTTCACGGGTGAACGGCCGGATGTCACAGTCCGACGGGCACGATATTTCAGAGATCACATTCTCGTCAACGGCAATGAGTGTGTCAACAACCAAGAGCTTGAGCATCTGGAGAAAATATTCGGGAGGAACTGGTACACTGAGCGACAAATCTGGAGCGTCGTACACTGACGGTAGAAGCGACAGAATAGATGAGGAATCTCAGGGGTATGTGACCACTGCGTTTATTCCATTTTGTGGTGCATTATCGGGAACGATAGGACGAATTCTGCGGAAACGACGAGTGAAGAGTGTCTTGCACCCCCCCACCCCCACCCCCACCCCCACCCCCACCCGCCAACGCCACCGCCCCCGCCCCCGACCCCCCTCAGCTGAAACTATCAAGTAGTGCCAAAGACGACCTTGGGCTAGGGTAGTCTGGGGTCAATGAGATCCGCTGCCAATGTAGCATAACACACACGTCAGTGGTGAATACTGTCGATTATTGTTGCCGAGAACACCAACGGAACACAAGAGTGCAGCAGCCTAACAAGTCAGAGTCGCGTAACACTGCCTATGGGAACTACGTGCCGCGGATTATGACCGTACTAAGATACTGACAGAAAAACTAAGTTCTGGGACGGTGTTGTTAAAGAATGTATCGACATTTTCGCAAGGGAACCGCTGATCTATTGTCATATCGGCTACATCGCTAGTAAAAACTGGGAACCTGCACTTAAATAAAAGAGGAAGGATATATCCCATAGTGAACTGGCTTCGAGGGGGTGTGGGAGCAACGGCAGAGGCGCCGACAGCGAATGTCCTTGGGCACGTACCTCGTACTGAGTGATATGTCGGTGGAGGGGGGGCGGTCAATGGAGAGAGCGCAAGGTCGGGAGTGGAGATGGGGCAGGGAGGAGGAGATGATAAAAACCCTGCGCCAGCTTCTAGAGAATTTGTTTACCAGAGCACCTGGTGATGGTACCGTGGTCGCCTGCAGAAATATTGTGCCCGTTGGACGCTGTCGTCCCCTCGCTGTTCACCCGCGAAGTATTTTGTCACGAGTTATACAGGAAGAAGTTGAAGAATCAAAACTCCTCTGGCGTTTGGAAGGTAGGAGGGAGCGGTACTAGTGAGGATGCGAGGATGAACCATGAGTCGTTCTTGAGTAACTGTCTGTAGAGCACTTGCCCTCGAAAAGCAAGGGTCCCAGGTGTGGCACTCAGTTTTAGCCGCCAGTCTGAAATCCGACAATGCATCATCTTGTGAAGATGATGACCGGGCTATTAATTGCATGCTAAAGTTTCTGCCCAAATGTGTTGCTACTTGAGTATGCGCAAATCTATCAACGATGAGCTCTCAAACCAAATGAAAAACTGCAAACAAGGTGCAGTTTGGTTCGCCTGTGATAAAGAGCGAAAACGGTAGAGTTGTAGTTCGTGACGTACATCGGTCACACCGCGACACTTGGGCATCTGCAGACCATGTCGCTAACACGCTCTCACTCAACGACAGTGTTGTTCAAGTACACGCAGGAAGTTAGCGTCGCAGCTGCGGTCTGTCTGACTGTGTTGTTGAGCTGCGTGGTGGAAAAACCCTGGTGTGGTGGAATCTGCCGCATTTGGATGTAAAACGTGCTACCGGTTTGTGCTTATTGTGGGCAGTCCAAACAGAAACTGCTATGTCACGGTTCCCGCCAATGTGCTACCCCTCCTTCGGACAACCGAACCTGTCGTATTATAGCAGGATAATGGCTGGAAATATGTGGCGAAGGATGTGCAAGCTTGCTCGAAAACTATGGGAGAACCACGCCTTCACTGGCCTAAAAGCTCATTTGCGATGTTTATAGAACAGGGTTTGAATATTGTTAGTCGACAACTTACCTGTTACCATCTTGCAACAATCACTGTTGATTTTCTGCTTTTGTGGAACTTAGATGGAGGTGTATTTCTCAGAAATATTTCCCTACCCTCTTCAATTTCTTAACACCACACCGCTCTGACTGCAAAATGAGAGGTGTAACCTCTACCTTGCCTACTTAAGAAGGTGGAAAGACGGTAGTGTAAAGAATATAGTCGTAACCGTCTCCCAATTTCCAGCAGGAAGTCAACTAATTGATGTTAGCTGAAATCGGCCGAGTGGTGCTTGTTAATTCCTGTTGCAATTTTCTGTTACTGCATACGGATCTTAGAGAGAAACTCAAAGCTACAGACTTGGCCCAAAGTAATTTTGAAAACTCAATTGCTTAAAGCTATCGCTCAGTCCCGTTTTGCTGTATTGTTAACGGAGAGTCTGGTTTCGGTTCTGAGAGAGTGGAGGTTCATTGGTGCTCGATAAAAGATCAGATAATTCACTAACCTGTATATCGATCACGCCAATAGCGGACGGCCTTCACGTCAGCACCATCTCAACTCTTTCACGGAAAACTGGGAACAAAGCTGATAATTACAAAAAATTAATACAAAAGGACATGCCGGGACTATTAAGCAAATAAACTCGAAATATATTGATTTAATTATACTTAAAATATTTGCGGTTCTTAAGAGCTAGTAAGATAGACGCGTACATAGCGAAAGCTGAAGGATGAAAGACGATGCGAAACTGCAAGGCATCTCCTTGGTGGCAACAGAAACTATAGGAAGGCTGCAACTTCCTTTATTATCACAGAAAGCCTTACAAGTACTTACTTACATTTGAGGTCTCTCTGTTCCATGCATTTCATATTTCATGAGCATAAAGAAAGCAAAATTTCTTCGAGGTCAAACAAATAAGTGATACTTTAACGCTACATTGAGCTGCATCGAATCCTATGAGTCAGAAATAATGTGCATTTCGATAATAATAATAATGATGTTGATGATAATTATTATTATTATTATTATTATTATTATTATTATTATTATTATTATTTGTTTGTCGCCATGTACCCAAGTTTATTTCACTAACCAGGGATTTCTTCAGACATTTAATGAACTACCACGGAGATCGTGTGGGTCTTGAGAGTGTTTTCTTAGATCCGTTGTAGGTACGTGATCATTAAGTAATAAAAAAAAGTTCAGTAATTTAGCATACTTTTGCATCAGTTTGGGTGAATTTAGACGGAGATGTGACATCGAATTTTTTAAGCGCCTGACAATTAAGACGTAGCTCTACGGTGTTACTTAAAGGAACATGACTAGGGTGAGACACAATGTTTTCGAGGTACTAGATCTTGGCAAGAGCGATTAATGTTAATTTGTGACCTCTAGGTGGCATTATTTTTAGTGTAGTTACGTAGCGAGGCAGCAGCTTCGCAATGAAGTCACTCGCCAGTTTTTAGAA
Organism: Schistocerca gregaria; assembly: GCF_023897955.1. Classification (NCBI taxonomy): domain Eukaryota; kingdom Metazoa; phylum Arthropoda; class Insecta; order Orthoptera; family Acrididae; genus Schistocerca; species Schistocerca gregaria. The sequence goes on along the minus strand of NC_064924.1, from coordinate 313,287,294 downwards.
TCGGCTTCCTACGCCGAATTCCAGGCGCACCGTTATAATGATATGCACGATTGTGAGTGCTGACGCAAATGTGTGGGTATCGTAGCCAAACGTGTGCTGCCGTATATCCGCCACTGAAAAGTGAACCATTCTGTCAGTTCACCGTACATTGCAGCTTTGTCTAGTTCTATGAGAGACTCTTCCACGCATTTGAAGTATCTTCCAAAATCTGCTAGAAACATTCAAAATTCTGCATACGTTGCGCACTTGAGAACATAGCCACCACTATTTTCAGAATCCGAAGGATGTTTATGTCCATATATCACATTCCATTGGCATTTTTATGCGAATTAGTGAATAACAAGCAGCTTTGAGATATTACGCACATTGTACAAAGGTATATAGTCGTTGCTAAATTGTTTCAGCTCCTGTAGTTTACAGACAACGCATGCTCTTCCTTTTAGCAACTGAGTCTGACACCCAAATGAGACGCGAGAAATAGGTTACCTGAAAAAAATCGTCGTGCTTTTGTTAGAAAATGAAATAATTTTATAAACTGCGGTAGACATGGTCGTCTCCGTACGGTAAAAGTTTTTTTTTTCCGTCTTTTCTATTATTGTGCTTCTGAAATCTTGAGTGGTAGTACCCTTTATGTACCAGACAACTTTTTCTAAGTTATCCTCAAATGGTTGATCTCTTCCATCTTCCTTACCTCTTGTTAACAGTTCCATGTCATTTTTGAAGCACTTTTCGTCAGAGTTTTTTAGGTTAAATTTTCCGTGAACTGGAGTTCTATTGGAATAACACAAGGACCAGAGTGTCTGTTGTTCTAGTCACAGGTTTGTGCAGATAGTTCTCTCCGTTTATTAGTGTTTTGTTTATTTTCAGTTTCAGAAAATACATCGACAGGATCCTGACGGTGGATAGATTATTTTAATACGTGGTTGATTTTTTAACTGCAAGCGGTAGTATCCTCCTTTACCACAGGCTTTTTTTTAATTTTTAACCTCTTAAAATTCTACATTAACCAAGGTAGTCTAGAGGAAAAAAATGAAATGTAGAAAATTCGCTCCAATTTCCTCAGCGAAATTATACTAAAATGTACACATTCCATTTCCAGAGAAATCATAAAGACGAAAGACGATTACACATGTCTACGGTATAGCCTACAAAATCCGTATGGAAACAAGTTTTTCACTTACACGTACAGCTGTACCTCGATTGCAAATTATTTCGTTATCCAGTTTTCCTTTTGAATTGGTTCTACAGTCAGAAGCATCAGAACTGTACACAACTGGAACACAAGTAAGCAACAAGTAAAATTCGATATGTGAGCGATTAATCTGTATTTTAGAAATGCTCCCTATTATCTGTGTGATGCAGCATCCATGCCAACGGACTGAGAAAATGGGCCTCCAAGGAAACGAGGCGCTTGTATGTGGTCAGGTATTCATGTTATGGTAAAGCACCTTCGACTAGCCTTTCCCGCGAGCTTCTATGCAACGGTAATTTGGTGCAATAAATATTGTACTTTGTCCTTGTATAAGTGCGTAAACTTCATTATTGGTTAGGGCTACCCTCATATGCTCACAGACGATCAACGGACTTTGTTTGACAGTATGTAGGCAAAATTATCATTATGATTTACAATTTCCCACTTCCTGAAGAAGGATCGAACGAATTTTCAAATGCAAGAAACACGATGTGACGTGAAGTGGTACAGGAAAGTCACAACAACGCCAATCTCGTCGTTCGAATCAGTGTTTTAGTGCGATAATTATCGGTATGCTCAGACAACTGACCATCGAATTCGACAATCCTTAGGTTAACTGCGTTGAAGCAATTTTAAATGTATTATTATTGCTGAATCAAAATGTTACGGCTTGGATAGAAAAGTCTTTCATATACTGTAGTTAGCGTCTTCTCAACAGCAGGGATTTGTGCAGCCCATCTGGAACTTCATAGCCTATATAGAGAAATTTTCTAGATTCATAATGCCACGTAAGTAATAGGTGCAAATACCGCACAGTTGGTTTAAATGGCCATAATAAGATTTTTTCCTTCTCTTATCTTAATTTGTCTAACGTCTAAAAATAGGTTAGAAAAAAAGTGGGGTCTACTGATTTCACTTTTCGTGATATAACCTAAAATTAGATATCAATTGTGAAAGGCCAATGTAGCATAATACTATTTTTGAATCTCCCTGGTATCAAACGTACGTTCCGGACCACGACTCGAACCTAGGACCTGTGTCTCTGAAGGATAGGAGATCAGGTACTGGCGCAAGTAAGGCTGCGGTCTTCAGTCGGTGCTCGGATAGCTTAGTTGGGGGAGCACTTGCCCGCGAACGGTTCGAGTCCCGGAACGACACACAACTTTCATCTGGCAGGGAGTTCCAAATCATTCACGCTGAAATTTTTTTCTGCACCTGTTACATTTTTTACGCAATAGTAAACTTTATGTGTGTTGTAATTCAACAACCTTACAAGGAAAGTAGAGCCGAAGCTCCTGCGAACGTTTGACGATATCATAAAGAATGAATGACGTCGCGTTGGGCTGGTAATCTCCTAGCATTTGCCACAATGAACTGACGTAAAAAACCTTGATACCCAAAACAAAGGGATGGAAGCGGTCTCCATGGAAGTACTCCACTTTGACAAAGAAGCGAACGTCTTGCAATTATTAAGAATTCATACATACTTTACCATAAGCATTTTGTTTTATACATTTAAAACATTATCAGTCGATCGGAATCAGACATTTACAATTTTAGTTTGCTGCTGTATCTTATATACATTTGTTCTCCGCAAATCACCTTAGGGTTTGTGACAGAGGGTATTTTGTGTTCTACTGTCACTGTGGCAAATGTTTCGAGGGAAGAAAGATTGTTGGTAAGCCTCCTTGTTAGCTCGAATATCTCTGATTTCATAGCCTTTGTTGCGATGTAATCATAGGACAGAGTTACATAGGCTGACTCTTCTAGGAGATCGACAGGAAGTGCAAAACGGCTAAGCAGGGATGGCTAGAGGAGTTTCAAACGTAAACCACAGCAGCATGCAGAACGCCTCCCTGGAGGTAGCTGACCATCTACGTGACACTTCCGCGCTTACTCAGTTAACATGTGACGAAACGCGCTGCTTTTGTTTGGCTCTTCTCTACTTCCTGTATCAATCCTATCTGGTATTAATTCCAGACAAACGAGCAAGATTGATGCAGATATCGAATGAAAGTTCTGTAAACTATCTGCTTCCTCTGTTTCAAAAGGTAAGAAAATGTGAATTTTAGTTATTCCACTTTGGAATTCCACCTATAGCTGGAAATATGGTCTCTATGCATATCTTCCATATCGACGCACATGTGCGCTCGCGTGCTCTTGTGTGTGTGTGTGTGTGTGTGTGTGTGTGTGTGTGTGTGTGTGTGTGTGTGTGTGTGTTTTGGGGGATTGGGGGTTCAATTGAACTTTCGTTCCTTCGATCTGTAATCTACCATGTACCCCCCCCCCCCCTCCCCTCCGTCAGTCAAGAAGTTGAGAGACTGGATTAATAAAAAACAGAACAGTTAAGATGATGGTTTTTATGCTAAAGTTCTCCCTCCCTCCTACTTGCCTAAAAGACACAGAAAATAAACAAAACCTTGTAAAACCGTCAGTCCTCCTTTGGGATGTTTTTCAACTCTCGCGTTACATTGGCTTGAATGTGACCTATGTCCTCAAACCGTTGACTCTTCATGTGAATTTCTGCACTTTATCATATTGTGGTAGGTTGTTATTGATAGTACCAAGTCTTGTCACCGCGACGATTTTTTTCAGTAAAAAAATTGTCCGCGTTTTGCACTTCAAGCAAGTCGGCAGGTGTCCACGCGTCGTTTTTGTTCCGGAGACGAGATGTGAGGGACAAACTGTGCCCATTCTTCTTCTCCTCTTCAAAACATTCTGGAGAATGAGTTGAACACTTGCTTTAGATCCATAGCCATCAATAACATTGACACATCCAAGCCTTACGTCCACCACTCACCTGATTGATCTAATGAATGTATGTTGTTCACAACAGTCAGTTCAAGTTGCCTCAGTAGTTACTACACTGACGTCGGTTATAATCCAGAAATAAATTATACTTTGTATACTTACTTACATTGATTTATTTTAATATGTGTGTTGAAACACAAGTGTAAAAATTAATCATCTAAATAGGGAAAGCAGTATGTTGGGGGTGGGGAGGCTAAAGCTTGTAGGCACCTTACTGAATCCGACCCCTGTGCCCTTCACATGAGCTAGGTAATAAAATGGCGTCTTAGTAACTACAATCGCCTAAATAAAAGCCTGTGGCTTACTTGGTTTTGATACACTAATAGAACGATAAGAATATGACAACTGGAAAGAAAGAGAAAGAGAAAGAAAGAGAGAGAGAGAGAGAGAGAGAGAGAGAGAGAGAGAGAGAGAGAGAGATGGCGAGGAAGATTGACGCGTGCTTCCCTCGAAAATTTCTCTCTTTCATACCTCCTTTGTGCTATCACAAATTACACATCCTTGATATCATTTGTACTAAGATCGCAAAACACGCAGGTGCCTATACGCTTCCACAACCCTGAGTGGAATGCACGAGTTCTAATAAATGTTCACCAATCTGCAGTCTTCTATAGTTGTTGTCCACTGCGAAGGAAACACCATGTAGGACGTGAAACCGGTATCTGGAGGCTGTAATAAACTCTTAGCGAGGAAATGACACTGTATGAATAATTAAATTTTCAATTACTCCGTTTGAGGGATGTGACTTGCTTTTTATTAGCAGAACACGAGAAACTGCACAATTATATCTCACTTTACGAATCCTAAATAATTCCCATTCGGCTCACTTCCATATAAAATAAAACAATGATGTCCGTGTTTCCGTAATTATCGTCAAACTCATTTCAATTACATATCCAAATAACCAGGGATGACTAAATTCTTAACCGATACCGATAAAGGCACACAACATGCCTGTATTCCGAGACTGCCGAACCAGCTCTGCTCGTACAGCCGAACAACTTCGCCCACCATCCAAGTTAAGCGCGATCCGAAGATCACAGTCCGCCTTTTCGTTTAGTAGTTATTATTCTGCTGGTAATTAAAGCATACAAAATATTGGATTCATAGCCTGCTATTCAGAAACGCTTTTATATGAAATGTAAGTAAATTCACTGTGTAGTTTTTCTAATATCAATAGCAGAAGTTTATCGTTTTGGCGTGCTGCTTCCGAACACAGCAGCCAATCGAGGAGAAGGACCACAATTTAAGCGGTCTCTCTCACGATACACGAACCGAATAAACCATCTGCGACTGGTACCTCACAACCGGTAGCTCACATCACATTGTTATCTTCCCACTGCTGCCTTCTCAACTGCTGTAAGAGCTTCTAGTAGCTGAATATGATGGCTGCAAAGCCAGAAAAATTACACTGAAGAGTCAAAGAAACTGGTACACCAGCCTAATATCATGTAGGGCCCCCGTGAATACGCAGAAGTGCTGGAACACGACGTGGCATGCACTCGACAAATGTCTTAAGTGCTGCTGGAGAGAAATAACACCATGACTCCTACAGGGCCGTCCACAAATTCGTAAGAGTACGAGGGGTGGAGATCTCTTCTAAACAGCACGTTGCAAAGCATCCCAGGTATGCGCAATAGTGTTCACTTATGGGGAGTTTGACGGCCAGCGGAAGTGTTAAAACCCAGCCACTCTGAAGCAGTTCTGCACGTATGGGGTGTCGCAATGTTCTGCTGGAATTGCTGAAGTCAGGTGTTCAGACAGGATGCTTAAGTACGTGTCAGCTGTCAGAATCGTCTCTAGACACATCAGGACTCCCATATCACCCCAACTGAACATACCCCACGCCATTAAAGTGCCTCCACCATCTTGAACAGACTCCTGCTGACATCCAGGGTCAATGGATTCATACCCGTGCACGTCCATCCGCTCGATACAATTTGAAACGAAACTCGTCCGACCAAGCAACATATTTGCAGTCAACAGTCCAATGACGGTTCCAGGCGAGGAGTAGAGCTGTGGTTCAAATGGCTCTGAGCACTATGGGACTTAACATCTGAGGTCATCAGTCTCCTAGAACTTGGAACTACTTAAACCTAACGAACCTAAGGACATCACACACATCCGTGCTCCAGGCAGGATTGTAACCTCCGACCGTAGCGGTCGCGCGGTTCGAGACTGAAGCGCCTAGAACCACTCGGGCACAGCGGTCGGCCGTAAAGCTTCGTGTCGTGTATTCATCAAGGGCCCACGAGTGCGCGTTCGGCTCCGAAAGCCCATATCGATGATTTTTCGTTGAATACTTCGCACGCTGACGCTTGTAGATAGCTCAGCACTGAAATCTGCAGAAATTTGCGGAAGTGTTGCGCTCGTCACGTTGAACGATTCTCTTCAGTCGTCTTTGTCCCGTTCTTGCAGGATCTTTGTCCGGCGGCAGCGATGCCAGAATTCTGATGTTTTACCGAAAACCTTATATTCACAGTACACGCCTGAAATCATCGTAAGCGAAAACCACACTTCATCGCTACCTCGGAGATCCTGTGTCCCAACGTTTGTGCGCCGACTATAGCACCACATTCGAACTCACATCTTGACAATCTGCCAATGTAGCAGCAGTAACCGATCTGACTACTGCGCCAGACACTTGTCTCATATAGGCGTTGCCGACAGCAGCACCGTATTCTGCCTGTTTACATATTTCTGTATTTGAGTATGCATGCCTATACCAGTTTCTTTGGCGCTTCGGTGTACGAGACATAGTTAATAAATGTTACCGCAAAGTGCTTTCGTCACGGTTTGTCCATATGGATTTTTAGCGTCATTGTGATCTCTTGCCGTCAGACTGTAAAGGCCCTAGCACGAGACGACGTTGAGGATAAAAGTAATATCACTTTCCGCTCTCATTTTCGCGGTTGGGATGTGTGAAGCGATTGCTGTCACACGCCGTTCGGTATGACGACGGTGGCTTCCGGCGTAGCATCGCGGTGTGTTAGCCGCAGCGCTATTTCGGTGCCTGGGTATCCGGTGCGACGAGCTACCAGAGGCACGCGCCTGCCTCCACCTCGAACGGCGGGGTATCTACCGCCAGTCATTTGTCTCTCCTGAAGCACCCTCCCGCCAAGTGTTGCGATGATTTGTGTACCCCATTCATAAATACACGAGACCAGTTTCCAGACACGTTTAATATCTTAAAGTGAAGGAGAGCTCAGAACGCAGTCGTGTATCTGTTCCACGCAGGTTTTCCAATGCCGTCATGTGTTCGGTGATATTGTGCTTGATACTACAATAAAACTCTTCTTGCATTGCAGAAGTAATGTCTTTGTCAAATATTCGCCCTGTAGCTTAATGTATTAATTCTACAACTTTGCTTCCACAGTTCCGCAATAGATGCCAGCAGCGGCAAGTGGTGGTGCAGGTGGTAGGCTGTAAACGTCATACAATAAGATTAGGCGTTCGTAAACAAAGCGCCATCAAAATTTTGGTCGATTTGAAATTGCATCATAAAGTTGTTCTCGACTGAATATGTCAGTTGACGAGTCCAGTTGTCATTTGCGGGAAGTTTTAATTTTCTTCTTCAACATGAAGAAAATATTGGGTAAGACCTATGGTGAGGCAGCTGTTAGTGAAATAACGTGCTCAGAATGGTTTCAACGCGTAAAGAACGGTGATTTTTGACGTCGCAGACCGGTTTGGCGTTGGAAGAGAGAAGCCAACCGAAACAATCATAAGATACTTGTTTTGTAAATTAAACTGCCTTTTGCTGCTGCTATTTAGTTTATTTCTCCCATACGCCTTTTCTTGTTTTAAGGCATCATCAGTGGGATCTACAAAGATACATTTTTGTTTAGTTTTAGATTTAGAAATCATAAGAGATCGTTATCGAAGGCAGTTGATGCGTTTGAGCCGAGCACTGAAAGACAATCGGCCACATAGGCATGAAAATGTGATGTTCCAGTGTGACAATGCTGGACTACATTTCGCAAAACCCATGGAAAGAGACTCGGAAATGCGAAGTCCTACACAGAGACGTATTCTCTACACTTTGCTGCCTCTGACTACCACCTTTTTCATTAATGGCCCACGGCCAGGCTGAGCAGCGTTTCCGGTCATATGAAAAAGTGCGGAACTGAATCGATTCATGGGTCTCCTCAAAAGACGACCAATTCTTCCGCCACGGGATTATATGATGCTCTAACGACGGCGGTAAGTAGTGGCCAGCGACGGCCAATATTTTGAATCGCGAGGTTTTTCTAAGTTTTTCATAATAAGACCTCAAACTTCAAGAAAAAAACGCCAGAAGCAAAGTTGTAGATTCAATAATTAGTCGGGGTATGATGTTTAAGGTACGAAATTGGTTCATTGTAGCAACAAGTGCCGTCTGCAAGGATGCACATTAATAGAAAAACTCTGTTAAAAAATCTCCGGAAAAATATTAAATTAATGTTTGGTATAGATCATTATATCGTCTCTAAGCATTTCAGTTTTTTTTTAATTAGAGCCGGATTAAAGTTAACTTTCTAAACGAATGAAGTTTTCTAGTTTGGGAAATGATTTCAAACTTACCACATCGTGTTTCGAAAATTACTGATCTCACTAAGGTTTTTTTTTTACTATCAAAATACTGTGTAGGCCAAAAGTCAAAGCCAGCCAGTGTGGCCGAGCGGTTCTAGGCGCTACAGTCTGGAACCGCGTGACCGCTACGGTCGCAGGTTCGAATCCTGCCTGGGGCATGGATGTGTGTGATGTCCTTAGGTTAGTTAGGGTTAAGTAGTAAGTTCTAGGGGACTGATGACCTCAAAAGTTAAGTTCCATAGTGCTCAGAGCCATTTGAACCAACCAAAAGTCACGAAATGGTTATAACTGTAAATAACATTTTTAACGTTTCAGAGATCATCATTTCCGTCCTTGACTACATAAATTACTTACTTCACTATTTCTGTTTCGGCTTTAGTATATTATCAAGTGTTACTGCAAACGATTTTGCTTTAGCTCAAATCAGGCTTCAAAATCCTACGAACTGTAGACATTTCAACGTCGGAACTACAGTGAAAAGGCTTAGTTCCCACAACGACATGTATACATATCGGATGATTTTAAAATCTGACATGTGATGATACAAAATACTTTGCAGTGACTGTTGATAATGGACCCAGGGCCAAAGCTGCAATAGTGAGGCAACGGAGAATATAACGTCCTTTAAAAAATTCTAAATTCTCACGAGTTCCCATTGAAATGATGCTGAATATGTCCATGCTCGATCTCCTATCCTTTCTCTGCCATAATCTGAAACAAAAGGAAGAAGAAAAGAATGAAGTTACTCAGTTACAGCTCCTTCGTGACCTTTTGCCCTCCCTGTACTTCGATCTACATCGGATCTAGCCTAAGTTTCGTATCGTATTGTGTTTGCTACGTGTAAGCTACGGAAAGCGGTTCTTTTCTTTAAATTTTGTCGTTAAGCAGCTCCTAACAATTAATTCTGTCTTCTACAAAAAAGGTTGTAAACAGGTATGGTATAGATAGCTACAGTATAAGTTCCGTAGTTGACAACCGGTGGGGCTCAATGGCTTGCACTGTAGCAAGACAATGGGAGACGAAGATGCGTCTCCCTTTCGTGTACTGCTTGGCAGAGCATCCCAACACTCTCGTAAGATAACTAACTTAAATCGGACTACAGTGACTTATTGAGGCTCGAAACACGTCAATTCATTAACTGTTCAAGGGAAAAGTTGTACCTGCACCAATGTTAAGAAACCACTTTCTAAATTCTCAGTATACTTTAACAGTGGAGATCACAGATACCTCTATGGGGATAATACGGGTCAAGGCAAAAGAATTCTATAATAAATATTGTTTAGGATTTTCTAAGTCTTCAGGAAGTTGGGCTAAACTGGAAGTCTTAAAATGATAACTTCTCATCTGATACATTGCCCCAGATTGTTCGTACACTTGGCCCTAAACTCACAACCTAAAAATCAATTGCCTTCAATTAAGATCTAATTACATTGCTTGGTAAAATAACTTGTTAGTGGCTGTAAGTGTAATGTTGTTTATTAATGGTGTGATTGGCTGTTAACATACCTGTACTCATTTTATTCACCCACTGCGGGCACTTAATAACCGAAAGTGTCACAGTAGACGAATCACTATTTCAAACTGACTGATTTAAAAGGAAACTGCAGCACAGAACTACTTAGCCTAAGGATGCTTAGAATAATTGAATTGTGGGAAATTCTCCGCATGTTCCAGACATATTTTCGACTGGAACAGCGGCCAGGACAATCTAAAAAAATTATTTGCATTAGTCTAAATTTAAACTTTTATTTTGTTGAATAACTGCCGTTTCCCGTATCAAGTACTATCACGTCAGTCGTAAAACTCGCTTATCCAAGTAGTTATGCCTTAATACTCAGACATACCTTAGTAAGGTAATTTGAAGACTGCGTCTCAGACCAAAACTGGTAGTCATTTGACACAAAAATACGACTGTAGACAACAGCAAATAATGTGTTCGCCAAATCGTTTTGCGATTTAACTAGCATTGCGCTCTCATTTAAATATATGGCCGAAAGAGTCCGCCTACAGGAATTGTGAATCAAACCCTGTCGCCAAGGACCGCGTGCCACAAAGAGCGCAGATTCACCACGAGATGGGGAAACTCAGAGGCGTCTATTGTCTACTGAGGCCTAAGCGCTGTAGTATGCGAGTGAAACAGACGAGAACCTATGTCATAGGTAAACCCAGTAGAAGGCTTTCGTGGACACGTAGAGACGTAGCAGTGTTAAATATGGCGGAGTTAAGATCGAACATAAAGGGAAACATTTATAAAAACTATTTAATTCTGTAGTAATGCAGGGAATCAAGCTACAGTAATTTTAATCGGCCATGTTCCATAAATTTTCATGGTGATCCCAATAAAACTTGAATATTGATCATATCTATATTAGTTTAGGATTGACTGTTAAAGTGAAATTCACAAGTTTTGTAACAAAAGCCTCAATGCTAAAATCTGAATGCTTTAGTCGATCTTATCCATCGACATTTCATATAGAAGCGCATCATTAAAGTGACTAATGTTGCAAATATCAACTCTGTAACTTCATTTGTTAAAAAGATATAGTAAATTTAAATTAGGAGTACTTCCAGTTCAGCATCAGATCATTATTTCCTTCACAGAAAACACATTGGACGATGACACCATGACACCATGACACCTTATTGAATCATTAGGCAATAGAATATTTGTTGTAAAGTTTAGTGCATAATACTTTTGTTGTTTGTTTATTTATTTATTTATCAGAAAGCACATTGGTGCAAGGCTACTGGCCGTAGCATTCAAAGCTAAGAAGGAAATTGTATTGGTTTTATGTAAAAGAATTTAACGTTTATTATGTAATGGATATTATTGTTACTTTATTTAGAACGTGAAAGTGGTCAAGCTTTGATTATTTGAATATGTTAAAATGTAAAATAATGTAGAATAAGCTGTAGCCAATCAGATGGACGGCCTCAGGAAAGAGAACTGCACAAGTCAGTTCAGCGAAGATGTTCGGCGCGCGGGAAAACGCGGCCGGGGACGGGCAGAGACACGGCTGGTTGTTCAAAAATGGTTCAAATGGCTCTGAGCACTATGGGACTTAACATCTGTGGTCATCAGTCACCTAGAACTTAGAACTACTAAAACCTAACTAACCTAAGGACATCACACACATCCATGCCCGAGGCAGGATTCGAACCTGCGACCGTAGCAGCAGCGCGGTTCCGGACTGAGCGCCTAGAACCGCGAGACCACCGCGGCCGGCCACGGCTGGTGGAGACGCGAAGGCGGACAGTTCGGCTGGAGACACCAAAGTAAACAGTTCGGATTGAGACGCGAGAGCGGACAGTCGGTCTTTAGGCAGCTACGAAGTGAGACGACTTAGAAAATTTCGCGTTGTGTGTTATCACGGCGCTTAGTCTCTGAGCGGTGAGCAGCTGCACGCCTGGTGTGAACTCTTCACTTTTCGCTGTGAGATTGTGAATGATCTCACTGTGTCAAATGGATACGCGCTCGAGTGTAAAAGTAACTCTAAATACGACCACTTGAGCAATTAGTTTGCTTTCTGAATAAACATTATTCTAACCAAATCGCAACTGTGTGGCCTACGTCATTTATGGGCCGTTAATTTAGTCCCCGATATTATTATTACTACTGTTACTATATGTTATGCTGACTTTGTATTTCGCGAACTTGTCATCAGCCAGACAATTTAACCAAAGGGTGACAAGTGCGTGATTTATGGCGTCTAATGCGACACGTGCAGTTCAACCCCTAGACGAGTTTGAGCAAGACATTTCAACGAAGAGGAACCGCATGTGCGTCCAAACATTTCTGAGATGTTAGCTCGCAGTTTGTTTCCTTTATTAAAAGCATGACTTTTGCTTTAATGTGTATATAGTCGGAAGCCGAGGTACCAAAAGATTTTTCATATTACCACCGCCAAATAAGAGCCCACAGCAGTGCCAATAAAAGAAACTTCGCTCTGCCAATTAACTTCCACTGTAAAACTTCCGGCGGTATAAACTGTCCAAAAGACAGTTGCGAAGCATCCTTCGTATACCAGTGCCTTCCGTACGACCTCTGGAGACACACTGGTTGTGTTGTTCCTCGGAATACATGTACACCATACTTGGAGATAATGTAATAAATGGCAATGTTCTGGAAAAAGATAATAAATTTGCAGGCAAATGAAAAATATTGCTTTCCTGAGATGTAATGTTCAAGAATATTACTCCTTGAATTCTTCGACAAATAAGTGCTGAAATATAAAAACACTCAGACTCGTTTATCTCAGACCAGGGGACCTTTGCGAAACTTTTGCACTTTTATAGTTCTAAATAATGACTATATTTGGAATAAGTGTAGTGACTGGGTTAAAGGTAGTTGCGGGAATGAAGAGAAAACAATTTTACAAACAAACCGAACGACGTGAAACAATCTTGAATTCATGATACATCCATGTGTCCATAAATGTTTTGCATTCAGAATGTTCGTCCTGGTTTTTTAAGATGGGCAGGGATCAGGTACTCTCAGTAGGGCCACGTAACCTATAACTTTTTCTCTACAAAAATTTTCAGGTCCAGTAAGCACGTTAGACCGTTGTAGCAAGAGATAAATCACAGTTCAACGCGACAATGAAAAATAAGTTTGTCATTTGAGAAAGTATATTCGTTCGGAAAAGTCAACTTGTACGACGGACAGAGATAATGGATTACCGCAGTGGTCACGGTTATTATCTGTGGCAAAGCTGTATGCAAATTATCCAGTTAATAAGTGCTTTAAAACAAGTAGACAGGTATTCGTAATAATATAATATGAAAAGGGAGATACGGAAAGGGAATCTATTATTTGAGGTTAATAAACTAGCCGAATAAAATACAGGTATGAAGCTGTGCTTCCATGATGCCCTTTTGCCTCTGATAAAGTCTCTTTCATGTTAAAACTGTCCACAAATAGTAAGTTTTTGCGCAAAATCGTATGCACTGTCAGAAGCCGGATAATAAAAGTTTGCAATGCTACCTCATTCATCCTTGCACGATTAATATGCGTTGAGAAAAATTGATGTTGACTTCAAAAATATGTGGCTTTTATAAATTTGTTACACAAATGCAACCTGTAATTGCGCAAAAGGTAAATAACTTACACAAATGTCTGATACAGCGCTCAGTGCAGTATATCTTAAAGCTCTATTTACAAATGTTCAATGTAACTGTCTTTTGTAACACGATAAATGTTCCACGAGTAAGTAGTTTCCTGCAAATTGTGGTCTCTGTTGTCGCAGCTCGTAACGTTTCCCGGAGCCGGAGGAACAACCTCTCTGTCTTTAATGTGACGCTATACGTAGAAGTCCACTGGGGTTAACTCAGGTGACTGTGATGGCCATAATATTGTTCCACCACGTCCGATCCAGTACGGAATGCACCCATGGAGGTACATACAACTTCATGGTGATAATGTGGTGGCGCGCCATCTTTCTGTAAAATAAATTCTGTTGTAATAGCTTGAAGTAATGTTAAAGTATGTTCAGATACGATATGATTGTTACAGTTGACATGCCAAAAAGGGCCGTTAATCTAGTTGCAGCTTACTGCAGAAAAAACATTTACCTTAGGCGAGTCGATTACGTGACATTGTTCCTACTCACCCCTTATCAGAACGTTATGCCTATTAACTTTACCGCAGGTACTGAAGGTGGCTTCGTCATCAGTGACAAGTTTAATCAGTGACAAGTTTAATAAGAGAATCGTCTTCCACCTGCATTTTGTTATGCATCTCTGCACAAAACTCAACTCGTTTTTGTCACATTCTCTTAAGGTTAGCAACAACTTCTATTTGTAGGGTTTGAATGACAGGCGTTTCCATCATACGTTTCACAGTGTAACACGAAGTATATTCGGTTCGAACCTGGCAGCTTTTATTGATTTACCGAGAATACGAATGTAAGACTAGATCTTCTGCAACAGCTACATCGGAGACTGCTGGCCGTCCCTAACCTGGCGTCTTCTGTGACAACAAGCCAGTTTCGGTGAAACGAGTGTACCAGTTAATAACAGCTAGTGTTTAAGGTGGTGGCTTCCTGAATTGTTTCTGAACTGTAGCACCGGATTTGGATTAACGAAACCATAAACACACTCTGCACCGTCACACGACTCCATGATGTCTATTGGAGTAACTCATTCGAGCGTGTCAACTAGCGGGAATGTCAAACCTAACAGATTACGCGGGAATAAAATATGAAAGTTACACTGCATTCAGTAGCTTATCAAACATTTATGTAAGTTACTTACGCTTCCCGCAATTACGGGATTCTTTTGTGTAACTAATTTATAAACACGCTGTATATGATCTTCTGCAACGTAAAGTTCGAATGTTACTTAAACTAGTTGTTGGATTTAATTCAGTTGTTAGATGTAAAGACAACCAAGGAGTAAGAACAAGAAAGGGTATAATTAGGAGTAGTAGAGAAGGAATTGGAGAAAATGACGAGACACTGAGAGGACAACGGTCAGTTAGTATTGGTGGCCGCGCGCTGCGGGAGACGGCACGTGGAGACCCCAGCCCCACACAAGCACTGCCCCGCCACCCCGTGACTTATGTCCCAGCATTCCAGCAGCGGGCCGCCTCTTATGACGTCTCATTATTCAGCGCTCCTGGGCATTGCCCTTTCGTCCTGACGAAACCAATTCAGCGAACTTCACAGCTACGTGACTATACCTCGAGCAATAAATGCAATTTAATGAACACAGACCCTACAGTAAAATGGTATCATTAAATTTTTGTTGTTGTGGTTTTCAGTCCGAAGAAGTTTGTCGCAGCTCTACATGCTAGTCCATCCTGTGAAAGCCTCTTAAAATGTCCATAACTGCTGCTGCAATCTCTCTCTCCATTTCAAAATGCTTGTTGTATTGAAACCTTGATCTCTCTCTTCAGTTTTTACCCTCCCTTCCCCCCAAACCTCCCCCATGAATACTACCTAACGTTACCAAATTAACTATTCCTTGACACCTCATAGCATTTCCTGTTAACAAAACTCTTTTAGTGGCCTTCAGTAACGGAGTATCCACAGAATATTATTTACACTCTTCTCTTTTGTATGTGATGCACAGGCAGGGCTGAATCATAGCTTGATAGCAACAACTATTTTCGTCGATTTAACAAACAAACAAAAAATTGGTTGTGTCGGTCATACAGTATTTTAGCAACAAGTTGGAATATCATGGGAATGGGGAAAGAGCTCAACAAGGTTAATTTCATAACTGGAAAGTAGGAAGTAGACGATAGCCCTGCCGGCTGGGGTGGCCGAGCGGATCTAGGCGCTACAGTTTGGGACCGCGCGACCGCTACGGTTGCAGGTTCGAATCCTGCCTCGGGCATGGGTGTGTGTGATGTCCTTAGCTTGGTTAGGTTTAAGTAGTTCTAAGTTCTAGGGGACTAATGACCTCAGAAGTTAAGTCCAATAGTACTCAGAGCTATTTGAAACATTTGAACGATAGCCCTTCAGTGCCCATTCAACAATCAGTGAAGAGGTCGAATCTGACTCGGATAGTGGTAATAAGGAGGTGGGGGGGGGGAGAAGAGAGTGATGCCAAGTAGCTCTGTTCCGGATCCATTGCATTTCCTCATATATATCACTGATTCACCACTACACATAACATACGATTTTTTTAAAAAAATCTCTATTCAGATTATACAACTGCTGTTGTGAGAGATTTTGAAGTAATATAAGTGGTGTATGTACGAGGGGCGTTGAATAACTAATGCAACACTTTTTTTTTTCTCGACCAACTTCGGTTGAAAAAGAGCAGAATTTTCTGTGGGAAAGCCTGGAATAGCCGTTCGTCAGCTCCTACAGTCCCTTTAAGTTCAGGTATCGCGCGATGATATACGTAGCCTTTCAAAATGGCGTCTGTGAAGGAGGTGCGTTGGAAGCACAGCTGTCACAGAGCTTCGCAGATAGTCTTAGGCGCTTGCAGAATGTCTACGGAGACCTGGTAGGGAATAAAAGTGCTGTTAGTTTTTGGGTGAACCGTCCGTCGTCATCACAACAATGTCGTGCAAACCTGTCCGATATCGAGCGTGCCGGCCGGTCGCACATAACTTCGAACCTGGAACGAAACAGCAATCTATGGAGAAGCGCTGCACCACGTCTCCTGTGAAGAAGTTCAGTGCCACACATTCGGCCCGTAAAGTCATGAGAAAGGTCATCTGGGAATCTCGGAGGGTTATTCTGTATGATGTCCTCCCTCTTGGTGCAACGAACAACTCTGAAGTGTACTGTAGAAACCAAATTCTCCACGACAACGAAAGTCCTCAAACAATTCTGAGACCCTATAGAAGCTCAGAGAGCGTCACTGGAATGTTCTCGCCCCCATTCAAAATATAGCGTGGATCTTGGACCTACCGACTTCCATCTGTTTGGCCGAATGAAGAATGCACTCGGTGGAAACAGTATTGGACGGTGGAGAGGAGACGATGGGTCCAACGTCGACGAGTAGAGTGGTACCATGCAGGCACTCAGGCCCTGCCAGTGAAGTGGTGTAAGGTCGTCGCATTGGTTAGAGATTATCTTGAAGGAGGGCTTTATAGCCAAAAGAGTGGGGAATAATCTGGGATTTGGAATCCTGAATAAAACTAACCTGCTTTCACAAAAAAGTGTTGCATTACGTACTGAATTCCCCTCGTAATAGGTCAGTAACCAACTTCAGAGCTTGACATGGAACAGATTAATGTTTAATTATAACAAAACCCAGCGCATACTGTTCCTGACGAAGAATTCTTCTAAAAGCGAAAATTTGAAAGTGATCAGTCAGTCAGCAAAGTCTACCATTCTAAATATCCTTAAGTCTGAAGGTGGATGGAAGGCTTTCCCGGAAGCGTCACGTTCCGATCTTGTGCAGAAACTGAATGCTGCTATCTTCACTGCAAAAATGATCACCACTATCTCTGACAGTGAAACATGAAGGCTTGTTTATTTAGCTTACTTTCACGTTATCTCGTATGGTGTTAAATTTTGGGGCGTGGCTGTACGGTCACCAACAGTATCCTTAGGCCAGAGACCAGGAGTCAGCCTGACCTGTGGTGTCAGTTCGCGAACTTCGTGTAGGCTGTTGTTCATGTTTCTTGGAATTCTGACTCTGTCGTCTCCGTGCATGTATTCCTTCCGTCTTGGGATTTGTTGTTCAAACATAGACCCATTCAGAAGAAACTGCAACATTCATTCAGTGAAAACTAGACAGAAAAACGAAACATACTTTATATAACACCGTCTAAAGCGGTGTACAGAAATTTGTGTACTTTCCAGCAGATTTTGTTTTAAATAGGCTACCATCAAAGATTAAAACAATTGTGTGACTAACCCAAAGAATACAGATCCTGAATCAAAAGTTTGTGTTGTATTCCTGTTCTGTACAGGTGTTACAGGCAGTAGTTAAGAAAGTTTCTGTGTAATGCGTAAACTTGTGCGCGCGGACCGTGACAAGGCGCCTTAGACGACGCGCCTGGGAGGGGGAAGTCAATGAAACTTGAGATTGAAAATTCGGCCGCGAATACTGAAATGGTGAGAAACGCTGGCATAGTAGATTGTTTCCAGAATGAATTTTCCGATTGTAGCCGAGAGTGCGCTGATACAGAGCATTCTGGCAGATTCAGACAATGAGGATGCGTTGTGAGTCGTACCTTCATAGGTTAGTCGGTAGGAAATAGCCCGCGAGAGGCAAAGGTGTTTTGTGTTAGAGTCCCGGTCCGACACACAGTTCTAATGTGCGAGGAATTTTCAAGAAATGGTGCAAATGGCTCTGAGCACGATGGGACTTAACGTCTGAAGTAATCAGTTCCCTATAACTTAGAACTACTTAAACCTAACTAACCTAAGGACATCACACACATCCATGCCCGAGGCAGGATTCGAACCTGCGAGCGTAGCAGTCGCGCGGTCCGGGATTGAAGCACCTAGAACCGATCGGCCACCGCGGCCGGCAGGAATTTTCAAATAAGCACACACACAGATGCAGAGCGGAAATTTATTCGGGGAACAAATATTATTGCGGCTTAGTAGTGCCTGCATTACGTTATGTTGCGGTAAAGAACTGGTTATCGATTCATACCCAAAACAAAAACAAAATTCCTTTAGCTGTACATCGTGTTAGGGGAATTTCGGTTGTTGGGATTATTGTGCTGCTGGAGAAAATGCTCCCTTAGAAACAAAGCGCAGTGGCGTCGTTGCTAGAGCGCTTGTTTACCAGAGAAGCAGGTGGTCAAAGGCTGTGAGCACGCGAGCGCGTCGGCGCATTGTCCGCGCAGGACGCGGCACAGCTGTGTTTGCTGTTCTCATACTACCTGCCCGTGACATCACGCCAGCCGCCGTGGACCGCAAGGCGGCCCCTACCGCTTCTCGGAAGCCGCGCCGCGCGCACTCGGCCTGCAAAGTGTCACGTTCTGCTGCACCGGGATATGCACTTGGCCCTTGCGTCATCCAGGGCCATATTTCGACTGCAATCCTCCCCCGGGGGAGAACTGTTCGCCCTTGTAATGTAGTTGCCTGGAATCAGTTGGTGAAAGCAGTCTTCATCAGTAAAATTTGAGCATCCACGCAGAAAACCATATCGACACTAATTCTGATCAGAAAGCAGTGCAGCCGCACGGGATTAGACGAGCGGTTTGAGGCGCTGCAGTCATGGACTGTGCGGCTGGTCCCGGCGGAGGTTCGAGTCCTCCCTCGGGCAAGGGTGTGTGTGTGTGTGTTTGTCCTTAAGATAATTTAGGCTAAGTAGTGTGTAAGCTTAGGGACTGATGACATTAGCAGTTAAGTCCTATAATATTTCACACACATTTCAACATTTTTGAAAGCAGTGCACTAGTATTCTGCACTAAATTCCAAACATTTCATAATTTATAAAGTGGCATTGGCGATACAGGCACTGTAGTTAATACAAGTGGCGTTCAATAAATAATGGTTGGTTGGTTGGTTGGTTGGTTGGTTGTTTGGGGTAAGAGACCAAACAGCGAGGTTATCGATTTGTAGGATTAGGGAAGGATGGGGAAGGAAGTCGGTCGTGGCCTTTGAAAGAAACCATCCCTGCATTTGCCTCGAGTCATTTAGGGAAATCACGGAAAACCTAAATCAGGATGGCCGGACACGGGATTGAACCGTCGTCCTTCCGAATGCGAGTCCAGCAATAAATAACACTTTTTTCTGCAGGTAGGTTGTTTTTGTCACTATTCCAGTACACTGTTACATTTCCCACTCTTTTGGCTACAAAATACTGTTTTCCAACATAATCTCCGTTCCGTGCGACAGCCTTACGACACCTTCCTGGGAGGGCCTGTATGACCGCATGGTACCACTCTACGGGCCGATGTTGGAGCCAACGCTTTGCTGCTTTAATAAACTCCCCATCACCCACGTACTGCCTCCAGCCGAGTGCATCCTTCACTCGGCCAAGCAGGTGGAAGTCGGAAGGTGGGAGATCCAGGCTGCAGGGTGGATGAGGAATGATAACCCAATGAAGTAGTGTGAGCTGCCCTCGCATGAGCAAACTTGTCATGTCGGAGAAGTTCACGTGCCTTTTTGTTGTAACGAACACGCTGAAGTCGTTTCTTCAACATACTCAGGGCAGCTCAATACATATCAGAGTTGACCGTTGCTTCATGAGGGAGAACAGCAAACAGAAAAAGATCCAGAAGACGTTTGCTATGACTTTTTAGGTGCAGCTCTGAACTTTTTCTTCGGAGGAGAGGTGGATTGCCGTTTACTTTGTGGCTCGAAGTGATGATCCAGTGTTTCATCACCTGTGACGACGTATGACAAAAAATTGCCACAATCAGCACGTAACGCACTAGTAATTCCGCACAGATAGTCCTTCGTTGCTCTTTACGGCCTTCTGTTAGGGGACGAGAAATCCAGAGGGCACACGAATTTCATTAAACCAGCCGATAGACCATTATCAACAGAAACGTTCAGTTGTGCAGCGTGGTGTTTCATTGTGACACATCGATCACCTCAGATAAGAGTGTCTGCACTTCGCAATATTGCAGGAGTCGCAGGTTTGTGCGTCCGACCGGCACCCCTGAAATCACAGGTTTGCGCAACCATTTTGGAATGATGATATTCCTCGCCGAACGATTCACCGTGCTTTTATTCAGTGCCACTTCTCCGCAGGCAGTCTGCAGGCTCCCACGATGCTGTGGCTTTACACCAAAGTAAACTCATTGACAGCTTGGAGCGCGAAACCCATTACAGACGTTATTTTGAAGGCTACGTGTAGCTCTCCCACTTGATGAAACTATAGTGGCCGAAGCGCAAACATTCCACGATATCCCACAACAAATTCTGCGTTTTAAACGGAAACTTACCAAGGAAAAAAGATGTTGCATTGCTTACAGAACAATTTCGCTGAACTGCAAGTCCACGTGTACAGTTTCATAGCTACAGCCAAGACTGGTGAGCAGAGATAAGTTTTGTTGCGATGAACACAATATTAGTTAGTGTTATAATTAACTGTTTTATTACGAGCCACCTCATCGAGAAAAGAAGTCTGACACAACAGAGAGTATCTTATGTTAGTGCAAACTTGGAAGTATGAGCCCAATTTGTACTATCACGTTGCATCGCCACTTGCCTGGCTCCATGCACTCATTCAGCTGTGAAGGTTGTCATAAACTTGTTGAATCATCTCCTGTGCAAGCAGGCCCACAGCATTTGTGACTGGTCCTTATCTCCTGGGACTGATGCTGGGACACATTTGACGCCCCAGCTGGTCCAACACTCCTTGTATCCGATACAGATCTGTAGCCAAACGTCTCGCGAACAGTTTGTATAGACACGTGCCATGTATGAACGTGCATTGTCGTGTTGAAAACTGGCACTACGATACTGTAGCACGAGAGGTAACACAGGAGGGCGCAAGATATCTATGACGTGCCATTGTGCCGTCAGTGTCCTCAGCTGCTACCAGCAGTGACGTCGACTCATACTCGACTGTGCTGTCTAAAATATTGGAAGAACGGTACCTCTCGCCAGGTCGGTGTCATACTCGCCGACGATCGTCATCCGGGGAAGCGCTGAACTGCAATAGATCGATGGACACAGTGTGACGCCATTCATCAGCACCACAACAAACACAGGCGTTTGTGTTGCTGTATTAATGGAAGCCTATGCATAGTCGGTCTAGCTGCTTCTAGTCTGCGACCATAAGAAAGAATCTAGCATGGAGTCCATTACCTGTTCTCGGAATCAAGGCGCAGATGCTTGGTGCACAATGCAGCGATCTTCGCTTGAGGCGCTCAGACATTGCCGACAGAAATTGAGGATGAGTGTGCCTGCCCTGAAGTTACCATGCTGTCCAGCATCGGGCCACTGTCATTTCCGAAAGACCCACGAATCTGTACATAGCACGATTCGATCACTGAGACCCATAATGAGCCCTCTTTCAAAATCGTGTCCTCTACTGATCATTGAGCATCTGTTTTTGCTCACGTTTGTTAAATACACTACCAGGCCTGGGAACAGCATTATACTCAGACGCCACTAGTGAACTCTGATTGGTCGTACTGTCACAGAGAATCGTAAATCTAATCATTCAAATACTCAACAGTGGTGTGTATGTATAGGAAGTTAGACTGACATCCGATCATGTCTTCTGCGTGCTTTCCTTTTAATTCCTACAGTCATAAATATCTCTCTCCAGCGGCTACCTCTCATTTACATAAATACTCTACTAAACAGAGTACACTGCATTTTACCACTGACTGGTACTGTACCTCTATTGTAATGTGAAGTTTATTACAATCGATAGTGCCTCGATCGTACAGCATCTTCTGTGGTAATTTTAATATTGAAATAGTCCTAGGTTGCAGGAAGCTCTTTGTTGACTCAAACACGACGCGTTTCTTCCGGACAGAGCATCATCAGTATATCTCATGCAATATAGGACATCAGTCATAGCAGCGCAAAGTGAGACCACGCTCAAAAACTGTAAACAACGTCCCAGGATAACTGCTGGTGGCCGATCCGCGCTCATATAGTTTATAGACAGTATTGATACACTGTGTGAGCACGGATAGACCACCAACAATTTGCCCGGGACCACGTTTAAAGTTTTTGAGCGTGGCGTCATTTGCGCTGCTATATCTAATGACTCACATTGCCCAAGATAAACTAACGCTGTCCTAGTAGAGTGAAAAGCGGCAATAGAATCGATCCGTAGTCCGCAGCAGGTACTGGTTCTCTGATGTCCTTCAATAATCTTTTGCGAAAAGGTAGCTGCAACAGACTCATCCAATAAGCACTAATCGGCCAATCGCTTTACCTACAGTTGACATTAATGTTCCTTACATTTCACGTCGCAATGCTGTGTAACAATCGATGAGCAAAAAGTTAATTTCTTTGAAACGTTACGGGGATGTTTCTCCTTCCACATTAACAGAATTTTATCTACTTTTGAACTTTTAAAGCAAAATGCCTTTATTTGCATCCAAATAAAAAAAGTGTCTGTCACTGCTATCTCATCAGCACACATTATCACATTGCTGACCACCTATGTTTCCAATTCCCTCATCGCCTCCCTCCCCCCCCCCCCCCCTCTCTCTCTCTCTCTCTCTCTCTCTCTCTCTCTCTCTCTCTCTCTCTCTCTCTCTCTCTCTCTCTCTCTCCACACCCCCCCCCCCCCTCTCTTTCTGGCGTACAACAGCTATTACGTGTAAGGCATCGGATAACAACAAACAAACAGAAAAATTCTTCCAAAATATTTGTGCCGCCTGCACTAGAATATTATTCTGAAGTTTGTGTGGGGGCTGGTGGTGGGTGGAGGGGTGCGGGGGGGGGGGGGGCGGAATCATTATCAGATTGGGCTAACAGCTTGTATAGAGCGTACACTAAACAGACAGCGAATGATAACAGCTGAATGACTCGTACAAGAACCTAAAATAAATGCTTGGCTCTGAGCACGATGGGACTTGACATCTGAGGTCACCAGTGCCCTAGAACTTAGAAGTACTTAAACCTAACTAACCTAGGGACATCACACACATCCATGACCCAGGCAGGATTAGAGCCTGCGACCGTAGCTAAAATAAATGCAATTTATATTAGGTGGCAGAAATAGGAAGGAATCCGCTTAACATGTCACGGAAACCTACTTATGCCGAAGAGACTCTGAAACACTCAAAGAAGCATGTAAGCGTTTGTTCTTGTGATGCCCTGTACATGAATGAAACGAGAAGAAACCTCATGAAGTCGTGCAACAAAAGAATATCTTCCATTATGTACTGCGTAATGATTGACAGAGCGCAGTAATGAAGTATGACGTCGGTAAACTTTCCCACGGACAGTGACGATATGTCACACGTTGACATTCCAATGAAAGAAAATTGAACTTCCTGTGTGTGTGTGTGTGTGTGTGTGTGTGTGTGTGTGTGTGGGTGTGTGTGGGTGTGTGTGTGGGTGTGTGTGGGTGTGTGTGGGTGTGTGTGGGTGTGTGTGGGTGTGTGTGGGTGTGTGTGGGTGTGTGTGGGTGTGTGTGGGTGTGTGTGGGTGTGTGTGGGTGTGTGTGGGTGTGTGAGAGAGAGAGAGAGAGAGAGAGAGAGAGAGAGAGAGAGAGAGAAGAGAAGAGAGAGAACGCAGCGCGCGAGCTGCCTGCTGCAGTGCTGCTACGTGACTGCTGGCCGTGGCAGGCGTCGATCGTTCCAGGCCGTACCTGCCACCACGCAAGCTACGCACACAGCATAGCGCCTCACAGCCACAGTGTAAACTGTACTCGCAAGCCTCGGTTTTCTATGTATTTTACTCGAAATAAGAAAGCGATAGCTGACGGAAATTACCGCTGCTTTCCTACAACAACAAAATCAATCAGTATTGCCTGGCGAAGCGAACTGAAGACCAGGTTAGGAAGACAGCATCTACATCTACATGGATATTCTGCAAATCACATTTAAGTGCCTGGCAGAGGGTTCATCGAACCACCCTCACAATCTAGTACAGTACACGGGAAGAGTGAACACCTATATCTTTCCGTATGAGCTTTGATTTCTCTTACTTTATCTTTGTGATCGTTCCTCCCTATGTAAATCGGTGTCAACAAAATACTTTCGCATTCGGAGGAGAAAGTGTGCGATTGGAATTTCGTGAGAAGATTCCGTCGCAACCAAAAACGCCTTATTTTAATGATGTCCGTCGCAAATCCTGTATCATTTCTGTGACACTCTCTCCCATTTTTCGCGATAATACAAAACGTGCTGCCCTTCATTGAACTTTATTGATGTACTCCGTCAGTCCTATCTGGTAAGGATCCCACACCGCGCAGCAGTATTCTAAAAGAGGACCGACAAGCATAGTGTAGGCAGTCTCCTTAGTAGGTCTGTTACATTTTCTAAATATCCTGCCAATAAAACGCAGCCTTTGGTTAGCCTTCCCCAGAACATTTTGTGTGTGTTGCTTCCAATTTAAATTGTTCGTAGTTGTAATACCTAGGTGTTTGGCTGAATTTACGGCTTCTAGATTAGACTGATCTATCGTGTAACCGAAGTATAACGCGTTCCTTCTACAACTCATGTCGACGACATCACACTTTTCGTTATTTAAGGTCAACTGCCACTTTTCGCACCATTGCGATGTTTCTCCTAAATCGTTTTGCAGTTTGTTTTCATCTTCTGATGACTTTATTAGTCGATAAACGACAGCATCATCTGCAAACAACCGAAAACGGCTGCTCAGATTGTCTCCCAAATCGTTTATATAGATAAGGAACAGCAAAGGGCCTGTAACACTACCTTGAGGAAAGCCAGAAATTACTTCCGTTTTACTCGATTACTTTGTGTCAATTACAAGGAACTGTGACCCCTCTGACAGGAAATCACATAAATGCGACGATATTCCACACGCACGCAGTTTCACTAAGAGCCGTTTGTGTGGTACAGTGTCAAAAGCCTTCTGGAAATCCAGAAATACGGAATCGGTCTGAAATCCCTTGTCAATAGCACTCAGCACTTCATGTGTTTCACAGGAACGATTTTTTCTAAACCCATGTTGATTGTGTCAATAGACCATTTTCTTCCAGGTAATTATGTTCTAAGATCCTGTTGCATATCCACGTTAATGATATGGGCCAGTAATTTAGTGGATTACTCCTACTACCTTCCTTGAATATTGGTATGACCTATGCAACTTTCCAGTCTTTGAGTACGGATCTTTCGTCGAGCGAACGGTTGTATCTGATTGTTAAGTATGGAACTAATGCATCAGCATACTCCGAAAGAAACCTAATTGGTATACAGTCTGGACCAGAAGACTTGCTTTTATTAAGTGATTTAAGTTGCTTCACTACTCAGAGGATATTTACTTCTACGTTACTCATTTGGCAGTTGTTCTCTATTCGAATTCTGGAATATTTACTTCGTCTTTTATGAAGTCATTTCGGAAAGCTGTGTTTAGTAACTCTGCTTTGGCAACACTGTCTTCGGTGGTATCTCCATTGCTATCGTGCAGAGAAGGCATTGATTGTTTCTTGCCGCTGACATACTTCACACACTACCAGATTCGCTTTGGATTTTCTGCCAGGTTTCGAGACAAAGTTTCGTTGTGGAATCTGTTATAAGTGTCTCGCATTGAAATCCGCGCTAAATTTCGAGCTTCTGTAAAAGATCGCCAATCTTGGGGATTTTGCGTTTGTTTAAATTTGACGTGCTTGTTTCGTTGTTTCTGCAACAGTGTTCTAACACGTTTTGTGTACCAAGGAGGATCAGCTCCGCCGTTTGTTAATTTATTTGGTATAAATCTCTCAATTGCTGCCGATACTATTTCTTTGAATTTAAGCCACATCTGGTCTACATTTACATTATTATTTTGGAATGAGTGGAGATTGTCTTAGGAAGCCGTCAAGTGAATTTTTATCTGCTTTTTTGAATAGGGATATTTTTCGCATATTTTTCGAGGATTTGGGGATTACAATATTCGATCTTGCTACGACAGCCCTGTGTTCACTAATACCTGAATCGGTTTTGATGCTCTTTATTAACTCAGGATTATTTGTTGTTAAGAGGT
Organism: Schistocerca gregaria; assembly: GCF_023897955.1. Lineage (NCBI taxonomy): Eukaryota > Metazoa > Arthropoda > Insecta > Orthoptera > Acrididae > Schistocerca > Schistocerca gregaria. Next base: position 313,260,720 of record NC_064924.1, on the reverse strand, counting down.
CAAGTGTGTATACATACTGAACGCAGGTAGGGGAAGTAACAGCGTGCATTCCAGATTTTTCGCTAGTAGAGTCTTGTCATACGGTTATATAGCTTAAGTCTAGCTTTGACCGACACTATCGTTCCACAATACTTGTCACACGGCATCATTTGGATACAGTTTAGCCATGATAATAATCCACGATACAGCTGAATAAACCACTTGGAGCTTAAATTCGGATATTTAATTTTTTCATAAAATTCTAATGTAGCATGCCTTCCTTAAAACAGTGAAGTCTCGTTCGTTCGAGATGACTCGTTTATTTTGACACCTTTCAATACCAAATATCAAAATCAGAATAATTTTTTCATGTGTTTCCTTGTTAGCTTCGGAGGACAGTCAAGTGCGAAATAATCAGTTAAACCTTTTTTTTGTGCAATACGTCTTGAATTTCATGAGTTAAAGTTAGGCTCTCAGCGAAAATATGTGGTATTAATGAAGTAATATTTTTTCTCTGTTTGCGCAATTGAGGAAGAAAGGTAATTGATTTGCCTCAGAACATTTGTGCCGTCCGTGCAGATCTTGCAATTCGAGAAAATAAAGCAAACAAATGGATATGCTGTGTCCCAGAGTGTCTCTTTAGTATGAGCACAGCGTTCCGTGCAGAAGACAATCTGGCGCTTCTGAAGACTTCGATTCATGAATTCTTCCCAGTCAGCGAGCAAATTAGTAGAGTCGATGCAATGCCACTGATCTAGTACCGACTAGCAATATAGAAAGATACTAAATAGCAAATCTAAGCGGCCCGCTACTTGAGCTTATCCAGTCAACGTCAGTTAGTGAACTGAAGTGATCATTCACATCGGAACACGAAAAACTGGTAGGAATGATTGAGACGTAAAACAGGACCAGTGTGTTCCGCAGTAGTATTTATGCATTCCAAAATGCAATAATGTCTTGACAGTTTTTTTTTTAAATGTATGCCACGATTCAGTCAAAATAATGCATTACCGAGGACACTGACGCCCTGAAGTTGCAATGGAAGAACGACGAACTGGAAGACTGCATCATATGCTGCTGCAAAACCGATACTTCGCGCGCGCGCACGCAGCCAGCATACAACAAGAACCATTTACCCAAAAGCATTCTGCAGAAGAAGATTATTCGTAATCGATATTCTTCAGATATTGAGCATTCGTATTTGTACCTTTTAATGTTATCTCTGCAGTAATTATCGGGCCTGATTTACATACTCACTTAGGCTCACAGGCCGCTTAGTCACGCGACGCGAGGTAGCAGCATTGCTCCAAGCACATAAAATCAAAACTGTAGCGTCCATGACGTTGAGATTTACAAGGTAACTCACCGACTGAATAGAATCCTTGTTGCGACACGCTACTCCAAGCCAAGAAAATATGGCTGAAAACAAACGCTTTTGGGAGTACATTCATTTTATGTTCACCCGGCATTTCTTCTACGGGACGGATAGAAAGCAATGGCAGAACGATTGGGACACGCGGGCCGCCAGTTTCCCACCCGTGAGCTGGATGGTATGCGTGCCGAAATTTGTCTCACATCCTCAGCAAACCTGCCTCACATAGTATTTACTATTACATCATTTGTCTTCTTTCATTTTCAAAATATTCATTGCAATAAGTTTCCTGTAATTTACGTCTATGGTCACAATGTTTTCTGTTTAACTAATTACCGGTTTCGGTCTTCAATGACCATCATCACATCTGTCTCATAAAAACAGTCCTAATGCACTGCAGCCATAGTGGCATAGTCAGCTGTTAAATGCGGAATCAGCACCTGTATCGTCAAATACATATAAATCATATCACATGCACGAGTCATGTTGTCGGTAAAACTACTCACTTCATTGTATATCAGTCTTGCGTTTTCTCAAGCGCAGAAGTAAATATTAAAGCCATATTGTAATACCTCTACGGCAATACATGGACTATCGAGTATTATTAAAAATTTTCTGTGTATTAAGCATGGATGAAAAGATGTCCTCCTTAATATGAAGGTTTCGTCCCCTATCTGCGGACTGCCCCTGCAGTCCCATTCCTGCGAACCGGTTTATTTCCTCTACGGTGCTGAAAACCCAGCACCATTACTGTTAACGCCTACCACTTTCCGAATGAAATTCTCATTCTGAAGAAACTCTGTTGCTTGTCTTGCAGATATTAAAGTACTTGAGCTTTGCTACTGGGACGTGCGTCTTACAAAATTGAATCCTTGTGGTTTCCCGACCGAAACGCATGTTCTTCTACAGCTGAACAATCAGTCGCGTTTACGTTCCTGTATTAGCCCTCCCACCGTGTTCTTTATAGTATCCATAACTGCTTGGTTTTCTGTGCGTTCCTACTTTTTCCAGCTGTCAGCGAGCATTCTGGGACGGCATTAAAAGCTTACATTTGCATGTCGATTTGTATACTACACCAATATACCATTTTTCTAGGGTGATAGCTGCGAAAAGTTTACAAAACCGTCGGATTCTGCACACACCTGTACCCTACCGTGGTCTCTTTATGACCACCGTAACACTCTTCAAATGCTCGACGGTAAGTACCTGTTCTTTAACAAAGCGCTGGTGAGGAGATATTTCATTTCTTATCTATTCAAGTCTGGTTCATAGATGTATTTAGCTTTTTCTGCTGAGGTTTATTTGCTCTTACACTCTTGCCGTGGATGGTGATAGGAGACGCTAAGTACGGGGTTTTCCCTACCCATTGTGGATCGTATGTGCCTCAAATCAGCCAACATGCATCCGCTGCGTACAATAAACGAAGCTATACACAGCTACGCTCATGAAACAGACAACCTTATTAAAAATTTTCAACATGGTGGAGTAAATGAAGACTGGAATCAGATTAAATCTGGTATATACAAAGCAGCAGAAAAGATAGTTGGAAGAACTGAACCCCAAAAACAAGAGGAAATGGATTACAGCAGATATTATTGAGCTTATAGAAAACAGAAGATTATACAAAAATGCAACTGAGGAACAAGGAAAAGCTGAATACAGAAGACTAAGGAATTTAGTTAATAGAGAAGCTAGGAAAGCAAAAGAAAATTTTCTTGGAGAAATGTGCAGGAAAGTAGAAGAAAATATGCAAAACGGAAGAACTGATTTAGCCTACAGAACAGCAAATCAATTTTTTTTTAACAAACGTAGAACAGTACTCTCAGGCACAATAGAAAATAAAGAGGGGAAAATGCTGTTTGGTGAAGACATGCTGAAGAGATGGAAAGAATACATAGAGGAGTTGTATGCTGGAACACCTCTTTCGGAGGAAGTAATAGGAAGAGAAGAGGAAGTAGACGAAGATGACAAGGGAGATGACATTCTGCAAGAAGAATTTGACAGAGCTCTAAAAGAACTACAGGACAACAAAGCAACGGTTATTGATGACATCCCTGCAGAACCAATAAAGAATGCTGGTGACGGCATGAAAATGATGCTGCTTAAACTTATTAGGTCCATCTATAACACAGGAGAGATACCGACAGACTTCCAGAAATGTATCATTGTTCCTATACCAAAGAAGGCAGCAGCTACAAAATGTGAACAGCACCGAACTCTTAGCCTAATGTCACATGCATCAAAAGTCTCATAAAAATAGTTCTGAAGAGAATTGAAGAGAAGGTGGAGGATATGCTGAGTGAAGATCAGTTTGGTTTCAGAAGGGGATTTGGAACAAGAGAGGCGATTCTGGCACTAAGACTCATTATCGAAAAGCAATTACAGAAAAATAAACCAACTTATATTGCCTTTATAGACACGGAAAAGGCATTTGATAACGTTATCTGGCAAGAGATGTTCAGAGTGCTGAGGAAAATTGGATAAAGTACAAAGACATCCGCGTGATACTCAGTTTCTATAAGAATGAGGTGGCAGTGATTAGGAACTGTCACCAGGAACAACAAGCAAATATTAGAAAAGGGGTAAGACAAGGATGTGCTCTCTCTCCTCTTATATTCAATGCTTACATCCAGGAAGCTATAGACCAAGTTCGAGAAACTACTGAGATGGGGATCAAAATTAATGGGCAGAAGATAGACATGGTACGTTATGCAGATGATATTGCTATAGTCACGGAGACAGAAGAAGATCTAGAGGAAGTCCTCAGAACAACGGAAAAAATTCTATACAATCAGTATGGAATGAGAATAAACAAGAAAAAGACTAAAGTGATGGTATGCAGTACAGGAGCAGAATATGAACCTTCGAGAATTAGAATTGGAAGAGAGGAGCTGGAAGTGATACAGGAATTTACTTACCTGGGAAGCAAAATCACAAGGGATGGTAGAAGCCGGAAAGAAATTGCGACCAGAATACAAAAGGCCAAAATTGCATTTAATCGGAGAAGGAACTTACTCACCAGCAACAACATCAGTCTGAAAATAAGGAAATTCATCATGAAAGGTTTCGTTTGGAGTGTGGCCCTATATGGATGTGAAACTTGGACAGTTGGAAGAGCAGAGAGAAGACGGCTAGAGGCCCTGGAGATGTGGTGCTATAGAAGGATGATGAAAATCAGCTGGACAGACAAAGTAACAAATGAAGAGGTGCTTAGAAGAGTACAGGAAACCAGATCTCTGTGGAGGCACATCCAAACAAGAAGAGACAAACTTGTAGGGCACATCTTACGACACAACAATATCATTGGAACAATAGCAGAAGGAGTTATTGAGGGAAGGAATCGGCGGGGGCGACCAAGGATATCATACATGCAACAGATCATGAATGACGTTGGATGTAACACATATGTGGAAATGAAGAGGAAAGCAGACAGAAGAGAGGAATGGCGCTCTGCTGCAAACCAACCTCAGGGTTGAACACTAAAGAAGAGAAGATACACAGCTTACCATCTCTACCCTTTCCCCACTCCCCCAGTTATGTCTACCGCAGATGAAGACGAAAGGTTGGCTTTAACAATAAAATCCGTTAGACAGCCGCATAAAATCCGGGAAAATTTTAATAGCTAACGTTTACGGCTGTGACAGCTTGGATTTTATGAACACGTATTAATGGAACATCTGAAGTGCACGTGCATGCCCAAGCCTGGACGCCTCCGACCTCAGCATCACGGGGTACGACGCCACACTGAGCCCAGGAAGCCGACGGCACGATTCCTATCATCCAAGAAATGTGGACGTAGGATTAATCGGTATTGCTAGCCCACTAGAGTATGACTTAAAACATGCACTTCTTAAACGGACTCCACATTTCTGCCAGCACAGCACTCATTTTGGCTTGCCCGATTACTCGAATGCATGCAAGGAGGTCAGCACATTCTCTATGTGGAATATTCCAGGTGATGAGAGACTGAAATCCAGGAAAGTTAGGCTACTTCCAGTTTTAACCTTACGTGATGGTCATTGCTCATATCAAGGGCGTATTCGGTGAGGGGCAGGGGATGGATTACTCCCCCCTCCCTCCCACGCACACGCAAAAAAAAATAGCCTTACAAACTGGAAACACATCCTGACAAAGCCAGACAGACAAACGCATCGATTCAGCAAGAGTTCGAAGGAAACCGGGACATGCTATTGATACTGACGAGTAAAAAGTGTACCCAGATCCATTTGCAACGACATCGCCTTTAACGCAGGTTCTGAGTTCACTTTCGTCACAGATCATCCGTCCTCCGTTGCACCCGAAGTATTGTTTTTTGATCATCCAACTCAACAAAGCTGCCTATGCGTATCAGAGATTCATGATTTGGTACTGTCCATGGCTCAATAGTAGTAGTAGTAGTAGTAGTAGTAGTAGTAAGTTGGTCACGTGACACCTTAGAAACAGCCCAATCTGTTTATTAATCAGTCAGCAAGAGCTGCCGTGACGCCCGGTCCAGCCACCGGTTGGCGGACATTCCGGAGGAGGTTGCGACACGTGTGAGCTGCGGGTGAAGGCAAGGCGGTGCCAGCAGCGGTAATGAAACAGAGCGAGACAATGGCGCTGGCGGGCGTAATGGCCGCCAATTACTGCCAGCAATAGCACTTCGCTTGGGGAAGGTTGTAGCCCTGTGACGTACTGAAAAGGAAACAGGGAGGGGACAGGGGTAAGTGACCGAGTAAGTTATATCGCGAGACGTCGTAGGCATAATCATGGCCTTGCCCTCCAGAAATAATTCTCGTCACAGAGCCTATCGTGCACGTGGCTACATTCCCGAGTACCACAGACGTTTAGTGGAAGTACTTCAGAACCGCACTCTGTAAAACGTGACGATGGAAAAGTGGCCGTCTCACTAACATACTATAACGTGCACTGAAGAGCCAAAGAAACTTGTACACCTGCCTAATATCGAGTATGGCCCCGGCGAGCACGCAAAAGTGCCGGAACACGACGTGGCATGGACTCGACTAATGTCTGAAGTAGTGCTGGAGGGAAACGACACCATGAATCCTGCAAGGCTGATCATAAATGGGCACCCAGGTACGATCAATAATGTTCATGTCTGGAGAGTTTGGTGGGCAGCGGAAGTGCATAAACTCAGAAGAGTGTTCCTCGGGCCACTCTGTAGCGATTCTGGACCTGTGGGGTGTTGCATTGCCCTGCTGGAATTGCCAAAGTCCATCGGAATGCACGGTGGACATTCATGGATGCAAGTGATCAGACAGGATGCTTATGTACGTGTCACCTGACAGAGTCGTATCTTGACGTATCAGAGGTCCCGTATCACTCCAACTGCACACGCCCCATACCATTACATTGTCTCCACCAGTTCGAACACTTCCCTGCTCACATGCAGTGTCCATGGAATCATGAGGTTGTCTCCATACCCGTACACGTCCATCCGCTCGATACAATTTGGAACGATACTCGTCAGACCAGGCAACACTTTTCCAATCAACAGTCCACTGTCTGTGTTGACGAGCACAGGCGAGGCGTAAAGCTTTGCGTTGTGCTGTCATCAAGGGTACACGTATGAACCTTCGGCTCCGAAAGCCCATACCGATGATGTTTCGTTGAATGGTTCGCACGCTGACACTTGTTGATGGCCTAGCATTGAATCTGCAGCAATCTGCGGAAGGGTTAAACGATTCTCTTCAGTCGTCGTTGGCCCCGATCTATCAGGATCTTTTTCCAGCTGCAGCGGTGTCGGCGGTTCCATGTTTTACCGGATTCCTCGTATTCACGATACACTCGTGAAATGGCCGTACTGGAAAATCCCCACTTCATAGCTACCTCGGATATGCTGTATCGCATCGCTTATGCGCAGACTATAAGACCACGTTCAAACTTAATTAAATATTTATAACCTGCCATTGTAGCAACAGTAATCGATCTTATGACTCCGCCACCACTTGTTATCTTATATAGGCCTTGCCGACCGCAGCACCGTATTCTGGTTGTTTACATATCTCTGTGTTTGAATACACATGCCTATACCAGTTTCTTTGGCGTTTCACTGTATAACGTATCATTGAAGCATATGCCGCCTTCTGTATGTTGATGTTTAAAATTACGAAATTCGTATTAACAAATTCTAAAAGACGACAAATGAGCAACTGAGAAACAGAAATAAGAAAATTTTAACCTTTACTTATACAGAAAATAGAATTTGCTGTGCCTTGAGAATGAACACTCCATGTCTAAGAACTAGTATTGAGAGAGAATACATTACATTGTAGCCGCTTGCACGTAGAAGACATGAAGTCTTGTGAATTCTGTATTACAGTGTTTAAGCTATTTTCGTGAGCAATATTGAAGTTGCTACATCAGAAGTCATTTCTGAATAATAAACAAAAGTTACTATGCGTGGAAATGATAAAGACGTCAACTATATGGTATCTAAAGCAAGAATACAATTGCAAATGAAAGAAAATAAAGTTTGGCCCTCCCGCTAAGAAGTGCTGAGAAGAAAATTTATGACTCTTATTTCTAATTTGAGGCTACAGAGTCAAGAAAGAAGAGATACATCATGACTGTAAGTAGACGTTCGAAGAATTTTCATCAGGAGCGAAAGTAAAGTAAGTGCGCAAGAGCTTAGTAAGCAGATAAAAGAAATTTCACACCCCGTTAATGAAACATACGGGGTGCGAAATTGATCCAGGAATAGTTGTAATTATATTTGTAACATACGTGTAACTTTCCGAAGACATTCACACAGTCGTATCACTATCTGTACGTGGCCGTGCGGTTCTAGGCGCTTCAGTCTGGAACCGAGTAACCGCTGCGGTCGCAGGTTCGAATCCAGCCTCGGGCATGGATGTGTGTGATGTCCTTAGGTTAGTTAGGTTTAAGTAGTTCTAAGTTCTAGGGGCTTACGACCTCAGATGTTAGGTCCCATAGTGCTCAGAGCCATTTGAACCATTTTGAACCACCACCACCACCACCACCACCACCACCACCACCACATAGAATACACATTAAGTAATGTGTACTCATTTTATTTATTTACACTCTATTATTTAATTTCCATAAAATAACTGTAGAATTAAGTTACATCCATCTAATTACGCATTCTCGGCTGTTCATTTTATTTCAACCTTCCTTAAGTTTGTTGCTAACTGACCCAGTTAAAATTTCAAGAGAAGGTAAACCGAAATAAACAGAATCCTAAAGTACTGAGGAACTGAAATACGGAAGCAGATTTCGGTTACGGTCATTCGGAGAAAAGCTGATAATTTGCTCAACATGGCGGCAACAGTTAAAAAATGTTTCAAACGGCTTCTTTATCTGCTTCATGGGGCGACAGTGATGCGTGATAATGACAGTTTCCGACGGTAGGAATTGAGGCAACAAAAGACATGGTCAGTAACAAGTAATCCTTGGACTGTGTTCCTCCCCGTAGTTGGCAACAACCATATTTTTTAAGGATCAGAAACTCACTGAAGCGCACAGACTCTGAGGCCATAACTCGGAATTCAGCTGCCCCAGCCTGTATGCTATTTGTCTGCTTTCGGACCTACAACCGCCGCGAGTCACGCCAACGCGAATGCGCTTTGCTCTTGGCACGTGCCGCCTTGCAGACCAGTCACAGTTTGCCTGTTCACTGCTTCGAACAGAATGTCTTGATGTTGGTCACGTACAGACGTCACTGTGTTTACATGTCGTGCGCGATTTCTCGCTCCTCGGCCAAACACCAACGGCGCCAGCCATATATAGTCCGATTAGAATTACTTGATACTTGACGTCTGTCACCACCGCTGCAGTGTTACCACATCGGCTACTGGCTACCGTTCGGTTGTAGGTGATGCACAAATACACAAGTCACTTCACAAATTCTTTTAATGGTTACAACGTAGACTAATATCCTAACTAACCACAACCTCGTGATTTCCGATGTATCCGAAAAAACGGCGGTCGACAGTCTGCAGCAGGACTAAAATCACGATCACTTTGTTCATGGCGATTAAGCCTAACCTCCACGAGCAAACTCAAGACCGATTTTTTTCTGTTTCAACGCTAAATGCAACCAACAATTTCTCTCTATCATTGATTAGCTGAAACTATCCTCACACTGTCTACACTAGCTGCCGCGTTACCAGCTGATGAGCAGTCATTGTTGGCATTTGGTTGCAGATTATAGGCGACACAGGCAGATTACATTCTATGCACTTCACGCGCTGGAGATGGTTTGCTCCAGTCAGCACTCAACAACGAGCCCGAACCGTTCGCCGTTGCCACACTGCCCCAACAATTGGTCAGTTCACATTTCTTGTGTGACAGTCTTTCATGTTGTTTGTTTCTATTCAATTAATTGGTTTAAAAATAAATTGTTTATTTCTAATTATTTGTCGCGTCATTTTCATCATCGTTTTGACTCTTTATTTACTCTTATTTTTCTTCCTATCTTTCGAAAACAGAAAGATCGAAAGAAAAATAAGAGAAATAAAAAGTCAATACGTTGATGAAAATGTCGCGGCAAAGAATTAGAAATAAAGAAATTACATTGAAACCAATTAATTGAATAAAAACACCCAACATGATAGAATGTCGCACAAGGAATTCGAAGTGAATCGACCAATTGTTGCGGCAATGTGGCAACGGCCAACGGTTCGGGCGTGACGTTGAGTGCTCTGATTGGAGCAAAACAGCTCCAGCGCGTGAAGTGTGAACTATCAAGTAACGTTAATCTAACTATAGCAACAACTCACCCAACAATATTTTTTGTTACCGTAATCACAATCTCATAGGTTCAGTACTCTATTTCTGGTATAACAGTATCTATTCACGCATTCGCTCCCAAGCACAATATTTGTGTTACTTTCGTGTAAACAGCTTCGTACATTTTTATGTAGATCCTATTACTCTCTGATTAAGGTACCTATCAATGTACAATGTTTTTCTGTATTGCTAAAACGTTAGTGAATTCAGCTCTTGGCTTATTTTGGGACTTTCTAATATCATAACGTATCTCATAGTTAATCATTAACCTGTTTTTAAATCTGAGTTGTTACCCGTATTCGCCTGCTTCAGTCGCCCAATTAATCAGGGACCCCGGTGTACTTGTAGCTACGAGGCAGATGCTTTCCTAGGTTGGGACTGAGCTGAAAGTTCATTTAAATCCCAGCAGGTTTTTAATTTGTCTACCATGCAGACTGGGAACTGCTGTCTGGGAGTGGCTACTAAAAGCGGGAAAGAGAGATATATAAACACGCCTAAACTACACACAGCAAGGAAAACTCGCTGTTTACGAGTAACAAGTTCTCGAAAATTTGGACCACTACAGACATAAACTATTGTCCACTGAAACGAGGTGGGCCGGATGCACTTCTTCTTGCTTTCAGCATCTGGGAACAGTAAAATTTTTATCTTGCTCTGATCACAGGCCAGCACAACAATTGGTTGAAATGGCTCTGAGCACTATGGGACCTAACTTCTGAGGTCATCAGTCCCCTAGAACTTAGAACTACTTAAACCCAACTAACCTAAGCACATCACACGCATCCATGCCCGAGGCACGATTCGAACCTGCAACCGTAGCGGTCGCGTGGTTCCAGCGTGTAGCGCCTAGAACCGCTCGGCCACCCCGGCCGGCCGAGCACAACAATTTCCCGCCGTTGCAGGTGTTGACTAGTGGTGGCTGGCTTGAAACTGATTATAAATTATTGCAGCACTCTGCTAAAATTTGAAATGTATAGAACAAAACTTCGCAGTACAATCCATAGTTCTGTTGCACATAGTAAAAACGGAATCAAAGGCTAAGAAAACCTGGCTTACGTTGTGCTTAGTAGCGACATTTCGTAGGAGAAAATAAGCACATTGGCATATCTCAATGAAAAATTCACGGAAGTGTGTTGAAACGCTGTAGACAAATTTACTGTACAGTGTACTACTGCATCCCAATCTGTATGCAACAAAGTTAATCATCAAGGAGAGCAAGTGCATTTTAGGTCTAAATATTCACCATCTTGCACTGCTTAAATATCATTGGGGAGAAATTACCACTTTCAAAATGTTTTACTTGTGTTCTCTCTTGCGTCCTGTTCGTTGTCTAACTCGCGTTTTGTTATGTGATAAGTAATCCACATTTCTTCGCCATTTTTTCATCTTCTAACGTCACAAGTTCTACAGACATATGAGACAATTGACAGACATCTTCAGATTAGTGGTACAGTACGTCAACAGATCAAAATCAGATTCAGTGGATTGGCGCGCAACTCCCGTATTTATAATCTCGCATTTCCTGTGATTTTTCGCGGAACAGACACTTTCCGATTACAATACTTTCATAATTATCACATGAATTCTGACAAAAGTAAACATTTTTAGGAACCTCAGAACTATGGCTGCAAGACTCTTAGGTCTATTAATAGTGTCTAGCTCACTACGTTGTGCCATGTCGTGTGCTCTGGAAAGGTATGTATACACTATAACTTTTTCCCTGCACTCGTCTTACTCGCTGGTGAGTAGTGTTAAATTCTCTGGATAAAGGTCTTTCGTTGATTTTTCACGCATCACGGTCAGTCTTTATACATAATATAACAAAATGTCTACCGAACTTCAATTAACTTGTCTTTTCTGTCCAAGTAATTCCCATACACCTACCTCTCCGTTGCTCACTTAGTAACCCCTCACGTTACAGTGCTTTCCGAAATCTAGGTCCAGTTCTCACATCCATAAATAAAAACTGGAACGCACACTGCTTGAAAATTTCCTTTTCGGGGAACATGGACAGCTTTATTTTGAAAAGCCTTTACCAAAAGTAATCGAAGCCACTTACGTTCTTCTATTATTTAAGTTTCCCTCCAGAAAATTGTCTGCTTGTGACTAGAATACAAATCCTCATTTTGTGACTTTATTCTCAACTTCTAGTATGTTCTTTTGCTGTGTTGGCTATACTTTATACTATTCTTCCTGTAATTGATTTTCAAACCTATTTTAAAAATTTAAGCTCCTTCATTTACTGTTGAAATTTGTGTGTACTAGACACAGATTGTTTGCGTCTAATTTTCTGCTTGAAGTTATGGATAAAAGATTTATCCCAATAACAAAAAGGAACGTGCACTGATTTCACATTATTGCAATGTTTTTGGAGCTGTACATGTTTCTTAACATTGTGCATGCTTTTTCTCTGGAGACGTGGCTTGAGCGTACCAATGGCTACATTTTTAATAACAAAAGTGGAATTCGCACAATAGGACGTGTTATCCATGGCTGAAGCGGATGTTGTCCCTGGATAAGCTACACTACACCTTACATCTGAACAGCCCGCAGTGAAACCCAGACCTTTGTATCCAATTCATCTAACCCTGTAGCGTATGAGCAAATAGAGTAGTGTCTACATTCATTTTAACGATGGGTGTTGATGAAAAAATCACATGAGTTTATTTGACGTTATGGAATCTTGACATGAAGTCGGTTAGAGTCGGGTAGCTTTACTCAACGAGTTGCCGATTTTGCTTGGTAGAACTACAATACGACTGCTGATGTTCAAATAGCTTCAGCCCCTTCATCGCATCGGTGTTACACAATCCCCGTTGTCTGCATGTCTTGTAAATGACACCATCCATATGTCCTCCGAACATAAATGGGTGTCGACAAACGTCACGTTGCGAAGTCCGTTCATAGTAAACGGTTCTAGCTCGACTTCTATGTCGTGACTATTGTAAAAGTGATACAAAGTGTATTGATCGTTTCAGATGGTTTTAATAGGCTTGAGATAAGCCTGCAATGTGAAACTGCTGGTGATGCGCATACAACGTACAGCGCACTGGTAACAAGTCAACTTTTAATTGGCCTGATTATTTCATACTAATGTAACAGCGTTGCCTATAAGACACAATCACAGCTGGCGAAAACCGTAAGTTTAAAAAAAAAAAATGCATCCGATTTCTCAGGACTTTTATATGAACGAAAATATAAAAATGGTTCAAATGGCTCTGAGCACTATGGGACTTAATACCTGAGGTCATCAGTCCTCTAGAACTTAGAACTACTTAAACGTAACTAAGCTAAGGACATCACACACATCCATGCTCGAGGCAGGATTCGAACCTGCGACCGTTGCGGTCGCGCGGTTCCAGACTGAAGTGCCTAGAACCGGCCGGCCGAAAATAGAAACTTCAAGTGATTTCTAACTTACGCAAAGAAGAGAAAGTTTGCTCTTTAAAAAGCACTATCTGTTTTTCCAAGGCATGGGCAATTGCTTTTAGGATCAGATTTTTGTAAGACTTTCTCTAATGGTCAATGTGTCAACCGGATGCACGACAAACAACCAGCCGGTAATCCAACTAGTCCAATATTTTTTTATGATTATTTGTGGAGCTATGCGGCGTCATAGATCATCCACAGTCGTTGGAAGGGGAGGCACATAGACGGAGTCTTCCACATAATCTCTCAAAACGAGAGAATTCACTTACTGTGAGATCATGGGACCCTAAGGGCTCGTGCAGTGCCAGGTCAAACCCCCCAATGAAACTGCAGGTACCATCAAATGTTTTAAGCTGTGATAGCACTGCTGTACTTTCGACGAACAGAACGCCGAATATTTGTGACAGGAGTGCACATGATGAAACGGAGAAAGAAAAACACATTTCATTGCTGGGCTATAGCCCTCTCTACTCTGCGCACATCGGGTAATGAGCGAACGAGTGAGCGATAGATCGATATAGATGGATCAGGGAAACATCTACTGACAACCACATGGACCGTTAACTTACAACTCGCACCAAGGGAAACTTGTTGTTTCTGAGCGTAAGTTAAAATTCACCCCAAGTTCCTATCATCTTTTATGCTTAACATACAATATTGTGAAATCGGATGAATCTTTTAAAAACGAGAATTATCCGAAAGTGCTTTGATAAGTCTGGTAAATTTCGTGAATAAACGGAACATTTTTGTTGCGCCTTCATGGTGGTAAGCTTGATTATTCCAAGGATAGTATAAAGAATTTAAACAACGTACAGTTCGCAGGTCATTGTTGCGACTGAAAATTTAGAAAACAAAGTTCCGTGCTGTTGTTATCCTTTTTCATTTGAAGGATTGGACTACCGTACAAATAAAAACACAACTGGATAAAGTTCACGCGTACTCGACACCATCCCTGAAAAACAATCACCTCTGTACTAGTGAATTGGAATGTGGTCGGACCAGCACCGAAGGCGAAGCGCGCTCCGCCCCGTCCAATTGAGGTCACCACGAAAGAAAACTTCGACAAAATCCACAATGTGGTATTGCAGAAACGCCAAATAAAAATTCACAAGATTACTAAGACAGTAGGCATGACAGATGAGATGCTTGAAGAACTGTCGATGAAGCAGCTGTGTGCGAGGTGAGTGCCGCGATTGCTCATAGATGACCAAAAGCACATCCGGCACTACAGTTCAATATTATGTCTGGCGATGTTTGATAACAATTCGCAAGACTATTTGCGTTGATTTGCGTCTGTTGCTGAAACCCGATTCCTTCATGACACACACGAGTCAAAACGGCTATCAAAACAATGGACAACGGCTGGTGAGAGTGTATCCGAAGAAGGCGAAGACCGTTGTGTCAGCTGGTAAAGTGATGGCCTCCTTTTCGTTTTTTTTTTTAATTTCCAAGGAATAATCATCATAGATTACTTGGAAAAAGGCAGAACCATAACTGGACCCTATTATTCTTCGTTGTTGGATCGTTTGAAACTTGCCTTGGCTGAAAAAAGAAAAAGGTTGGCACCCGAAACACTAGGATCATGAACCGTCCCACACATCAGCAATAAAAATGGCGAAAGTGCATCAGTTGGGCTTTGGTTTCTCGTCCACCCTTTTCGCCAGACTCAGCTCAAAGTGGCTTCTTTCTGTTCCCCAAGTTAAAATTTTGGCTTGCTAGGAAGAAATTGTCATCAAATGAGGTGATACTTATAGTCAACCAGTATTTTTCAGAATTTGACAGAATTTGTTTCTCTGCTGTGGTGAAAACACTGGAGGCTAGCTGGATCAAGTGTATGTACCTCAGATGAGACTGCCGAGAAGTAAGGTGACTGGTTTACGAAACTTTTTTCATTCTGTTTTACCAAACTTATCAAACCACCCTCATAACATAAACTTAAAAAAAATCTAAGTGGCACTTAGTTACGATTGAAGTAAAGCAGATGGCAGGCTTCGACTGATAAGTAATAATTTGTTTGAAAAACTGCAGTTTGCCTACAAGAGAGATTCCTTATAAAATATTTCTACGACTTCTATTAGAATTTTGCTTGCGTGTGGGGAACCAGATGGTACTAGCTTAAGGAACAGTCCATGGCGTGGTAATGCACTACTGGCAGAGAGCTCAACAGAATCCTGAAAAAATCTTAACTATCCAAAGCGTGAAGAGATGCTTCTGACACACTGAGAAAACTACTCAAAAGATTATGAGAACATATTTCCAATGAGAAATGTGGAAAGGTAAGTCACTACGATACACGTCGCTCTCGTAAGCGTGCGTGAACTTGAGAACAAACTAAAAAGATTCATCATAAAGACGTTCATATAAGTATGGTTCTCATGTTCCAATTGTGAAATTTAAGGATAGAACTGTAATGGATCATACGGTAAAAATACCCTTCATCTCACAATGGGCTGTGGTTTGTGGTGTACAGCTGTAGATGCAGACCTATTAGCATGAGAGTTCTAAAATGATCAAAAGGAAGCAGACGACGTCACACTGAAACCACGACACCAACGTCCGCACTCCATTTGTTGGATTTTCAAACGCGTGTTCGTAAGGGCGAAATCGGTTGCTGATCTCGTCCAAAAGTTTCTTAGGGAAGTTCCTCCGTATAGGTGGGGTGGATGTTGGCGTGTCGGGACCGTTAATAGAGAAACGGCTGTGTTGCCTCTAACAAGCTCGTTAGAAACCGTTGCTGAAATCAATGCTTGCGATGAAGTTCTTGCTGCTTTGTCCGATGTCACACATTTTCTCCTGGGGTCACGATGAGTGTGTGTCTACTTTCGGTAGAAAAGCGTGTAACTGATGCCTCACATTAACACGCCATTAGTTTGGTTTCTCCCCCTTTTGTTTAATTACCTACCTATCCACGCACCCTGAGACAAACTTTCTGCGAATCCCCAAGTCTGGTAAGTTTCAGCTGCCGAGAGGACTATGTGAGGAAGGTCATTATGCTTTTCCTCCTGTGTCTCCTAATGACCTTGATGCAAGCAAGGCTTTAAATCACTCCCGACCTTTAACCCTTCTCAGAGTTCGTTCACTCTCTCTCTCTCTCTCTCTTTCTCTCTCTCTCTCTCTCTCTCTCTCTCTCTCTCTCTCTAGCGTCCTTCAGAACATAGACACATTGGAAGCTAATTAATTCATACGATCCCGAACAGGTACTGCACGGCATTGTCAACAGAAGTGAGTCACAAAGGAATTACAGACACTGGCTGCGAGTGGGCATTTATTTAAATCAATGCGGAAAGGCGAAAATTATTGTCGGGCCGGCTTACCAGGTAGATGCACTGACCACTTCACCATCCGGGCATAGTAACCATCGCCAGTGCACCAACTACTCTAGTGCGCCTCCCGTCAGACCCAAATTCCCGACTTATACACGCACTACTAATGTAGTGCCCCTCGCTCATTATTCCAAATACTCGCGGCAATTCGCCGATTTCCGTAAGAGTTCGTCCTGGAGTGCATCCGCCGTTTACGCCACATTGAGAGAGAGAGAGAGAGAGAGAGAGAGAGAGAGAGAGAGAGAGAGAGAGAGAGAGAGTGAGAGTGAGTGAGTGAGTGAGTGATTACATATATAATCTGCTATTCCGGACGTGAGGCGAGAGAATGCCCAGTGATATCTTTGGTGTGGATACACACCAGCGCTTGTCCGAAAGAACAGACATCACATATATATAGGCACAAAAATGTGCGATAAGATTTATATGTGGCGTGAACTCAAGAACATCCTGCATAGGCCTGTTTAAGGTACTAGGGATACTAACTACTGCTTCTTAATATATTTATTCCTTAATGAAACTTATCATCAAAAATATATCACTTTTTCAAATCAACAGCTCAGTTCATGGAATCAGTACTAAAAATAGAATAATCTTCACAGGCATGTAAAGTCGCTCACTATAGTACGAAAATTCAGTGCAGTAATGTGTTCATTGTAAATAAGTTCAAAAATGTTTCAAATGGCTCTGAGCACTATGGGACTTAACTGCTGAGGTCATCAGTTCCCTAGAACTTGCAACTACCGTAGCGGTCGCGCGGTTCCCGACTGTAGCGCCTAGAACCGCTCGGCCGTAAATAAGTATTGTAGTAGTTCTATTATATGTTTATTACCTTATAAACAAAAATGTTTTTAAATTCAGTGCATTAATACGATCTTAGTAAATGAGTGTTGTAGAACGATCCTTTCATATAGTGTTCATTACAAAAAAGACGATCATTCTACTTCCGCTGATGAATGACAGTTCTTGGGTGTTGCAGGCTATGTGATTGACGCAGCCTACTGCAAGCAGCAGAATGGTCTGGTATTATGTGTGTAATAAGGAGAGATGATGATTGTTTACGGCCAAGTAGATGGAAACGGTCGAAAGGCAGCACGGCTACACTGAAACAAGTACCCACACAGACTCTAAACAAATCCCACAATATTTGAAGCCCTTTTGGGCGTTTGGTGATCGTATGTCCTTTCAGACAGACGAATGTGTATGGAATCTGCAGATAGTGCGCACACCAGACTTAACAGGACCTGGTTCCACACTTCCACATGATAATGAGAGGAACCCTGATACAAGCTCCAAGCAATTGTCAAGCGGCCCGCCAACACTGTGCAAGCCAAAGTATGATCATGTGCATCGAACATGACAACCGCTACTATCGATGTCACCTGCAACTCCATGGTGGCCACTTTGAACATCTGTTGTGACGCGGATGCGACGCAGCTCTGTACTGTGTTCCGGGACGATCTCCCACAGTTGCACGCACACCGTCCATTTCCGGACACATGTTCATAGGACCTTTTCTGCCTCAATTTACTGTCAGGTATCAGTCCCTGCAGTTTTCCGGTTCTATTCATGTTCACCCAGTATAACTAAGGCGAGAATGGCCAGTAATACCTGCAGTGCGGATGCACATCTGAACTCTTACGGGAATCGGCGAATTGCCGCGACTAATGAGAAGAATGAGCACAATGAACGAGGAGCACTACGTTAGTAGTGTGCGGGTAAGTCGAGAATTTGGGTCTGGCGGGAATAATACCGGGGTACTCCGAGCAGGTGCGAAGACCACTGTGTCCGGATGGCGCAGCGGTCAGCGCATCTGCTTGTAAGCAGGAGACCTGTGTTCGAATCTCGGTTCGGCACAAATATTCGATTTCTCCGTTGATTTAGATCAATGCCCGCTCGCAGCTAATGCCTATAATTTCCTTTTGCCTTAATTCATAGTGGCTGTTGAATCAATATGGTCTCTCTTTTTCATACATACATACATACATACATACATACATACATACATAGTTACCACAAGCAACGCTGCCTATTGTCTACTTCTACGTATGACCCAGATGGGAAAGAAATGACAGAGTGGTCCATATATTAGCTCGTTTACGAACATATCATAGCAGGAAATTTTCTTTTAGTTTTGACCAATAATAAGTCCTATAACAATAGGTGACACTTGTTTTTTCCAGAAAGCGTCCAAGCTCCGGCTGTTCATCTGATCCGCAAAGTATTGGAATTCCATGTTTTCACAAGCGGAGAGTTACTAGTTAAGATAATTGCCCAAATGAGAGGTTCTATCTGTCCTTGTATTATACCACTGTTACATAGGTCCTAGGAGCATTTAATGTGCGATGTATAGGCAGAGTCTAAATAGTAATTGTTTACAACATAATCCGTCGTAAACCGATTATAGGATGCGCAGAAATAATATTTTACTTTGCAGCGGACTGAGTGCTGTTTTGAAGTTTCCTGAGAGATAATGGTGTCAGAAGGGGCTCGAAATCGGAAACTTCGAGCGAAAGTAAACAGTAATCCTTATAGGAGTCAAAAAATTTCAAAAATCTCTTACTTTCATCCTCTACCAATTCGTACTTGAGAAGTGTTCAAAGAATGTTCAAATGTGCGTGAATTCTTAAGGGACCAAACTGCGGAGGTCATCGGTCCCTAGGCTTACGTACTACTTAAACTAACTTATGCTAAGAACACACACACACACACACACACACACACACACACACACACACACACACACGAATCAAGCCGGGAAACAGCCCCAAATTGGGCTACAGCGCAAGCGTGACACCTGGTATTTTGACTATTTTTTCACTTTCTTAAGCCACCGACTAAGTCGGCTATTAAGCTAACATTATTAAAGCTTCTCATGATGATAACGGAAAAAGGCTCTTAAAAAGGTTATGCAAAAAGTAAATGCCAGTTCAGTTAGACGTAAATTTAAACCTTGCTAGTAAGAAGACCAGAAAAACGAAACGATTTAATAGTAGATTTTTTACTGTTAGAATTCTAAATATTGAGACGTAAAATGTAAACAAACGTCAGCTTTAAAATTGGAAGTGCGCGAATAAGGGATTTTAAATGTTAAAGAATGATTTTAGCCAAAACCTCGCTCAGCGCGTGGCTTTTGTATTCCAGTTTAAGGTTGTTTAAGTAATAGACTTCACCTACACAACTGCAGTATGTTGTAAGCAATTGCCGTTCACACCCTGTATATTTTGCATTTGTAACTTTTTCTTCCGAAAGAAACTGAGCTTTATAACGCAATTCAAAATTGTCAAGTATTGTAATTTTACTGCATTAGGGGCCTGTTGACACAAGTATGTTACACGGTTGTAAAAAAATCACTCTTCCTATGAACAATTTACAGCCGTTAAACCTTTATTGTACTTTTCTTTGGTATTCCGCAGTGTAATATTTACATATCCTTTACATCACCGTAACCAGTAATTCTCATTTCTTTTCGTATCTCTGCGATAGACATATTTGTCTCAAACTGTTTTGAATTGCATGTACAGGTTTAAGTTACAGAAACCATAACACGGGGCTTCACCTTACTCAAGTTTTCCAGTACCCATCTACAAACCTACTTGGGTTACTAGTACTACCAATATAACGTTTGTAATGTTCATCAAAACACTGAGATCACCAACGACGTACGGGATTCAAATTTAATTTTACGATGTTACATGGCGCTGCAACTTCACCTCGTTTTTGGCTATATCTATAATTCTCAATTTTTATTTTTTTCCTTCACGAGGGTAGCGGCACTTTTATATGCCCATATGAGCGTGGACAATACAAGACCCAATTTGTTGACTTGGCTCATTACATCATGAGTTCCTTATGCAACGTCGCTCTAAAGCCCCTTGCATTTAATAGAGTTGATCTTCTAACCCTGTTTTCAGTAATTAGATCAGTAAAAGCATCCTGTATTTATGGGTAGCCTTGCAGGATTTATGGTGTCAGTTTCCTCCAGCACTACTTCAGACATTAGTCGAGTAGCATTAATGTCAAGGACATGGGGAAGAGAGACAATGAAAAATCAGTTCAATTGAAACACTTTTAATGTCCTGCTACGGCAGATCATACCATTACATACCAGTCCCATTACTGCTACAGAAGAGGCTCAATATGGCACCCACCAGTCTCCAGAAGAGTCTCAAAGCGCAGAATTGCATTCTGCACAGCAGAACGAAGCATGTCCGTATTTAAGCTGGCTACCTCTTCTGATATTGTGGGCTTCAAATCAGCACGTATGTGGATGTTCCCCTGGGAAAGCCCGTTCTTCAGGTAGCCCCACAACCATAAATCACAGTTAGTGAGATCAGGTGATCGTGCTGGCTAAACATTTGGAAACGATCGACTGGTAATTAGGGTACGCCGTGCTAGCGAAGTATATCGCAATAATGCTTGCCAGTCACACTGCACATTTTTGTTGCTTGAGCGCCAACCTGTTCAAAAACAAATGGGCCAGTGATGACTGTAGCGGTGAAGCCACACCATACGGTAACACGTTCACCATACAGAGGAACTGCATGCACAGAAGGTGAAGACCCCACACTCTGCAATTCTGTGTGTTCACCTCACCTGTCAGCGAAAACTGAGCATCGTCTGTCCTAGGTGGTCCATTGCCAGCCCTCGTCAGCTTCATTCCTTGCTAGAAAGTGGAGAGTGAAGTCAACATGTGATTGTGCGTGCTGTGGTGCAAGCTGCTTTACGATATGGATCTTGAATGGATACCAATTGAGAATGGTTCAAAACACTTTCCGTATAGTGGATCACGGGACGTTCAAATGTCGTGACACAGCACTGCCTGACGATCGAGAATTGCGCGCAGCGTTGTCTGCCATAGTAACAGCGAGTTCATCAACCAACTGTTGTGCAACCGATCGTCAGCCTCTTCCCGGTGCGACGCCCCGATCTTCAGTTCATTCGAATTTCATCATGCTCCGCACTTCATGTGGAATAAGAGGACTCTTCCGTAATCTTTTCAGCCTTCGATTTTCTCGAAGAGCAGTTGCAGTATTAGTGTTCTTTTGATAAGAGCTTCACCAATAATGCCATGCTCCTTTTGCCCAAGCTCATGTCGACACGTTGAAACGTCCCCTTAGAAAAGTTAATGAATTACTGTGCTGATAAACATCTTACGTTGTTTGATTTTCAAACAGCTGAGCAAAAGTGAACGTACTCAGACATTCAATAAAGTGACACACAATATTTTTAGCGCAACGCAATCCGACATTCAGTAATCCCCTCGAAAGAATGGCCCTGACTAACAATAACCTATGCCTTTCATGAATGCTTATCTCACAAAATTCAAACTAATGCAATACAGAGAGCGCCACTACTGCCAGCTAAATAAAAGATTCAAACTACTGAAGGCACTAACTACTGATATAGTTAGCAAATGAAAGATATTGATAGAGAACAAACAATGTATTTACCTTAATAGTGTTCAAAAGTCATAATATATCTAGTAGTTCATGACATGCTGTCTTAAAAATTTACTGTATCTGTCCAGATCATCCGCTCGCAAAACTCCATCTTACTCCCCACATCCACCACTGCTGGCGGCTCACCTCCAACTGCTCAACGCTACGCGCTGTTAACAGCCAACAGCCCAACACTACAATAGCGAATATTACAACAATGCCACCCAGCCACAGACTTCACACAGAACAGCCAGTGATTTTCATACAGAGCGCACGTAGCGTTACCAACATAAAAACCTAAAGAGCCTACTTACAACGTCAACAAGTGCACTGCGACTGGTCAGGTGTGAGTGTCTGTGAATTAGGATGACTGATCACCGCACTTGGTGTTCATAGTTGGAACTGGACGATGGGGCTGTGATGCATTGAAATAATGAACCGTTACTCTGGATATTAATGCTATTAAGTTTGGTACTCGTACGGTAATTAGTTTCCGTGCTATAGCCTGTCAAATAGGGAGACGTTAATTATAACTACCCGGTACATATTCGTGTAATAAATAAGTTAATGGGTTAACAAAATATCACGTATCATTTCCATTTGATTTCCCTGCACCTCGGCTATAAAATCACATCGAATCTGCCCCTCTTTATTGGATACTTCGCTTTGGGAAGGAGAAACTGGACTGGTCGATGACTACCTAAATACGAGAGCCACGGACCAGCTGCTGAGCTGCGAGGTTCAGCATCCCAGACCACCTCCGACGCGGCTGAACTGTTCTGGGCGGATCGAGCTGGTGTCAGCCCAGACAGGGTCGTTAAGGCATCGGCGGTCGCGGACGTCTGGGTGTCTGCCCCGCCAGGAATGCAACAGGACAGGAAGACGGCACCGGGCTGCCGCCGCCGCCGTTCTGCCGGGTATTTCTGTCGCACTGAGGCGCGCCGCTGCTTGGGTCACTGCAGTGCCACGTGCCCAGGAGACTCGTCTCTGCGACCCCCCCCCCCCCCCCCCCCCACGCCCCAAACACCATTCATCAACCCCCAGCTCCTTCAGCCACGCGCACGTAGACACATACAGATACATTAGTACATTATATCATTAGATCTGATGTTTTGTATTGATAGTGCGATCGGTCAGTTCGTAATTTAACATATAAAAAAATAAAAAAAACTCCTTCCACTACGTCTGATCAAAAAGTCAGTATACATTTGAAAACTGAATAAATCACGGAATAATGTAGTTTAGAGAGGTACAAATTGACACACATGCTTGGAATGACATGGCGTTTTATTAGAACCAAAAAATACAAAAGTTCACAAAATGTACGACAGATAGCGCTTCATCTGATCAGAATAGCAATAATTAGCATAACAAACTAAGACAAACCAGAGATGATGATCTTTCCAGGAAATGCTCAATCTGTCCACAATCATTCCTCAACAATAGCTGTAGTCGAGGAATAATGTTGTGAACAGCACTGTAAGGCATGTCCGGAGTTACGGTGAGGCATTGGCGTCGGATGTTGTCTTTCAGCATCACTAGAGAGGTCGGACGATCACGATACACTTGCGACTTCAGGTAACTACAAAGCCAATAATCGCACGGACTGAGGTCTGGGGACCTAGGAGGCCAAGCATGACGAAAGTGGCGGCTGAGCACACGGTCATCACCAACGACGGGCGCAAGAGATGTTTCATGCGTCAAGAAATTCTTCTTTTTTTTGTTCTAATAAAACCTCATGTCATTCCAAGCATGTGTGTCAATTTTTACATCTCTATCTACATTATCCCGTGGTTTATTAAGTTTTCAAATTTATATTGACTTTCTGATCACCTGGTATAATAAGGTGCCTATAAATTCCTGCCTTCTAAAGACGAGCTTGCTGTGCAGTGGAAGCTGCCCGATTCAAAAGCTTTAAAAAAGCATCCTTAACTGAAGGAGCGGAGGGAAACTCAGTTAAGTTAATCTTCATGAACAGTGTGTATTTTTATCGCATGAGTACTTCGCTTTTTGTCAGTCATTTTTGCTTAGCCACTGGCAACCTTATCCGCGAAAAGCACCGTCTCTTGTCATGAAACGTTATATGAAAGATGCTTAGCGACCTCAGATGAACTTGGCCACTGAGAGGATAGGAAAGCTACATGGACGGCAGGTGTAATTAAAGCCGGCGCCACAGCCGTTTATCTTCGGGGCCGCCCGTGGCTGCCCACCGAGCCATTACGTTCTCGTAAAGCAGGCCACGGGCGGGCTGGCTTTATGTTTGCCTAGCGCCGTCCACTGCCACTGTGAACTACGCCTGGGGCCGCCGACAAAGGATGCTCACGTGAGGCAATCAACTGCTCCTAATGGGGGACGCTTTTCGTTCCGGTTTCATATTGTAGCCGCTCTGCCCATTCCCTACTCCGTCGAGTTTTGGTGTTCTTGTTGCTTAGAATCACTAATGTACCATATATTTATCACAGTATCCGCCACCATAACGAAGTAGCTAACACAAGCCTTTACAGCGGCACTTGATTTGGAGGTACTCAGCTCGAACCCTAGCAATAAACCAAATTGTCATCAACGGCATATGACCGGTTAAGCGACGAGCCATTGTTACGTTCAGTCACTGATCATCAAACTTCTGCACCTTGGAAGTGTGTGTGTGTGTGGGTGTTTGTAGAAAACTGAATTACTGTCGTGAGCAGTGGATGGGAAGCACTGATGTTTGAGCTGTGAATTAAATATGAACCTAAGCCCCAGAATATTAATGGAAATGCAGTCTGACACACAATTATTACCGGAAAAGTCTCTTCACCCCCCCCCCCCCCGCCCGCTCTCCTCTCTCTCTCTCTCTCTCTCTCTCTCTCTCTCTCTCATATATATATATATATATATATATATATATATATATATATATATATATATATATATATATATATATATGCCTTTTGCTTATAGCGTCCTCAAACATGTAATCAATCATGAACGCTAAACATGAAAAAATAGTTGATACAGCATTATTAGCACACAATTTAATAATATGAAGTGCTTTTAATGTTTGAGTAAGATGCCAGATTACGTCACAGCACATTTAAATCAGCACCGATCGCCGTAAGTTCAGTCGCCGACGTTCCTTTAGGCTCTGCAACCTAATTTCGTATCAGCAGAAAATGATTTCTAATGTTAAGCTTCAAATGGTTCAAATGGCTCTGAGCACTATGGGACTTAACATCTGTGGTCTTCAGTCCCCTAGAACTTAGAACTACTTAAACCTACCTAACCTAAGGACATCACACACATCCATGCCCGAGGCAGGATTCGAACCTGCAACCGTAGCAGTCGCGCGGTTCCGGACTGAGCGCCTAGAACCGCTAGACCACCGCGGCCGGCGATGTTAAGCACTTGCGACCTTAACTCAGTGAGTGGCCGCAGGTATGAGGATACTCGAGGTCCGTGATTAGAATTAACAAGTTAAAAGGGACATGGCGGTGCAGTAGCATGGCATATTATCACGTACAAGCGACAAGGAAGCGACTGGATTTAGGCAGAATTAATTCAGAAAGAAGTTCAGTAATTACAGATATATTGTTACTAAAACGATGGAATTAACTTACAAAGCCAGATCGGTCCACAAGGCAAGAATAACATGCGTGAATCTCGCAATGACCTGTCGGATACTAGGTTCTCAGTACATAACATTTAATAAAATAACTCCTTTACAATTCAGAATAGGGTCGTAACTTCCAGTTTACAACACAATGGATTCTTTCGTCGCTACGGCCAGCTTCCATTTACTCAAAACCGTGCAACCTGTGGATTTTCATTTCGTCATGCCGAAGCAAGCCTGTTGGCGGAATAGTTGCGGGTAACATACGCAGAAATTTAGTAAGAATGTCCGAAACTTCGGAAAAGTCTGGGGAAGGTACCCGAAGAATCGAACTATTGCAGTGGGCGAACGTCCAGAGCGAATACTTAGGATAATCGTAGCTCTTCGGTTGTACTCCGCATTTGTCCGTAAAATCTCGGTTATTTTGAGGTCGTGACCGTTTACTAGATGCCTATGGCTTTCAAGGACGCCAATTGCGACCTCCGGCCGCAGGAAATTCAAATTGAAATTTGTCCGGATTTTAGCGCCGCACCCTGTATTCTCGGTTCAAATATAATAAACTTCCTTGAGACCGAGAAACTTGTGTCCACGAATCAGCACGTTCTTCGAAAGCATCGCTGATGCGACGCAGCTTGCCCTTTTCTCACATGATGCACTGCGAACTATGGATAAAGGGCGACAAGCAGATCCCATATTTCTTGATTTCCGAAAAGGATTTGGCGCGATGCCCACTGCAGACCGTGAACTGAGCCACGACCGCATGGGATAGGTTCCTTGATACGTGATTGGCTCTAACACTTCTTAAGTAACAGAACTCAGTATATTGTTCAGTAGTGCCCCAGGGAAGTGTGATAGCATCGGTATTACTTCCTAAATATATAAATGATATGGCGGACAGAATGAGCTGCAACCTGCAATTGTTTGCTGATGTTCCTGTGGCGTACCGACAGGTGTCGAAGTAGAGTGTCTGCAGGAGGATAGAAGGTGACTTGATAAGATTTCTAGTTGGTGTGATGAATGGCAGCTAGCTCTAAACGTAAGAAAAATGAAAGTCGTAATGATGCAGAGCGATACGAAATGGAACGAGCGTGTGAGGATAGCGGTACGGAACGCGAGTGGTCGACTTTGGTTCATTGGGAGAAATTTGGGAAACCGTGGTGCATTTGTAAAGGAGACCGCATATAGGACGCTAGTGTGATCTATTATTGAGTATTGCTGGAGTCTTTGGGATCCGCACAGGGTCGGATAATAGAACACACTGAAGAAGTTCAGTGATCCATTTTACCTTCTATGAAATGCAATTTTCTAACACCTGCAGCTCTCATACAGCCTCACACCATCAGGTAGCCACCACTGTGTTTAACAGTTGGCAGAAGATTGCGTGGATACATCTGCCATCCGACCCGAATACGATACATTTACTCTCATCAGAATATTACTCTATTCCAGAAGTCTTCCTTTTTGAATCTATGTCCCATCTTTCGATTCTGTTCACTGACCCAAAATTTCTTGCGCGCTACCCGGCCGTGATACCCATACGTTTTGAAGGTGTTTCTGATTGCGTTGGCACATACCTTCTTCCCCCTAGACTCCAACTCCCCAGCCAATTTACGAGCGCTGATTTTAGGTATTTTCTTCATTTCCCTCATGATAAGTCTCACGTCTGCATCAGTCAAAGTGTGAGGGCGTCCGGTACGTGGTTGGTTTCTTAATGATTCTATTGCGCAAAATCGATCTATTATCGACTGAACTGTCGATCTAGATCTACCGACTACTTTATCAATCTCGTAAGAAGATTCTCACTCATTATGTAAGGGCAGAATACTTTTCCTTTCGAGCAGCGTCGTCTCACTACTCTTACGGCCCATGGCGCTAATTGCACTCTATTAGCGCCGTTGACTCTAAGTGTGTGCCGTGGGTCAGCATTATAGTTTAATCGCTGCTCACAGAGTTTCGGCATGTTCAGATGGTGGACGAATACTTTATGAACTAGCTCTTGTATTACATTTTCTATTTTGTTAACCTTGCTGTCGATTTTAATGCATTTCTTTCCTTGCTTTTCAACAAAAATGACTCACCGAGGTACTTCTAACGTGACTGGCTCTTCAGATTTTCTATACTTGCCATGTTACACAGACTGTATTTTCTAAAAGATATGCTGCTAGATGAATAATTTTTGGACTCACTGTAGATGAAAGCAAAATGTTGTTTTCATGGATAGATTCAGTATCACCCATTCGCACTGTACTCCCTCAGAACTACACGTATGAGCCACTAGCACCACAACTAAATGTGGTGACGAGACTTCAACACGTAACTGAACTGTCATATTGCTTCATATATCAGCCATTTAATGTCGTAATAGAACTTTCATAACACATAGTATGTAATGAAAGAAGTTTTGTGCTGCTGATAAGATCTTTGCTACAACTGACAGCATTCTTTCTTTTCCCAGGTAAGTCTGCTGCCTGCATGAAGATGGTTCATCTGCAGAGACAACATTCCCGCTCGGCCGTGCCAGAGGACTGACGTGGGTGGACTGCAATAGCTGTGCGGCGGACAGACAACAGGTGTGTGGTGTGTGTGTGTGTGTGTGTGTGTGTGTGTCCTGCACATATGGCGGGCGCCAGCTGCCGCCTCGCCAGCGGCAACATGTTGCGCTCCCGCCACATAATTATCACCAGCCCTTTGTGGCCGTGCCTGATGCATAGACAGGTGCCCCCGTCAATAGCGTGCCGGCTGCCCGCCACACAGTACCCCAGTTTGTTTTCGGTGATCGGACAGAAGTTTTCTTTTGTGCCAGCAAAGTAATTTTCTTTTCGTCCTAGCAGTCTGCCTCTCGTACTAGGGGACCTCATAAAGTAAGTTGCGCGCGTCATCCCAGGCAAACACCAACAAGAGAGGCACATCGTCAGAAAGGGGTACGTGTTCCGGCTTTCCTGCACACCTAGTTCTGCTGCGGTACGGCTAATAATGTGGCAGTGAACGCTGTGCGAAGTGGGAACTGACTAGACAGTTGCTCTACCAGAGACGGTACGATTCTTGTGGGCAAAACGTACACATTGCGCACAGATTAACTGTGAAATTCTGGCGGTATGTGGTTAAAATGGAATGTCACGTCCAGCCGCAGAGTGTGCCAAGAATGGGACCATGACCGCACAGGCGAGGGTGGCGATCATAGGTAAGGAACGGTATCTATCAACATCGACCACAGATGCCAAGCAATGAAGGAAACGATTCGTAGCAATCGCAGATTTTCAAACAATGAAGACGTTCTCAAAGCGGTCCTCGAATGAATTTTTCGCTCTGCAGCGGAGTGCACGCTGATGTGAAACTTCCTGACAGATTCACAGTGTGTGTCTGACTGGGACTCGAACCGTGGGCCTTTGCCTTTCGTGGGTAAATGCTCATCCACCTGAACTACCCAACGACGACCGACGACCCGTCCTCCCAGCTTTACAGCTGCATCTACATGTATACTCTGCATATCAGTATACTCTGCGGTCGCAGGTTCGAATCCTGCCTCGGGCATGGATGTGTGTGAAGTCCTTAGGTTAGTTAGGTTTAAGTAGTTCTAAGACCTAGGGGACTGACGACCACAAATGTTGAGTCCCATAGTGCTCAGAGCCATTTGAACCATTTTTGAACACCGTCACAATACTTCGCTGTTCCACTCTGGAACAGCGCTCGGAAACAACGGACACATATCCAGAATGAGATTTTCTCTCAGCAGCGCACTGTGCGGGATATGAAACTTCCTGACAGATTAAAACTGGTTCGCAGAAGAGCTTCTGTAAAGTTTGGAAGGTAGGAGATGAGGTACTGGCAGAAGTAAAGCCTTGAGGACGGGGCGTGAGTCGTGCTTGCGTAGCTCAGTTGTTAGAGCACTTGCCCGCGATAGGCATAGGTCCCGAGTTCGAGAATCGGTCCGGCACACAGTTTTAATCTGCCAGGAAGTTTCAACGGACACACATCTTTCCGTGGGACATCTGATTTCGCTTGTTTTATTATGATAATCTTTTCTCTCTGTCGGGGCCAACAAAATATTTTCGCATTCGCAGGAGAAAGTTGGTGATGGAAATTTCGTGAGAAGATTCCGCCTCAACGAAAAATCCCTTCGTTTTAATGGTGTCCATCCCAAACCCTGTATCGTGTCCGTGATACTTTCTCCCCTATTCCGTGATAATGCAAAATAATGCAAAACGTGCTGCTCTTCTTTGAACTTTCTCGATGTTCTCCGTTAATCCGTGGCGCACACTGGACTCGCATTCGGGAGGACGACGGTTAAATCCCGTCTCCGGCCATCCTGATTTAGGTTTTGCGTGATTTCCCCAAATCGCTTCAGGCAAATGCCGGTTCCTTTAAAAGGGCACGGCCGATTTCCTTCCCCATCCTTCCTTACCCTGAGCTTGCGCTCCGTCTCTAATGACCTCGTTGTCGACGGGACGTTAAACTCTAACCTCCTCCTCCTCCTCCTCCTCCTCCTCCTCCTCTTCCAACTCCGTTAATCCTCTCTGGTAAGGAACGCAGACCGCACAGCATACTCCAAAAAGAGGCCGAACAAGCGTAGTGCAGGCAGTCTCTTTAGTAGATCTGTTGCATCTTCCAAATGTTCTACCAATAAATTGCAGTCTTTGATTCCCCTTCGCCACTACATTTTCTTCGCGTTCTTTCCAATTTAAGGTGTTTTAAACTGCAGTTAGTTCAATTTAGAGCCTCTAGATTCGACTCTTTTGTGATTATCCGAAGTTTAATGGATTTCTTTCAGCACTCATGTGGATCACCTCACTCTCTTCATCATTTTGGGTCAATTGCCAATTTTCACACCGTACAGACATATTTTCAAAATCGTTCTGCAATTTGTTTTGATCTCCTTATGAGTTTACTAGACAATAAACAGCATCATCTGCGCGCAATCTAAGATGGCTGATCAGATTGTCTCATAAATCGTTTATATAGATATGGACAACAGGAGGCCCATAACACTACCTTGGGGAACGCCAGAAATCACTTCTGTTTTACTCGATGATTTTCCGTCAATTACTATGAACTGTGACCTCTCCGACAGGAAATCACGAATCCAGTCACATAACTGAGACGATATTCCATAAGCATTCAATTTCATTACAAGCCGCCTGTGTGTCACAGTATCAAATGCCTTTTGGAAATCTATAAATATAGAATCAGTTTGAAAACCCTTGTCGCTAGCATTCAAAACTTCGTGTGTGTAAAGATAGCTAACTGTTTTTGTCCTTCCATCTAAACCTCAAAGAAGTTCCCTAGTGCAACTAGAGGGATTAGCACTGATGGAAAGAAGGGGTATTGCAGATTCATGGTTTCGTGGTTTCGTCACAGCCTGGGGAATAGTTTCCAGAATGAACTTTTACTCTGAAGTGGAGTGTGCGTTGACAAGAAACTCCTTTTGTCCAAGAGTACCAGTGAAGCATGTTACACAGGAGAACTTCCGTACAGTTTGGACTGGTGAAAAAACAGGTATGAGTACGGGTCTTCCGTCGTTCTTGGGTAACTCAGGTAGTAGAGCCGCTGCCCGCGGAAGGCAAAGTCCAGGCCCGGTACACAATTTCGATCCGCCAGGAAGTTTCGTTGCGATCGTTGTTTGCAGACGCACGGTGATTTAACTGAAAAATAATGTCGTGAATGTGTGTCATTTTGAAGTGTAGCACAACATTCAACAAAAGTTACTTACCCTCCCGTAATGATGCGTAACTTACTTCATGAATTCACAGAGAGAGAGAGAGAGAGAGAGAGAGAGAGAGAGAGAGAGAGAGAGAGAGAGAGAGAGAGAGAGGTGGTTTTCTTATGCATCGAAAATTGAAGGTGGTGGTGTCTTGACGGTAATCATACTACGTATTAATTAGCAACTTAGGACAGTAAGATCTGAAAAATACGTAAAAATCTGCCAACCGGTTGTATAGGTTTTCTATATACCTTGACCACGTTTCGTCACCTCTAAGGGTGACATCATCAGAAGGTAAGGTAATTACATGAAGAACATATCGTCAAAGATGTACAGAGATTTAAGAGCTGAGTTGCTAAAGTCATACATTAGAATCTAAGACATAATGTTCTAAAATTCAAAGTCTCCTCACACCACACCGGTGTTACTTATGTTTTAATATTTGACTTTTTGAAGAACATTATGTCTTATATTTTAATGTATAACTTGAGCAACTCAGCTCTTAAATCACTGTACATCTTTGACGATATGTTCTTCATGTAATTACCTTACCTTCTGATGAAGTCACCCTTACAGGTGACGAAACCTGGTCAAGGTATATAGAAAACTTATACAACCGGTTGGCAGATTCTTACATATTTTTCTAATTTGTGTATATGGTTGCCGCAAATTTCAGCCATCTGTAAAAAAAAAACGTAAAAATCCGCGCTAGTGTCTTTACAACGGCGTATTTTAATCATTATTAGTGTGCATATGAGCGACGGATAGCTCATCAGGATTTTTCATCCGAGGAAAAGGCCTGGTTCTGAAGTTTCTTCTGCTTCCCTTCAAAATGAATGGAAAAATGGTTCCATCGCTACCTCGTTATTCCCTCGCATGGACTGCGGGTGTGTAGGGTACGTGGGTGCTGTTGTAAACAATATGGTCAAGAGTAGTGCTGAAGGGTATTGGACGTTACTTACAGGTGATGTGTGATTGTCTATTCATAAGACGCTTTATTTTAGTTTCCTGTTACTACATATAACATACCCTATAGGATCATTTTGAATGCTGTAGCACCAGCCGTTTTCTATCTAGATGAGCGCCGCCATTCACATGGTCTGTACGAAACATGTTCCATGCACAGTCTGCGCTGAGCATGTGTCACGACTGACAATTTCAGTCAACCTCTGCAAATCGATGTTTTTGTTGCGGTCACATGATAAATATTTTGTTCATGGAACTAAATTAAACACTGTAAATGATATGCACGATTGGGATACTCATATCTTTGATAGGGTTTGTAGCGCCTCTAGAATGCTAGCAGAGTGATACACCGTATTTTGTATTGAAATGAGTTCAATCCATTTCGAACTGCGGAGGAAGAGTGAAAGGTGTATGATATGAGTTTTTACATACTTCTTCGTCCTAGGGAAGAGTAATAACTCACGTAAATTTACGTATGTTCCTGTAGAAAACTGAAAGACCCCGTTTCGGAAGTAACGAAGTTCTTAGCTAGCAGGAGCACTTTTTTTTTTTACTTGTATTGATGCACATTTCTAAACGGTAATGGCGAAAAGAGCCGTAGTGCCATTCTGTAAAAGCAGAAGATAAGCCAGCATTAATGAAGTCAAAAATAAGCCATACGTCATAATTAATAACACGACGTCCCTGATAAGGCAGGAGGCTACGAGAAAAACGCTGATAAGAGAAGTGGGACGTAACGAGTCGAGGCCTCGGCCTGTGCACCGCGCAGGCGGCCGCTGCTGCGACGCTTTGTTACGTCTACCAGTCGGGGAGGACGCCGCGGCATGGGGGCGATCATGGCGCGCCGGGGCGCCGTGCCAATGGAGGCCGGCGGCGCTGGTGCAGGCGGCGACGCGGCGCTCCACACCTACCTGTAAGTCGCGGTCCGCAGTCCGTTTCATATACAACTGCGTTATTCCGAGTCCGATCTGAGAACAGAGACTTAAGGGGGGCGGGACGTCAAACGGGCCGACTTGGAGCAGGAGAGACATCACAGGACATTTTAATTTCTAGTGTCTATACGTTTACAAATACATTCATAAAACTTTGTCAGCATCTCCAGGAAGGATTCAGGATTTACTCATTGCAGTGGAAGTTCGAAAAACATAACAAAATAATTTTTTTTACGTATGAAATTTTCATCATTTTTTCGCCTACTAGTGTCTGCATTTGTTGCTATAGGTTCACTTTTCTTTGTAAGTTAGAGAGATTCTTTGAATTTAGCACAGCATACATACGATACTTACAGCTGTCTGAAACCCTAGAGTTTATTTAATTTATGGAAAAACGAATGATCTGTTGTATTTTAAACTTCATGTTTAGAAAAAAACACAAATTTTGTAGTTAATTACCTCAATTTTTACCACAGTTTTTAATAGATTTGGAAAATTCTAGAGTTTCATACACCTGTAAGTATGGTTTGTATGCTGTGCAAAATTCATCGAACCATCTCTCTTACTTATGAAGAAAACTGTACCTATAGCAACAAATGCTGCCATTAGTAAGTGAAAAAATGATGAAATTTCACATGTAAAAAAATTACTTCGCTATGTTCTCGAACTTCCACTGCTATGAGTGTGAATTCTGAATGCCTCCTGGTCATGCAGACAAAGATTTATGAATTTATTTGTAAAAGTATGGAGAGTGGAAATTAAAATGTCCTGTGGTGCCTCTCCTGCTCCAAGTCGGTCCGTTTGACGTCCTACCCCCCCCCACCCCCCCACCCCCCTTAAACTGTTGATATATGCATGTATAAAGTATTTGCAGTCAGTGTTAGCAGAGTACTATATATAACCATTCGACCATGCCAACTCACTAAAACCTTTCTCGGTCATATTCTATGCATACTGTATGAACCTCTACCGCCGGAATACATGCAATTTATTTTCTTGTTATCTGCGTCGACAGTTCCAAATATTTTAGAAATGACAGCTTTTTTCGCTTGAACTATTATTAAACATGTTTACTTATTTACGATAACGATTTCGGCTACCGTGACAGTCTCATGTAGCAGCTGTAACTACATCAATTGCTAAAAGACCATTTCAGTTTTAGGGAAACACTGTTCCCAAAAATCTGTAAAAATTAAATTTTATTTTAGTAAGTTGTACCACTTCCTACCTTAGAGTGAACTGCATCAATCCTTTAAGAGGGCGTAGTACCCGCGACAACCACGCGATAATACTTCATATGCTTCACTGAATAGAAATCGTCCTTGTGTATACGAAAGGATGTAGCACTTCATTAAATACGACGAGATTGTCAGACGAAGTCGACAAGAACGAATTCACTCAACTTATTGCAGAAAATAATTTCAAATAATGTGTAAGACGTGACGTTAAGATGTAAACGTATTACCATGCTAAAATATTTACTTCTGCGTAATTTTCTGGTTTTTAATGAAGTGTTGTGCCCTTCTTCACAAAATTTTAAGAAATGCAGCAAACAGTCACATTTTTACGTATTTGCGCCAGTAGACGTTTCGGGCTACTGCCTATCTTAAATGTACATATAAATCTTTAGTTATTAAATTGTTAAAACATCGATTGCGATTTGAATGCTGCACCTGCCCTGTGCAAAAACCAATTATGTCAAACTACTGCACTTCGCGAGTTGTATATGTACAACATATCGCTCGTCAGATCACTTCCTACTCTGCTTGTTTTTGCTCCAATTTTTCGCATGTATTATCGTGCCACAAACACTTCTCCTACGCAAAAACAGCGTGTATCCGCCATGTTGCCGACTGACGTCTTTGTTTACGTCGGAAAATTACGTGTGAGGTGAATGAATTTTGCTTGGATACTACTGAAGTAAGTTCGGTGTATACATTAAATATTTTTGATTTAAACTTCTGTATCACTAGAAAACTGAAATTGCTTAGCATTAATAAAAAAAGGATAAGTTAATACTTTTATATAGATGACGACGAGTCCTAGAATGTATACAAAAAGTATTGACATAGTTGACAGGAGAACTACATCCTCTTAGTAGGAACGCATATGCATTGATGCACTTCGGTGAGGTAGGAAATGGTATACCTAAAACAAAAAAGAAAAAAATAGCTTTTACAAATTTTTCAAAACAAAATATTTTCTTGAAATTTTAATGGTCTTTTATCAACTTCCATTGTTACAGTTGTTACTTCAGAATGGCTCAATAGCTGATAACGCGATTGTAAATAAATACACACCTGGAAAAACTCTTCAGGTGACTGCCATGTTTGATTTCTGAAACTAGATAACAGACTTCACTTGTTTATTCTTGTCTAAGATGCACTTGCGCTCAGTTAACATTCCGTTTCAACGCTACACAAGCTATCATGCTGTTACGAGCTGCAGATTCCCTCCCCCTCCCCCCTCTGGCCAACCACTGAGCACCAACTACACCGGGTTCTGAATGTTTACCTCTTCATTGCGGGGTGCTGATTTACTATGTAAATCAATAATTCTGACCCAGTTTTTTTCTTTTCAAAGCCTCCTCTGTACAGTCACTTTTTCACATTTACCCATCAATTATCGTCTAGTTGTTACTACATAATTATTTTCCCATTGCTGCATCCCCTTACTTACTCAAACAGTAACTCATTACACATCCCAAAGGGCTCTTATCGATGGCGTGATATGCATAGCTCGATGCATGAAATAATGAACAAATTAATATTGCATTATTGTGAAGAATGAGAGTTTATCCGTATTGCCGCAACGACCTGTTCGATAAACGATAGTTACTTAAGCAATATGGTCAGTATAGACATTTATAAAGTGCGTACGCAGTTAATATACATAGATGTTACTCGTACATTCGGCTTTAATCACTCGAATCAGTTGAACATTGTGAAATTCGAACTGAAGGCTCTCAAATACACTCACAAGCGAGAAACCTCGAATATTAGCCTCACAACGACCACTTCCTGTCATGAAACTAACGCTCAACCAACGTACAGTATTTAAGCAGACGGGAGCTGTAAATCTGTGATCATGTACTCTGGATCGAAAACGATTTCATGTCTTTTAAAAAAAAAAACTTTTGTGTTGATCGATTCAAGCTAGAATTTTGAATGGTCTTGAAACAACTTTTTATCTAGTAATTTAATGTTGTTAAATAAAGAAAACTAACTAAATTCAGCAGCCTTTTCGAGCTAGTACCACAATACCTTATTAAATAAAACTGAAGTACTATATGTCCTTAACTTCCCTTCCCTACAGGCTGTGGCAAATAGGTCATATTGAGTGATCGCCTGTCATTCCACCAGGTAAAGTACATAGTTCGTCACAACCGTAACTCATATTGTACCCCTCGCCTCTGGCGAATTTATTTATGACAACTGTAGCGAGTACTTACGTTCCGAATAAAATATTCCATTTGTTCGCCAAAGTTTTCACGGGATGTAAGAGTCCGTAGCTGCGACGCAACTTCTGTAGATGGACAAGTAAGCTGACAGATAACCAAGGAGACACACGAAAAAAATTCCTTAAGGTATTAACTGATACTTATAAAAGACACCACGTAAATAATCCTTTATAGACATTGAAGGTGAACTCTTTCGGTAATTTTACACTTTATCAATAACAGATAAGCGTTAGTTTTCATATATAATTTGAACAAAAGAAGATACCACATTTCATTAAAAATGTGTTTCTCCCATAAAGGGGAAATAGCTTTCTGGGAATGTTCGTTAAAACTTCGATGACATCCATGATTTACAACTTACGTCGGCTGCAGCTTTTATTGCGGCTATTAGAAGGTAATTGTATGCTGTGAAGTACATCATTACTTCTTAACGATGAATAGCCCACCAGGCACAATGGAATCCGTGTGCTATTTTCTTCCTTGGCCTTTACAGTCGCCCATGTAATATTTCAAAAGTGATCGAAATTTTGAAACGGTTTTCGATAACTGTTTCGGGAGACTCTTATCTTGTGTGTATATCATGGTAACATTTCTGACTACCGAAACTAGTTTCTTTAAATTCGTCAGTTTTTTAAACATGGCATCATCGCCAAGGATTCACCGTTCTATTTCTCTCCACAAGAGAACACTTATGGTTTTAATAAACACATATGATATATTAACAAACCATACCGGCTTCAGTGTAATGCCAAGTAAAGAAATTTACGTATATTAACCAACCAAAAAGAAAAAAAGTGATCCTGTTGAGTAATTTATTTTGATGTACCGAACCATCTGCAGTTTCAGGTGCTCTCACATTACCTATACACGTCAAATCAGGCGTATAATTTGGCGGTTTGTGGCGCTAGACGGTTTTCTATATCGTGTTTCCGTGCACTGTCACGTGGTAATAACACAAAGAAAATTGATTTGCGAGGGATCATCGCTGGATGCAATACGAACTACTCTAATATACAAGCAAATAAATAGTCTCTAAAAATTATTCATCTTAACAGAACGCTAAAGAAAAAACAACATAACTTGCTGATGTTGATATCAGAGCTACGAAATGGATTATTGTGATAAAGGGTAATCAAATTAAGTTATTTCGAATTAATTTCAAAACGGAGAATAAATAGTTATCCACGTAATAATACATCAGCTGACTTCTCCATCTGGTCATCAAAATGAAAAATAAAAGAAAAGATAACGCTTTCGCGCACAGCAGAAACAGGCAAAAATAATCTATACCTTGAAAGGCCGCTCACTTCACTTCGTCGAGTCGTCACGATCGTACCAGGTGTTGTACAACGTCTTTATATAAACAGCCGCAAGAAAGCGATTAGGTGTGCCAGCACAGTCTCTATGGCCGCAACTTGCTTTCAGTGTGTGGGTGCGTGAGAACTAGCCGGTACAGCGCTCTTCCTTGTTTCAATGGGAGGAAAACTGTTCCCAAAGTCTGTGAAATTATTTGCAATAGCTCAGTAAGTTTATTATTCTACAGTAATGATCTCACATACTGTTTTCGGCATAGTCTTAGCACCCTTCGTTCCACAATTTGTTACCAAATTAATTATTCCTCTTAAACTCAAAATGTGTATTATTTATCGTGTCAGATGCGAACCTGTCATGAGATGTGTGAATTTTTTGGGTCGACCAGCTTTTGGTACACCTCTACAGCTAAACGTAAACGACTTGCAGCCCTTTTTCTGCGTACTTACTTTCTTCCTCTTTTACAAGGTGTTACACTCAATTTCACGACATAGTTTCAAATGAAATAATTATATCTATCTTTCTCAGAAAGAAACATAGGAGAAAGTTGAGTAATTATTGTAGTCGTTCCATGTACTTCGTTCGTGAAAAACAGATGTTTCACCTCATTTACCGCAACTTCAAGCAAATTATTACATTGAAAGAAAATTCCTCACTGAATCATTTGCTCAGTTGTTTCGAGACATAGTGATCCATTTTCATCCTTTTCATTCGTACATTGCATAGAAAACTTGAGTTCAATAACCACAACGATATTTTTAGCAGACCAGTCCCTTCTTTAGTTTAATCAACGCATCCTTCTTCGCTGTATTTAAGTAAGGAGTGTCTGAAATTGTGGAGTTCCTATAACCTAACTTGCGAGATACTCATCTGCTCATATTGTAGTTGGTAGCAGTAAGAAAGTCCCCAAATCATTGTTCGTATTTCCTTCATCACGGCCTCTGCGGAGGCACACACAGAGATACCGCTGTGGTACAGCCGCACGGCTCCCATGTTGACCCCCAGATACGTAATGCGCACAGTGTTACGTCAGCGTTGAGTTTGTATCGCTGAAGTTCTTTGCCCTTTCGCCTAAGCTAACGGAACGATGCTAGGCAATCAGAGAACCATACTTCCCTCCTTTATATTTCTGAATATATCGTCCACAAGTAAATGGTTCTCAATAAATACGTTGTGGCCGCTTGCGCAGTTCAGTGCTGTGCAGTATTGACACGGAAGTTCTTGAACAAGGCCTTACGCATTCGTCCTGCGCCAAAACTAAAGAGAAAGCAATTACCTCGTTTGTGTTGTGGGTAGTGCAAGTTGAAGCCCTACCAGAAACATACTGCCGATGGCAGATGTGGCCGAGTTCACGGCGTGAGCGGATCGAAGGACATGAAACAGTGTTGTTTCTTCTTCTGGTCTCCAGCCCGAAAAATTGGTTTCGTGCAGCTCCCCTCTGTAATTTAGGCTGTGCCCTCTACATCACTGCTTAACTAGTGCGTGATCATTACCATATTGACGATTCCTAGACGTCTCAGCGTGCTCTACAAACCGATCCATCCTTCAGTCGATCTGTGCCATAAAGTATGCCTACCTTCGTCATTGAAGATTGCTTTGTTGTCCAGATACTAAAATTTTGCTATTTCTTTCAGTATGTGACTTTCCGATTTATTTCCCCCGGTATCATCTGAGTTCATTTGACTACATATTACCCTTGTTTTTCTTTTATTTTCATCTTATAAGCTGTTTTGAAGGCATATTTTCTGCTTCCTTTCAAAGCACGTAATACATCAGCAGTCTTCTATAGATCAACTCCAAGAGGTGGTAAAGGACTTCGAAGACCAGCTCATCGGAATGAAAATCAACCAGAGTAAAATAGAGCGTATGGGATTTAGACGCATCAGTCGATGCTGACGAAATTAGCTTATTAAATGAGTCACTAAAAGTAGATGATCAGCTCTCCTACTTGGGCAGCAAGGTAAATGACTACCGCCGAAATAGAGACGTTATAAAATGCAGACTGGCAATAGCAAGAAGGCATTTGTGAAGAAAAAGTAATTTGGTAACATCTAATGGAAATTTTTTGGAGTGTGATCTCATGTGGAAGCCAATCGTGGGTGATACGCAGTTGGAACAGTAATGGGATTCAACTTTAGAAATGTGATGCTATGGAATGTCAAAGATTAGATGGATAGGTCGATTAACTTATGAGTAGGTACTGCATCGATTTGGGGAGGGAAAATATATGAGACAACTAGATTACAGAAGGGATCTGTTGGTTGGACTCATCCTGAGGCATCAGGAAATTGTCAGTGCGGTAACGGAAGGTATTGTGTGCGCAAAAACTGCGGAGGGACACTGTGGCTTGAGTAAAGTAACCAAGTTCAAATAATGTAAGGTGCAGTCACTATCCAGAAACGGAGGCTGCACAGGGTAGACGAGCGTGAAGAACTTTATCAATGGAGTCCACGCGCACACTCGCACATTAACTTTCTTCTGGGACGATTGACAGTATTGTCCCATTCTTCTGGTGTACAGAACTTTATATGAGGAAAGTAACTTTCAGATGATACATCACTACCAAGTAGGAACCCTCGATGAAACTCGAACTACGCATGAAAATAACTGCCACACTATAGTACAGAAGGTAACTGAAGGAAATACGCAGTGAGACAAACAGAAATGACACATGTATTCAAAGACAATAATTATGGTCCCATGGGCATTACGTGGTTATTAATAGTGTGTCTGATCACCACGGACGGCAGTGCACGCTGTACGACATGATGTCATGCTGGCCACAAGCTTGGTAAGGGGTTCTTGTGGCAGTGCGTTCCATTCCTCCAAATGCGCCGTTGACACCTGCTGGGTGGTCGTTTGGTAGACTTCGACGTGGT
Organism: Schistocerca gregaria; assembly: GCF_023897955.1. Taxonomy (NCBI): domain Eukaryota; kingdom Metazoa; phylum Arthropoda; class Insecta; order Orthoptera; family Acrididae; genus Schistocerca; species Schistocerca gregaria. Next base: position 313,219,590 of record NC_064924.1, on the reverse strand, counting down.
GCACTTCCGCAACGCATCCCACCGACAGTCGATGGGATTCAAGTCGGGGCAACGGTGACCCACTCCGTTCACCAAATATACCCTCGTTACAAGAGCTGCTTCACCTAAGCCGTTGCATGCGCTCGCACACTGTCGACCGTTAAAATGAAATCGAGGCCGAATGCATCCATACATCCCCGAAAGGACACCCCTCGAGGGAGGGGGAGGAAAATGGGTACAGTGTCATAACAATGTTGACCGATGACTGTGCAAAGATTACGCCAATGCAACATTATGCAACATTATGCCTTCCCACATAAAGTTCGACAATGCTGGATATGAGGAGAGGTGTAAGACGTATTGCTCCCGGGAACATGATCGGTTTGATGGTCCAGGTGTTAGTATTGGAAGGCGTAATGCTGCATGGGCGCACTGACATCCGAATCTTTGAATACAGTAACACTGGGCAGCGTCATTGTGGCACTGTAGGCCTTTACGATGTGTACCTATTGTGGGGCGCACTCGGCCTTGCTTTCATTTTTATTGATAATCCTGCTTGACCCCGTGGAACAGCGCAGGTGGAGGAGCTCTTGGCAGCCGGCCGTTGTGGTCGAGCGGTTCTAGGCGCTTCTGTCCGGAACCGCGCTGCTGCTACGATCGCAGGTTCGAATCCTGCCTCGGGCATGGGATGTGTGTGATGTCCTTAAGTTAGTTCTGTTTAAGTAGTTCTACGTCTAGGGGACTCATGACCTCAGATGTTGAGTCCCATACTACTGTCATTTGAACCATTTGAGCTCTTGCAACGAGAATGTATTCGTTGAATGGACTGGCCTACTCGTTCCCCCGACTTAAATCCCATCAAGAACGTGGGGGAGGGGGCGGGGGAGTTTGGGAAGAGGTACTGATGCTTATCCACAAGCACCGACAACCGTACTGATGGAGGAATAGTACGCCTTACCCCAAGAACTTCTTAGCAACCTCGCAGCCAGCGTGCCAACACATTGCAAAGCACGCTTTGCCAGCCGCGTTAATCACACTCCCTATTAAGACCCAAGTTCCGCCTTTTGCAGTGTCCAAGGGATCATCATAAATTGTGCTGACTTCAGTGTAATTATTGTCTCTGTATGAAACTGTCATTCCTGTTGGTCTCTTGCGTATTTTTTTCAGTTACTTTCCATATTGTACTGTAGCAACTCTATGTATGTTCAAAATCACAGCAAATTATATTACTTCGAAGAGAGATTCACTCGAAAGTTACTTTCGACCTTAAGTTTCGCACACCTGTCTTTTCCAGCCTCTCCCTTTGTCGTCAGGCTAACGCTGGAACGCGGAAATATCCCGAAGGTTTCAAGATTGGGATCCCCTCCACTCCACTGCCAGGAAGAAGGGATATTTAGCTGCAAAAGGTGAAGTCCTACAGCAGTCTGTCCTACTGTCAAGAGTCGGGAGTGAGAGACACAACCAAAATTCGTCTGATAACAGTTGCTATTGCATTCGTCCCTAAGTCAATAGCGTTTCCCCATATGTTTAGTAAACGCAATAGATACAGATCACAGACTTCAGCGACCAATAATGTATTCTCCTTCACCATTTACAACTTTCTGCCAACCCTGGGATAAATTTTGGATTCCACAACAGTAGACACAACGTAGTTTTGAGGGGAAGAACTCGGTGAGCCAAGGTAGGAGCGCATTTTCTTCCGGAAGGGAAGCTCCTTGACGGCTGTTCGAAAAAGCTGAAAATCTGAGGGCGAAACATCAGGTGAGAAACGTGCATGTGGAATACATTCCAATGCAACTTCTGCATAGCGATTTTCGTCACTCTAGCAGAATGCGGGCGGCCCTTATCGTGGAGTAGTATAATTTAGCGCAGTGTTCCTGGTTGCTATTCTTGGTCTGCGTCTGCAAGACGTCGCAGTTGTTGACAATACATGTCAGCAGTGAGGGTAACAGCTGGGGGAAGCAATTCGTAGTACATCACACTGTCTCGCCAAAGGCATAACATTACCTTTTGCGGATGCGCGCAAATCCTTGTATGGTGAGATTGTGTTTTGTTTGGCTTCTAACATTCCATTTCTTTCCTTACATTATTAGCATATAGACGTTATGTCTCGTCACCAATAGCGATACATGTTAGGAATGGTTGATGATGTTCACGAGCTAGATGATGACGAGCAAGCAGAGACGCACATATAATGCCCCCTGATTTTAGTGCTTTTGGCATAGAGCATGCTGTACCTATAGTTCCGATTTTTGAACCATCCCTATTTCATGCAAATGTCGCACGACGGTGGAATGATTACTGTTCCTACATCACATTTGCTTGTTCTCGACTACACTGACTTGGGTTAATGTTTTCATCAGAACCCGCAGCTCTTCCTGAACGTGGAGAGTCACTAACGTCAAAACGACGTTCCTTAAAACGAGAAACCATTTTCTTGCGCAGCTCTGTCCAGTGGCCTTACGTGCAAATGTTTCTGGCTGCATCTGCTGCTGTCACACATGTCCTGAGCTCAGACAGAAAAATATGTCGTAAATGTTCCGATTTCTCCACTTGGCACTCCATTTTCTAGCGTTCACAGCTCCACTCACTACCTCCAAATGACAAAATGACAGTATATAAAATCAAATACCTACACAGAATAATGAGAATCGATAAATAAAGCTATTGCGACCGGAATACCGAGATGCGAGCTAACGCACAAAATTAATATTTTCTTTACAGAATCGTCATCGCATTACTAGATACTGATTTAGAAAAATACACTGAAGAGCCAAATAAACTCGTATAGGCATGCGGATTCAAACACACAGATACGGAGAAAGGCAGAATACGGCGCTGCGGTCGGCAACGCTTATTTCAGACGGCAAGTTGTTAGATCCAGTGGCTGGTTATCAATATTTACGCGAGTTCGAACGTGCTGTTATAGTCGGCGCACAAAGTGGTGGGACACAGCATCTCCGAGGTAACGGTAAAGTGAGGATTTTTCCCGTAAAACTACTTCAGGAGTGTATAGTGACTATCAGGAATCCGGTAAAACATCAAATCTCCGACATCACTGCGGCGGGAAGAAGATCCTGCAAGAACGGGACCAACGACGACTGAAGAGAGCCGTTCAACGTGACAGAAGTGCAACCCTTCCGCTAACTGCTGCAGATTTCAATGCCGGGCCATCAACAAGTGTCAGCGTGCGAACCTTGCGACGAAACATCATCGATATGGGCGTTCGGAGCAGTGGGACCACTTGTGTACCCTTGATGAGTGCACAACACAAAACTTTATGCCTCGCCTGAGTGTGCCAACGCAGAAATTTGATTGTTGATGACTGGAAACACGTTGCCTGGCCGAACGTGTCTCGTTTCATATTGTATCGAGATGATGGATGTAGACGGGTATGGATACAACGTCATGAATCCATGGACTCCTCACGTCAGCTGGGGACTATACAAAGTGGTTCAGGCTCTGTAATGGTGTGGGGCCCGTACAGTTGGATGTGGGATCCCTGATACGTCTAGATACGACTGTGACAGGTGACACGTTCGTAAGCATCCTGTCTGATCACCTGCATCCATTCATGCCCATTGTGCATTCCATGGACTTTGGCAATTCGAGCAGGACAATACGACACGCCATAGGTCCAGAATTGCTACAGAGTTGATCCAGGAACACTCTTCTCAGTAAAACACTTCTGTTAGCCAATTAACTCCCCAGACATGAACGTCATTGAACATATTTCGGATGCACTGCAACGCGCTATTCGGAAAAGATCTCTACTCCCTCCTACTCTTGAGGATTTATGGACAGCTCTTCAGGATTCGTGGTGTCAGTTACCTCCAGCACTACTTCAGACATCAGTCGAGTGCATGACACGTCGTGTTGCGGTACTTTTGCGTGGTCACGCGTGTTCTACATATTAGGAAGGTGTACCAGTTTCTTTGGCTCTTCAGTGTGCAAAAACCTAAACCAGAATGGCTGTACATGGCCTTTCCCTAAGGGGTGAAGGAAGATGGTTTCCTGTGGGGCACACGGTTTCATCGCTGAGGCAGCAGCGCTCGGAGTGCAAGGAGCTGCGGTGGTCTGCGCGAGCTGACGCACTGCGCGTCCAGCAGTGGGTGGGTCAGCCGCCGAGGCGCGGTGCGTGCAGAGTGGAGCGCACCTGGGTCGGCCAGAACAGGTTCCCGGCGGCTCCCAATTGCCACCGCTGAGCTGCGCCCTGCTCGCTCCGCTCGCGGCCCTGCTCTCCACCGGCCAAGGAAGGACACTTGTCTCGCCAGTGGGCAGTGGCCAGTGGCCAGACTCCGGACGACAAGAATCCGGATTCGCCAACAGGTGCTGTTCTCCAGCCAAGGTCGTTTTACTCGTGAGAAGGAATCTGGCAAAATACTACTCTGGCAGCGACAAGCCTTTTTAAAGTTATATCACGTTAGTCCGTGAATCCCGCAAGAGTGGTCTGTCAGATTTGCAAACATGTCAACGATACACATTTTATTTAAGTGCCCGATACAATGAAATATTCCATTCATATACTGTTGAGGTTTGAAACTAATTCTCAGACACCATATAAAAGTAGTTCCTAAGCTTGTAAATTTTAGAAACGCTTATGACAGAGTGGCCTCTAAGTGTCTCTTCGAAATCATGAAATAAAACCAATGCAATTCCTAGCGATAGACTAAATGGATCAAAGTCTTCGGAAAAATTCAGGGGAGAAATTTTGGAACATTGCTCTAAACAGACTGAAACAACTGAAGGAACTGTCTTAGTAACTTTTCAGTTCTTTCATAGGATTTACTGGTTCTGTGTCAGGATATTCAAATAGCACAAAAAGAAATAAACAGAAGGGAAAAAAATTACATGGATAGCAACAACTTGGCACTCAAAAATCTAAAACGTAAATACTGGTAAATCGAGTGAGTAGTCCATTTAAGATGTTTAGGCGAAATCTTTCAGGAGACTGGCCTGGAAAAGACTGGTAACGAAATTCATTTTCAGAGAGTAGAAACTGCTATTATTCATAAAAAGTTCTAAATGTAACAAAATTTCATGTCGTAATACACAAAACTGAGTCACAACAACAACAGCCGTCAAAATGGTGTGACTGAAATACTCGTTTTTAAACAGAAACACAGACGCCGAAGAAATTAAAATGAGAGATCGGAAAGTGGACACGAAAAAGTGAGGTCCTAATTATACTGAGAAGGTAACATGCAGATATATTGAAAGCCACAACACCATTTATTGGAATGTGAAGAAAAGCAGGCTGAAATTCTGTGTGTACATTTAAAGAATGAAACCAACTAGACTAACTGCACATATTGTGGAATTCTAAGAAACTCGCAGTGAAGCTAAAATTGAAAAACTGAAACTAACGTGGGCGCAAAGAAAACTGAAAAAAATTGTTAAAATGCCCCTTATTGTTTATCTCTGGGCCAGTAAGGCCCAAATGTGAATAATAATAATAAATTCGTCATCCGTTTCACAGGTGGTATTGGATTCAGATCGTCGATTTAGATATTAAACATATGAACCAGTTGTTTTTAAAAGTGCATAAGTCCGCAAGCCGTAACTATCGGAAAATTAAAAAAATCTTTCACAAAAAATTGCTACATTACAGACGTTACTTTTCTTCGTAGTTACGTGTTGCGAAAAGACATATTCTACCATATTTTCACAAAAAATACATTTATGTGCAACATTTGTCTTCATAAGGTTTGTTGTAATGCCTTTAATCAGCTTCTTCTACGTCCTTAGTTGACCACTCACAGATATCGTCATAGAAGGGTGTAATAAGCTGTCCCGGAATATACTGCTCGAGTTTTCTAATGTTCTCCACTTTTTTGGAGTTAATCGGACAATTCTCCAGCTACGCCTCTTTTCTAGGAAGCAGCATATTTTCACATTTTGCCAACTTAAAACTATTTGATCTTAATCTGTCGTTAGTGATAAGTTTTCAGTACTCCCTTGTTGTGCTTGTTGCTTTCAAACATGTAGCAATTTGATATACCGAGCTGTAATTATTCTTCTTTAGGAATATCCATCCATAAATATTCAGCAGATAAAAAATTTTTGTCTTACAAAATTTCTTCCAGCTTTTGAAATCAACTGAACAAAAATTTCCTTTCTTTTACAGTTTTAACACTGTAGTTTGTGTTAGTGCTTAGATTTTGCACCTTTTTATCAGATTTTGATTAGAATAATTTTTTATGCTTTTGCGTTTTTAGAAACTATTTCCTCCTGCAAATCAAAGTCGGAATCCATCTTCCTGAAACGGATAAACATAATCTAACTAAAATAAAAATAACTGTAATAGCCGCAAGGAATTAAAGGATTGACAGGAGTCTCCCGGATTATCACATGAGAGCACTAATGTAGTTGTCTGAATAGGGCATCGTCTCATGGACTAAGGCCCCTTTTCAAAACGTATGAACCCCCACAACTCTTTGGCAGGTTTGTGCTTGGCTACCACAGGGTCCCAGGCTTTTCAGCATTTTTTTTTCCCATTCCGTGCTGTATGTCTATCCTGTTGCTGTTCTTTTTCCCTTCCCTTGTGGAACATGTTTGGGATATTATTGGGAATGTTCTGCTTTCTGTCAATGACGTGCGAACAGTATCACCTGTGTTTTTCGCTCTCTTTTCCTTTCTTTGTTTCCCTCCTCCTCTCGTTCCTCCGCTTCGGCTTTTGAGGATCCCCTTTTTTCCTCCCTGTGTGCTCCTGAAGGCCAGCCCACACATCTTCACGCATAACAGATGACTGGGTAACGCCTGATTCCCAGCCCCAGGTCGACAGGTAGGGTTTGCATGTATCCCCTGGTACAGGCCAGACCCAGGAAGACGTGATTGCCTCAGCTGTAACCTTCTCAATTTGCCGATTGGTCCCTCCGTCAGGTGTGACCTGAGGTGTGAACAATCGCCTAAAGTGGGTGCGCCACCTTGTGAAGGGAGCCCCAGTTGGAAGGAGCTCGCCATCGGAGACGCTGTAAATCATGGGGGATTTCTTCGTGATGAGTCCCACTCATCGTCTACAAAACGTAAACGCAAGGAGGCCAATGTTTCAAAAACCCTTTCTGTTGCACCGCGGTTCCGCGTGCTCTCATGTACTGAAGACGGTCAGTCTTTCGCCGTGATAAATCCGTTTATTATTCAGAAAAGTGTAGATGCAGTTGCTAGCCCTATGAAATCCTGCTCTCGCCTATGAAATGGCACCCTGCTTTTGGAGACCACTTCTGATTCTGTCGATTGCGTTATACATTTTATCCGCCGAAGCAATATGGCAAAGGCCATTTAATTTTTATTTTTGGGCCTCCATTTCTGTACGGCTTTTTTAGCCCTTATTCCACGTGCCTTTTTTTTAGCTGTCTCCTATTCTACCCATTGGGACTGTCGTATAGACGTTTAACTCCTCTCTGTGTTCGTGTTCTATACTTTTGACTTGGGCGCGTCTGATTCAGGCTGTTTTTTGCGCCCTAAAACAAAACAAAACATACGGAATTTTCAAATAATTGTAACTATGATAATAAGCAATAGATTGGTTGGTACAGTCGTAAAGAACGTGTTCAACTCCTAAGCTCATTTTCTTTTAAAAAATGCGACTGATGTCCTTTCCAAAATAACTGGTTCAGTTATGTCTTCAGCAGCACTCGTGGCAGTCCAACTCCACCGTAACATCGAAGTGCATAAAGTGGTCGAAACAGAACTACATCGAAAATCGATAGTACTCACGTAATCATAAAATACGCCAATTGTGGGCATTCGATGCAAGTTGTACTCAGTTTCCTTTGAGCAGGCATGAAAATTCCGTTACAGTACGTTTCGCCTTCATAGTAGTTGCACTCAGGAACTGGCATACTTTATGCTTACAGTAGAACAACAATGTCAATGTGGGCTACAGGCCTGACTGAGCTGTAGTGTGCAGCCTTTCTTCATCACGTCGTAAGAAGGGAGAGGGTGACGCCCCATCCACCAGCTGCATTTTATCACTGGGAAAAATCCCCGTTAGTCACTGGATAGCAAGCTGTGCCTGGGAGCGTTCCCGAAGGACTGGAACGAGCCAAATTCTCCTCTCCCATCCGCGGTTGAACCCGTGACCTCCAGGGCGGAGTCCAGTGCTCTACCCTCTGGACCACCACTGGCACTTACGTTGTTATATAAAGGTGAAACGTTAAGAGCTCTAGTAAAAACAAATTACATCGCTTTAACACACACGCATATTGCAAGAATCTCATTCGCTGGTGGCCCAGAGGGATTTCAAGATGTGACAGCGGCTCCTCGCTGTATTTTATAGCCCTGCCTTTTTTTACTAGCGCTCATAAGTTTTTACGCGTATATAACAACAGGAACGTTCTATTGCTTCAACATGTGATAATGGAATATTTCGTATGAATCTGGAAAACACTGGATTTTACGCTTTGAAATAAGGTACTGTAAATAAAACCCAAAATACATACAGTGGACGGAATTTTATTCGTAAAAGTCTTCCATTATCTCTGAGTGGCATATTAAACCATTACGAATTTCTTAAAAAAGTCTGAAACATTAAATTTAATAATTTCTGTGGAGATTGCCATGAGTGGAGTGGGACGATTTTCCCAACTAACTTTAATTCAGTCCTCCACCACATTACGTACATAACATTTAGCATGCACTGGAAGATTGGTAGTTGAATACATTTTTAAGCAGACTGTTTTCGGTTCTGCTGTTAGAACCACATATTTCACTATTTTTTTAAGAACAGAGAAATGACATTTACGGTTAAATGCAACAAATACAAAATTTTTTGAACAGGTCTCTGCACGATATTTCAGAATTTGCACCAAATGTAATTCCCATAATGATCTTCTGTTCCCTGAAAACATTCTCTCTCTAACTCGAATTTCTCCATTGCTTGACTCATTAGTGATTGGAAATATGCAGAATACGTTAGTTTTTTCAGTTTTTAAATTACTTATAGCGGTATCGTAACAGTAGCTCAACTACGGTGCATCATTAATTCTAGGCAGTGGAGTTTCCACTTAAGGCTATGGCCTGTTTGATTTAACACTTTCTACTTATTGCATTTTATAGTTAGAGAAAATTATTTTTGTAGCTTCTCCTGTGAGAAGTACTGAACTTCACGTACAGTATCTTGCCAAATTTCAGTAAAATATTTGACTTGATCATCTGTTGACGTTTTCGATCATTTTGGTTACTTCTTCAGTCAGGAGTCTCGTACTATTTTTATTTCTACACATGCAAAGCCTCTAAAAAGAGTTATTCTGCAACTGTAAACGGAAGAGCGTTGTTATAAATCAGCAACAGAGGACCCGAAGTAGAGCCCTGTGACACAGTGTGACTGGCTGCTTCAAACTTGTGATGACATTTAACGTTTAACAGCCAGCTTACACCTACCTGTAGGTAACCTACATGATACTAGAAATAAAAAGGTGCTAAGCTTCTCAAAGATGATTTGCATTTAGTCGGAATCATAGTGACTTCTTGCCAAAACCGACGCAGAGAATGGGTATTTTGTTCAATAACGTACATGGCGGAAAATATCTTCATTTTCAGGGCTTCAGTTGACTATCAAAGTATTACTGTCAGATCAAAGTGACAGAAATGCGTAGGTCTAAACTTGGCTGTTTTTCTTTTGTACATGAAATCGCAGTCAATAAGCACAGTGAACAAACTATTAATCCCACGTTAAAAGAACAAAGTTGGCGCTTTGGAGAGTTTTAGCTGGAATATAACTGTTACCAGAAATGTAATCAACTGACGCACACTGTAAGTCATTATAATATATATATATATATATATATATATATATATATATATATATATATATATATATATATAATGTGTGTGTGTGTGTGTGTGTGTGTCCCACGTCTGCACACATACATACGTTACCAGTTTCACGAACATTACGCACTAACGCTCCCCATACTAATCCCATAGCCATAGACAATATCTGGGATTACTTCGAACAGTGGGTGATACACAGCAATGAACATCCCCGCAGTTTGGTAACTCTTTGGGATCTAGTCAACAGTGAGTGGGTTTAGCTGGACGTGGCACACCCGGAGAAATTTATCGACCCGCCCTCTACGCTCAACTGATTGCATAATCAATACTAAATGTGGTGTTAAACGGCGGCTCTTAAAGTGTGGAATTATTTCAGACAGAAAAATAGGAAACAGGACGACACCAGCTAATTAGGTAGTCTCGATATAAAATTACGAATAGCTCAGATTCGAAAGACCTACAATCTTAAAGAACTTCATCTGTGATAGCATGATCTCCTGTGGGGGTATATCTGTTTCTTACGATCTGTTTTTCTCCGTGTCCTAATTTTCCGACTTGTCATAACGACTTCAGACCGTAAATAACTGATTTTACTGCAACTTAAATACGTAGTTTTACATCTAAAGCGCCAGCATCCCAATTTATCATACTCGGGGAGATGTTCTCAGCAGTGTACGCGCCCGGAGATTAAGACCGCCCGCTCTATCCCGTTAGGCACGTGGACCATTCGTCGCCAGTAAACAACATTCCGGCACACGTGCGGGGCGCGCCGGAACAGAAGCGGCAGCTAGACGCCGATTAAAAATACGCGCCAGGAAGGGCCAATAAAAATTCCCGTACCGACTACGTCCACGACTCAATGGATCACGTCAGCTAAGTTAACTGGACCTGGGCAGGAAAAGCGCACCTCCTTTCTCCGGAAGCGGCAAGTGGTGTATTTTCGGATTCGTCGAGCTATGCTGATGCTTTGTGTCACCGTCTGACTGCAGTGATTTCTCATATTACCGCCGTGTAAGAAGCTGGCTAAATATGATAGTGTTCACGATCTGCGCACAGTGGTACTAAATACGTAGAAAATTTTACGCGCAGAATAATTAGTTATTATTTGTTTTATAGCGTTTATAGTAGTCGACAAATATCTCTCTAAAACCCACTGTGTGTGCTCATGTACGTTGTACTGGACCGATTTCAACCAAATTTAGTAAACGTATCACTTACAGTCTAGAAAAAAAGCTCTGTTGGAAACCACATCTTTCGCCTAGCTGTGAGGGTGAAAGGGGATTGACATAGTAACCGAACCTAGGAACGTTTGCCGCATTTTCAGCCAAATATTGTACATACATGACGCATATATGCATGAAAATACTGTGGACGACTACTACACCAAGGAGTGAGAATGGAAGTGAGAAGCCGGGAAAAGTGAAAAAACTCTGTAACGGCCAATGTTGGTATCGAGGTCGCTGGGCAGGTCAGTGTCAGTCCCGATGACGTTTCACCCTCTCTCTTCTTTATCCTTTGCTACGCCAAATCATATAATGAAGCTTCGACTGGGAACTGTTTCAGGCTCCTGGCTCGTTACAACATATGGCCCTAGGCCTTGATAAGACTCAAATGATCATGATTACGTTACTCGAAGACTCGATCTTTTCTATTTGCCTACAAGACGTTTCCCCCGCATTGAGGCAGTGTCCTCGCCCAACTAAGCAATAACCCAACGTTCATTGACAGCCACCGACCGATTAACCACATTAACGTCCTTTGCAAACTGTTCGAAAAGATTACATTCCGACGATTATGATCGGTTCTCGAATCACAGGTCCTTTCGTTACAGTATATTTTCAGTAGATGGTTCTCACAACTGGTAGTTACTTCAGAAACGTCGTAATCAGCGCCTCAAGCTGCTGATAAATTTCTTTATTTAACAATCAGTTTCGGACAATAGACCATCACCACGTTCTTAAAAGCATTTACGGCAGCATATCACGTGAATATAAAAACATTAATTCGTTGTTTTATTACCTGTCGTCAGTGTTGTCATTCAGAATGGTTGGAATTGCTCTAAGCACCTTGGGACTTAACTTCTGAGGTTATCAGTGCCCTAGACTTAAAACTACTTAAACCCAGCTAACCTAAGGACATCACGCACATCCATGCCCGAGGCAAGATTCGAACCTGCGACCGTAGCAGCAGCGCGGTTATAGACTGAAGCGCCTAGAACCGCTCGCCCACAGCGGCCAGCGTTGTCACACCGTAATATAAATAACACCGTCAATATATTAACTGTGCAAGGCGGTGCACTCCTTCATGTTAAATCAGCAATCGACGTCAACGTTATGAAGCACTCTGACGATGATTTGATCATTGTTTAAATTTCTGGATGGCATCGCTAATTCCAGATGAATTCTCTCTTGATAGAGGGACTAGTGGCTCTCTGTTCAGTCTCTTAAATCCCAACCACCCGACGTTTCACCAAAAGGAGCGGAGTCTGGGTTGAGGTCACAGTGTTACATATTAGCATCTCTAACTCCTGAAGTAATTTCTATCGTTCTTGGTACTCGTAGCACTTGTTACCTGGACAAAAATTACTGTGACTGCAGAACATTGCAAGCACACCTATGACTGGGGATGGGCGTGAAATCGGATGACATGTAAAAACCTCAGGCCTCTCCATCGTCTGTCACGATGTCAGGGCATGTGACATTGTTGGTGGTGATAGTTCTCTCCAACGCTCACTTGAATAATGGTGGAATGTGGAACTGAAACTCATTTAATAAAGGTGTACAATATTAATAATCGACAAGCAGACTACATGAAAACAGTTATTTATTTCACTTGAATGTCACCTATGTCGAAATTGGTCCCATTCTCTGGATGTGAGAATTGTTGGGTTGGTGGATAGATCCGGAAATTTCTCTCTGCCTACGTGGGAATGTTCCTTGTGAAAATGGCTTGTTGCTATTTACCCCGAGCAGTTATTTAGTTCCAAGTTCGTGTCTCTGTCGTGCGGATAACTGCTTGTACAGTGTAGTTCTATGTTCTCGCAGACGCGCATCCTGGGTTCGATTCTGGGGGAGGGTCGGCCAGGGTGGCCGAGCAGTTCTAGGCGCTACAGTCTGGATCCTCGTGACCGCTACGGTCGCAGATTCGAATACTGCCTCGGGCATGGATATGTCTGATGTCCTTAGGTTAGTTAGGTTTAAGTAGTTCTAAGTTCTAGGGGACTGATGGCCTCAGAAGTTAAGTCCCATAGTGCTCAGAGCCATCCTGGGGGAGGACACGGTGATTTCGAGGTTGACGATAGTTTAATGCTGGGCAGAGTACAACTGTGTCTGGACAGACATTGCACCGAACGCTTCTAACGATGGGCCTTCGCAGCCGATGATCCATGCATCTGCCAATGTTAAATCCACAGCATCGAGAACTACGACTAAAATGGGCACGTGACCACCGGTACTGGATTTTTGCGCATTGGTAGCGAACTGCGTGGTCTGATCAACCCCGATACCTTCATCATGCCGATGGGAGGGCGCTCATCCGTCGTCTTCCAGGAGAACAGCTCCTTGACACCTCTACTGCGGGACAGAGACAAGCTGGCGGCGGCTTCATTACACTCTGTAGAACATTCGCCTGGGCATCCATTGGTCCAGTGGAGCTCACACATGGCACCATGATGGCCAAGGAGTGTCGTACACTGTTTGCACACTACATACGCCCCTTCATGACGATCATGTTTGTCGACGGTAGTGGCATTTTACAACAAGATAATGCGCCATGTCACAAGGGCAGGAGTGTGATGGAGTGGTTCGAGAAACACAGTGTCGAGTTCCAATGTGGAATAGAGGTGTCGAACAGTGCACCATCACCTCATAGGCCCGTTGTTCGTAAAGGACCATCTTCCGTGCTTGTTCGACCTTCTCCTTGAGAGTAGGAGGAACCTGCAGTATCAACATAGTGGATGTCCGGCCCACAGTTCACTAATTTCTACTGCGTGTCTTTTCTTCAAATCGATGGATTGGACGAAGAAGACTTGTACCGTGGCCGGTCTGTTCGTCAGATCTGATGCCATTGGGTTTTTGCTGTTGGGGAAGGTGAAAGACTGTGCAGTTGCCGTAGAAATGCTAGAACGTGTGCAGCAATAGTTGTTTGGCAGACTGCTAGCTTGTGTTTACGTTGGTGATGGTCATTTTTAGTACAGGGTTTGAGGGTATATTGGTTCTTTACGTGCCAGACTCCACACAGGTACTACATTAATCTTCTTTTGTCTTTCGTTTGTCCTAGGCAATGCCCCATTTGAAAAAAAGACACCTCCGCAGACGTAATAATTTCTGTGTAGGTCTGCACATAAGCACCCATGTCTGGTTCACATTAGTTTGTGCTACCACATGGAGCAAACAACTGTCGGTATTTACAGTGTTCGAACTAAGATATCTCGTAAACTGTTTGCTTTAGACACATTAAACAAATACCATTGACATGCCAATTTACTCTACTCTGAATGTGGTACCGTCAATAGGCATTGTTCAAGTGCTATATTTGTACCTTTTGTAAATACCTACCCATTCGGAACTGATAACACTCGGTGTATGGTCTGCAAAGGTGGATCCTGCCCACCATTTCAATATGTGAAATCCGCATATCAATGGGACCTTGTTGTTGTTGTGGTCTTCAGTCCTGAGACTGGTTTGATGCAGCTCTCCATGCTACTCTATCCTGTGCAAGCTTCTTCATCTCCCAGTACCTACTGCAACCTACATCCCTCTGAATCTGCTTAGTGTACTCATCTCTCGGTCTCCCTCTACGATTTTTACCCTCCACACTGCCCTCCAATCCTAAATTTGTGATCCCTTGATGCCTCAAAACATGTCCTACCAACCGATCCCTTCTTCTACTCAAGTTGTGCCACAAACTTCTCTTCTCCCCAATCCTATTCAATACCTCCTCATTAGTTACGTCATCTATCCACCTTATCTTCAGTATTCTTCTGTAGCACCACATTTCGAAAGCTTCTATTCTCTTCTTGTCCAAACTAGTTATCGTCCATGTTTCACTTCCATACATGGCTACACTCCAAACAAACATTTTCAGAAATGACTTCCTGACACTTAAATCTATATTCGATGTTAACAAATTTCTCTTCTTCAGAAACGCTTTCCTTGCCATTGCCAGTCTACATTTTATATCCTCTCTGCTTCGACCATCATCAGTTATTTTACTTCCTAAATAGCAAAACTCCTTTACTACTTTAAGTGTCTCATTTCCTAATCTAATTCCCTCAGCATCACCCGATTTAATTGGACTACATTCCATTATCCTCGTTTTGCTTTTGTTGATGTTCATCTTATATCCTCCTTTCAAGACACTGTCCATTCCGTTCAACTGCTCTTCCAAGTCCTTTGCCGTCTCTGACAGAATTACAATGTCATCGGCGAACCTCAAAGTTTTTACTTCGTCTCCATGAATTTTAATACCTACTCCAAATTTTTCTTTTGTTTCCTTTACTGCTTGCTCAATATACAGATTGAATAACATCGGGGAGAGGCTACAACCCTGTCTCACTCCTTTCCCAACCACTGCTTCCCTTTCATGCCCCTCGACTCTTATGACTGCCATCTGGTTTCTGTACAAATTGTAAATAGCCTTTCGCTCCCTGTATTTTACCCCTGCCACCTTTAGAATTTGAAAAAGAGTATTCCAGTCAACATTGTCAAAAGCTTTCTCTAAGTCTACAAATGCTAGAAACGTAGGTTTGCCTTTTCTTAATCTTTCTTCTAAGATAAGTCGTAAGGTCAGTATTGCCTCACGTGTTCCAACATTTCGACGGAATCCAAACTGATCCTCCCCGAGGTCCGCATCTACCAGTTTTTCCATTCGTCTGTAAAGAATTCGCGTTAGTATTTTGCAGCTGTGACTTATTAAACTGATAGTTCGGTAATTTTCACATCTGTCAGCACCTGTTTTCTTTGGGATTGGAATTATTATATTCTTCTTGAAGTCTGAGGGTATTTGGCCTGTCTCATACATCTTGCTCACCAGCTGGTAGAGTTTTGTCATGACTGGCTCTCCCAAGGCCGTCAGTAGTTCTAATGGAATGTTGTCTACTCCGGGGGCCTTGTTCCGACTCAGGTCTTTCAGTGCTCTGTCAAACTCTTCACGCAATATCGTATCACCCATTTCGTCTTCATCTACATCCTCTTCCATTTCCATAATATTGTCCTCAAGTACATCACCCTTGTGTAAACCTTCTATATACTCCTTCCACCTTTCTGCCTTCCCTTCTTTGCTTAGAACTGGGTTGCCATCTGAGCTCTTGATATTCATACACGTGGTTCTCTTCTCTCCAAAGGTCTCTTTAATTTTCCTGTAGGCAGTATCTATCTTACCCCTAGTGAGATAAGCCTCAACATCCTTACATTTATCCTCTAGCCATCCCTGTTTAGCCATTTTGCACTTCCTGTCGATCTCATTTTTGAGACGTTTGTATTCCTTTTTGCCTGCTTCATTTACTGCATTTTTATATTTTCTCCTTTCATCAATTAAATTCAATATTTCTTCTGTTACCCAAGGATTTCTAGCAGCTCTCGTCTTTTTACCTACTTTATCCTCTGCTGCCTTCACTACTTCATCCCTCAGAGCTACCCATTCTTCTTCTACTGTATTTCTTTCCCCTATTCCTGTCAATTGTTCCCTTATGCTCTCCCTGAAACTCTGTACAACCTCTGGTTCTTTCAGTTTATCCAGGTCCCATCTCCTTAATTTCCCACATTTTTGCAGTTTCTTCAGTTTTAATCTACAGGTCATAACCAATAGATTGTGGTCAGAGTCCACATCTGCCCCTGGAAATGTCTTACAACTTAAAACCTGGTTCCTAAATCTCTGTCTTACCATTATATAATCTATCTGATACCTTTTAGTATCTCCAGGGTTCTTCCATGTATACAACCTTCTTTCATGATTCTTAAACCAAGTGTTACCTATGACTAAGTTGTGCTCTGTACAAAATTCTACTAGGCGGCTTCCTCTTTCATTTCTTAGCCCCAATCCATATTCACCTACTATGTTTCCTTCTCTCCCTTTTCCCACACTCGAATCCCAGTCACCCATTACTATTAAATTTTCGTCTCCCTTCACTATCTGAATAATTTCTTTTATTTCATCGTACATTTCTTCAATTTCTTCGTCATCTGCAGAGCTAGTTGGCATGTAAACTTGTACTACTGTAGTAGGTGTGGGCTTCGTATCTATCTTGGCCACAATAATGCGTTCACTATGCTGTTTGTAGTAGCTTACCCGCATTCCTATTTTCCTATTCATTATTAAACCTACTCCTGCATTACCCCTATTTGATTTTGTGTTTATAACCCTGTAATCACCTGACCAGAAGTCTTGTTCCTCCTGCCACCGAACTTCACTAATTCCCACTATATCTAACTTTAACCTATCCACTTCCTTTTCTAAATTTTCTAACCTACCTGCCCGATTAAGGGATCTGACATTCCACGCTCCGATCCGTAGAACGCCAGTTTTCTTTCTCCTGATAACGACATCCTCCTGAGTAGTCCCCTCCCGGAGATCCGAATGGGGGACTATTTTACCTCCGGAATATTTTACCCAAGAGGATGCCATCATCATTTAATCATACAGTAAAGCTGCATGTCCTCGGGAAAAATTACGGCTGTAGTTTCCCCTTGCTTTCAGCCGTTCGCAGTACCAGCACAGCAACGCCGTTTTGGTTAATGTTGCAAGGCCAGATCAGTCAATCATCCAGACTGTTGCCCCTGCAACTACTGAAAAGGCTGCTGCCCCTCTTCAGGAACCACACGTTTGTCTGGCCTCTCAACAGATACCCCTCCGTTGTGGTTGCACCTACGGTACGGCCATCTGTATCGCTGAGGCACGCAAGCCTCCCCACCAACGGCAAGGTCCATGGTTCATGGGGGGGCCTTGGGTCCATAAAATACTTGCGGTGCAAGTTATAGGTGAGTCACCTTGTATATGCAGCCATATCTAAAGGGACGATCACGTAAAACCAAAATCAGGTAAGGCGAAAGGAAGGAAGATTTGTTTGGAGGGTTTTTGGAAAGTGGGATGCATCTCTTCAAGAAACAGCATTCAATACACTGGTGTGACCAATTCATTTGTTGCAGTATTTGGAGTCTCTATCAGGTAGGCATTACAGATACACGATAAATTTAAAGACGTGCTGCTGGGTTCGTAATTTGTCGCTGTAGTTGATAAATAAATGTAAATGTTGTGTGACTAGGGCCTCCCGTCGGGTAGACGGTTAGCCGGGCGCAAGTCTTTCGATTTGACTCCACTTCGGCGACTTGCGCGTTGATGGGGATGAAATGATGATTATTATTATTATTATTATTATTATTATTATTATTATTAGGACAAAACGACACCCAGGCCCTGAGCGAATAAAATCTCCGACCCAGCCGGGAACGAACCCGGATTCTTAGGATTGACATCCTGTCACGTTGACCACTTTTTTTTTTTTTTTTTTTTTTTTTGTAGTCTCATTTTGTTCGTTTTCGTTCGTTGTATCTGCTCGGTGTGGACGTCGCAAGACACCCGTTTCAGTACGTCGTTGATCCATTAACTCAGTTTTTTTTTTTTATTATTATTATTACAGAGAGCAGCTAACCCTCAGACCGAACACGCTGAGTAACCTGCCGGCAGCACTCAGCTGCCGGGGTCGGACGCTGTAATCGATAGGAAAGTATAACAGAAACGCTCGGCGAACTTAAATGGGAATTCTTGAAAGAAGAACGACGTAGTTTTCGTGAAACGTTTTGCGAAAATTTGAAGACCCTGCATTCGAAAAATATTGTGCGAAAATTAATCGGGCAAAATCTTATCGTGGGCGGAAAATTGGTGCACGAACAAATGCATGTAGGAAATCATTTATTCTATAATACTCAAATAGAATTGGACATAAAATCGATAACATTTCTCGAAAGTACCCTCAGACATGGACTTCACAAATCTTTGTAGAATATGCGTGTAGATGGAGACGAACTGCGCGAACCAAGAATTGTGTGACAAACTGACAAGTTCTTCTCTCATGCAGCTCGCAGCAGATTTCAAAAGAAAAACTGCATTTGGATTGTTTATAGTGCACGTCTTCATTTGCCACAACAGCGGAGAAATAATGCTCGCTGTTAGACGGATCCCCCATCAACGCTGCAGCTGCTGAAGGTAAGTTGTGACTGGCTGCGTGGAGCCGCTCCAGAGGTTAAGCAGCGGCAGTGGCTGTCGAAGTGAGTGCTGCCTGCCTGTCTGCCTGCCATATTACATTCAGGAATGCGAGCTCCAAGGTCGGTCGACTCGCAAGGCCGTAGCGGATACAATTCATACCAGTCGGATATGCTCTTGAGTAACATCGGCATCATGTGGGAAGGAGCTGTAAAGTTACGCGCTTTAAAGGATAGTTGGTTACATGAGGTAATAGAAGTAATCTCTACCAAAAATAGATGTGACTTTTTGAACGTTTCTGCCAGAGACCTACGGATTTCGTTTCTTGCCAAACTAAAACATAGCGGTCACAGTTTATAACTAGATTGCAAACTAGCATGCTTTGAGTCCGCACACGCATGACCCTATTACAGCGAGTACACCAAAATACGAAGACGTTTTTACGAAAATTTCAGTCTTTAAAACCGAGCGAGGTGGGGCAGTGGTAGCACACTCGCATTCGGGAGGACGACGGTACAAACCCGGGTCCAGCCATCCTGATTTAGGTTTTCCGTGATTTCCCTAAATCGCTCCAGGCAAATGCTGGGATGGTACCTTTCAAAGGGCACGTCCGACTTCCTTTCCTAATCCGATGAGACCGATGACCTCGCTGTTTGGTCTCTTCCCCCAAAACAACCCTCAGTCTTTAAAAAAACTATGGTGGGTCTCGGAAACCAGGCTGATAAACAAAATGCTTAACAACGACGACAACAACAAACCGATGGGCTGCTGTCAACATAAAGACGCAGCAACTCGGTGTGTCAAGAACTGGGACCGTAGGGAGCTGCGGCAACCGGACGCACCAGGCATCCTTCTGCACGGAGTCGGCCTCCCAGTAACACCTACCCACAATTAACTTCATAAAGTTCCAAATTATTTCGAATATACAAAGGTAAATTAAGAAAACGAGATGTTCGGAAATTCCCGTTAGAAACTTCTAGGACTTGTAGAGGGAACAAGCACTTTACTTCGGATAGGAACCCATATCCAGAAGAGTCATCCAACGACGGTATAGATCGTGAAACTTACAAGCGCCTAAGCCCGTAAACTTGTTTATATACAGGGCAACTCCGTGATGACATTACAAACATTTCTAGGATAATGAGAAATGTATTAATCTGAGGTAAGTGTCCCTATACCGCAAACGAATGAGACGAAAGTTGCAAGCGAAAACAGTCAGATACCTCTGACTGTGGAAGACGTATACCGGTACTGTTGTTGCTAAGATTGTAGGGTAGGAAACTTAACGATGTGGTAGTGTGGACCAAAACAAAATTTGTCCAACAAACACGGGTTCTACACTACTGGCCATTGAAATTGCTACACCAACAAGAAATGCAGATGATAAACGGGTATTCATTGCACAAATATATTATACTAGAACAGACATGGGATTACATTTTCACGCGATTTGGGTGCATAGATCCTGAGAAATCAGTACCCAGAACAACCACCTCTGGCCGTAATAACAGCCTTGATACGCCTGGGCATTGGGTCCAACAGAGCTTGGATGGCGTGTACAGGTACAGCTGTCCATGCAACTTCAACACGATACCACAGTTAATCAAAAGTAGTGACTGGCGTATTGTGAAGAGCCAATTACTCGACCACCATTGACCAGAAGTTTTCAATTGATGAGAGATGTGGAGAATGTGGTGGCCAGGGCAGCAGTCTAACATTTTCTATATCCAGAAAGGCTCATACAGTACCTGCAACATGCGGTCGTGCATTATCCCGATGAAACGTAAGGTTTCGCAGGGATCGAATGAAGGGTAGAACCACGGGTGGTAACACATCTGAAATGTAACGTCCACTGTTCAAAGTGCCGTCAATGCCAACAAGAGGTGACAGAGACGTGTAACCAATGGCACCACATACCATGACGCCGGGTGATACGCCAGTATGGCGATGACGAATACACGCTTCCAATGTGCGTTCACCGCGATGTCGCCAAACACGGATGCGACCATCATGATGCTGTAAACAGAACCAGGCTTCATCGGAAAAAAATGACACTCTGCCATTCGTGCAACCAGGTTCGTCGTTGAGTACACAATCGCAGGCGCTCCTGTCTGTGATGTACCGTCAAGGGTAACCATAGCCATGGTCTCCGAGCCGATAGTCCATGCTGCTGCAAACGTCGTCCAACTGTTCGTGCAGATGGTTGTTGTCTTGCAAACGTCCCCATTTGTTGCCGCAGGGATTGAGACTTGGCTGCACGATCCGTTACAGCCATGCGGATAAGATGCCTGTCATCTCGACTGCTAGTGATACGAGGCCGTTGGCATCCAGCACGGCGTTCCGTATTACCCTCCTGAAATCACCGATTCCATATTCTGCTAACAGTCATTGGATCTCGACCAAAGCGAGTAGCATTGTCGCGATACGATATCCCGCAATCGCGATAGGCTACAATCCGACCTTTATCGAGCTCGGAAACGTGATGGTACGTATTTCTCCTCCTTACACCAGGCACCACAACAACGTTTCACCAGGCAACGCCGGTCAACTGCTGTTTGTGTATGAGAAATCGGCTGGAAACTTTCCTCGTGTCAGCACGTTGTAGGTGTCGCCACTGGCGCCAACCTTGTGTGAATGCTCTGGAAAGCTAATCATTTGCATATCACAGCATCTTCTTCCTGTCGGTTAAATTTCGCGTCTGTAGCACGTCATCTTCGTGGTGTAGCAATTTTAATGGCCAGTAATGTAGAATGCACACATCTGGATGTATGAGCACTTAGTGATTAGAGGAGATGTGATAAACAAGTGCACATAGCCCATCAGGTATGCATTTTAGAGCCCATTTTTACTGGACATTTTTTCCTTGTTTTGGTCCATACTACCACATCTGAAAGCTGTCTACCCTAATATCTTAGCAATAAGAGAACCAGTCCACGTATTCCACAGTCAGAGGTATACTATGTCATCAAATGTATCCGGACTCCACCAAAGAAATACGTTTTTCATATTAGTTGCATTGTGCTGCCACCTACTGTCAGGTTCTCCATATTAGCGACCTCAGAAGTCATTAGACATCGTGAGAGAACAGAATGGGGCGCTCCGCGGAACTCGTGGTCTTCGAAGGTTGTCAAGTGATCGGGTGTAACTACTGTCATCCGTCTGAACGCGAGATTTCCACACTCCTAAGCATCCCTAGGTCCACTGTTTCCGATGCGATAGTGAAGTGGAAACGTGAAGGGACACGTACAGCACAATTTGTTTCTGGTACAGGGACCCTTATCTCACTTCAATATATGCATCCTTCATCATCCTAGAAAGTTTGTAACTTCACGGAATCACCGCCATACATACACACATACATTTACAGGCACCGACGCCTATAACTTCGACTCTTTCGCGTTGTTGGTTGACGTTTCCGGATGAGAGTTCCTATTCAAAATATCATGTACTCATCTCCTCTACAAGTACTAGAAGTTTGTAGTGGGAATTTCCGAGCACCCTTTAAAACTTCGTTAGATCACAATATAAGTTCATTTACAACGTTAAACATTCATGGAGATTAACAAAGTGGTTTCAAAACTAATGCGAAATTTGATTACTTCCCTGATGTACCATTTTCAATGTGGTCTGACTGAGCGAGGTGGCGTAGTGGCTAACACACTGGACTGGCATTCTGGCATGCCGCGTTTGAAATCCCCATCGTACATCGAGAGTTAAGTTTTCTATGATTTCCAAATATCGCTTAAGGCCATGGTTCCTTGAAAAAGGCAAGGCCAGTTTCGTTACCTGTGTTTCCCCACTGCGCAGTTGTGCTCAGTCGGTAATGGCATCGTCGTTGACGAACTCTGCTGTGCATTGAAACCTTTAAGTACATTTAATTCGTTAAATGAAGCATCGTAAACAATGTAGGCGTCTCTTAAACAAAGTTGGCACTGTTCTCTCAGACACACCACTACTGTCCACAAAAATTACGAGTAAACTAAGCAAGTATTCGTCAAGTATAAAATGATATTAAAACATGCGGTGCCACCTGTTGTTAAGTCTAAAGCGAAGTAAGTATTCACTTGCCTCTCAGAACTTCCGTTCCAACTCGGTAACACAGGCATTTATTGCAACTGCATCAACGTACTTTTTCAGCGGGACATTAAATATCAATTTGTCGTGTAGATTATCAGCATTTCTGATCACTACAGATAATGTGATTCTACAACATATATATATACTCGTGCAAGGTGAAATGCAACGAATTTCGGCAATAGCACAGACAAGCATTTGCTATCTACCGCTAAATAATTACTGCAAACATATAAATCTTGAGGCCTAAATTTTCTGTTACAATTTTGCAGAAACAAAACGACAAGGGTGACTGTAAAAGTAGCAGCTTACAGTATGTGATGGTGGTAATTACTCTAGATATGCGTGTGACTTATAATTCAATACTGAAATACTGTGCAGTCTGATAGTTAGCTGCTTCAGACATTGTTATTGTAAATCACAAAAGCTTCACAACCAGAAATAAGTGAACGACACATAACAGAGCATGTAGACCAATGGGAAAGTTTCCCCTAGCTGCAATATGGCGGACTTTGCACACGCCAAGGATCTGCGAGCATGCCGAAATTCTATGCTACGAAAACATAGTCCTACATCTATTTAGTACAGAGACCATTACGTAACACCGACCTCAAAGCTCAATTACCTAAGAACATAATGAGAAATCATTCACTTCATAAATTACTCATACGGGTATCTAGAAAGTAAAACAGCTTACCCGCACACAACAAAGACCCATCACACCTTCTTGGGACATTCCTGAAATTACCTTTACGTCTGTCGATTTTATTCCGTTAAGAGCGGCGTGATTCGTTCTGTCTACAACCCAATCATCATCATTTGGTTCGATACTCGCTAAGCTCGTATTTTTTTCAGTAAATGAGAGGTGCGTATCAACTGCCTTCCTGCAGTAATGGAATACGGGATGAGCCTGAACGCCGATATCTACGGCGCTCTAGATCACAGGGACGGACAGAGCCTGCTGAGTTTCGCAAGATCTCTGTTTGCGGAATCCAGTTTGACTTCGCAGTGGAGATTTTCGTTCACAAAAAATTCATAATTATTGAACATAAAAGGTGACAACAATACAGAAGATCTGGCCCATGTCCCTTCTTGAAAACGGAAATTACCTGTACTTCTTTCCAGACGGTAAGGATCCATCTTTGCTCTAGCGACCTACAATAATCTGCCGCTAGCAGGGGAGCAAGTTGTTTCTCATGTTCTCTGATTGAAAGGTAGGACCGTATTACAATGTTAAGCGGTGAACCGGTTTCGGAAAATAGAATTCAGTATTTTGAGCTCGGGATTTTAGTCAGATCTGATGGCAAAATTTAACTTTCTAATTCATTTATACTTTGTTTTTCCCATCCTTACGCAAATTATTGCTTCGTACGGCTTTTGTGTCAACTAGGTTCAGACTTCTTTTACATCTTTGACGAAACTCTCTCGCTTCCGTAGAAACTTTCTATTACGGTGATGAGACGACGGTGGTCTTTCCTATCCCTTAAAACTCTGCTCGGAACTTAGTTGTCTCAAAAATATCGAACGATGGTTTTGAAATTCATCTAATTTTGCTCCATATCTTAATCCTCAGAACTGGATGTTTGATTTTAACTACTTAGATACTCTGCAATTTGTATTTGTAATTCTTTCTAAACAAAACATTTTCGTAACGTTCTTAAGGTTCATAATAACTCCCGTACTCACTAATGCCATCACACCCTTATCATCACTGATGTACTCCTTCACTTTGATTCGAAAGGGTCAGGATTGTTTGTCTATCGTAGCCCTAAAATGTAACACTCAGGATATAGTTCCCTATCGGCTCGAAGACATTCAGAATGATGTTACACGAATAATTTCTGGCTAAAGTTTTGATCCCATTCTGTAACAGTGACACTGAAGTCTCGCCTCATGAGAATAGCGAGATAAAAATGTTCTAAAAAGTTCCCTGTTAAGGGTTCTGCCACTACAGCTCCTGATACAAGCGGTCTCTAGAAGCGTCCGATTACCTTGTCTGACCCACCTATGATGCTTACCATCACCTACATGACCCGCTGGGTTCGCGACTGTTCACACCCTTACGAAATATCCGCCAAGGCGAGGCAGCAGCTTCAGTACTGCAGCTGTGTCAGGCCAATCCAGATCTCCCTTTCAG
The DNA here is from genome assembly GCF_023897955.1 of Schistocerca gregaria. Classification (NCBI taxonomy): domain Eukaryota; kingdom Metazoa; phylum Arthropoda; class Insecta; order Orthoptera; family Acrididae; genus Schistocerca; species Schistocerca gregaria. The sequence goes on along the minus strand of NC_064924.1, from coordinate 313,194,428 downwards.
CTGTTTAATCACCGTGAGCGAGTGCTGAGTTTTCGGTATGAGCCAGAGACAAATGAGCAGACCAAGCATTCGAAGCATGTCGATCCATCACAAAAGGAAAAGGCGAAAACCAAACCAGGTGATGTTGAGTGTTCCGTGGGACTGGGATATGTGATGCTAACATCGTGTACGAGGTGGCAACCAGTCAAGAAATATTTACTGAGTTGGTTTAAAAATATTTTATTTCAAAGGCCCCAATTTCTGTCAGGTTAAAGCTGCTGGAAAGACACCCCATCAGCGCTCCGCAGAAGTTGCTAGCAAATTCATGTTATCGGTTTGGCTAATAGCGTGCGTGGGAGGCAGGTCGCGCATATGCACGCTGGAGGGATTCTACGCATTTGCGTCTCTCTTGCTGTCCAGATCTCGAGTGCAACAGACGTCTCTTTGAGAAGCAGGAGCCTCCAGCTCTGCGTCACGTGAGTGGCGACCAACAGATTTTAACGGGAACCGCCTCCCCTCCCGTTGCCCACTTTGTTCAGTTTGTTTGACCTCCAAGTCTGACCTACATGTGGTAACTTCCTAACCTAGGCGCTCCCCTCACATCCCGTACATTGAAATATATTCTCTTCATTTAACATAATTTCCTGTTGTCATTTCACATCAGCCCTGGATGCCCACCTGATACGTCCTGACCGCCCGACCATCTGTACAACTGCCGTCAGTTGTATGCAACAGCCTCCGTCTCCCCGCACCTGTACATATGCTTCTCAGGTGCAAATCGTCACAGGAGCATGTTCACGAAATCACTTGACGAGGCTACAGGATGTTATCAAAACGGTTTCACGATTAAATGTCGAAGGAGATGTTTTTGCTTAACGATAACATCCCAACCCATTCTGCACAGAAATCACACTTGCTGCTTCTTTGGGTTGTCAAATTTTGCCTCGCCACCGTATACTTCTGACATGGCGCCCACTGACTACTTCTTGCCTCGATTGAAAAAACCATTGAGTGACAGGCATTTCAAGAATGACCACGGTGTGATTTGCGAGCTTTTAAGCTTTTTGAACAGCCAAAACTGTAGAGTTGTACAGTCAAGACCAAGTCATCCATAGTTCGGTGTGTACTGCACAACCTTTCATACCGTTGCTACACAGCAAACCTGGACCTGTATTTAAAAATGATCGTTGTGATCCACATTTGCCGGCCGGGGTGGCCGAGCTGTTCTAGGCGATACAGTCTGGAACCGCGCGACCGCTACGGCCGCAGATTCAAATCGTGACTCGGGCATGGATGTTTGTGATGTCCTTAGGTTAGTTAGGTTTAAGTAGTTCTGAGTTCTAGGGGACTGATGACTTGAAGTTAAGTCCCGTAGTGCTCAGAGCCATTTGAACCATTTTTTTGATCCACATGTTGCGAGAAATGTTTAAAGAGTGTAACTCTACTTGATTCAAAATAGTTACTCTCTAAGTCACCTCCGTGATTTCCAGGCAAATGCCGGGGTGGTTCCTATCAAAGGGCACGGCCGGCTTCCTTCCCCGTCCTTCCCTAATCCTATGAGACCGATGACCTCGCTGTCTGGTCTCCTTCCCCAAACAACCCAACCCCTAAGTGGCCCTTCTCTTGAAGTCTTCTCCACTGGACAAAGGTAGATGATCTTACGAGAGCTTCTCAGCTACAGCCAGTCGTGCTGTTTATCTTACTCTGGTACAAAGTACTCGTAATGCTTTGAAGTGCGGTAAGACGTTCTTCAATTCGATGTCACGTAGGGTTTTGTGGCATCCATTGATGGGAATAACACGTCGCATTGGAGGGTAAATACGTGGAGGACACCATCACCAAATGTCAGGGTCGTAAACTTGGTTTTTTCGAGGTGATAAATAAAATTTCGGCTACCCGCCGTAAAATATAGCATTTCTGAATGTCACTTATTATTTTAGGCGCTGTCTGTAGCGGGCGGTGCCTCTACCGGCTGTTACACAGGTTACAGCCGAGAGCGCCGGGCATGAAATGCATAATACAAAGTGGAGCGTTTCGTCACGGAGTGGCACATCACGCCTCCACGCCGCTATCGGGCGCGCAGAGCCTTCATTATGCAAACAGGACTGGGAGGAGGAGGAGGTGGTGGTGGTGGCGGCGGCGCCAGGGCGACGGTCGGGGCTGGCTGCCAACACGAGCAACGAGACGGCGGCGAGGCGAGGCGCGGCGCACGTAGCTGTTTAGTCCTCTTCCGGCCCCGAGGGTCAAGGTCGCCTGCAGGACGGCCACGTGGGCGACGGCCCACACTCTCCAGTTCTCAGGACTGGACTTGGAAGGCTCCTCACAGATGCCGAGGAAAGTGAGTCGCTAGCAGGTTCTTCTGCGTTTGTCGCCAGTTCAGCTGGCGTTGAGGCGCAGCTAGTTACCTGAGCAGGTCCATTACTTCTGTCCAAAAGTCCGGTAAAATCAGGATATTATTTAATTTTTCTCGAACAGAATAGAACAAGATATGGTTTAATCGAAATGCACTGAAATGAAAAGAAAAGCTACCATGTAGGAATTGTCCATATGGTACGAGTCCTGTCTCCCTCCATCCTTCCGGCCCTCTTCCTCTACCCCTCCTTGGTCCCTCCCTCGCTTGCGGCTTTGCTTGCATTTGTCCTGCGACTCCAAGTCCTCCGTTCCACCTGCCAGTCTTCGTCACTTATTTCTGGCTCTTCTTGCCGCTTTTCGCGATGCAGATGTAGTCTATACCGATGGTTCTGTGGTCGATGGACGCCCTGGGCTTGCTTTCATCCACGGCGACTATGTAGAGCAGCATTCCCTGCCTTGTGGGAGCAGTGTTTTCACTGTGGAGCTGGTTGCTCTTTATCGTGCACTCGCTCACCTTTCCTCCTGCCCTGGGGACTCATTTGTCGTATGCAGTGACTCCCTGAGTGGATTGCAAGCACTCGACCAGTGTTTTTCTCGGGACCCTTTGATGCGCGGTATTAAGGATGCTGTTTTTGCTCTGGCCGAGTGTGGTCGTTCAGCGACGTTTGTGTGGACCCCGGGCCACATCGGCATTCCAGGAAACGAACGTGTCGATCGGTTGGTCAAAAAGGCCACCACTTCGCCACCCCTGGAGCTTGGTTTCGTGGAAAGAGATCTCCGGTCAGCCCTACCTCGCAAGGTCCGCGATGTCTGGAGCTCTGAATGGTCTGTCTTGAACACGCCAAATCAGCTCCGCATGGTCAAGTCGTCCACGGCCGTATGGAACTCATCCTTGAGGAGCAGGCGTAGGGACTCAGTTGTTCGCTGCCGTCTCCGAATTGGACATACGCGGTTGACGCACAGCTATCTCCTTCGTCGTTAGAAGACGATGGACTGCCTCCTTTTAGCCCCCTTGCGGCAGTCCTGTAATTTACCAGCTGCACTTCTTTTAATTCTCGGTGACGATGCCTCTACAGCTGACTCAGTTTTACGTTTTATCCGTGCAGCTGGGTTTTATCACTTGCTCTAGTGTGGGCGCTCTCGCAGGATTTCTCAGGCTACACCCTCTCCAGCGACTTTTAATTGTGACGTGGATACCAAAATAGTATCTTTTATGGTAACAAGTTGTGTTGATACCTCAATCAACACTTTCCAGCTGCAGGTTCTTCGTTTGTCGTTGAGTGGTTGACCTTTTACCTGATCCATCATCCACTGTAGTCTGTGTTACTCTAGTCAACTATTTGCTCTGCTCCTTTTAAGTGTCCTCTTTTTGTGTTACTGCGGTGTTCATTTTAGCTCTGTACTCCAAGTTCCCTCCCTCTGGGTGCAGAGGTCACACTTTTACTGTGTAGGCCTTTTACAAGTATGTCTGTTGGGAACTGCGGACTGATGACCTCGATGTTTAGCCCCCATCAAACCCCAAAACAAACCAACCAACCAACCACATGGTACGGAAATCAGTAGATGAGATGTATATGTACAAATAAGTACAATTTTAGAAAAAGTGGATGATTCATTTAAGAGAGAGAGAGCTTCACAAACTGAGCAAGTCAGTAACGCGTTGTTCCACCGCTCGCCCTTAATCAAGCATTGCTCGGCTTGGCACTGACTGATACAGTTATTGGATACGCTCCTGAGGGATGTCGTGCCAGATTTTTGCAATCGGCGCGTTAGACCGTCAAAATCCCGTTCCTGTTGAAGGGCCCTGCCGATAATGATCCAGATGTTCTCAATTTGAGAGTGATCCAGCGACCTAGCTTTCCAAGGTAGGATTAGGCGAGAACGAAGACAAGCAGCATGAACTCTGGCCGTGTGCTGGCGGGCAATATTTTTCTGAGATGTCAGGCCAGGATTACTTGTCACGACGTGCAGCAAAAAGCGGGGTGTGTAATGTCGCTGGCGAAACACTGTGCTCTTAGAGCGCCGCAGACGGCAACGAAATGGGTCTGACTATGAAATGAAGTAGTACTGCAGATCCCCATTCCTGGTTATCGGGCCATATGGCGAGCATAGTGAGGTTGGTATCCCATTGCTGTCTGGGACGTCTCCACATAAGTCTTTGCATGTCATCGAGGCTCAGTTTGAAGCCAATTCTACTCCAGTCAATAGTATTCATCATCGAGCAGGTTGGGGATTGCGCCTGGGAGTGACGCCTCTCGCTGCATGTGAGCCCGGAGACCGTCCCCCCCCCCCTCCTCCCCCATCTTTTTCCTGGATTTCAAGCCGCATCAGTCCGACATTCACGTCCCACGGAACTACTCTAACCTCAAGCGTCGTTACTACCCCAAACACCTCGACTCAACTATTACTACTGCCACGGCAGTACGATCAGGAGATCGCTACCAGAAGCCAGCAGCACTACCTTTTATGGGCTTGATTTGTGCCCGAGGGACTCATTACGTCGTAGTTAGATCTCTTACCTTAAAAAAAAAAGTCTCCTTTTTAAGATGAACGTAATTGGCGGTTTCTTAGCTGTAAAGTATTAAGTTTTCACAACAGGTACGCTCTCTCCATTTTATTTCTTTCGTTCATTATAGTCCACACAGAAGAAATATGGACCATTTGCGCCTCTGAAGACTAGCTTGTGTGGTTGAAGAACCTGAGCTTTGTACCTCCGGTTTTACCTGAATCCCTCTAACGAAAACATACACTGTACGTCTGTCCATCACGATCTCTACCCACATCACGAGCCCATAGCACGAAAGTCGTCTAGCTCAAATTTGCTAAATCCGCAACAGATGTGTGAGAGGCATAGGCAGTTTTACGACTGGTACACTCTGTTCCCCTGTACACTGAACACGTATTGCTACATAGAAGCCATATGGAACTTTGTCTGCAGTAGAATCCTCGGGCACAACTATTGCGACAGCTGCTGCCATCATTGGATTTCATGATGTAGTTAGGCAAGGTACTAGATTTCATGAGGGAACTGTTACAGTTCATCGACATTGAACTGGTCAGTGACGAACATTTTTTTGATACTGGAGCCTCGAACCGAACTAGGTAGCTCAGATATTAGATTAGCATTCGTAATGAGCAGTTTTCGCATCCCCGTCCGACCATCCTGGAGTAGGTTGCCCCTAATTTCCTTAAATTGCTTAAGAGAACTCTAGGACTGATCCTATGAAAAGGGCACTGTCAGTTTCCTTTCCTCACCCTTGCGACTTGCCTCTAACACCGAGGGGATATTAATCTAACCTTCCCTTGAAAGACATGAAATGATGATTTTTGACACACTCAACGCTGCTGAGACTGTTAGGTGTATTTCATCTGCTCCAAGGAGTCTAAGTATTTTACTGTCCAGACACGGCTCCTTACAGAACCTTTGTGGCATTACTTTGTAAACTTCAGTCCCAAAACTATATTAATAAAGATGAGTTATTTGTTTTGAGCCTATTGCCAGTATTTGAATAAGCTACTTATTCGAGTTGTGAATACGTACTTCAGACATACTGAGACATTAAGGAACTCTCAAATTGGTAATGGAGGGAAGTGCGGGGGATAAAAATTGTATTGAGAGACTAAGACCTGACATCAGCAAGGAGGTTGCTGAAGTTAAGTAGCGATGAAGGGACTGGCGTGGAGAGCTGCTGCATTTAACTAATCTTCGCACTGCATAAGACAGCTTATATCGACAACAATGAACACTATACACGTGCTATTGATCGGATTCCTCATTTACAAGCGCGGATCCCGAAGTGAAAATCTCGGTTATGAGGTGGTCGTTGTCAGTAGAAGAAGCTGTTCATTAAACACGTCATTCTGTGCATCTTGCTAAGGGTCAGAGTATCTCTCTCAAACTGTTCAAAGTAACCACGTACCGCCAGAATGCAGAGTTCAGCTCGCCGCCACTGTGAATGTGAAAACACTCGAGTGTCGCAGGTTTCACTACCAGCCAGTTGTGTTGTACAGGGTCAAACACCTTTTGGAAATCTAGTAATACAGAATCAATCTCAAATCTCTTGTCAAGTAGCTTTCAAAACTTCGTGTGTGTAAAGAGCTAGTTGTGCTTCATAAGAACAAATTTTTTTTACAAAAATTCGTGTTGATTGCGTGTCGATAGACCGTTCTCTTAAAGGTAATTGATAATGTTAGAACACAATATATGTTCCTAGAATGAAATTTTCTCTCTACAGCGGAGCATGCGCTGATCTGAAACTTCCTGGCAGATTAAAACTGTGTGCCGGACCGAGACTCGAACTCGGGACCTTTGCCATGAGGATAAAATCAGAGAGATTAGAGCCCATACAGAGGCATACTGACAATCCTTCTTTCTACCAACAATACGAGACTGGCATAGAAGGGAGAACCGATAGAGGTACTGAAGGTACCCTCCGCCACACACCGTCAGGTGGCTTGCGGAGTATGGATGTAGATGTAACTGCCTTTCGCGGGCAAGTGCTCTACCAACAGAGCTACCCAAGCACGACTCACGGCCCGTCCTCACAGCTTCACTTCTGCCAGTACCTCGTCTCCTACCTTCCAAACTTTACAGAAGCTCTCCTGCGAACCTTGCAGAACTAGCACTCCTGAAAGAAGAGCACTTGCCCGCGAAAGGCGAAGGTCCCGAGTTCGAGTCTCTGTCCGGCACACAGTTTTGATCTGCCAGGAAGTTTCACAATATATGTTCTCCGTGTGTTCACCATCCGCTTATAAAAGCAGAAGGAAAAATCATCGCCATGTGTGGCGTGTCATAAGACACGAGAATCGACCCGTCGCAGTGAGGAGACGGTGACCGCCGGACTCCCCGGGGCATGCTTTCGCCGTGTCGCACCGCGTCCACGGCGCCTTTCGATCGGCCACACTTTCGCCCTCGCGACGGCGGCTGTCGAGCATTAAGTGAGCACATTCGCCGCGCAGCCGGCGTGTCTAACGCGAAGTCCAGTTCGCGCCGCGGACTCAGAGTCCCGCGCAGAGGAATAATAACGGAACGGCCGCCTTTTGCTTTCTTTTCGCGGCAGTGCCTCTCGGGGCGTGTTCCCCCGCGTGCTGTGCTGTGCTTTGCCGTGGCGTGGCGTGGCGTGGAACGAGCCTGTTCGCCTTGACTGCCGAGCCTCGCTTGTCGCCACGAGTGACTCGGTGCGCGCCGGTACCGTTGCGACAGGCGCTGCCCATGCCGAAGAGAGCCACGCACAGCCTAGCCTTTTACTTCCTCACCTGCTAATACAGCAACTGCGCTAGCTGGTCAAAATAATAGGGGGCGTTCAAAAAGAAACGATCCGGAAGCACAATTACAGAACCCGTTACCTTTATGTCAGAAGTATTAACGCTGTTGAGACACTTGTCCCACTGTGACACAAGGCGGTGAATGGCTGTCTCATGAAATTCCCGTGGCTGCGATGTTAACCACTTTCGCACGTACAGCTCGACGTCGTCGTCCGAGGTGAATCGCTTGCCACTCGGAGCCTTTTTAAGAGCACCAAAAATGGCGTAATCACAGGGAGAGGTCCGTGCTGTGTGGATGGTGGCCGAGAACCTCCCATTTGAATTTCTGCAAGAGTGCCGCGACTGTGTTGGCCGTATGAGGCTTTGCATTGTCGTGGAGCAGAGATAGCCTGGTCGTTTTGATCTGATCGCTTGCCGAAGGGTGGTAAAGGTTTGCGAGTAACGCTGGACATTCACTGTTGTCCGGTGCTGCAGGAAGTGAATGAGAAGATTACGCCATTTTTCGCCCCCTTAAAAAGGTTATGAGGGGCAAACGACTCACCTCGGACGACGACGTCCAGCTGTGCGTGCGGAACTGGTTAACATCGCAGCTCCGGGAATTTCAAGAGACAGCCATTCACCGCCTTGCGTCAAAGTGGGACAAGTGTCTCAACAGCCAGGGTCAATACTTCCAACACACAGGTACTGGTTTCTGTAATTATGCCTCCGGCTCGGTTTTTTTTTTAATGCCCCTTATATGATGGGAACTCATCGAGTAAAACAGAAGCGATTTCTGGCGTTCCCCAAGGTAATGTTATAGGCCCTGTGCTGTTCGTTATCTACATAAACAATTTCGGAGACAATCTGAGCAGCCGTCTTCGGTTGTTTGCAGATGATGTTTGTGATGTCCTTAGTTTGGTTAGGCTTAAGTACTTCTAAGTTCTAGGAGACTGATGACCTCAGAAGTTAAGCCCCATAGTGCTCAGAGCCATTTGAACCATTTTTGAACCAACGTTCTCCTACGAATTCGAAAATATTTTGTTGTCGCCGACCTACATAGGGGGAAACGATCATCATAACAAAATAAGGGAAACACCGAATGATGTAGGAGTTCGGGAGTGGAACAAAGGAGAATTATTGTGAAGGTGTTGATGTTTGGTTTGTGGAAAGCTCAACTGTGCGGTCATCAGCGCCCGCACAAAGTCTCAATTTTTGCGCAGTCCAATGTTTACGTCAATCAAATCTAGCAATTGTCACAAAAGATGATGATGATGATGATGATGATGATAACACGAACATCCAGTCCGCGGGCAGAAAAAAAATCCCTAACACGGCCGGGAATCGAACCCGGAACCCAGTGAGCCAGAGCAACGCTGGCCACTTGACCACCAGCTGCGGACTACTGTGAAGGTGGTGCGATGAACCTTTGCCACGCACTTAAGTGTGATTTGCATTTGGATGTGATGTAGACGCAGCCGTATACGGAGATCCCTATGTAATGGAGTTTTGACCACTAGATGCCACCAGAAGCGGACCTGCCAGTATAAAATGAGGCAGAGAACATTGTGTTGTCAGTACAGCAGTAACAGCAGAATGGTTCCGTCACGAGAGCTCTGTGACTTCGTTCGTGGACTAGTCGTAGGATGTCACCTGACTAACGAATCCTTCTAAAGCTGCCGAAGTCGAATGTTGGTGGTGTGACTGTGAAGTGGAAACACAAAAGAACAATCACAATTAAACCAAGACCCGACAGACCTCCTGTACAGATGGACAGGGACTGTCGAGCATTGTAGAGGGTGGTTTTAAAAGAAAAAGGAAAAAAAATCGCATTAAATCAGCGGTAGGGCTCACTCGTGAGTTCTAAAGTGCTGCCAGGAATCCATCTAGCGGAATGACTCCGAGTAGGAGATTAAATAAATAGGGTACAATGGCCGAGTAGCTCCTCTTAAGCCGCAGATTTCTTTAGTCAATGCGAAGCTACTCTTAAGCTGGTGTAAAGAGAGAGGCCACTGTACAATGGATGCCTGGAGACTAGTCATATGGAGTGATGAATCGCACTGTACCGTTTAGAAGGATTTGGATTTGGAGTTAAAGAATGGTTATAGAATGTTACGTGCGATGCCAACAGTGAAGTACGCAGGAGGTGGTGGTGCAGTAAGGGGGTGTTTTTCCTGGTTAGGGTGTGGAACCCTTAAATGTACTTCATGAAAAGTTAAATGTGGTAGGATATGGACACATTTCGCAGCATTGTGTACTGCGTACAGTAGTGGAACAGTCAAGAGACTATGGCTATTCATAGTAGCGTGACAATGCTCCCTGGCATAAAGCAGCATTAGTGAGGTAATGGTTTGTGGACAACTGCTTTTCTTGAAGTGGACTGGCCTGCCCAGAGTCCCGACCAGAAACAAATGGAACACTTTCGAGACGAGTTAGAACTTACACTTTTCTCCAGGCCCCAGACCCAACATCACTTATTTCTTTGGTTTTGGTTCTTGAGGAAGAATGGGCTACCATTCCTTCACACATTTAGACATCCTCCATTGGAAGTGTCCCCAGTAGAGTTCAACCCGCCATAAAGACGGAGGGTGGATACCCCCATATTAACTTCCTGTAATTAGTGTCCGTACACTTTTTATCAGACAGTATACTGGGTTTTTTTGCGCTGCGCCATACTTGCCTGAACGATGTCGTTGAGTAAATACGTAGGCTTCCGCAGGCGGAGACATCTGTTACGCCTGAAACTTTCCTACTGGAGCTTCCGTGTTGGCAAGCGAAGGCATATACGCAACCATCATCTATTCTCTGTCCAACGCAGGGCGCACGAGACATATCACCTGACGTATTGCTATGCCGAATTGCTCGGAAGCAGGTTACTGGCGGACGCCGCTTTATCTGCATCACTGCAAATTGTTCAATCAGAAAAAAAATCCAGCTTCGTTTTCACCATAGAAAGGTAAAGCTAAGCGTAAACATAGTAACATCCGTAGAAACTCAGAGTACCTCCTGGATGCTAGTTACAGTAACAGAAAGCTCCGTGTCCTCCAACCTTCATCCCAACATAATTTCTACCCCCACCCCCAACCGTAAACAAACTGCAGTCAATCACCTTCGGCACTTTACGTTTCACTGCACATAGTGCGTCCCTCCATTGCTCCAAGTAGAACCAATTATTTCTTGCAGATTAGTAACATCGCCTCTCGCCGCAGTCCGCACTCAACCATCCACACTTGAGGCCACCTTCACCAGAATGTCTACGTTTCACCCATTTTCCTACACACCAACGCGCTTGTCTCCTTATTGCTCCTTCCATTGGTTGTACCACTAAAGACCATAAAAGTGAGCCCCCATTTGTCACTCGGTTCTTTTGTCGCCTAGCACATTGTCGTGCTATGTACTCAAAGGTGAATTTCCGATACACTCGTCCGGAAATCACAAATATTACTTTACAAAAAGAAAGCAGATGAGAGCCCTCATCTCTCCTTCACAAATAGTCGGAGTTCCCGGAGCTGCTATGTTTCCGTAATGAAAAAAAAAAAAATACAAAAAATGTCGTGATTAGGGCCCCCCGTCGGGTAGACCGTTCGCCGGGTGCAAGTCTTTCGATTTGACGCCATTTCGGTGACTTGCGCGTCGATGGGGATGAAATGATGATAATTAGGACAACGCAACAGCCAGCTGGGAATCGAACCCAGGCCCTTAGGATAGACAGTCTGTCGCGCTGACCACTTTTTTAATTATTAATCTCATTTTGTTCGTTTTCGTTCGTTGTATCTGCTCGGGGCGGACGTCGTAAGTCATCCGTCCATATTTGTCCTTGATCGGTTAGCTCAGTTTTTTTTTATTACAGTGGGCTGAGCTACCGTGCCGGCAATCACTCAGCTACCGGGGACAGACTGTTTCCGTAATGACTACAGGTATCGCACAGTCTCCCTAGCAAGCATTGCCATGGGTTTACATCGCCTAGGTCAGAGTACCAGAGCGCGTAGGTAAACCTGCCTTTCGGCTTCACCATGTCCGTAGCAGGCTGTCGACATTGGCCTTTAACTAAAGAACTATCGATGTGAAGTTAAACCTTCCGATTAAGGTTTGCATAAACGTATCATCAAAACTCCCCCAAGCTAAAACACTTCTCCTTTCGATTTAAGACAGCGAACACTCCAAGAAATAATAAACGTTATCAAAAAAAAAAAAAATGTTTCAAATGGCTCTGAGCACTATGGGACTCAACTGCTGTGGTCATCAGTCCCCTAGAACTTAGAACCAATTAAACCTAACCAACCTAAGGACATCACACACATCCATGCCCGAGGCAGGATTCGAACCTGCGACCGTAGCAGCAGCGCGGCTCCGGACTGGAGCGCCTAGAACCGCACGGCCACCGCGGCCGGCTAAACGTTATTAGCCCGTGGCAACATATCATCCTTTCGTTTGGAAATTTCAACATAATTGCAACCAAGTTAGGTGCGTCCCTTCTACACTGCACAATACTATTGTCAGAGAAATGAGGAGTGTGTGTGTGTGTGTGTGAGAGAGAGAGAGAGAGAGAGAGAGAGAGAGAGAGAGAGAGAGAGAGAGAGAGAGAGTCAGTGTTACACCACTTAGCTCGCATCCCACTAAATGGGCACCCTCGCCCCTTTAAGTGTTCCTCGCCTATCGTTGCTTCACTGCCTGAAAGATAACGTCTACCCAGGTGCTGCTCCCATTGTCTTGGTCTGGCGCAGACTTAATTACTCGCGCGGGAGTGTAGGAGTTACAGCTCCGGTTCTCCAGGACGACGGCTTGATGTGTAGTGCTAGCTGGCTCGATTCGTCTACTTCGTGTCTCATTAAACCGGACCGGTTCCGCATCAGGCTCTGCCCATTTCGTTCAGCGTAGGTACGGCTTCATTGCCAGCATAAACTCTGAACAAAACAGACACCACGAACGTTCAATTCGAATAAAAGAAAGAATTGTTACTGTTCATATCCTACCATGATCTCAGCATGCACTACGAATATAAACACAGTACACTAAGGTATTTGTAAATAGCAACACAATGGAGGAATCGTCAAAGTTCGTCTTCGTATATCCGAGAGAGATAGTTGCAAAAAAAAAAAAAAAAAGAGCAGTAAAGCTGTCTGTATGCTTAAAACCAATATTGAGTGAAATTTAATGTGCCATGAAGCGGAAACAAACAGGAATTGAATGAATGGAGACCAGATAAATCAAATTTCATACTGGTTTAGTGTCGCAAGCTAGTTGCCGACCATTGAAAACACACGCATATTAAATCTACATCTACGTCTATATACTCGGCGAACGGCTGTTAAGAGCGTAGCAGAGGGTACGTCCCACTGTACTAGTTGTTAGGGCTTTTTCTCGTTCCATTCACGTATGGAGCACGGGCAAAAATGATTGTTTAAATGCCTCTGCGCCTTCTGTAATTAATTTTTGTCCTCGCGATCCCTGTGTCAGTGTCGCCCTAACCGCCATCTGCTTCCCGTCTGCTGTGCAGCGAGCTACCTTAATTTAAGTATTAACTGTATTTTTCTTACTTGTCACTTCTTCTTCCGTGTGTTTTTGCTTTTAGGAAGCTTTAATTGTCGAACGCTATTAATAGTGTTCCATAGATTTCGTGTTTGTTTTGAATACAGTCAGAGAGAGTCCCTTTAGTCAACCATAGTGCCAGTAGTGTTAGTGTTTGTTTTCAATACAGCCTAGAGACAGGTAGTGCTATTTTCATTTTTTTCTACAAGAAGTGGCTAGCAATCACAGTTTAGTCAATAATCAGCCACCTTTAGTGAATTAGCAGTCTAGTTAAAAGTTGATTAAGTCTCTGCAGCAAATTGATTCCTTAGGATGGAGAGGATGTGTGACTGCTGTGTACGGACGCAGGAGGAACTGACCACTCTTCGCGAACAGCTGAGCGTGTTGATGGACGCGGTCAGCCTTCTTCAGGCTGCTGCCTCGGAGTGTAGCGGCAGTGGGGAGTCTGGTGCGTCGCAAGATACACCCCAGGTGTTACATGCTTCACCCACTGTTCCTGCTGTCGAGACATCTTCGCTGGTACCGGGCGCGGTTGGGCCACACTCTCCCCAAGGGGAGTGGCGGGTTCAGCGGCGTTCGCGGCGTTCGCGGCGCACGAGGCGGAGGGTAAATGTGGAGGCTGGCCGTGTGGCATCGCCCGCTCTGCCTGTGAGTGGACATGTGGTTGCTCCTTCAGCAAGGTCCGAGCAGGCACACGGGAGGAGGGGTTTATTAGTTATTGGGAGCTCCAACGTTAGGCGGGTGATGGAGCCCGTTAGGGAAATAGCGGAAAGGTCGGGGAAGAAGGCCAGTGTTCACTCTGTCTGCTTGCCGGGGGGTCTCATCCGAGATGTGGAGGAGGCCCTACCGGCGGCGACAGAGAGCACTGGGTGCACCCGACTGCAGATTGTTGCTCATGTCGACACCAATGACTCTTGCCGTCTGGGTTCAGAGGTCATCCTCGGTTCGTACAGGCGGTTGGCGGAATTGGTGAAGGCGGAAAGCCTCGCTCGCGGGGTGGTATCAGAGCTAACTATTTGTAGTATCGTTCCCAGAACCTATCGCGGTTCTCTGGTTTGGAGCCGAGTGGAAGGCTTAAACCAGAGGCTCAGACGATTCTGCGGAGAGCTGGGGTGCAAATTTCTCGACCTCCGCTATCGGGTGGAGAAATGTAGGGTCCCCCTGAATAGGTCAGGCGTGCACTACACGCCGGAAGCGGCTACAAGGGTAGCGGAGTACGTGTGGAGTGCACATGGGTTTTTTTAGGCTAGAGAATTCCCTCCCTAGGCCCGACAAGACGCCTCCTGAGACGCGGCAAGGTAGGAGTAGGCAAAATGCAACAGGGAATAACAATATGAATGTGCTAATAGTAAACTGCAGGAGCGTCTATAGAAAGGTCCCAGAACTGCTCTCATTAATAAACGGTCACAACGCCCATATAGAAATAGGGACAGAAAGTTGGCTGAAACCAGACGTAAACAGTAATGAAATCCTAAACTCAGATTGGAATGTATACCGCAGAGACAGGCTGGACATTGAAGGGGGAGACGTGTTTATAGCGATAAGAAGTGCAATAGTATCGAAGGAAATTCACGGAGATCCGAATTGTGAAATGATTTGGGTGAAGCTCACGGTTAAAGCAGGCTCAGACATGGTAACTGGATGTCTCTATAGGCCCCCGGGCTCAGCAGCTGTTGTGGCTGAGCACCTGAAGAATAATTTGGAAAATATTTCTAGTAAATTTTCCCACCATGTTATAGTTCTGGGTGGAGATTTTATTTTGCCGAATATAGACTGGGAGACTCAAACGTTTATAACGGGCGGCAGGGAAAAAGAATCCAGTAAAATTTTTTAAGTGCCTTATCTGAAAACTACCTTGAGCAGTTAAACAGAGAACTGACTCGTGGCGATAACATATTAGACCTTCTGGTGACAAACAGACCCGAACTATTTGAATCAGTTAATGCAGAACAGGGAATCAGCGATCATAAAGCGATTACTGCATCGACGATTTCAGCCGTAAATAGAAATATTAAAAAAGGTAGGAAGATTTTTCTGTTTAGCAAAGGTGACAAAAAGCAGATTTCAGAGTACTTGATGGCTCAACACAAAAGTTTTGTCTCAAGTACAGATAATGTTGAGGATCAGTGGAAAAAGTTCAAAACCATCGTACAATATGCGTTAGATGAGTATGTGCCAAGCAAGATCGTAAGAGATGGAAAAGAGCCACCGCGGTACAACAACCGAGTTAGAAAACTGCTGCGGAAGCAAAGGGAACTTCGCAGCAAACATAAACATAGCCAAAGCCTTGCAGACAAACAAAAATTACGCGAAGTGAAATGTAGTGTGAGGAGGGCTATGCGAGAGGCGTTCAATGAATTCGAAAGTAAAGTTCTATGTACTGACTTGCAAGAAAATCCTAAGAAATTTTGGTCCTATGTCAAAGCGGTAGGTGGATCAAAACAATATGTCCAGACACTCTGTGACCAAAATGGTACTGAAACAGAGGATGACAGACTAAAGGCCGAATTACTAAATGTCTTCTTCCAAAACTGTTTCACAGAGGAAGACTGCACTGTGCTTCCTTCTCTAGATTGTCGCACAGTTGACAAAATGGTAGATATCGAAGTAGACGACAGAGGGATAGAGAAACAATTAAAATCGCTCAAAAGAGGAAAGGCCGCTGGTTCTGATGGGATACCAGTTCGATTTTACACAGAGTACGCGAAGGAACTTGCCCTCCTTCTTGCAGCGGTGTACCGTAGGTCTCTAGAAGAGCGAAGCGTTCCAAAGGATTGGAAAAGGGCACAGGTCATCCCCGTTTTCAAGAAGGGACGTCGAACAGATGTGCAGAACTATAGACCTATATCTCTAACGACGATCAGTTGTAGAATTTTGGAACACGTATTATGTTCGAGTATAATGTCTTTTATGGAGACTAGAAATCTACTCTGTAGGAATCAGCATGGGTTTCGAAAAAGACGGTCGTGTGAAACCCAGCTCGCGCTATTCGTCCACGAGACTCAGAAGGCCATAGACATGGGTTCACAGGTAGATGCCGTGTTTCTTGACTTCCGCAAGGCGTTTGACACAGTTCACCATAGTCGTTTAATGAACAAAGTAAAAGCATACGGACTATCAGACCAATTGTGTGATTGGATTGAGGAGTTCCTAGATAAGAGAACGCAGTATGTCATTCTCAGTGGAGAGAAGTCTTCCGAAGTAAGAGTGATTTCAGGTGTGCCGCAGGGGAGTGTCATAGGACCGTTGCTACTCACAATATACATAAATGACCTGGTGGATGACATCGGAAGTTCACTGAGGCTTTTTGCAGATGATGCTGTGGTGTATCGAGAGGTTGCAACAATGAAAAATTGTGCTGAAATGCAGGAGGATCTGCAGCGAATTAACGCATGGTGCAGGGAATGGCAATTGAATCTCAATGTTGACAAGTGTAATGTGTTGCGAATACATAGAAAGATATGTGCCTTATCGTTTAGCTACAAAATAGCAGGTCAGCAACTGGAAACAGTTAATTACATAAATTATCTGGGAGTACGCAATTGGAGTGATTTAAAATGGAATGATCATATAAAGTTGATCGTCGGTAAAGCAGATGCCAGACTGAGATTCATTGAAAGAATCCTAAGGAAATGCAATACGACAACAAAGGAAGTAGGTTACAGTACGCTTGTTCGGCCACTGCTTGAATACTGCTCAACAGTATGGGATCCGTACCAGATGGGGATGATAGAAGAGACAGAGAAGATCCAACGGAGAGTAGCGCGCTTCGTTACAGGACCATTTAGTAATCGCGAAAGCGTTACGGAGATGATAAACTCCAGTGGAAGACTCTGCAGGAGAGACGCTCAGTAGCTCTGTACGGGCTTTTGTTGAAGTTACGAGAACATACCTTCACCGAGGAGTCAAGCAGTATATTGCTCCCTCCTACGTATATCTCGCGAAAAGACCATGAGGATAAAAACAGAGAGATTAGAGCCCACACAGAAGCATACCGACAATCCTTCTTTCCACGAACAATACGAGACTGGAATAGAAGGGAGAACCGATAGAGGTACTCAGGGTACCTTCCGCCACACACCGTCAGGTGGCTTGCGGAGTATGGATGTAGATGTAGATGTGGGAGCGATATGTACATGATTGTACTACATCGCTAGACTCAAAATCTAAAACCGGTTCTTGAAATTCTGACAACAGATTTTCCCGGATTAGTTTCCGTCTGTCTCAGTGTCTGCCACTTCATCCCTTTATGTGTGTATATACAGCGTCCTGTCCATATCCCGCACTGTCGTTCAGAGTGAAGTACAAGAAATTTCGAATAATTTTGAAGTCGGTAACTAGAGCAAGAGCGATCTTGTATCGTAATGTAACAAAAAGCAGTATCTAGTTCATTGCAGCTGACGACGGGTGCCTCTTAGCACGTACAGTGCTGCGCTGCGAACGTAAATTCTCCTACATTTCTTCTTCAGAGTAAGGTATGTGGTCTATAATAGACGACTTTCATAACGAGGAAAGTCCTGTTTGCTTGTGCTAGCCTGTTTATATCTTCGTTTCGTCCGCGATGCGTAATTTTGCTTGGAAGGTGACAGGATTCGTGCATATCGTCAGGGACGTGTAAGCCAATTTCGATAATTCCATCGCTAATATAATTTCTGCTACCCTTTGTTACTTTCATGTTTCTTCAGTTTGCTCTCAATCCATATTATGTTGTCATTAGACTGTTAATTACATTTAAAAGGACCTGTAAGTCTCTCTCAATTTCACTGAGGTAGAAACTTCCTCAGCGAATCTTACAATTGGCATTATTCTGCTCGTAATCTGAATGCCACTCGTGCATCTTTGATTCATTTCCGTCGTTGTGCCTCCATTAAACAATTGGACAATAGATGGAATCCCTTCCTTGCACTTTTTTTAAAACCCATCACTTCTCAAGTTTCATCATTTTGAATCTCTCTTGGGTCTTCTACAAAATGTATGCATCACCTATATTTCCGTATAGCTGACATCTGCAGATAAGCAAAGCTGCACGAAAGTGGCTCAAAGAATTTAGTAAATTATTTTTATCATGTAGGTAAGAACAAACATAGTGTATTTTGCAACTGAACGTTTATTTTGTTATCAACCTATCATTTTTAATCAATTGTATAGCAATCATCAGTTGCCTATGAAATAATTCTTTAGGTATCTGAAGTATCCCTACACTACCACGTAATGAGGAACTGACGATTAGACGTCCTGAGAGGCGGAAAGTATAGTTTTGTCAGTAGACAAGCAGTAAGAGCAGATTGAGCTGATCAGGAGAGCTGAATGACTTCGATCGTAGACGGGTCGTTGGATGCCAACTGAGTAACAAATTCATAAAGGACGTTTAAAATTTTCTAAAGCTCCCCACGTCAAATGTTAGTGATGTGAATGTGACGTGGAAATGCGAAGGGACGACGACACCTAAACAAAGACCAGGTGGACCTCATGTTCGAATGGACAGGGACCGTCGAGTATTGCGGAGCGCGCGTGTAAAAAATCACATGAAGTCAGTGTAAGGAATCACTCGTGAGTGCCATAGTGCTACCACTAATCCGACTACCACAAAGATACTTGTGTAGAGATTTAAAAAGAATAGCGTTTAGTATTAGAGCAGCTACACATAATTCATTTATTTCTGTAGTTAATGCTAACCGACACTTGAGGTGGCGTAAAGATCGACGCCACTGGAAAATGGATGACTGAAAACACTACTCTGTGGCACTCCGATGGAAAGGTTTGGGTTTGGCGAGGGAAAGGTTTTGGTTTGGTGAGTATCTGGTGAATGTTACGTGCCTATAACGCTAGCCATTTAATACGGAGGAGATGGTGGTAGGGTATGGGGGGGGGGGGGTTTCTCTTACCTAGGATGCGGTCCCCTTGTTTCGCTTTAGTAAAATCTAAATCCGGAAAGATATAAACACGCTTTACAGCATTGTGTAATGCGCAAAATAGAAGAAAATTCGTAGACGACAAATTTATGTATCAATATAACACTGAAACCAGTCGTAAAGTAAAATTTTTGAGGCAATGGTTTGTGGACAGTAACGTTCTTGAAATTGCTGGGATACCGAGTCGCAATCTGAACTCAATGGGGCACCTTTGGACTACTTAGAAAGTCGACTTCGCTCCAGATCCCAGCGTCGATCATTACTAACTTAATGGTTTCGGGTGTCGAGGAAGAAAGCGATTCTGTTCCTCCATAGGCATTCTGACACTACGTTGGAAGTGTCCCCAGGAGGATTCAAGCCGTCGTGTAGGCGAAGGGTGGACACAATATCTAATGCATCTGATCAGATAATGTACATACTGTCCAGTCACATTGCGACCACCTGTCAAAAACCTTATGCAGGAAAGGAATCAGTGAGGTTCTGGAAGGTACCAACAGGGATCTGGAACCACGCCGACTCGAGCACCGCGGCAACTGCGTTAGGTTTCACACTACTGGATCCGTGGCGGGAACAGCCCAACTGACGTGTCTCAAGATTGCAACTGGGTTTAAACGCAGGGAGTTTGGTGGCCAGTAGAGTATGGTAAACTCATCCTGGTGCTCTTCGAATGACGCGCACACACACACAGTGTGCTGTCAAATGTTGCAGTTTCCTGCAAGTAGACGCCACAGTGCCAGGGAAAAACAAATTTGCATGTAGGGGTGGACATGGTTCCCAGGGATAGCTGCATACATGTACTGATCCATTGTACCTTCCTCAATGACGAGATCTAACTTTAACCTATCCATTTCCCTTTTTAAATTTTCTAGCATACCTGCCCGATTGAGGGATCTGACATTCCACGCTCCGATCCGTAGGACGCCAGTTTTCTTTCTCCCGATAATGACGTCCTCCTGAGTAGCCTACGCCCGGAAATCCGAATGGGGGACTATTTTACTTGCGGAATATTTTAACCCAAGAGGTCGCCATCATTTAACCATACAGTAAAGCTTTATGCCCTCGGGAAAAATTACGGCTGTAGTTTCCTGTTGCTTTCGGCCGTTCGCAGTACCAGCATAGCAAGGCCGTTTTGGTTAGTGTTGTAAGGCCAGATCAGCCAATCATCCAGCCTGTTGAACCTGCAACTACTGAAAAGGCTGCTGCCCCTCTTCAGGAACCACACGTTTGTCTGGCCTCTCAACAGATATGCCTCCGTTGTGATTGCACCTACAGTACGGCTGCTTGTATCGCTGAGGCGCGCAAGCCTCCCCACCATTGGCAAAGCCCATGGTTCATGGGGGGGGGGGGGGGGGGGGGGGTTCCTCACTTCATCACTTCCTCCACGTTCAAATTCACTTAAATTTTGATAACCTGCCTTAGTAGCAGCAGTAAACGCTCTGACAACTGTGCCAGACTAGTTGTCTTACAAAGGCATTGCCGACCACAGCACCGTATTTTGCTGTTTTCATATCTCTGTACTTGCATACGCATCTCTATACCAGTTTCTTTGGCGCTTCATTGTAGAACACTAGTGATTAACTAACGGGAGTTCGGTTGAAAACCAAATAGTCAGATGCAAAAAAACTCTAAATATTTATTCTTACCTACGTGGCAAACGCAACTGAAGTAGCGACTGAGGATGAATCGCTGCAAACATCAACAACAGTTTCTTACTACGTGGGTGCTTGCCATCCACTGTTCCTCCCAGTCCGGGAGCATAACGGTTCAGCGGGAGATGTTGGCCGGAGGAGCCGGGATCGGTCGCCTACGCAGTGGGGCGCATCGTTTCCGATTTGGCGGTCGGTCTGCGGTAACGGGCCAGCTGGAAGGCGACCCCTGCCCGCTCCGTCCAGTGCAGTACCGTAACGCGCCGCAGACTGCTCGCCTGCCGTGGCGGACGCCGCTGCTCCGACCGCGGGGCGCCGTGTCTTTGTCAAACAGCTGCCCAGGTCTGGGCGCACCGTTAGCGCTGCAGTCGCGGCGCCGTCCGCATCACAACCCTCTGTAGCACCGGCGTTTCTGGGCTACGGTTATGTACAAATGTTCCACTCGAGCACCGTGACTTTCGAATCATTAGGACAAGGCGAGCCAAAGGTTGCGTTTCATTGGCAGGACACTTAGAAGATGCGACAAGTCCACTAAAGAGACAGCTTACACTACACTCGTTCGTCCTCTGTTAGAATATTGCTGCGCGGTGTGGGATCCTTACCAGGTGGGATTGACGGAGGACATCGGAAGGGTGCAGAAAAGGGCAGCTCGTTTTGTATTATCACGTAATAGGGGGGAGAGTGTGGCAGATATGATATGCGAGTTGGGATGGAAGTCATTGAAGCAAAGACGTTTCTTGTGGCGGCGAGATCTATTTACGAAATTTCAGTCACCAACTTTCTCTTCCGAACGCGAAAATATTTTGTTGAGCCCAACCTACATAGGTAGGAATGATCATCAAAATAAAATAAGAGAAATCAGAGCTCGAACAGAAAGGTTTAAGCGTTCGTTTTTCCCGCGCGCTGTTCGGGAGTGGAATGGTAGGGAGATAGTATGATTGTGGTTCGATGAACCCTCTGCCAAGCACTTAAATGTGAATTGCAGAGTAATCATGTAGAAGTAGAACATAACGTGCAAGTACGATCTACACATTCTGAAACACAGCAACAGTATATACCGACAACCAACGATAGAAGAAAATTACTACATACAAAAGGCTATAGTGGAAGGCCAAAATGTTCTAACCGAAACGACCACACTCTCTTAACAGCTCTGAGGGAACTGACCCAGGACACGGAACAGAAAGCACACACACGCAAAAGAACCACTTCTCCGTCACACACAGAGACAAATAAGGTTCAGAAGTCGTCGTAACCCCCGCTAAAGTTTTCATAGCCTACTCGCAACATGCGATACACCTCTCGCGACACACGAGAACAGCAAGATGGCATTAATCTTCTTGATCATAAACAAAGTGCGAAAGTTTTGTTCTTCTATGTACAGTATCAGCTACATGGCGTCCAGCAAACGTGAGTACACGAATAACTAATTAACAGCCCAGTACATACCGAAACTGGATTCCACGACACTACCGCAACCCTAAGTGTATATTGCTGACGTACTAAGTTCACCTTTAAATATTTGTTAACTACCAGCCGCTCACAGAGTTGCAGATGACATGATGTACGCTGAGAAAAAAACGACAATAGAAAAAATCATAGAAAGTATGCCGCAAAAAGCGAGATTAATTCTTAAAAACACGCCACAACATACAATAAATAAGGTAGTATGAAAGTATCCATAGAAAACTATATTTCAAAAAACGAACAGTAAAAATGTAACAATGTCTTAATGTGTCTGTATAACTACGATACTTCCTGAATGTTTTAGATTTTAAAAAACCACCGATGACTGATATTTGTCGCTGAAACTACACTCATGCTCATAAATTAAGGATAATTGCAGAATATGATGCCACACAACGTGGCACTGCACAAAACTAGCGCTAATAGCATAGGCACATAGGGAACATACACGACACAGCTCTGTAAGTCCACGGCATTGGTGATAAGTTTGAGAAAATCGTACCGAAACACACATGCTACAAAACACCACTGTTTCCAGCGCATGTACCCCGACATCAATATGGGATATGATCACCAAGCACATGTACACAGGCCGCACAATTGGTTGGCAAACTCTGGATCAGGTGGTTGAGTAGCTGCTGGGGTATAGCCTCTCATTCTTGCACCAGTGCCTGTCGGAGCTCCTGAAGTGTCCTCAGGGTTTGAAGACGTGCAGCGATACGTCGACCAAGAGCATCCCAAATACGATGGATGGGGTTTAGGTCTGAAGAACAGGCAGGCCACTCCATTCGCCTGGTATTTTCTGTTTCATGGTACCTCCTCTATGATGGCAGCTCTATGGGGCCGTGCGTTATCATCCATCTGGAGGAAGGTAGAAACCACTGCACCCCTGAAAATGCGGACATACTGTTGCAAAATGACGTCTCGATTCACCTGACCTGTTACAGTTCCTCTATCAAAGACATGCCGGGATGTACGTGCACCAACCATAATCGCTCGCACCCCACACCATCAAACCACGACCTCCATACAGGTACCTTCCTGGTTCACGCCAGATGAAAACCCGGCGAGAATCACTGTTCAGATATACCTGAACTAATCCGTGAACATAACCTGGAACCACAGTTCCAATGACCACGTACTGAGTTCTTGACACCTGGCTTTACGGACTCTCGTGTGACCAGGGGTCAGTGGAATGCACCTTGCAGCTCTCCGGGCGAATAAACCATGTCTGTTCATTCGTCTGTTCAGTCGTCTGTAGACTGTGTATCTGGAGACAAATGTTCCTGTGGCTGTGTTAAGATCCCGAGTAAGGTTACCTGCAGTACTCCGTGGCCGTCTGCGGGCACTGATGAGATACCGGCCTTCTTATGGTGTTGTACACTGTGGGTGTCTCGTACTGTAGCGCCTGGGCACGTTTCCTGTGTGCTGGAAACGTTGTCGTAATCTTGTGATCACACTTTGTTTCACACAGAGGGCCATTCATACGACCTGCTGTGTTTGACCAGCCTCCAGTCGCCCTAGTATTCTTCCCCTCATAACGTCATCAATGTGTGTTCTTTGAGACGTTTTCAACACACAGTCACCATTAGCACGTCTGAAAACGTCTGCATAGTTACTCGGTGCACCATACTCTGACATGCACCAACACACCTCTGCGTATGTGGACTGCTGCCAGCGCCACCGTGCGACGTCCGAATGTCAAATGCATCGCATTGTCATACCCCGAGGTGATTTAAATCCGCAAACCGCCCGCCAGAGCGTAACACGCGATCTAGTGTGCATTATCCTTAATTTATGAGCATGAGTGTAGTTCGGGTAATAAAGTAAGTGTTTTGCATCAAGGCGGACTCAAAGTTCCGATATTGTTATTTCTCTATACAACAGGGCCAAATGGAAGAGCTCCAAGATGAAGTTATTACTTATACCTACAATCGACTAAGGTACGGTACCGGGAATTGGTTTGCATCTGGACCCTTCGATCTGCAGACACAGTTTCAAGGACGAGGGAAAGGCTTTGCGAGCCGAAGTCAAAAATCGATAAATAAAGGAGTAAACAACTTAACTAAATAATGCAATGAGCTATAATGTCCCAAATATGAGGGTAACGTACGATTAATCATGAAAAGTGCTTTCGACAGTACAAATATCGGAACGATATATTTAATTGATACGGAAAAAATTAAAATGGCATCTGCTACATCGAATGAATGCACTTGTTTCACCTGCACAAGGAATCTGTAGGATTTCTAAGGAAAAACAAAGCTCACTGACACTTCTTAAAATTTTTCTTGCTTCTGACTATTTGAATGCAAAGAATGCCTAACGAAATATTTTCGTAAATATCGGTACTTAAAATTGGCAATGTAAAATAGAATGTATTTTAATAGAGTCTATACGAGAAGCATTTTCTCATTCGTTCTCAGTCAAATCTGATCAGTTTTGAAGGCGTTTGATTAAGTTTTTAACTTGCCTTTAGAAATAAAAGTCAAGTAATATGTCTTGTAGTAATAAAAATAAGCAAACAGCCAAATAACATTGGAAATTATTTGTCTTTGCCTTAGGTCATTCGAATGTAATACATATATATGAAATAATGACTAGCGTTGAAAAAAAAGAGCGGCAGGCGTATCAATGGCCCAAGGATTACAGTGCTCGTTCGCTATGTACATCATGTGCTCATGGCCGACACGCAAAACTTCTCTTGCACAATACGTAGCCCTAATGGGCTGTGAACTGTACAAAGTTCGAAGTAAATCCGTGATCGGAAAGTCGTGGCCTCACTTTGTTAATAACAAATTCCGTGCGAACCGTAAGTCATGGAAATATGTATCCATTTACCATTGACTGATCAGTATACCCAATTAAATTCCACTTTCATGCCAATATTGCGCCCCCTTTCTCACTTCAGGACGCACACTGACACTCGTATTCGTGTTCAGACCTCATTCGGTGGTTTTCAAAAATGTTGTCCACCTAATATGGACCTTACCAGTTACTGGAGAGCAGACGCTTTTTGATGCTATGTGCACACCATCTCTGTAATCTTAATCACCTAGTGCTGGAAGATTGTTCTACCAGGTCAGCGTTAATGTCCGTGTAAACTCCAGTTCTGTGACAGTCACATGGTAAGATGCAGAATATTCCGTCTAAATGATTTTAATGCTTTTGTTTATATACTTGCTAGCTGAATACCCGTCGATGGCCGGATATCTATTTCAAGTTCTATTGGTCCATCTCCTCATTCCTCATCCCTCTCCCGCCATCCGCCCTCCCCCTCCCCTCCCCTTCCCCCCTCCCCCTTCCCCCCTCCCCCTTCCCCCTCCCTCTTCCCACTCCCCCTTCCCCCTCCCCCTCCCCCCTCCCACTCCCCCTTCCCCATCCCCCTTCCCCTCCCCCCTCCCCCTTCCCCCTCCCCCCTCCCCCTTCCCCCTCCCCTTCCCCTTCCCTCTTCCCCCTTCCCCCTTCCCCCTTTTCCCCTCCCCCTTCCCCCTCCCCCTTCACCCTCCCCCTTCCCCCTTCTCCTTCCCCCTTCCCCTTCCCCCTCCCCCTCCCCTCCCCCTCCCCCTCCCCACCCCTTCCCCTCCCCGCCCCTTCCCCCTCCCCCACTTCCCCCTCCCCCACTTCCCCCTCCCCCACTTCCCCCTCCCCCACTTCCCCCTCCCGCACTTCCCCCTCCCGCACTTCCCCCCTCCCGCACTTCCCCCCTCCCCCACTTCCCCCTCCCCCACTTCCCCCTCCCGCACTTCCCCCTCCCGCACTTCCCCCCTCCCGCACTTCCCCCCTCCCGCACTTCCCCCCTCCCGCACTTCCCCCCTCCCGCACTTCCCCCCTCCCGCACTTCCCCCCTCCCGCACTTCCCCCCTCCCGCACTTCCCCCCTCCCGCACTTCCCCCCTCCCGCACTTCCCCCCTCCCGCACTTCCCCCCTCCCGCACTTCCCCCCTCCCGCACTTCCCCCCTCCCGCACTTCCCCCCTCCCGCACTTCCCCCCTCCCGCACTTCCCCCCTCCCGCACTTCCCCCCTCCCGCACTTCCCCCCTCCCGCACTTCCCCCCTCCCCCACTTCCCCCCTCCCCCACTTCCCCCCTCCCCCTTCCCACTCCCCCTTCCCCCTCCCACTCCCCCTTCCCCATCCCCCTTCCCCTCCCCCCTCCCCCTTCCCCCTCCCCCCTCCCCCTTCCCCCTCCCCTTCCCCTTCCCTCTTCCCCCTTCCCCCTTCCCCCTTTTCCCCTCCCCCTTCCCCCTCCCCCTTCACCCTCCCCCTTCCCCCTTCTCCTTCCCCCTCCCCTCCCCTTCCCCCTCCCCTCCCCTTCCCCCTCCCCACCCCTTCCCCTCCCCGCCCCTTCCCCCTCCCCCACTTCCCCCTCCCCCACTTCCCCCTCCCGCACTTCCCCCCTCCCGCACTTCCCCCCTCCCGCACTTCCCCCCTCCCGCACTTCCCCCCTCCCGCACTTCCCCCCTCCCGCACTTCCCCCCTCCCCCACTTCCCCCCTCCCCCACTTCCCCCCTCCCCCACTTCCCCCTCCCCTACACCCTCACCTCCCCCTTCCCCCTTCCCCCTCCCCCCTCTGCCACCATCCCACCGTCCGCCCCCCCTCCCTCCCCCGCCACCGAACCCAATGAGGTGCTGAGAATGGCGTCTTCGTCGTCTTAAAGTCATTCTTGTCTAACATCAGGTCACTACGTCGTATCTCAATGGTAGGTAACGCTCAGGACCGTTGAAGCGCTTATTTAAACCAAACGTAATTCTTATCCTCGTAGTAGCGCTGGTAGCAGCACTCTCTTACGACTGGTGCGATATTTATTACTGAGATACTTTTTTCCGTAAATGTACGATCAAAAATTTGTTTTTTCCAAGTGACCTCAAACTGTTTGCTATTACTACTCTTCTGCTGCTGCCGCTGCCACCACCATTACTACAACTACCACCCACTTGAAGAGATTTCACTGTTATTTTGTAAAGTCATCAGATGATCAAAATGACTTACAAAATTATTTAGATAAGAGATCTGTATGGAGCGAAAAGTGGCAATTGACCCTGAATAAAGAAAAGTGGGAAGTTATTCACATGAGTACTAAAAGAAATCCGCTAAATCTCGATTACGCGATAAGTGACACAAATCTGAGGGCAGTAAATTCAACTAAATACTTAGGGATTACAATTGCAAATAATTTAAATTGGAACTATCACGTAGATAATATTGCGAGTAGAGCAAACCTAAGAGTGTGATTCATTGGCATAACTCTTACAAGGTGCAACAGGTCTACCAAGGAGACTGCTTACACCACGCTTCTCCGCCTTATTCTGGAGTATTGCTGTGCGGTGTGGGGGTCAGCATCACGTCGGACTGACGGATGACATCGAAAAAGTAGGAAGAAGATCGGCTCGTTCTGTATTATCGCGAAGTAGGGAAGATAGTGTCACAGACATGCTGCGTGAATTGGAGTGGTAATCATTAAAACAAAGGCGTTTTTCGTTGCGACGGAATCTTCTCATGAAATCACCAGTTTTTTCCTCCGATTGCGAAAACATTCTGTTGGCACCCACCTACATAGGGAGAAATGAAAATCACGATAAATTAAGAGAAATCAGGGCTCGCACGGAAAAATTTAAGTGCTTGTTTTTCCCACGTACCGTTCGAGTGTGGAACGGTAGAGAGACAGCATTAAGGTGGTTCATTGAACCCTCTGCCAGGCACTTTATTGTGAATAGCAGAGTAATCACTTAGATGTAGATGCTATAGCTTCACTGTAGAAACGTGTGAATGAACATTTGTAGGTAGTAACGTGTTCTGGCAGCATTACTGCAGCTCTATAAGACGCTACAGTGACGCTGCTGTTGCGTGCGAACGGAGGCGTAGTGTGGCTAATAGAAAATGTGGCAATTTCACGGCACGACGCGGCGTGCGCTGCTGCTGCTCCCCACGCGTCCGCCCAGGAGCTCCGCGGCGCTTACGAAATCCTGAGACCGTAAATTTGCTGGGAATCCGGTGGGCGCCTCCCGGGCAGCTCGTTGCCTCTGCAGCCGCCTCTTCCGCTTTCGCTTGCAGGCCGCCGGGCGCCGCTGCCTGCCCACGCTGTATGCTAATGCCCTCGCCTCTCCGCCAGCACAATGCCTCTCTGGCCAGATTACCAATAACAATGAGCACAGCAATACCGCTGCATTCGGTTCATCCGCTATTTAAGGTTAGTTCATCCTCTCAACATTGGCTGCATACCCTGTGTACGTACTCGGTGTTCTTCTCGGGCAGATTTTCGAACCGATCATAAGATTACGCAAGTCTGTCATACAATTCCATAGCTGTTTGAATCAACTCGTTCTGTACGTTAAGCCGTGTTAATGTGAACACCAAAACAGATACAGAGCCACGTTTCGCCCGTGTTTGCAGCATTCCTCTTCAGGGTAAGTAAACTGCTGTGTGTCCTCAGGGTGAACCAGAACTCCACCGACCAACTTTCAGAGGTTATAGCGGAATACCTTCTGAGTATTGTGGTATAACGGATACACAGTCTCCGCCGGCTCACTACAGAGCAACGCTGTCACTACGATTACCATTACTGCAGTCACACTAGTTTTCTGTAATAATACCTTAACAGGCTTAATAGAAAGAGGTAATATAAGAGAAAGTTTCGCTCACTACATAAAATTAGTTGAAATTATTCCTCCATTTTCACACCCAATACCGAAACTTTTACTTGCTTTTGTTTTATCAGTTTTCTTCTTGTGGTGCAAGTTCCCGTATTTTGTTTTACTCCGACAAGTTATCCCCAACAAATTGTTTCTTCAACACATATTTTTTTCCGTTATATATAAAATATTAAACAAAAACTGTATACTCAGTAGTGTGCTGTAAAATTTTCTTTCTTGCAGTCACTTTTAATGTAGGCTTTGTATTTATCGCATATCTATGGAATATGTATCATAATTAACGTTTTATGTGTGAAGAAGCTAAACAAAGTATAAGGTCAGAAAGATGGTGGGTGGAAGAAACGGGCAGAGAGGGATGTGAAGGAGATGTAGAAAGACTGGCGAGGGAGGTAGAGGAGCAGGAGGACAGAGAAAGAGAGGGGGGGGAGAAGGACGTTAGGAATTACATGCAATTCCCATACATATTTTTGAAAATTGCGAAACTGTGCCGCGTTCTCTAGTATGTTATAGATATGATGTGAAACCTAACAGAACTGGCGATTTGCGAGCGACTCCGAATGTCATTTAGGTACACAGAATTATTCGTATAAGTGGCCATCAGTATCATTTAAAATTATATGAAATAAAATTTGATTGACAAGACACGCCTTAGTTCTGACGTAGGACTCGTTTGACTCCAATGGGAAAGAGTCGCAAGCCACCAACAGCTTGAGCTGAAGACGAGCGGTTGTCATAAGTCTTCGCACGATACTACCGAGTGTAGTAAGCAGACGCAGCGACACCTATCGGTGGGCATATTTTAAAAGATGGCGCTGTAATGTTTTTGTTCAATGTGAAGATGACAACCATGACGCGGCGAAATATTTTATGGAATCGCACTTCTGTTATTATTTCGACACTGAAAAATAATTAATAAATGTTACACAATTGTTTTTGGTTTCATTAAGTTAACATCACATCAAACGTAATACGAAGCCATGGACCTGCAACCCTGGACAACCAACCACCATAAGATAAATACACCCACATGAATTATGGATTTGGGACTCCACATTAAAGTGCGCCGCCAATAATAAAAGCAGTTTCAAATAAACGTAGGTAGATCTTGTAACATGTCTTTTACTGCCATCCTGTTTAGATATTGTACTCGTCTGTGCCAGTTTTCGCTTTCAGGGTGAAGGGATGGTTTGTTCTGCTAAAGACGATGCTCTGGGCTTCCCTAATCCTCATAAATGGTGATGGTCGGAACCCAATAGGCTGTCTAAGAGGGCGAGTGTTTTCTTCGTGACAGCCTATGTTTCCAACTTCCACTGCAGAAAATATTAAAGTCGTGCGAGGAGGCAGTATCTTACAGAAGCGCTGTGAGCAGGTGTAGGAAACGGCTAATGATAGTAATTTCTGCTCCATGTTCACACAGCCTAAAAGTCATACATATTAAATAATTTCCTGGAGCGGTTTGGAACTCGAGAGGTAGAGGAGTCGGCCGGCCGGCAGCTCTCGTGGGGTTGAAGTGGCAGGTCGTGGGCCCTCTGGGACGATGTTTGTGTTCTGTAGTGGTCATAATTCCAGGGTTCTAGTCAATGATCCTCCGTGATTAACGAGATTACGTTTCCAGTACGGAAAAGCGTTAAAGCATTCTTAAAGTGCATTCCCGTGCGCGGCGTCGAATTGTGCAGTGGCACTTTCTTGCTTTTTGTCAGCGAGTGCTGTGATTCAGTGAGCTGGGACTTGTCCTGTAAAAAGCCTCGGATCTGAGCGTGAAGCCATTAACTGACTAACGTCGTGGCAGATAAATGTGACGGCCTTGTCTAAACCAAATTCGTGCGAGTAAATTTCATTAGTTCCAGTGCAAATCTGAGAGGTATTTTTATGTGACCCTTTCCCTATTGACTGTAATCGGTATTCCGGTTTTGTTGTGGCGATTATTGGCGATAGTAATTAGCGGTCAGTTTTAAGCGGTGCATTGAACTGTTAGGGATGGACCTCTCCCAGTCGAGTGGTCGAATCTTGAAATTTTTCTGGAAAGCAGTTATAAGTAAGGTGCCGGCCGGTTCTAGGCGCTTCAGTCTGGAACTGCGCCACCGCTACGGTCGCAGGTTCAAATCCTGCCTCGGGCATGGATGTGTGAGATGTCCTTCGGTTAGTTAGGTTTAAGTAGTTCTAAGTTCTAGAGGACTGATGACCTCAGGTATTAAGTCCCATAGTGCTCAGAGCCATTTGAACCATTTATACGTAAGGTGAAAACCAATATAGCCATGGCGAATCACACTGTCAGCCCATCCTAAAAATTAGCGTTACAGGTTTGTCACTCTAGGCTCATTAGCCCGAAATATCGGGAATTCATATCAATTTTAACAGTAAATGGGACAAGTATCAACTTCTCTTCCTCAGAAAAGAGTCTATGAGTGATGATAAATGAAAATCTGAATTGGACTGAGCACGTAACTGCAATGTGCTAGAAGGCACCAGTATCTCTCCATGCCACACAAAAATGTAAAAAATTCTTCCCCCTTGACGTGCAAAACAAACTTGTACAAACGCCAAACTTCCAGTTATTGTGTACATCGATGTTATCTTCTGGCGGCTTTCATAGGAAAGCTCATGGCGGTTAGCACTAGTTATCAATGCCTATGTTTCTTATATCTGTGATGTTGGACTATATGATTATATTTCAACTATGCACAGCTATACCGCCGTTGTGCAGACAAGCGCAGAGATTTCCATACGCCCCACCTTCTCTACTGTCTTATCAACGTACAGTGTCTCCCATATCTCTCCTCGACCTTAACGCTCTTGTCTGAAGACCGCCTGTTCCCATCATAGAACAATCCTTTCTGTCGCACTCCATCGTTCAGCCACTTTCTGAAGTCCTCCTCAGTAGCAGGAACTAGACTCTGGAATAACTCCCGCAGTATATTAGAGAACTGAACATCATCTCCGGCTTCAGAAGACTGTTTATGATATATTTGCTAAACCAACAATAATGATTACCATTGTCCCTGTACATGCTCGTCACCCTTATACGTCTTTCTTTCCAACCAGATCTTTCCCATTTCACAGTATTTTTAGCTCGTGCTGACTCCTTAAATTTCCTTTCCTCAGAAAACAACTATTATCTAAAACTATTATCTACAACTACTACGTCTTTTTATATCTGCCACTATCATTGTTATGATTGTCATTATTACAGGAGTAGCAGTAGTTTCAGAGGTACTGGTAGTATTAACTTTATTTGTTCATAGCCAGTGTAACTTACTCACATTGTCAAAGAAATAGTTCTGAGCACTATGGGACTTATGAGGTCATCAGTCCCCTAGAACTTAGAACTACTTAAACCTAACTAACCTAAGGAAATCACACACATCCATGCCCGAGGCAGGATTCGAACCTGCTACCGTAGCGGTCACGCGGTTCCAGACTGTAGCGCCTAGAACCGCTCGGCCACTCCGGCTGGCACTCACATTGTCACTGTAGATACTAAAATAATTATAATACTGTTTGTCATATTATAATTTCTTGGGTAACTATGATGTAAACGGTAGTGTAAATAATAGATAAATAAATAAAATAAATGGCTACAGGAGTATTGATTATTCGCTTCGGAGTTATGAATAGCTTAACTTTGTGTCGCGGGTCAAAGAGGTTGGCAACCATTATGTAGAATAATAGGTTGTGTACTGGAGCAGATAATTAATCGGAGACCGCCAAAATGTTTCCAGTGAAATCCACGAAGCAATACGTTCCTGCGACGTGGCGTCTGACAACGGCTGTGACTTTGTGCGACGCCACGGAAGCTCCAAGGGACGGAAGATGGTCCAAATAGCTCTGAGCACTGTGGGACTCAACTGTTGAGGTCATAAGACCCCTAGAACTTAGAACTACTTAAACTTAAGTAACCTAAGGACAACACACACATCCATGCCCGAGGCAGGATTCGAGCCTGCGACCGTAGCGGTCGCGCGGTTCCAGACTGTAGCGCCAGAACCGTTCGGGGACGGAAGAAAAATACGTTTCAATCTGACGTTCTTTACAGTAAAGACTCACTGGTTCATTCACAACTGGACGACGTCGTCGCGTTGCCTTGTTCATTAGCTGGGGTCATACTGGGAACGACGCTGATACCGACGCTGTCGAGGACACTGCAACAACGGCACGATCGAGCTTGAGGTCAGGAATACAAGTAACGAACGATGCCGCTTTCTCTGTAAACTTGTTTCAGATGCAGATGGGTGAAGCTATTCGCTTTACGTTGAACTTCGAGCCTTTCAAATGACACAGCAGATCGTTCGACCCTCTGTAGCCGCCATGTAACTTGTCAAGTGAGCTCACCGCTACTCACTTTACGCAGAGTGAGACGGAAGGCCTCTGACGGGACGCAGCCAGCCGCCTGCCGCCACAGTCGTGTGTGCGCCACTGCTTATCTCCTTCCGCATACAATTTGGGTACACACTGAAGTCAACAGCCCTGTTGTTTCTGCCCACTGCTCACGGTTGATCATTAGCATACAGTGACGTAAAGGTCTTCTGTACGTTTCTGGCCATGGAGACAACGGTGGCAGTATGACACAGAGAACCCCACTGCAGAAATGCGCGATAGACATGGTGTTGGCTTCTACACAAAACGTTCCTGTCAAACAGTTCCATAACTCTGAAACACATCCGATTGGTCGACAATTCTGAGTTTTTGATGAAAAGAAAACTGTTTCAAGATTAGACTTCACTATGTTAACTGACATGTGTGTGTGCACATACAAACTAAACTCTTTCTGAACAGGCCTTGGAGGCCTAACATTACCGACCGACCGCCTTGTCATCCTCAGCGGAACGGCGTAACTGGATGCGGATTTGGACGGGCATGCGGTCAGCACATAGCTCTACCGCCCGTTGACAGTTTTGGTGACGAGAGCCGCTACTTCCGAATCAAGCAGCTTTTCAATCGGTCTCACTAGGGCTGAGTGCACCCCGCTTGTCGATAGCGCTTGGCTGACGCGAACGGTCACCCATCCAAGTGCTAGCTAAGCTCGACGGCACTTACCTCCGGTGATGGAGCGGATACGCTGTCATCACTGCGTCAAGGTCGTTGGCTCAAACATACAAACAGATTATGGTAATTACAATTAAACTTCCCTTGTTTTCACAATGAAGAGATTAGTTTTGTACTCGCATCAGAGTATCTCTTCCTCAGTTGAAGGGGCTGGCAAAAAGACATCTCGTAATTAGAGAGGCCGCTTTGTGTGTTGTGGTGGGATTACTGATGTGGATGAGGTTTCGATGGGTAGCAGTATAAGTGCCATTTTCCGCCTACGTAAGCATCGTGCATTTGTTGCGGAAGAGTGAATTTGCAATGGTGGGTCTGTGATTACTACTCAACGAGCATTGCGGTTCGAAATCGGCCAGCGTGGTTCTGTTCCCTGACAGAAAAACTATCCGAGTTTAGGTATCAAACGTGAGGGCATCACGTTATGCACTGAAAAGCAGTTCCTAATGCGTTCACCACTTAAAGATGCAGCTCATCTGATAGGAGTGTAAGAAGTTTCTGCACAGAGATCGTCACAAGCACACATACAAAATGGTAGTTCCCCAAGAGAGAAATGAGAGAAGCTCGCAGGGCTCTGTGTGACGAAATTCTGCAGAGCAGCCACCTATCCGCTGTTTTGATCTCTTTTGATGAGCCCCAAGTCCACTTTTTAGATACTGTAAATAAACAAAATTTCCACTACTGCCAGTAAACAACACTCAGGAACTTCACAACGAGCAGTTCCCAGTCGTCGTGTGACAGTTTGGTGTACTCTTGCTGAATGAGTTGTTAAAACCCGTACTTTCTCGAATGGATAGAGTAAAGATAACGGTTAATTCAAACTACTACTGTCATGTGACGGAGACCTAAGTTAAACCTGACTGTTGGGGCCATGAAGACGAAGTAGTCCGGTTCCAACAATAAGGAACCACAGCTCACACCTTTCGGATTTCCTAGAAAGTTTTGAACTTTGTTTCTTGGACGTCTTCTACTTTTTTTGCTTTTTATTTGGGAACATTTAAAGGCTATAGCGTATAAGCCTCGCTACACAACCGTGCAAGCACGTAAGAAGGCAATTACCCAGTAAGTGGTTGCCACTCCATCGGAAATGACACGTAAAATATGACAACTTCTGGGAATGGCTTCAGTAGCAATGTGTTAGCAATGGAGGACGCAATATACCGAACAGAATTTTTAAAACCACCCAGCATAAAATGGCTTAGTATTTGTAGTTAACAGATAAAAGTATTTTCTCCGTATTTTTATTTCTTGGTTTGTAACTCCCTATTGAAAAACGGGAGGTCTTTTTGCCAGATGCTGAAGATCTGTCCTGATGTTGATGTCTACCAATAGAAGAAATTGTTTCCTGTCCCCTTTCGTTCTTCAAAGCATCTTTACGTTGGGAGTATGGCTTAATATCAGACGCTAGATGGTACCTTTGTCTTTGTATGTGGCAGGTTTCAGCTTTGTCACATCGATTCACGATTGTGCTACTTAAACTTGGGTGTGTCACTCTCCTCTTGCGCATTCAAGAATATCGTTCTGTAATCTGTTTTTGTGGTCTGAAGGTGTGCCAAGAACTGAAATCAATAGTAGACTTCCAGAATTATACGGGGGTCAATCTTTTTCACAGCGAAAATTTTCACCAGTGCGTTGAAAAGCGGCCGAACAAGACTGAAGGACAATGATTTTGAATAACCGAACACTAACTGAAGTAGTGGCTATCCAGATTAACATCTGTAACGGATCTGCGTATGACATCATCCATAATGTCTTAACTTTCGTAAAAATAATAGTATGTGGTTCCTAAAACAACTGAACGAAGCTATATTATTCTCGAAGAATAAATTTCGTCAACATCGATAGCCATTCCTTTTATTGCTATGACCGGTTTCGACAGATCTACTCTGTCGTCATTGGATCTTTTTACATTATTAGTTGTACATATTTCTTACAATACTGTACGTGACATAGTGATTTTGTGTGAAATAAAACGAGGCTGATAACACAAAGGTGTCATAATTAAAATAACACATTATTAAAACATATGACAAGTTGTGCTAATGTCCCCGCATAGTGTATGCTGGGATATCAGCACATGCTGTATGATTTATGTCTGTGTTGCTTCATTTGTGACACGCTGATGTTCCCTGAAACGTTTTATTTCACGCAACATCATTGTGTGACTAGTAATGTACAACTAATAATGTTAAGATCCGATGACGGCAACATAGATCTGTCGGAACCGCTCATAGTAATAAAAAATTTGCTAGCGATCTTGGTAAACTTTACATAATCTTTCAGATCGTCCCCAAACTGATGCAATGTCAAACATATATAACTGAATGAAGTGTGAGAAGGTGTCAGCAGATGTTGGACCATCATGCTGATGAAGGATTATTGTTCTCGAAACGAATCATCGCTGGAGATGAAGTCTGGGATGATCACTGTGAACCAGAGAACAAACTCCAGTGCACGGAATGGAAAAACCATGGATCTCCAGGCAAAAAAAATCAACAGTCAACCTTTTGTAGGAAAACTGATGCTCAGCTTCTTGAGGTCGCACATGGGCCTATTGTGGAACTTGGCCTCGAAAAGGCTCAACAGTAAATAGTCAAGATTACAGTGGTACACCTAGCGGAGAGTTGAAGCGTGAAATTCAAAACAAACACAGAGATCTACTGGCAAACGGCGTTCCTTAGTCTTGGAAATCAAAAGCGCTCACATAACACCACCCATACTGTTCGAACACTTCAAAATATGAATTTCGAGGTGGTTTTCGCATCGTGCATCCAGTCTTGATCTCGACCCATCAATTTCCATTTGTTTGGGCCACCCAAAGACGGTTTAAGAGAACGTAAATTCGTCACCGATCAATAGGTGAAGGATGTAAGAATGTGCTATATACTCAGCAGAAAAATTTCCTTACGTGGCTATTGGAAATAAGGAACGTGTATTGAAAAATTGTCATTATCGATTTTATACTATTGTTGTAAATGGTTAAAAAGATACGCGCACATTTTAACCTACCACTGTATGTTAGAAACTGAACAAATACTTAGGCACTGCCCTAAGTATCTCTTGAAAGCAATGTGTAGCTCTTAATCTTGCTCTAGATCTAGTTACTGTTTAGCATCTGCTCTTTCCGTTCAGATTCATCACAATACCACTCAAAGCAATCAAAACTGAACAATCAAGATACTATCAAAGAGGCGCCTTAATAAACAGGTGGTTTGATGGTTTTTTTTTTATCAACTGAGGCCCCAAATCGACATCCAATTTCTGATATGTCCCTATTACCATGCAATCCTTCTACACATGAGCCACCTACTAGACGGTGACTGAAAGGTGGCGGGGTGTAGGACGATGGCGGAGGATACTTCTGTTATCTCTACAATTTTCCCCTTTTCCTGGTCCATTCAGGGCGTATCGTCGTGGAAAGAACGACTGTCGTTTTTGCTTCGTGCGTGCTCTACTCTGATTTTACAAAATGTATCTGGCAGGAAGTTGTATGTTGTGTGACTCTTCCTCCAACGAGCTCTCTCGGAAATGCAACAGTAAAGCTCTCAGTGATGTACACTGCCTTTCTTATAGCATCAACCACTGGAGTTTGAGGAGTATCGCTGTAACTTTGTTATTCAATCGACAAGTGATCAAACGCGCTGCTCTCCTTTCGATGTTGCCTATCTCTTCTGTTAATCTTAGCGGATAAGGAACTTAGGCTGACAGCAATACTGAAGAATTCGTAGAGC
Organism: Schistocerca gregaria; assembly: GCF_023897955.1. Classification (NCBI taxonomy): domain Eukaryota; kingdom Metazoa; phylum Arthropoda; class Insecta; order Orthoptera; family Acrididae; genus Schistocerca; species Schistocerca gregaria. Next base: position 313,156,883 of record NC_064924.1, on the reverse strand, counting down.
GAGTATTTTGTAAGCCACGCACTTCGTGGATGAATTACATGGTTGTTCAATAGGTAATGCAACACATTCTTTCTGAAAGCGGTTGGTTTTATTCAGGGTCCCAATACACCCTATTATTCCCCACTCTTTTGTCTAACCTTTGCTCCACCATAATCTCCTTTAAGTGCGCCGGCCTTACGCCATCTTAGTGGGAGAGCGTGTATACCGCATGATACCAATCTGCTGGTCAACGTCTTTTTTCATCAACAACATCCCCACCATCCACGGTACCGCTTATAGCCAAGTGCATCCTTCATGAGCCAAACAGATGGAAGTTGGAAGGTGCGAGATGTGTTCTATAGAGAGATCGGATAGGTTTGCACGACCGTGTTGCGATGATGATAGATGGCTCGCCCAACGGCTAATCGTGCTTTTATTCACTGCTAGGTCTCCGTAGACATTTTGCAAGCGCTCATGAATACCTGCGACCTCTGGTTTTCTATCAAAAGAAAATAAATGGCAGCTTTGTTTTTGGAACCCACCTTTGCTCGGTGTTAGTGTTGTCTTCAGTCCAGAAACAGGCTTGATGCATCTCTCCATACTACTCACCTACGTCCTTCTGAATCCTTTTCCTGTGTTCATCTCTTGGTCTTCCTTCACAATTTTTACTCCCTATGCTTCCCTCCAGTACTAAGCAGTGATCCCTTGATGCCTCGGAATGTGTCCCACCAACCGGTCCTTTCTTGTAGTCAGGTTGCGCCACAATTTTCTCTTCCCCCCCCCCCCAATTATATTTAGTGCCTCCTCATTTGTTACATTACCAGCATTCTTCCGTAGTACCACATTTCAAAAGCTTCTATTATCTTCTTCTCTAAAATGATAATCGTCCATGTTTCACTTCCATACAGGACTACACTCCATCCAAATACTTCCAGATAAGACTTCCTGACATTAAAATCTGTACTCGATGTTAACAAATTTCTCTTCTTCGGAAACGCTTTCTTGCCATTACCAGTCTAAATTTTATATCCTCCATACTTCGACCATAATCAGTTATTTTGCTTCGGAAATAGCCCAAAACTCATTTACTGCTTTAAGTGTCTCATTTCCTAATCTAATTCCCTCAGAATCACCTGATTTAATTCGACTACATTCCGTTATACTCATTTCGCATTTTTTATGTTCGTCTTACAATCTCCTTTCGAGACACTGTCCATTCCCTTCAACTGCTCTTCCAAGTCCTGTGCTGCCTCTGACAGAATTACAGTGTCATCCGCGAACCTCAAATTTTTTATTTCTTCTTCCTAAATTTTAATTCCTACTCCCAATTTTTCTTTGGTTTCCTTTACTGCCTATTATGTCCCTATTGAGTAACATCTGGGATAGGGTACAGCCCTGTCTCACTCACTCTTCAACCACTGTTTCCCTTTCATGTCCCTCTGTTCTTCTAACTGCTATCTGGTTTCTGTACAATGGAGGTACACTATTCATTTCTAACTGATAACGAAGTATGTGCTGTCAGCCTGAATTAGAGATTGAAGATATTTTATTCTAATGTACAAAGGGCAGAAAAAATCAGAATAAGCTAAGTACCTATTCTCAGACAGTAAACGTGGAGAATAGCGAGTGTTTAACTGCACGTAACCGTGTATTTCCTCACTTCGTTACAGACGCCATTTTGAAGATTACGTATAGCGTCGACATCTATTGAAACTTCATGAAACTGTAGAGGCTGAATCTGGAATATTTCAGTGTTCCACAAAGAATTCAAAACTTTTTCAATCTAAATTGGCCGAGAAAAGAAATGTTACATTAATTATTGAATGTTCGTCGTACATTTCGTTAGAAGCCTTCCAATTAATATCAGATGGACGCCGCTCGGGATTAGCCGAGCGGTCTGAGGCGTTGCAGTCATGGAATGTGCGGCAGGTCCCGGCGGAGACTCGGGTCCTCCCTCGGGCTTCGGTGTGTGTGTTTGTCCTTAGGATAATTCAGGTTAAGTAGTGTGTAAGCTTAGGGACTGATGACCTTAGCAGTTAAGTCCCATAAGACTTCACACACATTTGAACATCAGATGGACACTTCGATGGAGGGCATCTGAATGTAAGATAAGAAAATGTTCCGTGACACTGTATGTTCTTTACGTGTCTCGTAAGGGTCTTCTTTGTATTTGGTGTCAGCCTGAATTAGAAGTTGAGGAGATTCTCTTCTAGCTGCAGAAAGCTCAGAAAAAATTAACGTAAGCTGAGTACCTGTTCTCAGACAGTAAACATAGGGAATAGCGAGCGTTTAACTGCACGCAACTGCTGTGCTTCCTCACCGTCGTGTCGGCGACTCCCTAAGCAGCCGCTCGCACTCCGTCACAAGTCCTTACGGTGAGGCTGGTCGCCGCCGTAATGACGCTACCCAGGCATTTTATTTAAATTCAGTCCTCGGGGCAACATCTTCCGAGTGGTCGGTTACCATTTGCATGTCTCTCGGCGACAAGCTGTCGTACGTAAGGCAAGACGAGTTTACATTGCAAATGCAGGTCTCGCGAGCCGGTATGCCCAAAGAGGAAAACACGAAGCTGTTAACACGTGGAGGAGGTACTTAGACCAGTAGAAATTCCACATGCGCCTAATTACGTCAATTACAACGTCATAGACGATCCAAGCGAATCTTTAAATCCCATATTCATAGACTTCGTAAATAATATTGTAGGTCTTCCTGCTGCAATGATGACGCTCTCAAATTATTTTTTCACTCTGCATCGATTTTTCATCTCTACAGACATGCTTTCTTACATACAGGGTGTTTCAAAAATGACCGGTATATTTTAAACGGCAATAAAAATTAAACGAGCAGCGATAGAAATACACCGTTTGTTTGCAATATGCTTGGGACAACAGTACATTTTCAGGCGGACAAACTTTCGAAATTACAGTAGTTACAATTTTCAACAACAGATGGCGCTGCGGTCTGGGCAACTCTATAGTACGATATTTTCCACATATCCACCATGCATAGCAATAATATGGCGTGGTCTCTGAATGAAATTACCCGAAACCTTTGACAACTTGCCTGGCGGAATGGCTTCACATGCAGATGAGATGTACTGCTTCAGCTGTTCAATTGTTTCTGGATTCTGGCGGTACACCTGGTCTTTCAAGTGTCCCCACAGAAAGAAGTCACAGGGGTTCATGTCTGGCGAATAGGGAGGCCAATCCACGACGCGTCCTGTATGTTTCGGATAGCCCAAAGCAATCACACGATCATCGAAATATTCATTCAGGAAATTAAAGACGTCGGCCGTGCGGTGTACCGCTGTTGGATCAGCTGCTGCACTAGCTGCACGTTGCCCTCTGTGGTTGCCGTACGCGGTCGCCTTACCTTTCCAGCACGTTCACCCGTCAAGTTCCCAGTCCGTTGAAACTTTTCAAACAGATCCTTTATTGTATCGCTTTTCGGTCCTTTGGTTACATTAAAGCTCCGTTGAAAACTTCGTCTTGTTGCAACAACACTGTGTTCTAGGCGGTGGAATTCCAACACCAGAAAAATCCTCTGTTCTAAGGAATAAACCATGTTGTCCACAGCACACTTGCACGTTGTGAACAGCACACGCTTACAGCAGAAAGACGACGTACAGAATGGCGCATCCACAGACTGCGTTGTCTTCTATATCTTTCACAACACTTGCAGCGCCATCTGTTGTTGAAAATTGTAACTACTGTAATTTCGAAAGTTTGTCCGCTTGAAAATGTACTGTTGTCCCAAGCATATTGCAACAAACGGTGTATTTCTATCGCTGCTCGTTTAGTTTTTATTGCCGTTTCAAATATACCGGTCATTTTTGAAACACCCTGTACTTACATACATATATCAAAAACCGTTTTGCATCACCCCAGTCCCCAGAATTCCTGAAGATAGACATTGACTGTGGATATTGTATCACAGACTCGGGCCTTTTGAATGTTCAGAGATCTCACTAAACCCGCCCAAATATGTAAACAACCATGCAGGAGCAGCGCCAATTAGACGGAGGGGGTCCTACAGCCTATCAGTTCCAGTCAGTCCATCAGGAAGTAGGCACACAGCTCATATTGTCTGTAGTTCAGCCTTGCCCAGACGGTCAATACTGCGCTTCGACCGCATTGTCACTTCTACCAGGAAGGGTTCTCAGCAAGGGAAGTTTCCAGGTGTCTCGGAGTGAATCAAAGCCATGTTGTTCGGACATGGAGGACATACAGAGAGACAGGAACAGTCGATAACATGCCTCGCTCAGGCCGCTCTAGGGCTACTGCTGCAGTGGAAGACCGCTACCTAAGGACTGTGGGTCGGAGAAACACTGACACCAACGCCATCATGTTTAATAATGCTTTTAGTGCAGCCACGGGAGGTCGTGTTACAACTCAAGCTGTGCGCAGTAGGCTGCATGATGTGCAACTTCACTCCCGACGTCCATGGCGAGGTTCATCTTTGCAACCATGACACCATGGAGCGCAGTACAGTTGGGCCCAGCAACATGTCGAATGGACCGCTCAGGATCTCTTCACCGATAAGTGTCGCATATGCCTTCAACCAGGCAATCTTCGGAGACTTATTTGGAGGCAACCCGGTTTGGCTGAACGTCTTACACACATTGTCCAGCAAGTGCTGCAAGGTGGAGGTTCCCTGCTTTTTTGAGGTGGCATTATGTGGGGCCGACGTACGCCGCTGGTGGTCAAGGAAGGCGGCGTAACGGCTGTACGATACGTGAGTGCCATCCTCCAACGCACAGTGCAATCATATCGGCAGCATATTGGCGAGGCATTCGTATTCATGGACGAAATTTGCGACCCCATAGTGCACATCTTCCTTCAGACATCGCTCGACTAGAGTGGCCAGCATGTTCTCCATACACGAATCCTCTCGAACATTCCTGGGATAGTTTGAAAAGGGTTGCTTATGGACGACGTGACCCACAAACTACTCTGAGGGATCTACGCCGAATCGCCGTTGAGGAGTGGGACAATGTGGACCAACAGTGCCTTGATGAACGTGTGGATAGTATGCGACGACGAATACAGGCATGCATCAATGCAAGAGGACGTGCTACTGGGTATTAGAGGTACCGGTGTGTACAGCAATCTGGACCACCACCTTTGAAGGTATCGCTGTAAGGTGGTACAACATGCAATGTGTGTTTTTCATGAGCAATGAAAAGTGCTGAATTGATGTTTATATTGATCTCTGTTCCAATTTTCTGTACAGGTTCTGGAACTCTCGGAATCGAAGTGATGTAAAACTTTTTTTGATGTGTACATACATACATACATACATACATACATAGTAAGTCCTTGGATCAATCGATATAGTCGTTGTCGAAATGTACGGATGGCAAATAAGAGCTTATTAAGGTACACATAAAAAATGAAACATTTGCTGTACATAAGAACTCTTAAAAGGAAAGTAATTGATGTGTGAAAGTTTATTGTAAAGAAAGGATTCTAACAAAATGTCAATCGGTAGGGAAAATCTGTGGCATTTCCATCACTATAACATCTGGCACGTCGAAGAGACTGTCAAGTTCATGCAGTTAAAAGCTATATCATCATTTACGACGGCCTTTGGCGAACGGCTTGATTGATCACTTTGCAACTGCAGTGTGAAAAAAATTCTAACTAAGAGTATGTACGATGAACACACACACATTTCTAATCAAGTAATGGAAGAATTTCTTCAGTGTGCTTAGCCACTGTGTAAGTACTTTCTTCGTTTCACACCCTTTTACGAAAACGCATTTGAAACCCTCAGAAAATAGGTACGCGTTATTAGGGAGGATGGATAATACAATATACTATATATACAAGAACTGAAATATTTCCTCTTAACAATGGAAGGTAATATGAGATAAAGCCTTAAGGGAGGGACGAAGTCTTTCTACTCTACTGTGCAATATTTATATCGACGAGACAATGAGAGAGATCAAAATAAATGGGATTAAGGAATAAGGTGAAAGGGTGGTTTAAAAATGGTTCAAATGGCTCTGAGCACTATGGGACTTAACATCGGAGGTCATCAGTCCCCTAGAACTTAGAACTACTAAAACCTAACTAACCTAAGGACAGCACACACATCCATGTCCGAGGCAGGATTCGAACCTGCGACCGTAGCAGTCGTGCGGTTTCGGACTGAAGCGCCTAGAACCGCTTGGCCACCGAGGCCGGTCAAGGTGAAAGGATATCGGTGACAAGATACGCTGACGACTGCGAAATTTCAGAACTGCAAGACGTTTTGAATCGTTACAGTTTCTGGGTTCAGAGTAAACTAGGAAAGGACGAAAGTAATAAGGGGTAGCGGAATTGAAGTCAGTGATAAAATTACAACAAATTTCAGGATAACGCCAAATTGCGAGAATCAAACAAAGGTGGTATATTAATCATGTTCTCATTTCGTTGTTTGACCTAGACCCATTGTTAATTTAACTCTGTTCAAGTGACCACTGCTCTCACGAGAGAGGCATTGCGTTTTTTATGAAGTTAATGTTCATCATCGCAAGAAAGCACACATTGCGGATGTGCGTGTGTATTAAAGTCGTCATAAGAAAAATTCGAACATAGAGAATATGATTAAAATATTTTTTTTAATTTTTTGTTTGGAGTAAAGTTCTATTTAAAATTCTTAATTGTCGTCGTCGTCGTCGTCGTCGTTGTTGTTGTTTTTGTTGTTGTTGTTGTGAATCGTGGTGAAAACAGGTAAGGAAGAGCCTCGAGCTGTTTGGGATGTAATGCGGAAGAAACAGTGTTGTGGACTATAAGAACCTGAGAGGAAAAGAGTATTCAGAAAATATTAACTACAGTATTGGTTATTAAAATTGCTGCATCATGAATACATCATACATCAAGCGTCGTGGTGGTATGAAATGCACTGCAGGCTTGAGTATAAATAAAACTTAGCACTTCAAATTAACCTCCAAACACAGGAATAACACCATTAACACTCTGCAAATGATAGATTACGCAGCGGGTTTCTCATTCAGGATTCTCATTTGAATGTTGGTCACGTGTGAGAAGGTAGTGTTATGCTTCGTGTGAGAAGGAGAAACGCGTATCATGGCGTATCTGAATTCCGGCAGGGGCACGGGGGCAGGATCGTTGACTATTGGTACTGCGGTTTATCGTTTCGCGAATTTCTACGCGTGTTGCTCGGTTATCTCGAATCTCATTTGAATGTGGAATCGATGGATTCAGGTGTGACGCCACACACTAAGTCGACGACCCCATTTGGTTAGCTCCCGAAAGGGCATACATCATCTTCTAGCGGCCGTATGGGATCGTAATACACGTGACTTGCCTCAGGAAGTGGTATACTGGTAAGAAGACAGTCGTCCACATAGACAAAGCGACAGCCTCAGGAGCACCACTTGCGGCGAGAAAAAACAGTACTGAAAACAGGAGGAGCATCACATAATCTTTTCAGACGATAGGCAGTTATGTCTACATCATCAATATTGTGGAGTATCTGTGTGTGGGAGGCTGCGAGGAGAACGAATGTTGACGTATTACATTTGTTATCGTCGTAAAGGGGGCGAGCACCTGACGTTACGGTATAGTGTGCTAATGATTACACAGCGCGAAGTCCTTTGGTCCGCATACCTGGTAATTAGAAAAGGAGCCGTTACGTTTGTGAATGTGGCTATGTCCTTCTTTTGTGGTAGCTGCATCGTCGTCTTTCAACAATATAACTCAAGACAGTATGTTGCCCGCTGTGTTCTGACCCACCTCTACACAGAGGGGCTTCCACTCTTATCCTGGCCAACATATTTCACAAATGTCCCTCCCACTGAACATATTTGTTCATAGGTTGCAAAGAGAATGGCATGCCGTCACTCACCAGTCACTACTATTAGTGAGTTATGGCGTAGAATTGAAGCAACATGGAATCCAAGCTCGATCCCCAGCTGAGATAGAGCCATTATTGCTGCCAGAGATGACATCTCTGTGTTCTATATTTCGCACCCTGTTTCCCTCAA